>NC_047667.1:79916330-80605705 GCF_011762505.2 Arvicanthis niloticus | reverse complement strand
AAACATCCCAATCAAAAAATAGGGTATAGAACAAAACAGAGAATTTACAATAGAGGCATCTCGAATGACTGAGAAGCACTTAAATAAATTTTCAAAGTCCTTACTGATCAGGGAAATGCAAATCAAAAAGACCCTGAGATTCCACTTTACAATCAGAATGGCTAAGATCAAAAAGTCAGGTGACAGGAGATTCTGGAGAGGATATGGAGAAAGAGGAGCATTCTTCCATTGCTAGTGGGATTGCAGACTGGTATAACCACTCTGGAGATTCTTCCAAAAATTGGAAATAGATCTATCTGAAGATCCAGCTATCCTACTCTTGGGTATATACCCAAAAGATGCCTCACCATGGCACAGGCGCACATGTTCCACTATGTTTATAGCAGAATTGTTTGTGATAGCCAGAAGATGGAAATAACCCAGACATCCCAAAACAAAAGAATGGATACAGAAAGTGTGGTTCATTTACACAATGGAATACTATTCACCTATTAAGAACAAGAACATCCTGAGTTTTGCAGGCAAATAGAGGGAATTAGAAAATATTCTGAGTGAGGTAACTCAGACCCAAAAGGACATGCATGATATGTACTCATTAATAAGTAAATTTTAGCCAAAAAAGTACAGAATACCCAAGATGCAGTCTACAGAACTCAAAAAGATTTACAAGCTGATGGGGATCAAGTGAGGATGTGTCAATCCCACCTGGGAAGGAGAAGAAAGCAATCACAGGAGGAGGGAGGGAGGGTAGGACTTTGGTGGGAAAGGGGATAGGGAGTGGAACAGGGAAATTTGATCAGGAATTGGGTGGGGGAAAAGGACTGAATTCCCAAGGGCCATCAGAAAGAAAGGAAACAGGCAACATCCAGAGGTAGTAGGTGGGGGGACCTTCCAGAATATTCCGGAGACCTGGGAAGTGAGAGACTCATGGGGTGGATGGTGTGGGGCTGAAGATGTTCTTGTGAAGACAGGGGTGGGGAAAGAGGTATGGGATGTGGAACAGTCAGAGCAAGGACCAGGAGGGGGGTAATAAAATAAATGATTAAATACACCTTTTTTAAAAGGAAAGAAAATAGTGATCATTATGACATTGTGATGAACATTTGAACATTGAAACCACCACAACAGTTAGAGCCTGTACCTATTATTAATCTCAGAGTGGCTTGAAGTTCAAAAGTCTTTGTCTAACAAATGAACTTTTATTTCCAGGTTCTTGGTGTTTTACTCAAGGAATTGGTATAAGAATAAAAGAATTTAAGAGTAGCAAGGAAATTTCATTCAAAAGCACCTGACAGTCTACATGCAAAATACTCTATCAAGAGTAAATGCATGCTAAGTGGCACAGGACACTCAAAAGTTCTGGTGATTGCGAGCTCTTTTTATTGTGTTCAAGAGAAGGATTTTGTTGCTATGGGACATATAATTGGTGGATCTTGGTTTTGATTGACAGACTTGGATTATTTTTGACTTTGCTTTGTCTGATTTTAATCATATGTGTTATAGGCATAACATGAAAATGGTGGGGTTTCCTTGAAAGTTCATTCAGAGAACACATTCATTCCAAATCAATCAAGGGTAGATAGGCTAATTGCCTGTATCCCTCAATTACATTAATGAATGTCTTTAAATTATAATAGAACATCAAAATAGGACTGTCAAGAAGGAAAAATTTCCTCCTTTGCTTGAAGTGAAATATACATACATCCTGATGCAGGTAGGAAATAAGAATAATGTTAGGAAAATAAAATGTGTATAAAGTATGCACAGACAGTATTCTAGATTACCAAGTACATCGATGGAACAAGAGTGTGTATTTGGTCTAAATTCTAGAGTGTCATGTTACTAAACTATATTTACATTAGCTTTGAATGAAAAAGGTATCATATATACATATATATATATATATATATATATATATATATATATACATACATATGTGTGTGTCATTTGTTTTTTCTTTTTTATTAATTATTCCATTTGTTTACATCTCAAATGATATCCCTGTTTCATAGTTATGCCTCCACAAATCCCATCCCACTTCTTCCTTCTCCTCCCTCTCCTTTGCCTCTATAAGAGTGTTCTCTTACACATCCAACATTTCCCTTCTCACCACTCCAGCATCCCCCTACACTGGTACATCAAACTTCCACTGGACCAAGGGTCTCACCTCCCATTGATGTTGAACAAGGCCATATATAGCACATACATGCTATATATGTATCTGGAGACATAGAGTTCTCCCTTTACACTCCTTGGTTGGTTGTCTAGTCCCTAGTAGCACTGGGTAGTCCAGCTAGCTGATGTTGTTCTTCCTATGGGGTTAAAAGCCCCCTCTGATCCTCCAGTCCTTCCACCAGCGCTCCCACTGGGTTCCCTGAACTCAGACAGATGGTTGGCTCCAAGCATCTACATCTGCACTGGTTAGTTGCTGGTTGAACCTCCCAAGGAACAGCCACACCAGATTCCAGTCAGCAAGTACCTCTTGGCAAGGGCAACCATGTCAGGTTTGGTGTCTGTAGACAGGATGGATCTCCAGGTGGGGCAATCCCTGGATGGCCCTTTTTCATTCTCTGCTCCATTACTTTGTCTCTATTCTTTCTTTGGACAGTAACATTTCTGTGTTAAAAACTTTGAGATGGGTGGCTGGCCCTATCCCTGGACCAGGGACTGTGCCTATCTACTGGAGGTGGTCTCTAAAGGTTCTATCTCCCCTTCTTTATACATTTTCACTAAAGTCATCCCCATTGGGTCCTGGGAGCCTCTCCTTTACCTAGAGTCTGGGACCTTCCAGTGGCTATCCCCAGTTCCTCATCCCTAACTGCTATATATTTTTATTTGATTTCCTGTTCCTCTGAAACTCTCTACTGTCCCCTCCAGTACCTGATACTACCCCTCCTATTTCCTCTTCCTCTCTCCCTCCCAGGTCCCTCTCCCTCCACCTCCACAATCATCATGTTTCCCTCTCAATGCAGGACTGAAGCATCCACACCCTGGTATTCCTTCACCCTAAGCTCCATATGTTCTGTGGGTTGTATCATGGGCATTGTGAGCTTTTGGGTTAATATCTACTTATCACTGAGCATATAACATGAGTGTTATTTTTTATCTGGGTTATCTTACTAGAAACACAAATGTTCTATAAAACTCAGTTAAATAAATGATGAATTTTCTTATGATCTTAGTTTTTTATTTCAACTAGATTAAATATGACCATATATATATATATATGTCATAGTCAAGAATGCCCATGATACAACCCATAGAACATATGGAGCTTAGGAGGAAGGAATAGCAGTGTGTGGATACTTCAGTCCTGCATTGAAAGTTGAACATGATGATCACAGAGGTAGAAGGAGGGGGACCTGAGAGAGAGGAGGAGGAAATAAGGGAGACAGTATCAGATACCGGAGGGGACAAGAGGGACAGGAAATCAAATAAGAATATGTAGCAGGACAAGCATCTCTATCTGGGGTCAATAAACCAGATACTGACTCTTAGTTCTTTGATGTATGATGGAAACAACTAGAAGAATTTAGTCAGTGCAGCTATGTAGCAAAGGGTTAGAGAAGCTAGTGTCCTGCTCCCTGTCTGGACAATACTGAGAGAAGCTTCAACATTACACAGCAGGAGAGCAAATGTTGAAGATAAGAATTAAGCACTATCTGGCCGTGTTGGCTAAATTCTAGCTAGTTTGACCAGAATCCCATATTCGTCTCCAAAATAGGCTGTTCTGATGACTAGAACTCAAAGAAACCCTACAGCTTTTAAGTTTAAAGAGTTCATCATTTTTGTAAAATTTATTGTAAGGAACAAAATGTAAAACAATATCATAGATGAATGCAACTGTGGAAGTCAAGCCAAACCAAGAGTGCATGTGTAAGATTAAAGTTGAAATATGAATGCCTTAATTGTGATTGGCTAAGAGTTAACCATGGAAACTGAGCCTAAGCATGTGTGTGCAAGTCTGATAAGGTGAACACTTTAATTGTGATTGGCTAAGAGCTGTTTAAAAACCACAGTCTGGCCACTGCAACTTGCTCCACAGATAGAGACTACCAATCCAGATGCCAGTTGCCAATCAGTGCCACAGACCAAGCTCCAGTGGAACCCAGAAGCAGAAGGATACATCGTCAACCTTACCTGGCCAGACTATGAAATTGGGCCAGACTGGAGGTTAGTAAAAAGTGTGTGATCCCATTTAGCTATTTGTTTGTTTATTGCTACTTATGAATAAATAAGCTAGTGTAACCTTTCCTCCGAGTTTGAGGCTTCCTTCTTGCCTCTGTCCACAATTGCAATTTAAGACAGTTCATGAGATTTTACGATGTTTATTTTACCCCCTTCCCCGTGAGTGTGTGTGTGTGTGTGTGTGTGTGTGTCTGTGTGTGTCTGTGTTTTCAGTGGAGTGGTGGCAGAGTTCAGAAGAGCATGTTAGATTCCATGTATCAACAGTCCCACACTTTTGTGAGCTGCCCAGCATGGGTACTGAACATCAAACTCCAGTTCTCTGAAATAATAGTCTGTGTTCTTCACCCTCAGGTCATCTCTCTAGTCCAAAGGGATTTTTCTATTCCAATTTGAGCTGCTCATTCCTTCCTTGGAGTGGCTGTAGTCTCCATCATAAATATAAGCCTGTATGATTTTGCATTTCCGGAATCTGATAAGATGTGAAGGGCTAGAGAGGAAAAAGTCTTATGAAACAAACTGGAATAAATCAAGACAAGGATGGGAGAGAGGCAGGCACAATTTCAAAGCAGCTCCTGTTTTAATTTATACAATACCTCTTCTCTAAACTTCATCATTATTAGCATCTTGTTTTCTATCCAACATTCATCCTCTCAGCTGGACTGTAATCGGTTCTTACCAAACCAACATTCATCTTGTAAAAGCAGATAGTGAGGCCTTTTCAATAAGCTCCAAACTGGACATTTAGTCCTCTCTACTGAGACCCTAAACAAAATCTCCCAATATTACTCTCTGCACACAATATCTGGGAAAGTCAGTTTCCTCTACAACTGTCTGCTAAGATCACAAGTCCCTTCAGCAGAGATGACAAAGGTCCCACATGAAGTTTAAAAAGCAGAGTAATAAATTACTATGATGGTTAATATTGACAACTTATAGCAGCTATAACGTTTCATCAGCTAAGCCACTGAGTTTATCTCTTATGGAGTATCTACATTAATGTAGCCTCTGAGCATACCTGTGAGGGATTATGTAGATTAAGGTGAAGTGAGAAGATTTACTTTTAACTCTAGTCAGCACCATTCCATGGGCTGTGGTCCCAGACTAGATAAAAAAGACAATGAACCAAGCATAGCATTCATCACTCTGTTTCCTGACTGAGAATGCAAAGTAAAAAGCTTGCTCAAGCCCCTGCCACCATGCCACCCCCATCAAGACATTTTTAACACTTTCCATATCTGATTCTTTTGTTTTGTTTTGCTTTTTTGGTTTTCAATATACTACAAAAAGACATTTTTCCTATTCATATTTATTGCTCTGCTTCCTTCATCTGAAAGAGCAGAGAAAGCAAGAAAGCACAAATATAATAGAGGCTCAATATGACAACTGTTTCAAGCCTGGCAGAAGTCATTCTGTTTGAATGTCTGTTTTTGTTTCTCTGACTGTCTCTGTCTCTCTGTCTCTCTCTGTGTATGTATGTGGTGTATACATATACATGCATATATCATGTATATGAGAAAATTTGCAGGAGTTGGTTCCATCCATTCAGCATATTGGTTCTGAGCATGGCATTCATCATGCATGATGATAAACACCTTTTCTGGTGAGCCGTCTTGCTAACCTTGAATGTCAGCCTATACTGATTCCTGTTCACTGGATTTTCTTAATAGATGTATGGTATAATCTTAGATCTATCTTTTCCTTCTCAATATGGTCCAATCATATTGTAGTTGTAGTTGCTAAGGAGAAGCTTATCATATATTTTACAAATTCATAAATTCAATTAAGGCTTATGCATGCACATGTTTACACAATTGCCCCAAACAAATTTCTTGGTAAAGGTAATCTTTGGACACACTGTTATGTAGTGGAATGTGACATATTAAAGTTGACTCTACAAGGGCATGATATGTTACCTTCAAACATGCCTCTTTGTCATAAAGTATATATTTAGCTGAAGAGCAACACTAGAAATAAAGTCATCCACTGTTGTGCCAGTTCAGGATCATAAACTCCAAAAGACCACCAAGGCCGATTTCACTGCAATTGTATTTTTTTTTTTCAAGCTTAAGCTTGGGTTCATCACAAAACCTGAAACAACAGGATGGGAGAGGGGAGCCCAAAGCTCAGTTTCAAGTAGCCTTATAGAGGCAAGCAAACAAGGGGTTTCTAGCCTGGCACACATTTGATTACAGGACTATTATGGAATCTTTTTACCCTTTAAAATAATTACCAGGTGCTGGGAGTCAAACCATAAATATAACTTCTGCTTTTCTCTGATTGGTGGTTGTTAGGTAGTGACTTGAAGGTATAGGCTTGTTAGGGAGTATCCAGAAAACTAGTGCTATGTGCAGGCTTGCTAGAAAGTAACCAGGAAACTAGTGCTAAGTGTAGGCTAGATAATTCAACCTTAGGTCAGGTTCACTAAGATGGCATCTGAACCCAAGATGGAGTTAGTCTGGTATCTCACCACCTCTCTGTAGAAGAAATTTACACCTATAGAAGAAGCATAAATTGTTGGGGTTTCAATTTCTTGGTTCCAAGAGAAAGAGCATGAATCTAAGTTACTAGTGCAATAGAAAATTTGTGGTCAAAGGCCAACTACAACATTTTCATCTCCATACTGTAACTCTCATCATTTTTCCTTCTCTTGGGTGTGAGCTTTGTAAGAATGGATGTCATACTTAGTTGATTATTCCTGGTCCTGTGTGATTATGTATTGTCACCATGGGTGTGAAAGAATGACTCCTTTCTTGCAAGGCTTGATAATTAAGTTAGTTGAAATAAGTTCAATAATAACACATTTGAATAATAAAATTTACTCCTACATGTCTTTGCCTTCTATCTTAAGGCTTAATCTAGTAGACAGAACATTGTCCTATATACAGGACCAATGATTCCAGGAAGGCTCATCTTAAGACCATGTACTTTTTATTACCAGAATTCACACCACACACTGAAGTCCCTATAACCAGCCATAAAGTTCAGCTGCATCTCCCCACCTTTCTTTTCCCTAAATTATGAAGACATGTTATATCTTAGCATTTGATTGCTGTGAAGAGAGAACAGGACAATAGCAACTCTAATAAACAAAAAAACATTTAGCTTGGCATGGCTTACAGTTTCAAAAGGTTAGTTGATTATCATCATGGTGGTAAATATGATAGCTTGAATGGCAGCTCCCAGGGAGACATAATGCTGGAGAAGGAGCCAAGAGTACTATATCTGGATCAGCACTCAATAGGAAAAAAGAGTGAGCCATTGAGCCTGGCTTGACCATCTACCATCTGACATGTCAAAGCCCACTCCCAGTGAAATACTTTCTCCAATAAGGCCACATTAAGATCCTATGAGTGTCGATCAAGCCACCACAACATTGCTATTTCTTTTCTTCTGCCTTTTCCTCTCAAATGCTAGTGAGAACTTAACTGTGCTTTAATTTTTCTGAGTATCTGTGAAGCTAATCTTGGTTGTCAACTTTAGTGCATCTGGAATCACATATTCAAGCTGATAGGATTTTCTCTGATTAAATTATTCAAAATAGGAAGATATATCGTAAATAGGGGTCAAACCTTCTTGTAGTGGCCCAGATAAGAGAATATGGAAGAAGGTAAATTTTCTTTTGCTGGCTTGCCCTTATTCTTGCTTATGTATCATATTACTCCAGCATCCTACACTGATATCAGAACCAGCTTCTTTGGGTTTCCATCATAGCCAAAGTCAGTCACTCTCCAGTACTCTATTGCCAGACTAGGATGGCTAAGACATCCAGCCTAAAATATTGAACAACTACAGGATTATTGGCTTTTTGAGAATGAGATAGCTTGCATCCTATAAGCCAATGTAGTAAACACCAAATATATACTTTATCAGTTCTTCTTCCTTATCATACCCTGATTAACCCACCAATGTTTCTTTCTTCTTCTAATGCTGACCTCTATGCACTTTCACAATCAGCTCTTTACTTCCATGCTTCTCTTTTCCTTTCTCCTCCTCTGGGAAATGTCAATATTTACAGCTCTACTAAGTGTCCTTCAAGATTCTGTTTGAGCCCCTTCCTTGCCCTTAAAATTTCATTTGTGTCCATTCTTAAATTCTTGTGAAAATGAAACTGATGGTCCCAAGAGGTGATGCTCGCTTCACAGGCATCATATCATGGCTCTGCTAGGATTCCCCAGGATATCCTGTAATAGCTCTTTTTTTGTTATTTTTTTAATTAGCTGAGAAAATTAACCAGTTCTTGATCCTTAGGTTATACCAACATTAGCAGGAAAGAAAAACAAAAGCATGCTGGATTATTATAAGTATGAAATTATCATAGGAAAATAAGTCCCCACAATAAAAACTGAAACTTGGGAGTTTCTATACATTTTGTATAAGAGAGTGAGTTTAGGGTTGCCAGAAATCACAGAAAGAATTACTTTTGCTGTTGAGTTTTAGGTCAGAAGTCTCGCTAGGGGCACCGATAGATTAGAACTAACTATACTTTCCCAAAGAAAACCAATAAAAGAAATAGGTGGTAAAACTGTAAGATGCCATTGTGCTGAAATACAGAAAGATAACATATCAAATGGCTGCCTTGCAATTTAAAAAAAAGTAACAAAGCAAAATTCTGTTGCTACATTTGTGTGGGTCAGAGCCTTGACTCTAGCAGTGCTATTAAGCCAGGCTTGACAACCCATTCTCAATAGACTAATTACAATATCATAATGAAAAAAAGAAACAAAAGAGATTTATTCTATGAGTTAGGCAGTTTAGCTCTAGAAGAAAATGACCAGCAGGCCCCCAAAGTAGTATATAGAGAAAAATATGTAGCAGACACCCCAACTGGACTAAAAAGTGCTGCTAGTCTACAAAACAAGACATAAAAAGCCATAGATGCTCATGGTCTCTAAGTGTGTCTGTTCAAACCAAGCTTAGAGTCCTGGTTAGAGCAGTGTGTACACAATATTATTATGGTCTGATTCTCCCCGTTCCCCGAATAGCTGTAGTCATTTTGGTCCATGCTTGCTAGCTAGCTATTTTATATTACTACTTCCTCTTCCCAATGTGACTAATCTGGTCTCTTCCTCAGCAGCATTCTTGTTTTTGTTGGGGTTTTTTTGTTTTCTTTTTGTTTGTTTTTGTTTTGTTTTTTGTTTGTTTGTTTGTTTTTTGGGTTTTTTTGGTACTCACAAAAGAAAAGAATTCTTACCAGACACATTAATAATTCAAACAAAAGCCCAAGCAGAGCATCAGCAGCCTCAACCAGGCATGCTCAGGACTGTTATTTTTTCTTCAACAACCCCTCCTCTTTGCTTCCCACTGTTGGAGGTTGACTTTTAGCAGAAAGTGGTTATCAGCTTTGCGGCCATCTTGAGCCATATACCCTGACATGTGACTTGGATTACAATAGCCTACAACAGCTGAGCACACTCTGATAATCTTGGTTTAGATACCTTGAGATTAAAGGTGCGTGAGATTAAAGGTGTGTGACTTAAGAGTATGACTCAGAAGTGTAGAGATCAGATTTAGAGACAAGACCTAAGGGCATGATTAAAGGTATAACTTAGAGGCGTGGCTTAGAAGTAAGACATATAAAAGGCAGAGGCAGACAGTAGAGAATCAGACATTAGAGAGACACAGCAGAGAGAAGACAGGTAGCAGGCACTTGGAAGAGAACTTGGAAGAAGTAACTTGGAACTTGGAGGGACTAGGAGCTAGGGACTAGGGACTAGGAACTCAAGACTTAGGACTTAGACTGAAGAATAAACGGGATTGAATTACACTCTGTCTGGTCTGCATTCTTCGAGTCTGTCCTCACTCTCGCTCTTGCTGAACCGGACCTGAGCGGCAGCTTGGGCTGGGATACAGTGGCCGCCCAAACTCGGGGCTGCCTGGGCCTCAACATTTTGCTCCAGCCGTGACATTTTTTGGCACCCGAACAGGGACTCCAGCTTAGGCCTCAACATTTTTTTGGCCGCCCCAACGTGGGGCTAGTGTGGACCCCAACATCCCACAAGGAGGCATTTTTTCTGTTATAAACAGATGTGTAAGATGTAAAAATATATGTATAGAGATTTCAGTGTCTATAAAGTTGAAAGGTTCATAAATGAAAGGGTAGCAGTATTTGTTGGGGTTCAGGAATTCACCACCCAAACTATACATAGACTATCTCAGTTAAGCAAAAAATTGTTTATAGAATGCATATCATAATACTGGACGTTCAGGTACAGAAGAAAGAACAATGAAGTCCAATAAAAATGCAAGTCCATCTTTAAAGGTCCTAAAGTGAGGTTGAAATAGAGGGAGATTGTTATGCATAGCTATGCTGTCCTCTAGGGAAAGTCTGGACCTTCCCCTCACTAACTAGTCTCAGCTGCAAGTTTTCCAGCTACATGATCTGACATGTTATAAATCTTATTACGTTACACGTGTTCCTTTTTGTGGTACATGCCTAGGGACTAAGGCTTCCCTTCTAGCATAAGATTCTTGAGGAAATTCTAACTTCTTGGAAAACATAGTCTCAATAGTATGGTAGCTCAAGGGAGTAGTGCAGTTGTCTCTTTAAAGTAATATCCTTTCTCTCAGGACAGCTACAATTTTTCATGGTTTGCACAATTGAGTATTATCTTATAACTAGTCACAGAATGTTTTTGGAATTTTAACTTGGAGGTAATAAAAGTGAGAGAGTAATGATGAATTTTTCCAAATGAGTTCTTACTGTTGTAATTTTTCATGCTATGCAAGAAGTTTTGCAGAATGTAAGTAAAAATAGTAAATGGGCAGCCTATTGGCACTGGTGCCAAAATGCACAAATACTACACATATAAAATTATTGCCAATGAAAATCCAAAGTTTGGCTTCTATAGCATGAAACACTGCCATTGGTTCTGAATTTAAGATCTATCCTTTTCTAAAACAGAATCCTTTTCTATTGTCTTCCAAAATAATGATAGGACAACCAGTTACAAATTAGATAGACAATTGTATGAATGTCTAATGGAGACATTAAACACTATCATAGAAACTTTTAAAATCATAACAAAATGCTCATAGCTAATCACAGAGCCTTATTAGAGAGAAGTCCTACCACAAGAAGAACTAAACAAAAAGAATTAAAACTCAGTGATTCTGTCAATGAGAAAAGGCACTAGTGACATCCAGACTCTACTACTTTGAGTCTAACATCCCATCACTTCACTTGCAACCCCTTCCTACACTTCTATTAGCTTTTGCTCTTATGATTTACTTCAATTTCTCATAATTCTACATGCTTTAAAAAGAATCTGAGATGCTGTCTTTTGTGTATTTTCCTCAGTTATGCAAAATTGCTGATCATGATTTTAACAAAAGTCCATAGAGAGTAGAGATGGTATTTCTCTCCCTGATCAGGTTCTTATTATTTTTGTAGCTGAACTTGTTTTTCTTGTTTCAGTTCCCTGTGTTGTAAATGATTAAAATTTTCCATTGCATTCTTAAAATGTCTAGGTGTTTTCTGTTTTAAATATTTAGTTTTAATGAACAAAAATTAATTTAATTCTTCTAAAATAAACAATAATTAAAGACCAATAATTCCTAAAATCACTAATATCTTCTTGCATGGCTTTAATATCCAATTAACCAGAAGAAAATTAAGCAGTAACAAAGTATTTGCAAAACTGTTCACATTAAAATATTTGATCACAGATGATTTTGGTTTCAAGGTATTCACCCCACCACTCTGTAGCTTCTCTGCTATCCTAAGCCAAAGAGAACATCCTGGCTTCATATCTTATCTAGTTCTCTCCATAAGCAGCTCAGATCTTAGCATGGAGAAGTCTCAAGGTAGAATGAGACAATAGGATTGGCTTTCTGCTCAAGGAAACTTGAGTTATTGACTTATAGTCTCCCTTTGTACAACCTTCACTAAACTCTCCTAGATCCTGAAAGTTCTAAGCAACCCCTTGTAGAAAGGACTTACCTTTAATTGGTAAGACTTTAAGACTTACCTTGAAATTTGTTCAGAGACCGATTTCATTTTAAAGTCTACAAAAGAAAGGGATTTCAGTTTGTGTTAATTACTTTTTTTGTTACTGTAATAAAATTACATGACAAAAATCACCTTATGGAAGAAAAGTTTGTTTTCATTTATAGTTTTGGTTTGGGTTCAGAAACCACCCCACAAACCTCATGGACATCTATCTTAATCAGACAGCATTAGTTTGTTGAACATACATCCTCAGATTTATCCATTAGGGAAGCAGCTTCATATTCAGGTGTTGGGATCTGTCACCTTAAAAAGCAGCAGCTTTTGAAGGTTAAAACTGCACTAAAAACAAAACCACCAACAACAAGGACAAAAGAATTCATATGCAGATGCAGGAAGGACTGCCCAGTGGTCCTCCCTGACTCAAGTTACTTTAGACATAACAGTTTATATTGACCTTTAATTTAATGTGTCCTAAGTGAAGCTTGTGAAAAAATCTTAAGATGAACCATGTAATATCGAGAACATAATAGGATATGTGGTAAGTGTGACCCTGCTCTGAGTCAAGTTATTTTCTGCATCAATGACTGGCAGGCATATTATATCAACAATACAAAATAGCTGCAAGGCATGGAACAAAATGTGTATACCTATGCTAGGTGGGCAGGGCTCAACAGTTTCAGAAGTGTAAAAGGCCATTGTAGCAGCACAGAATCAGGAAAGAAAACAGCAAGATCAAGGAGTTGAGAGATGAGAGTTTCACCTGCAAACATGAAGCAGAGATGTTTCTTTTTAAAATACTACTGGAGTAAGAGTATGAAATCTCAAAACCTTCTCCTGGTGCCATACTAATTCCACAAGGGTTTGACATACCACCTCCCCAAACAGTGCATCAAATTGGGGACCAAAATTTCAAATACCTATGTCTACTAGGTCCACTTCTGATTTAAGCAATTACATTCTTTTCTCTGGACTCAGAGACTTGTGGCCAAATAATACAATATGCACTTATCTAATTTTAATATCCCCTCTTTTTCTGTTTGTTTGTATCTCAACACATTTTAAACTCCACAGGCAAATCCAATCTCTTTTGAGACAAGGTAAGTTTTAAATTATAACTCACTATAAAATTAAAAAAAAAATCAAACAAGTTACTTACTTTCAACTTGCACTAGCTGAGAGTATACCTTACCATTCCAAAAGGAAGCGATGGAGATATTGTAAAGAAATAATGGACCAAAATAAGAATAAAACCAAGAAGGAAAAGTAATAAATCCTTTAGCTTCATGTCCACTGTCAAGCTCCTCAAGATTTCTGGCTTGAACATACTGCTCTTTCTCTTGGACTGTATTCACTTCCTATATGAATGGAGCTTTTCTTGATAGCTGTCTCATAGTTTGGTACTCCAACATTTGAAATTGTCATCTTTTCACCTACATGGGATGCTTCTCAGGACCTGCTGGCTTCTCATAGCACTCTTCTCACACTCAATAAAGCTCTGCTACACTTTTCCTTGGCTCAGTTGTTCTCTGGAACTATGGAGAAGTAATGTAAAATACAATGAATTTTTTAATCTATCATACCTAGGCTAATTTGACTCTAAAACCACAGGTTGGAAGATTAGGTGGGTAAGGTCATTCCACTAGAGCACCCTCTACATTGTGCTAGTGTGTACTGGTACTAATCTCCTTAACAATTTGGCCTCTTATAGCACACACTACAGCTGTAACACTACATATTCTTTTATTCTACAAACTATACACATCATATTTCTTTCTGTCTGAATTGTCTTGTTCATTATAGACATGTATAAGAGAAGACAATAAGAACCATTGCACAGATTCAACATTATCCAGTCTTGAAAATTCCTCTGCCAAACCATAATTGATTGAGTACTTTTAATTTAGCCACAGAGAAGTTTGTAGGACAATAAAAGAATGCAGCCAGATTGTTTTCAGAAGTATCAGTTGCTAATATATTCCCCTCTGAAACCTCTTGAGCCAGGCCTCCATAGTTCACATTAGTCTTAGTCTCCCATGTTCCTAGTAGAACATTTCACTAACCTCTGCATACAAGATTCAACCAATTTTATAACCCAAAGTTTCAAATTCTTCTGCATCCTTCCAAAAACAATATGGATAGATTCTTCAGAGAAAAATCCTTGTACCAAATTTGTAGTTACTTTTCTGCTCTGTGATATGACCCTATGGTAAAAATCAGAATTACAAAAGAAATACCCTATTTTCATTTATAGTTCAAAAAATGAGAGTTTTTATGGCAGGAGGAAAGCATGGTAGCAAGAAGCAGGCACAGTAACAGACAAGGAGGATGAGAGATCACATCTTCAACTCTTGAACTGCCAATGCAAAACAGAGAACAAATTAGAAGCAAGGGAAAGCTGTAAATTCTTAAAGCCCATCTCTAGTGACTTCCTTCCAGAAAGTCATACCACCTCCTAAAACAGCACAAGTAAATCAGAACCAAGTATTCAAATACCCAAGGAATATTTCTCATTTGAACCATCATATCCTTACAACTATGAAGCTATACTTGAATTAATTAACTTAAGATATCATTTTTCATTAATCCAGAAGTTAAGAATATAATCAGATAATATGTAAAACCTAGAAGTTTCTCTTACTATAACTAACTTAATTGATGTTTCCGTCAAAATATTAAAACTGCATTAACTTATGACATTTTTATTATGCCTACTAAATTCATGTATAAATTTCCACAATACAATACTACACAGCTATTAAAAACAGGACATCATGAGTTTGGCAGGCAAATTGATGGAATTAGAAAATATCATCCTGAGTGATGTACTTCAGAGCCAAAATGACAAGCACAGTATGTACTCACCGATTAATAGAAATTAGCCATAAAATACAGAATACCTACTCATGATATATGTCATGGTTCTAAAGACAATAAACAAGAATGAAGGCCCAAGAAAGGATACATTAATCACACTTAGAAAGTGAAACAGAGACAGAGCAAACTGGAGAAAGAGAAATCGGTGGGCAGGATCTGGTTCAGAAAGACAGGAGAGAGGTTCAAATGGGCCAGGAGAATGAATAGAGATCTGCAGCTGCCTGGGGTAGAAGAGAGGGAAGAATCTTGAGGAAATCCCAGAGACCAGGGATGGGAAGGCTCCTAGAACTCAATGTGAGCGACATTAGCAGAGATGCCTAAGACTAGAGACATGGAACCTGAAGAAGCCACCTACTGTAACCAGGCAGGACCCTCAGTGGAAGGATAAGAACAACACCAACCCAAACAAAAAGTTTTCAATGCAAAATTTGTCCTGTCTTAAAAAAAAAAAAAAAATTCAGGGATTTAAACCAAAGGAAAGGCCAACCAATAACTGACCCATCTCGAAGCCCATCCCAGAAGCAAGCACCAGTCTCTGAAATTATTAATAATACTATGTTGTGCATTCAGACAGGAGCCATGTATAACTGTCCTCTGAGAGGCTCCAGCCAGCAGCAGACTGAAACAGAAGCAGATACCAATAGTCAAACATCAGGCAGTGGTTGGGGAAACTATTGAAGAGTTGGTAGAAAAATTGAATGCTCAAAAGTAGATATAATCTCCACAGGAAGACCAACAGAGTCAATGAACATGAACCCCTTGAAGCTCTCAGAATCTGAACCACCAACTAGAGTACATACTCGAGCTGCCTTTAACCACATCAGCATTTCTCAGGGAATTAATGTAGATGCATTAAAATGCATTAAGATGCATCTATGTAAATGTTCATTCCAGAGAGCTGGACTTAGCTAAAATAACAGATACTAATAAATCTGAATGTGCATCAATGAAATTATGTTTAAATAATTCAGAATGCATGTTTCTTACTCCGTCTTATATTGTTTTTATAAAATGCCATAACCTGAATAATTCATGGACAACAAAACTGGATTGTCTCACAGTTCTAAGGATTGATAATTCAAGGATCAAGAGATCAATTTAAATCTTTCATAGTGTGAGTTCCTTCTTTTGTTCTTAAATTAAATAAAGCAGAGGTCAAGAAGTGGTATTAAAGAGTAGAGGGGACAGAGACCCCACACTATACCCATGGACCACTCTTGAGAGGCATTTGACATTTTTCTGTTCATGAGGGTAGAAGCAGTTTTGTACTGAATGTTGAATTTTCAAAATAGAAATCTAAGAACTGTTCAAATAAAAATAACCTGTACAATCATTAGACAATAGCTGTCAAGGTTCCATAATATCTCACAAAAACTCAGTAAGAAAAAAGATGATATAATCACCATGGCTATATTACAGGGAGATGCGGGTATAGGCACATGACCCAGACTTTAGTGTGTGTTAGAGATTTTATATCAAAGTTTAGAGGTGCACACATCATGTGTGTAAGTTTGCATGTGGAGGCCAAATGGCAATTTTGAGTGTCATTTCTCAAGAGTCTTCTACCTCTGAGATAGACTTTCATGTGGTTCTAGAGTTTCACTAGTGAAGATAAACTAGCATCCCAGTGAGCTCCCAGGGATCTTGGGTTTCAGGTTACCCCGTTCATTGTGAGAATGAACACATATGCCCAGAGGGCATTTGCGAGGACTCTGGCGATCCAATTCATATCATCCCACTAGCATGGCTAATGCTTTTCCAGCTAAGCTACCTCTCCAGCTCTGGACTCAAGTGTTTTAATAAGATGTTCAAGGCAGAATTACTTTAAAAAGTTTCTTAAAAATCACTGAAGAAAATTTGTTGACCCTATCATCACAAAAATGCTGGGACTGTATTCTTAAGTTGAAGTTAGACCTACACTTCATCCTTCAAAAAATCAAGTTCCATGTTTGCAATTTTTTGTCTGTGATTAATTTATATAAAATTTAAGCAAGATATTTTATTGTCCGTCCTTAGTAATGTGCTTACACAATCAGAGACTTTTAGGAATCAACTGCATTATGCATTTAAAGAGCTTATAAAAGTGATGAGACCAGTGTATTTACTCTTTGTTGTTGTAAGCCTTTAAACTAAAATGGTACTGCGAACAAACAAATTACAATGTTATTATTCCAGAGGCTTCATACCAAGCTCCACTTCAATTATACATGAATTAGCAGAAATGGATTCACAGTTTTATTCCATGATGTAGTGGAGCTCAAGTATTTCATAAAGTGTAGCCATGCAGCAAATTCTGAGCTCATTATAGAATAATTAGCACACTGGAGTTACTTGTGTAGTTAAAAGAAAATGTGGAAATTTCCCCCGTTGTAAGCAGATTTGAAGGCCCACTCTGTTCTATAAAGTGAATAATCTATCATTACAAAGGAAGCTGGTGAGGTCCATCTTCCCTGCATTTCATCTCCAGCTTTTAATACCTCAATTAAAATGCTATGCTGATTCAGGCAAGTCTTATTCACATGTCTGAGGTAAGTGAAGATGCCTCCCTGGATTTACCCAATAATTTTTTTGAATGATGAATTTACCTCCATATCCTTCTTCTAGGTCCTTTGAATAATTAAGGTTGAACTAATGGAGAGTTAAATTCTGTTCCTAAAGTATCTTAAATTAACATGCTCACCAAATTTAACATTCTCATATCTCTTTCTCAATCTCTTTTATATAAAGAGATGCCTAATTAAAGAGGTTAAATTAATATTTGAAGTTTTTAATGCACCAGGTGGACTTATTCTTTCACATATAAAAAGGAAACATGCTCTACTATATTCATAACAGCCTTATATGTAATAGCCAGAAGCTGAAAGGATCCCAGATGTCCTTTGACAGAGGAATGCATACAGAGAATGTGTACAATACAGAAAAGTAGTACAATAGAGTACTACTCAGCTATTAAAAACAATGAATTCATGAAATTCTTAGGCAAGTGGATGGAACTAGAAAATATCATCCTGAGTGAGGTAACCTGATCACCAAAAAACACACATGGCATGCATTCATTGATAAGTGCATATTAGCCCAAATGCTCAGAATACCCAATGCACAATTCATAGACCAATTGAACCTCAAGAAGAAGGAAGACCAAAGTGTGGGTCCTTCCATCCTTTTTAGAAAGAGGAACAAAATACTCATGTGAGAAAATACAGAGACAAAGTGTGAAGCAGAGATTGAAGGGAAGGCCAGCCAGAGACTGCCCCACCTGGAGATCCATCCCATATACAGTCACCAACTCCAGACACTATTGTGATGCCAAGAGCACGCTGACAGGAGCCTGATATAGCTTTATCCTGAGAGGCTCTCCCAGAGCATCACAAATACAGAAGAGAATGCTAGTAGTCAAGCATTGGACTGAGCACAGACCCAATGGGGTCCCAAGTTGAGGAGTTACAGAAAGAATGGAAGGAGCTGAAGGGATTTGCAACCCCAAGGGAAGAACAATAATATCAACCAAGTAGACCCCCAACCCCAGAGTTTGAAGGGACGAAACCACCAACCAAGAAATACGCATGGAGGGACACACAGCTCCAGCCGCATTTGTAGCAGAGGATGGCCCTGTCGGGCATTAATGAGAGGAGAGGCCCTTGGTCCTGTGAAGGCTTGATGCCCCATTAGAAGGGAATTCGAGGTTTCAGAGATAGGAGTGGGTTGGTGGTTGGGGAAAAACACTCATAGAAGCAGGGAAGTGGGGAATGTGATGAGGGTTTCCAGGGGATGGCAGGAAAGGGGATAACATTAGAAATGTAAATAAAGAAAATATTCAAATAAAAAGTTAATTTGTATTATATGTAAAGAAAAGACAATATATTTTAAACTTTATTTTTTTTATTTTTATTGTATGCATGTGTGAATGTGAGTGTAGCTACCCAGAGCGGCCAGAAGAGGGCACTAGAACCCATGGAATTAGAGTTATAGGTTGTTGTGATCCGTGTGATTAGGGTTTTGGGATTAATCCCTATGGAAGAACAACAAATGTTCTTAACCACTACGCCATCTTTCCTGGCCCAGATCAGAGAGATTCCTGTGTAGAATGTATTGCATTCCTATCTCCTTGGACAGTCATGAGAATCTGAAATCATTAGTAGTCACCTATGTGGAAAGTGAAGCTAGCAGGAAAAATATTAAGCAAGTCATAAGTAGAACATGAAGAAGTGGAGCCTTTAATTCAAGCCACTCAGATTCTGGATTCTTGACAATATTATTGGTTAATAGGACTTCCAACTTAAGGCAGGAGAAGTTCTTTTGTCTATGCTTAAAAAACTCAATAGGAAAAAATTGCTGTTCAATCAATTCATAAATGTTAATGGTTGTGCAGAAAGGCGTTAGAAAAGCTAACAGGTGCAGTATTCCAATTCTGGGAAACAATAGTCTAGGGTGGTAGATTGATTTATTGCAACAAAAGAAAACAAACAACAAAACAAAGTTAAATACCCCAAACAGGGCTAACTGGAAACTGTTCAGCCCCCAAGCACTGTTTTCTAATTTTGCTGATTCAACAAACAGATTTTTGCTATTGAACCATACTGAAAACAAGAATAAAAATGATCAAAATGTATGCAATGTTTTGCAACAACCATTTACTGGTGGCCAGAACAGGTCTAAATCTATGTTCAGCCTTGAGAATGAAACTTAGGGATAGCTTGCAGATTTCTGTCTTTACCAGTCTCAGTTCAGAAAGAGTAAGCCAAGGAAAAATTGCCTGTCCTTCACAATTAATGATATTGTCACAACTGCATCTAGGAAGGACCATGCTATAGCCAGAAATTTCTTTACTCACTTTTATGACCAAAGGACCTATTGCCCAACACAAAATAGGTTATTAATATCTATTTATTAAAGAAAAAGGAATGGTGCTGTGTTTAGGGAGGATACCACACACAGATTTATGAACATATAGAGCAGAGTATGTGCAGGTATCTAGGGGGAGTGATATCTAATGGAAGCTAAGAGAGACAAGTAAGGTCGGTTAGGTGGTAAAGATCTGCTGTGAAGTGCCAGAAGCAGAGTCACACATTTTTAGTGGAACAGAACAGGCCTCTATATCTGTAGTGTATAGTAATATGGGACATGTGCAAGGACTAAAACCCAGGAAGAAAATGCGGAGAAACACTGGCTTGGCATTGAGGTGTAATATGTATACATTTGTTTCTGTCCATGGTTACTGGAACAGAGCTTCAAATGCTTTTGCAATTTGGGAGTCATAGGAAATGAGGAGGAGCACCTTCTGTTGTTTTTGTAACAATTATCTTTTTAAAATTTTTTTCATTGGATATTTTATTTATTTACAGTTCAGATATTATTCCCTTTCCCATGCCCCCCGGACACCTCTCATCCCTTCAACCCTCCTCTTACTCCTATGAGGATTTGTCCCCAACCATCCACCCACTTCACCTTCCCCACACATTGGGGCACCCAGCCTTCATGGCACCAAAAACCTCCTCTCCCACCAATGCCTGGCAAGGCTATCCTCCAATACATATACAGCTGGAGCCATGGGTTTCTCCAAGCCTGTTCTCAGGCTGGCAGTTTAGACAATGGGAGCTCTGGTAGGCTGGTATTGTTGCTCTTCCAATGAAGCCACAAGTCCCTTTACCTCCTTTAGTCCTCTCTCTACCTCCTTCATTGGGGACCCCATGATCAGTTCAATGGTTAGCTGCCAGCATCCAACTCTGGCAGAGCCTCTCTAAAACATGTATGTCAGGAACAAGTCACCATGAACTTCCTGGCATCCAGAATAATGCCTGCATTTAGTAACTGCACATGGGATGGGTCCCCAGGTAGGGCAGTCTCCAGACAGCCTCTACTCCAGTCTTTGCTTGACACATCTCCATACTTGCTCCCATGAGTATTTGTTACTCCTTCTAAGAAGGACAGAAGCACCCACACTTTGGTGTTCATTCTTCATGAGCTTTATGTAGTCTGTGAGTTGTACCTTAGGTATTATGAGCTTTTGGGCTAATATCCACTTATCAGTGATTACATACCATGTGTGTTCTTTTGTGATTGTGTTACCTCACTCAGGATCATAGTTCCATCAATTTGTCTAAGAATTTCATGAATTAGTTTTTTTAATAACTGAGTAGTATTTCATTGTGTAAATGCAACACATTTTCTGTATCCATTCCTCTGTTGAAAAACATCAGGGTTCTTTCCAGCTTCTGGCAATTATAAATAAGGCTGCTATGAACATAGTGGAGCATATGTCCTAGTTATATATTGGAGTATCTTTTGAGTATATGCCCAGGAGTGATATAACTGGGTTCTCAGGTAATACTATGTCCAATTTTCTGAGGAACCACCAGACTGATTTCCAGAGTGGTTGTACCAGCTTATAATCCCACCAACAACGGAGGAGTGTTCCTCTTTCTCCACAACCCACTCAATCCCCTGATTATTTGATCTTAACCATTCTGGTTGGTATGAGGTGGAACCTCAGGTTTGTTTTGATTTTCATTTCCCTGATTACTAAGGATGTTGAACGGTTCTTTGGGTGCTTTTAGACCATTCGAGTCTCCTAAGTTGGAAATTCTTTGTTTAGCTCTGTACCCCATTTCTTAAATAGGGTTAATTGATTGTCTGGAGCCTAATTTCTTAAGTCTATTGTATATTTTGGATATTGGTCTTTTATCAAATGTAGGATTGGTAATGATTTTTTCCCAATCTGTCAGTTGGCATTTTGTCCTATTGACAGTGTCCTTTGTCTTGCAGAAGCTTTGCAATTTTATGAGGTCCCATTTGTCAATTCTTGATCTTAAAGCATAAGCCATTGTTGTTCTGTTCAGGAACATTTCCCCTGTGCTCATATGTTCGAGGCTGTTCCCCACTTTCTCCTTTATTAGTGTATCTGGTTTTATGTGGTAGTCCTTGATCCACTTGGACTTGAGCTTTGTACAAGGAAATAAGAATAGATAGATTCGCATTCTTCTTCATGCTGATCTCCAGTTGATTCAGCACAATTTGGTGAAAATGCTCTCTTTTTTCCACTGGATGGTTTTACCACATTTGTCAAAGATCAAGTGACCATAGGTGTGTGGGTTCATTTATGTGTCTTCAATTCTATTCCATTGATCTACAAGCTTGTCTCTTTACCAATACCATGCAGAGTTTTTAATCACTATTGCTTTGTAGTACAGCTTGAGGTAAGAGATATTAATTTCCCCAGAAGTTCTTTTATTGTTGAGAGTAGTTTTTGCTATCCTGTGGGGTTTTTGTTGTTGTTGTTGTTGTTGTTGTTGTTATAAATGAATTTGAGAGTTGCTCTTTCTAACTCTGTGAAAAAATGATTTGGGATTTTGATTGGATTGCATTGAATCTGTAGATTGCTTTTGGCAAGATGGCCATTTTTACTCTATTAATCCTGCCTATGCATTAGCATGGGAGATATTTCCATCTTCTGAATCTTTTTCAATTTCTTTCTTCAGAGACTTGAAATTGCTGTCATACAGTTCTTTCACTTACTTGGTTAGATTCACATCAAGGTATTTTATATTATTTGTGACTATTGTGAAGGGTGTCATTTCCCTAATTTTATTCTCAGCCTGTTAATACATTGAGTAGAGGAAGGCTACTGATTTGTTTGAGTTAATTTTATATTTATCTAAATTGCCAAAGTTGTTTATCAGGTTTAGGTGGTTTTTGGTGGAAGTTTTGGGGTCATTTAAGTATGCTGTGAAATCATCTGCAAATAGTGATATTTTGACTTCTTCCTTTCCAATTTGTATCCCTTTGACCTCTTTTTGTTGTCTAATTGCTCTGGCTAAGACTGTGAGTACTATATTGAATAAGTAGGAAGAGATGGAGCAGCCTCATCCAGTTCATAATTTTAGTGGGATTGCTTCAAGTTTCTCTTCATTTAGTTTGATGTTGACTACCATTTTGCTGTATATTGCTTGTATAATGTTTAGGTATGGGCCTTCAATTTCTTATCTTTTTAGGACTTTTACCATAAAGGGGTACTGAACTTTGTCAGATGCTTTTTTAACATCTAGTGAGATAATCATGTTTTTTTTTTTTATTTTGTTTATACAGTGGATTAAGTTGATGAATTTCCATATATTGAACCATCCCTGAATTCCTGGAATAAAGCCTACTTGAGCATGATGGACAATTGTTTTGATGTATTTTTGGATTCATAAATATTCCATGAAAAAACCAAATTTACACAGTATTCTATTCCATAACCATCTCCTTTCAATGATACAAGTTTATCCCAATGAAGGGACAGCTGGTGTGTTCTGGATAGCTTTTGACTGCACTGGTTCTCAGAGAAAATGATCATGGTTAAATGGTGAGTACATTCTACTCTCCCTGTCATTCTGTGTGGACAGAATAGATGATTGTTTATTTGTGGTTGCCAACTGATTCATCATTGTCCTGTGTTAAAATATATGTAAAAAAACAAAACAAAACAACAGACTGTAGAGCATTGCTCTTGGTAAAAATATTGCAGTGTTGCAATTGTATAATATTGAACAGCATGAAGGCCATTGTATCACTTCCTGAAAATCTGCTAGCTTGTTTCATCTTTCATCTTTATAATAAACACAAGACTATCTTTTTTTTATTTCATGGGGGTGTTCTAGAGTAAATTATAATATTTAAAATGTAGATCATGGAATGATCTCATTTCTAGCCTGCCACTTAGATTTACGGAAGAACCAGAGGTAATACATAGGACCTAAAGTGAACAGAGTCTGAGGAGATTGAACCCTTTATCTTTGGGATTTGAAGATAATAGGAGATACATAGTTTCAGAATTAAATAGATAGTCACCCACTTAATGCTGCTGACTTGAAGAATTGGATGTTGGTCTGGATAAAACCCATATATTTGTTGTCAGGAGATCCCAGTGTATAGAAACAAAATAACTATTTTAAAATAGATATTAGATGCCACATTTTATAAATATATACAAATACAAATATTACATAAATTACTTTAAAGTCAAAAATGGTCTGGAGAGATGGTTCAGCATTTGCAATTGACTGCTGCTCTTGCACAAGATTCCAGTTTAATTCCCAGGACCTATACTAAGTTACTCAAAACAAACTCCAGTTCCAGGAAACCTGATGTTGATCTCTAGTCTGTAAGGGCATCCTCATACATATTACATGCACACATGTACATACATATACATACATTCATACATACATACATACATAAGTAAGTACAATAACAAAATTAAATCTTTATAAATGAATCTATAATAAGTAGCTTCTGAAAGCAATTATAAGACATTTTTACAAGATCCTCTACAACTCTCAAATTTTCCACCAGTTATTGTCTAGTGTTTGGTAGCTACAGAGAATAAAGTTTATCTGCTAATGTCAGAAAAATCTCTGAACATACATATACCCATATTGTAGCTCTTTTTTTTTCACACTCTGCTACACAACCTAAATCCTAAACCACGATTCAAGATTTGAATTTCTATTTTTCAATTCTCACTGGAAACTTGACTGCAGTTTCTTACTGATAATGGATATTTAGACAATCCTAATTTGCTGAAATCCTATTATTGTATTGAAGTCAAGTGCATCAATTTTCTTTCAGTAGTCAGGAATTACTTCTGTGAATTCTTGGGATTTTCTTTTCACCAGAGATAGCACATTTTACTTCCGAGAAATGCTATATCTTTTAATAAAAATTGCTTATACATTGGATAATATAAGAGGCATACATACAATCAAACTTACTTCCCATCATTGAATTACTATTTACAAACCTAACATCTATTTGCCAAGAAGGTTAATCCCTTCATAAGATCAAACATTTCAGCAAAATTCTTTTTAGTCTAGTGGTATTCCTCTCCACCCTAACTCTCTATGACCTTTTCTAAAATTTCATAATTTGAAATTAAGCTTTATGTATATTTTAACAAATAAAAACATAAATAATTCCCAAGCCAACATTTATCTTACATTCCTTTAGATTTGGGCTTATATGTTCTGTCTAGATCATTGCTACCAAAACCATGAAGCAATGACAACAACATTGTCTTAGCATCAAAGTGTTTTCACCTTTAGCCCATGTCACTGTTCTTGTTTTTCTCACATCAGCAGTCTTCTATGTCCTAAATCACAAATAATAGCCAGGCAGTTGTGACTCACACCTTTAATCCCCACACTTGGGAGGCAGAGGAAGGCAGATTACTGAGTTTGAGGCCAGCCTGGTCTACAGCATGAGTTCCAGGACAGCCAGGGCTACACAGAGAAACTCTGTCAAAGAAAGAAAGAAAGAAAGAAAGAAAGAAAGAAAGAAAGAAAGAAAGAAAGAAAGAAAGAAAGAAGAATGAAAAAATCACCAACAAATCACAAGTGATGAGTCCCACAATCCTATCTTTAGGACAGAAATCTCTTTATTGTCCTTATTCATCATTTTGTACATGCTTAGATAAGCTTCAAGACCACATTCTGGGTCTCTGACAAGATAGCTCTTAGTTGCTACTACTTTTTGCTAAATACTCATTAAATGTCTTATAAATGTTGGAGATGTTGCTAGAGTGTTTATTGCTGGAGTGTCTTAACCCTCTAGACACTCAAGTAATGACATTATTATTAGTTATGAAATCCCATACTTTCCTGACTTATGCCCAACTAGCTTGCATAACGTAAATTAACTAATTTTTACTAATCTACATTGTCCCACTTGGATCTTTACCTTTTCTTGGTATCAGCACTTGTTTCTTCCTCTGTGTCTGGTTGCTAAAATTCCCTTGCCTGACTCATATCCATGGTTTCTATGTCTACCTGGATGTTCCTTCTGTCCTTTCTGGCTTGCTCTGGGACATCAGCTATTTTTTAAACCAATCAGAATGTAATAGAGTAGGCGTTTATAAAATATGATGCAGCTCTAAGAATAGCAATACCAAAGTCCACCCTATAATCAAATATATGCTTGTACAGAAATCAGCATTTGAGTAAAACAATGGCAACATTTACACAGTGCATAAATAGATACCACAACATTGGCTTATATGTTCATATTTACAAACTTAACATACTTATTTTTCACACAGTCACATGGTTCCTTGTATCACAGCTAGGCTTTGTAGTCTTTTGTTATTAATAAAGCTGATATTGCTATATTCATAGGGCCAAAGCTTTACATGAAAGCAGCCTCTACTATATATCTTCCTGGAATGAAGAGATATGATATATAGGCTCAAAAAGTCCAACACATCAGATGTTTATCACAGAACTTCAAACATTACTAAGGAAATGTTCTAGATTCTGGAATTCCAGAATTCCCTTCAATTCTTGGCCCTTTTGATATATCAAATAAGAATGGTTTCTAACACATATTATACACAAACAAATAAATTTCAAAGTGAAAAATGAGAAGCAATAAGAATCACAGAACAAGAGCTATATATAAAAGTGTTTACATAGCACCTAGTACTCTCAACATCATTAGAAAACAATGTCTTCAAAACTCAACATAAGTCCAGTAAGGGTCGTTCATGAGCATCCAGCTGCACAGAAAAGCATGCAGCTGAAAATTTACATTTATGGGAATTTAATGATATCCCAAATGAAATAGGTACAATACAACTAAACAGAACAAGATATGAACGTATTTTATCTGAATCTTAATCCCATCCCCTATAAATCAAGATTATGAATAAATATTAGGAGAGAATTCTCAGAAGATGGAAATATCAGTTTATGTCTCTTTTGCTCCTTCCAAACATCCTTAGGAAATGACACTAACCAGAAGAAAAGAACAGGACACAGTGGCAGACTGTAGACAGATAAGTTATTTCCTGTTACCTGGTCTAAACTGATAAGGGAACTGCAGTATGAAATCCAAACCTAGTCTGTTTCCACTAATAAATGTACCTTGAACAGGTGCTGCATTCACATAGGAACATCTTGTATGAATGGACATGTGCATGGGTGGTGTCCTTAGTTACTTTGCTATTGCTAAGATGCCATGACCAAGGCAAATTATGGACAAAATAGTTTATTTGAGTTGCACAGTTTTATAAGATTAGTGTTGATAACCATCATGATGCAAACATGGCAACAGGTATGTAGGCATAGTATAGTAGCAGTAACTAAGAGCTTACATCTTGATCCACAAGTATGAGGCAGACTGAGCTAACTGGAAATTATGTGGGTTTTAGAAACCTAAAAGCCCACTCCAATTGACACAGATTCTTTATCAAGGCCACACATCCTAATCCTTTGCAAATAGTTGTACCAACTGGGGTCCAAGCACTAAATATATGAACCTATGATGGCCATTGTCATTCAAGCATGGTACATGCGTGTGTGTGTGTGTGTGTGTGTGTGTGTGTGTGTGTGTGAAGGTATATGTGCAGGTGAGCTATATATGCTCACACATACATGTTAATATAGAAGCCACATATGACCATTAGTTTTAACTGTCAAATGATACCATCTGTAATCTCTTAGGAAATAAGTCTCAGTAGGCAACATATTAGTATAGGTTTGCCCATGGTCATGTGTGCAAAAGATTGCCTCAATTGCAATATTTGTTATAGGAATATTTAGCAACTATGGGTGCACCAGTGTGGGGACTTGAGCTATGCACTTTAAAGGGATATGGAAAGTGAGCTAATTGCTAGTAGCATACATTTGTTTGTTTATGCTCCATGTTCTTTACTATGCAAATGATGTGGTTAGAAGTTGTAAAGTACTTACTGATTTGACATCTATGCTATAATGAATGTAACCTGAAATCGTGACCCACAATGAACCCAATTGGATTTCTACATGGTATTTTATTCCAACAAAATTAAACTAAAACACCAAAATTCAATATTGTCTTTCCTCAATTACTCTTCACCTTACTTTTTCAGACTCTCTCATTTAAACATGTGGCTCACTGATCTGGCTTCACTGACTGATGAATAAGTTCCAAGTATACACTTATCTCTAACTTCCCAGCCCTAAGATAATTGACACACATGCTTCAATGGCAAGTATATTAACCACGGGGCCATCAGTCCAGATCAGGATCATCTTTTTCTTATAGGAATAAAGCAGAGTTATGTGGTAGTTCTAACCCAGTAACCCCTTGAGTTGACTGGAAAGATTTTGAACATAGGTCTTTCATGAATCACCTGACCTAATGAGAATTGACAGATGAGAATGTGAAAGAATCACTTTTCCTGAACAGTATGGCTGACCCCAAAAGACAGAGTCCAGTTTTATTCATTGACATAAAAGAGCATCTTCAAGTAAAAAAGTGAAAGTCATGAAAAAAATCTGACCATTTTGTAGTAGTTGTGTACTCAAGTATCTGTCCTATGTGACACATGGAAGACATAATCACTTTTGAAAAACTTATAGAAAATATTATTTAATTGTATAGCATGCAAGTCTTATAATGTTTTATTTTTATTATTAAGCAATTACCTAAGAAACAGTCTCAAATATTTTTACAAGGAGATAAACAAAACAATAATCTTTTCAGAATTTTACTGCTAAAGAAAAAACAGTTATAATTTCAGTTCATTGATTTAAAACTGTAAGCAAATGAATTAGACTTACATTCATTGACTTTGATGAATTGCGTATGCATATGTTATAAAGAATAAGGAGGTTAGAGGAGACCATATATTCATGAACATCAGTAAAATAATTACTTCTTGGAGGGAAAGTTAAGAAGGAATCAACAGAGACCTTTAAACATATTCCAAACTTTATTCTTATAAATAAAAGAAGCTTGAAATGAACGAATGAATGAAGTACCAGAATGAAATGTTCACATTTTTCTCATTTCCTTGCTCATCTCTCCATGCTTCCTCATCTTTCTCTCTTTCCTCCTATTATTCTCTCTTCTTCTCATCTTCATTTCTTTCTCATGTCTGTCTCTCTCTTAGTATGTCTGTCTCCATTCCTGCCTGTATTTCTCCAGCCTCTATCACCTTTCCTTCCTTTTTGCCTCTCTTTTGCAGTACTGAAAATTCAGCATAGACTCTTACATATGAAGGGTGAGTGCTCTAGCAATGACTTACATGATATTGTAGAGTAATCTTTATGAATCTTTTTATTATAATTAGTTACTTACATTTATTATATATTCATTTTCACAATGATGATATGTTTAAATATTATTTAAAAAAAGGTAGCCCAGAATAAAATTATCATTATTAGTATATCAGTAAACTGGTATTTAGAACACAGGCTTTGAAAGATTACTTTCAGAATGTAAAGAATCTTAGTTTTCATTGCTATTAATGTCTATTGCTTTGAATGTTGGAAGGCAATGTGCTATGGCAGAAGTGATATGGGTGTCAGTGTCCATCTGACTTCACAATTTGGTAGATATCTTAAAAGTGCTAACAAACAAATGTACTAAAAGTGTATTTCTCCTAATGGATAATAATATCTCACATTTCCAAATATTCTTTTTTAAAAATGGTCCAAAAACAGCTGGGGTATGAGCAATATACTTATTATCATTGTGATATAACAATTCAGAATACTGTCCTATTCTGTTCTACCCCATGAAAAGTTAAATGCTGTGAATCTTACAAAACCGTTCACTGGCACAAATTTATTCCATCACTTACTTTTTACAGATTTAACTACAACACCCATTACATCACTTAATTCCACACTTCTCTGCTGTTGTTCTTTAAGTATTTTATCTTGTGCTTTAGAATGTGGTCAGAGAAAACCAATATACCTCATTAATCTTCAGTTCTGAATTGAGGTGTTAAACACCCCTCAGGCCTAGTCAAAGATCCATCTTCTAGATAATTCTAGATTCTGCAAAGTTAAAAACACTAACCATCATGTTTTCTAGTTGGCCATGACCATGCCTTTACCTATATGGTACATTTGTTATGATATTGTTGAATAAATGGTGTTGTAGGAAAGTACATTAAAAGAAAATTACTGACTTTTTCAGTATAGATTTGAAGAAAAAAACACAAGGTTCATCTACTCTAGTGTCACAAGTAGTCAGTGAGAAATAATCTACTTTTCACTAACTATTAAAACAATTGTTTCAAATTATATTAGACAGATTAGTTTGATTCTTTGTTTACACATATAGATACTTATATGCTACTTTGTTAGCCATTAGTTGGCTCTTCAGGAGGTAAAGACAGTTTTCTTCTAAGATGTCGCCACTAATATATTTTTTATGTCCTAATAGATATACATACTGTTACCTTTAAGTGTATTCAGTTGGTTTTTTAAATAAAAAGAATAAAAAAGGGAGTCAAGAGATATGTGGTAGAGAGGTTCTTGTATACTCTGAAGTTTTGACTACATGAAACACAAAAAAATACAAGTACAGGTACCAATGACAATATCTCTGTTCGTTGTGATAGATTACAATACTTGATAGCCAGAGTGCATCTATGGAAAGTATGAATTGCTACTAAATATCTCTTTGCTTCTTAGATTGATGAGGGCCTCAAGGTCAAAGCTCTTGCAGATTATTTGAAGGCCAGTATCAAATTCCTTGCACTTGGACTGTAGAAGATATATTCCTGATATTGGAAATAAAATTTTCTTGGGATATATAAAGAAACAAATGTTTTAACAGTAATATCAGATGATATTTCTTGGAAGTTGGTATATGTCAGGTATGGGGACTTGCCATCCACCATTTTTATCCACAAGTGTCTTATGTGCCTGAGCTCATTTCATGCTCACAGAATTCCTTGAAAGGAATTTAAAAATACTTTTTACTAGTGTATATTCAGTATGCATAAGAATGGGCTGCATTATGACATTTCATGCATGCATACATAAATATGTTGTGATTGTTTTTACAACATCCTCGTCTCTTATTAATTCCCACTCCTCCTGATCCCTTTTTCTTCCCAAATAGCCCCTATCTACATTCACATCTTTTTGGGACTGTGTAAATATGTATTTATTGTTATTTATAGGAAATGCATGTGGTAGATTTTTTCCTGGGGAAATGAAGAGCAACTGAACCCAATGTGAGAGAAATGACGTTATTAATATGAAAAAAGATTTTTGTAACCACTTGGCCTAGCTATTGTTGAGCTTAAATCAAGGTAGCGAAATTCCAGGGCCTTTAATCTATGAAATTCATCAACTGATGCTTAATCATCTGCAGATATTTGATTATAAAATATTCCTACAAGGCAGAAGTTGATATACAGAAATAGTTGCATTATTTTGGGAGGTATCAGAATCTTTTGGGAGTGAATCCCAACTAAATGTATTAGATCACTAATGGAAAATATGTGGTGGTAGCTTGCTCTGGCCCTATACTATCATTCCTAGTTTTATGCCTAATAACATATGAAGAGATTTTGCTATAGAGCCCTGTGAGCATGATCTTCTGCTTCATTACAAACCATGGAGTCAAAGCACAATAGATGGATCCTTCTGAAGGAATGGACTTAATTGTCTGTTTACTTTTCTGAGCCTGCTGTCACATAACCTTTAATGGACATACATATTGCATTATTGGAACTGCTTATTGTTTAACTAATTATACGTGTCAGTTTTTGTTGAACTGTCAACATGACACAACCTAAAAGCACCTAGAAAGAATGTGACTATCTGCTGGAACTCTTGTCTGGAGATCCACAAAATGGTGTTAGTTGTGATTATCAACTTGATTGAGTTTAGAGTCAACTCAAGGATATGCATATGGGTGGGTCTGTGAGTAAGGTTCCAGGGAGAGTTGAATGGACAGACAAGATACCCTATCCAGCACCAAAAGAGGTGGAAGTGGGAGAAAAACTACATGTTGCTTGCTTGAATTTGCTTCTTGTTGATGGGTGTACCTGTACAATTGCTGCCACTGTTACAGTAGCTGCTGCTGCTGCTTCTGATGCTGCTGCTGCTGCTTCTACTACCTCTATGTTATGCAATCTTGCACACCTCCAGTGCCAGATTCGAACTATTGAGTCAATCAGATTCAAACTGTTGGCCTGAGTAGCTCATGTTTTGTCAACCTTCCTTATGTAAAAACATCCATTGGTGGACTATTCAGCTTGTGTCATAAATAGGTAATATAATAAGCCACTAATTGTAATAAATTTTACTTTTTTCATTCTACTAATGTATAGAATTTTAAATTCCCACATGTCTATATTGCTGCCCTTTTCAAATTGCTGTTCAAACATGAACAGCAATGTAAAATTGTATTTGATACCATTTTAATTTTCCTATCTTCCTTAATATTTTTATATATTTCCCATAATACCTCTCACTTTACAAAATTCTTTATATTTACTTCTTTTACTAATTGTACAGCCTACAAAACTTAGCTTCTTGCTGTGAACACAGCCCTACCATTTCTGCTTCTCCTACCATCATAATTTCTTTGGAGATGACCTTTGTTATTTCTTTGAATATTTCTCATTTCATGACTTCACTAATAGTCTCAACTATGAACAGTATTCAGGTCACAGATTATGATAAATTTTAAGGACTTACATATATACATATATACCTAGCTTGCAGTAGCTTTCAGTAAGTGGGCATTTTCCTTTCCTGCTATTATTTTGCAAGCAAAGAAAATTCTGTGAGCTGCTCTAAGGCAGAACTAATTCCGTATACAAACACCCATTGTTTTAAGTTAAGCTAATTTTTTATTTTGGGTTGATTTTAATGGAAAAGGTGATGTTTAAAGTTAAGTCGGTGGATATGTGGGTTTAAAAACTTGAGAAATAACTGTGATAAGGCATCTGGAACAGGTCCAGACATGTCACAAATGCTCCATAAATTCTGGTTGACTGAGTGCTCATTAAGGGCTATGGGATTCAGAGGATAGGGGAGGTCACATGTAAGATAGTTATCACTAACAAAAGTTTACATTAAATGTCATGTAGGAATATTGTGCTGGTTGGAGCAAGCCATAAATAAAATAAGCTAAGTCTCTGAAATTAATAATGAGAGCCATTTTTGATCTATATATGCTGAAGGAAAACTTCAGCATGTAAGTGTGTTTATAGGAGCTGTTAATAAAAGTAATGATATTGGAAGGTATTTCAGTTTGAAATGTTGTTCAAAGGTTATAAAGTCAAATTTTCTGAATTTTTGAAGGCATTATTTTCTACCTAAAATTCATCCTCTACCCTACTTTACTTTCTGTGGCTGTGGTAAAATGTCGTGTGTAAAAGCAACTTAGAGGAAGAAATGTTTGCTGTACAAACAGTTGCTGGCTTCAGTACGTCAATGAGTGGAAGTCTAGGCAGAAAATCAGGCAGCTACTCATGTCATCCACAGTCAGCAGCAGAAAGAGAAGATTTTTTTCTCCTTTTGCTGCTTCTGCTCAAATGGCTTTAGTTCAGTGACCAGCCCATGCAAAGATGACAACCACATTCAGTGAAGGTGTCTGTGTAGTTTTATGTCAACTTGACACAATCTAGTATCATATGGACAGAAGGAATCTTAAGTGAGATAATGCTTCCATAAGATCTGACTGGAGGGCATATTTTTAGTGATTTATGCAGTCCATTGTAAGTGATGACATCTATTGGCTGGTTGTCAGGGGTTCTAAGAAAGCATGATGAGCAAACCGTTGGGAGCAACCAGTGAGCAGCACCCTTCCATAGCCTCTGCATCAGCTCCTGTCTCTGGATATCTGTGACCTACTTGAGTTTCTGCCCTGCCTTCCTTCAGTGTTAGAATATGGTGTGAAGTGTAAGCCAAATAAAGCCTTTACTCACTGTGTTGCCTTGGTCATGGTATTTCATTATAGCAGTAGTAATTCTTTATAAGATAGTAAGTCTTCCTACTTTAATAAAGAACAAGAGCAACTCACATCAACACACCCACAGGACAATTTGATCTACATGATTCCTCAAATGAGACTCCCTTCTAGGTGAGACTACATTCTGTTAAGGTGACTGTTAAAATTAACAGCCCTATCACTTTGTTCCTCCCTATACTTTCATTTTATCTGACAATATAAAAATCTATAAAAATTATCAAGTGATCTTTACTCCTTCTGGTGCCTGGGTTACCACTTTCAATGTCCGAGCCTTCCCTCCAAGTTGATCCATAATACAGAGTCATACATTTAGCACAGAAAAGAAAAATTTTCTATTTGTATGAAAATCTAAATACTAGTAGATTATGCTCTTCTGTGCTGGCTAGTATTGCCAGCTTGATAAGTTCTAGCATCACAAATGATCTCAGTCACTGCACATGTCTGTGGAAATTATCAAAGTGAGGTAATTGAGTTGAGACAACCTACACTAAGGGTGGGTTACATGTTGCAGTAGGTGATTATCTTCCTCAAATTGCCTGTAGTTGTTGACCTACATTCCTTGCTCTCCTCATCAATGTTCTGGATTCCCAAATGAAAGGCACACACACACACACACACACACACACACTCACACACACACACACAGTCTTCTATTTCAATATGTCTTAAGTAACTCAATGGCTGGGCCACTTCAAACATCCATATGACTAGCACACTTTCCCCTCTAATATACCTGAATTCTTACTTATTAACACCTATAATCCATCCTGACCACCCCGGACCAAGGTCTTTACGTCCTAGGCCATTATCCCTGGCACTTACATGATTACTATGTTCTCTCTTTTGTAGCTTTCAGGCCTGGCAGCTCCTTTCCAGGCATGATGGTCATAATTCTTCCCTCTTTTTCTGGTCCTATAGTCCAGAAATCCTAAAGTCTTACCACTGTCTCTCTGCCTAGGCATTGACCACCAGTGTCTTTATTTTGATGTTTGGTATCTTCTTTGAACCATGAAGGGGGTACTGTCAGGAGCAGACATGTCTCCTAGTCAAAATTTCTATAATAATAGAATTAGTTTAAACGTCATATTTTGTGGATTTTTGTTTTCAAAGACTATATAGTATATATTTTGTGCGGTTTTTGATATTTTTAAAAACTATCTATACATTGTATATCTGAACTTTTAAATCTTGAGTTCAGTTAGACATATTGAAAACACTTTATTATAATTAAATCAGAATATAATATAACTATGAATTTACTATCTAGACCTTAACTTGTATTTTTTTAATCATCCTAAGAAGTTCATAATAGTAGCTATTAGAAGGACTGGGTCTAAACCTTGTATTCTTAAATGAGTTGCATAGGCACAATACCTATCTAAGACTGACAATATTAATTTTAAATGTTGTATCTATATTAAACACATATGAATGAAAACCTTAAACCTGTATCCATACATAAATTCTGTACCAGTGTAAGGAATTATAGCTTCAATTTCATATCAACTATAAAGAGTTCCACCAATGTAAGATTATTGCTATACAATGTTTTGTATTGGAATAAATTTAATAATCCTTCCAATATATCCAATTTCTTATAATTTTATTTTGTCCTCCTTTTCTTTTCAACTCCCTTTCTTTTACCTAGAAAGGAAAAATATAAAACAGTAAAGGAAAGACAGACATCCATAAGTCTAAGCTCTCCAATTAATTTTTTCCTGTTCAAAATTATGAAAATTTTCTAATTATCCCTTAAAATGATAACCTATCTATAATTTATAAAATATAAATTATATTATACTCAAACTCAAGGATGATGACTTTCCACAACTTCTTTCAGTTGAATTGGGGAGACAAATTTTTAAAGGGGTGGGGAGGGGTAGGAAAATTAGAAAAATTGATTAGATTTAAGAAAGTTAGCTTTAGTATTTGTTATCTAGTCTCTGTACATTTAGAAGATTCAAGGCTTTACTTTAGTTTTGACTGAATCTGTCTGAAAGGCTGCATGAACTGAGGTCATCACAAATCAGCAGTTATTTTTGAAGATGTTTTGGAAGTAAGTCTCTTGAAACATCATTGGTAGCAGGGATCTGGAGCAGAAGATCATTAGTGACCATGAGGATGAATCTTCTCAGAACTGTATATTTTGTAACATATAAGTCTTATAATCAAATTTTTTTTCTTTTTATTGAAGTTTTATTGGATAATTTATTTACATTTCAGATGTTATCCTCTTTCCCCATTTTCCCCCCACACCCAGAAACCCTCTATCCCAACCCCGTTCTTTTGCTTTTATGAGTATGTACCCCAATCCACCCACTCACTCCCACCTCCCCACTCTTGAATTCCCCCACACTGGGGCATCCAGCCTTCATGTGATCAAGGGCCTCCTCTCCCACCTATGCCCAACAATGCCATCCTTCCCTACATATGCACCTGGGTTTCTTCCTATGTGCTCCCAAGCTGGTGGTTTATACCCTGGGAGCTCTGGTTGGTTGTTATTGTTGCTCTCTCCATAGGGCCGCAAATGACTTCAGCTCCTTTGGTCTTCTCTCTAACTTCTCCATTGGGGACCCCATGATCAGTTCAATCATTAGTTGTGAGCATCTGCCTCTGTATATGTCAGGCTCTGGTGTCTTCTTGTTCTGTTTTATGTTTGAGGCATTAATGTGCATTCATATTGTAGTAACAGAAGTGGATGACAGCAACGATAGCCTCTCAGAGCATGCCCACGTTTCTAGGTGATTCAGGAGGGCATGGCTTATTAAGATATTTGTATGGATTATGTTAGCTGTATAGAGCAGTTTAGTATAAAGTTTTGGTTTTTGTTTGAGTGAATGAAATACAATTATCTTTTTATGCGTTAATTTAATCAATAACCAGTTGTAGATCTTTATTCATGCCATATATAAATCCTTCTTTCTCTCCTGGTCCCCTTTCTTAAGAATCCTAAAGTCCTCATTTTGTCTCCCAGCTCAGCCGTTGGCCACAGGCAACATATTTTACCAATCAGCATCTTACCTGGGGATTCTTGTACAATTTGGGGAGCAGAATTAACATTATATAAGCATTAGACAAAATCCACAAATTGCATACTTGCGTAGGCTCCTAGACTAACTGAGGAAGGGAGCAGAACATTAACATTCATATCTTTCTGATTCTTGACTATGGTTATATTATGCCAAGATGCTCTATGCTCCCACTGTCATGCCTTTCCTGCCATGCTAGATTTGTCCTTGAATTATGAGCTTCAAATAATTTCTTTCCTTTTTAAGTTGAGTTGTCCATGTTTTTTGTCACAGATGTGAGAGAATTAATATTATAACTATCAAAGTCATTCCTTGTACCTTATTTTTGTTCCTAAGGTCCGTGGCATAAGATGAAATATAAATCATGCCCTCTGTAAATATAAATTGATTTTTTTCTATCAGAAAAACCATTAAAGGCAAAATAGTTCCTCTGAATTTTGGTTCTGTCTTTATACTTGTCATGTGGTCTGGTACATGTTCAAGACACTGTGTAGTTATAGCTACTTATTCTAATGTCAGGATTTTTAAGTGAATATAGGTGTATTTTTTCATGAGGGAAAATTTTATAAGGCTAGTAAAATTAGCTGAGGAGAAATAAGATATAGAACACTTCAAATATAAAAATGATAATCAGAATGGCCTAGTTTCCCTCAGCAAATAAAGACCTGAGATCTATCATAAGCACACATGAAAAATAAGTATAGAAGCAAGTACATATAAATAATATCAGCATTTTCCTGAAAGTAGAATTGCTGGGACTTGTTGGGTGAACAGCAAGTCTAGCTAAATCAGTAACGTCCATTTTCACTGAGAAATCTTGCTCCAAATTATAAGTAAGGTGAAGATAAATTCAGTCAGATACTCAACATCAATATCTATCCATTACATACATACACACACACACACACACATATATATATATATATATTGAGTACTTTTGTAAATTTTATAGGTGACACCTGTAAGTCACTTAAATCATAAGATTTGCATCATTTTCTCCAGGAATCATTTTATGAGTCACTCTCACATTCTCTCCAGCTTCATAGTTCTTTCTCCTTTAAGTTCCCACACATTCTACTGTTCACTGTTCCAACTTTCACTGCTTCTTTTGTCGATTTAAAATCTTTCTTTACACTACTTTCTGGATGTGATTTCAACACTATAATTTTATCTTCAGTCACCATTTCATAGGTTATGCCTATAGAAGTCTATGAGGCTTTTTAAATCCTCCTCACCTCAATAAATGACATTAACATTGCACCATAGTTTATTCAAAACTAAGAGTTTCTTTTCTGTTTGGTGTTTTAACCCACTAGTTCTTTCTGTTTACTGGGAAATAATCTTTGTGTCAGTTCATTTCTTAGTACTTCTGCTGTGCTCTTACCTAGGCTACTTTCATCTTTCATAACAACTGCTGGGATGAAAGCTTCTTAAATTGTTCCCAGTGTTCACTCTTGCTGCCACTGTCACTTCTTTTCTACTTTGAAGGCAGCATGGTATTGTAAAATTAAATGTCAGTTTATCCTTCCCTGCACTTTCATTAAAATAATAATACTTAGAGAGCAAGGTGGCTGCAGATGCCCATAGTTGTAGATTATCAAGAGGCAGAGGTAGGATAATGACTCAGATTCACAATTTAAATGCAGACCTGGGCAACATAGTGGGGCCATTTGTTAAAATACAATACAAAACCAGCAATTAGAATAAAGTGGAATCTCTGTGGCTCCATTATGTCTCTGATTCAGTCAATAGCATCCATGCTGTTCTTTGTTTTTCAACTCAGATTCATCAAGTTAATTCTATTAAAGAATTTTGAAGTTCCTCTCACTGTCTGTAATTATTCCCAGTATATGTAGTAGCCCACACCTGTGCTTCATTGTTCTCTACATACAGTTTATTCATATGTTAATTATGTTACCTATTGGTGTAATAAAATATCTGACAAAAGTAAGTTAAAGACGGCTTTATTTGTGTTCACAGTTTGGGGGCACAGTCATTGTTTGGAAGTCATTACAATAGGAGCATGAAATATATAAAACCAGCAAGCAGTGGGAAAAAACAACAACAACATTATATTCTGGTTGCTTCCTTCTTTTTATTCAGTTCAAGAAGCCAGTCCATGGAATAGTGTTACCTATAACCAGGGTAGGTCTCATTTTAATCACCATAATCAAGCTATGCCCCTTACAGACATACTCAAAGGTGTTTCTCAAAAATTGACAAGGTAACAGTTAATATTAACCATCATATTCTTACAGAAAATGCTTTTCTGTTTTCACTGTTCTTCTATTTTGCTTTATCTCTTCAGATGGCATTCATGAGTATATGTGATAATTTTTTTGCTTTATCTAAAATGTATACTTATGAGATATTGTCTTTGGTTCTTATATATAAAATTGTATTTTTTTATTTTTAATCATCGACTATGTGTGAATTTCTGTGTGGAGGTATATATACACAAGTGAAGAAACCTACTGATGTCACAGTAGTCAGACCTTCTGGAGATGGAGTAACAAGAAGTTGTGAACCACAAGATGAATATTCTAGGACCCAAACTGAGTCCTCTGTAAGAGCAGTATGTTTTCTTAACTGCTGAATCATCTCCCCAGCTTCAATATATGAAAGAGTGTTTGACAGAAATAAGTAGTATAAAGTATTGGCTAAATCACTAGATGGGTGAATAATGCCATTCTGTATCACCTATGCTGCAGAAAGCAGAATATATATTTCCCTTTTCAGAAGATCAGATATGTGTGAGCAACTAACTAGAAAAGCCAGAAGTGAAATGTTCCTTTTCCTTGTGGAGTGAAAGATTAAGGGACCCTCTTGTTGTTCATGAGGATGCAGGAGAAAACAGAAGAATACCATGAAAACAGAGGAGGGAAGCAGAATGTCCAAGACAACTTTTACAAATACCCATTATTTCCTTCTTTTTGTGTGTGTGCTGTTGAGCTATCCAAGTGTGATGCAATAAATCAGGTAATACTTAAGAATTTGTCCCTTGATACCCCAAGTATTCTGAAAACTAAAATGTTGCCAACTTCTCATAGAATTCTCTCCAGCTTCAAATAATTTTTCTTGGCTTAGCTTTGCTTAATCCTCCATTGAATTTCTTGGCTTTTGCTTTAATACAGAATTTTCTCTTCAACACAATTTACCCATTACAAATTCTCCTTAATTCATTCATATAAAATCATTTTTAGGGCTAAAGACGTAGCTCAGTTGGTAAAGTGTATAATATAAAAATGAATGAGAATCCATAAAACTCAAATTTAAAACAGAGCATTTGTAGGGTATGTTTATAATCCCAGCTCTGATAAAGCAGCACAGGCCAACATTTAAGTCCTACAGGGAACCTGTCCTGTGATTTTTCCAAACTGGTAAGAAATGATCTCAAATAAGCACAATAGACAGCACTTGAAGTACAAAGCATGAGGTTGTCTTCTAGCTTTTATGTATATCATCTGCAGAGACACTTTTTGAAATAAGATCTCATTTATAAGTCTTGGGTAATAGATGTATGATTGTTAGTTGGTGGGGAAAATTTGTAATGTAATCCAGTTCAGCATCCTAATGTCTAGAAAATAATCCCAAGTTTTCTGTGACTAAGTTCCATGTCTTAGTCTCATTTCTTGTTGTTAACAATGTCCAAAATTGTGCTTACTTATTCCACAGTTGTTCCTTTCTACACTTTGTTGCACTACTCCATCATTCACAGATAAACTTTATCAATAGAAAGATCTTGTAACAGAATGTCTTATCTTCCCTATTACTATTCAAAATCAAGTGATGTTCTCCTATTCAGTGCTAGTTTGGTTTCTACAGCTGTAAAGAACACTATTGTCTAAAGCAATGTTGAGAAAAATAATAATTTTCATTTATATTTCTAGGTTACAACCTATCAGTGAGTAAAGTCAAGACAAGAATCTAAGCAGGAACTGAAGCAGAACCCATGGAGAAAAAATGCTAATTGGCTCTTTCATAGGCATATGACAGGGTTGGCTAGCTTTTCTATACAGCAGAGAACCACCTGCCTAGGGATGTTACTGTGCAGTAGGCTGAGCCTTCCTTTATAATTTGGAATCAAGGCAATATTTCTCAAACATACCCACAGTCCAATCAGATGCAGGTAATCATTTGTTTGAGGCTCTCGCTTCCTAGGCCACTTCCTAGGTTGTGTTAAATTGATAATAAAGCCTCATCAGGGTGATTTTGAATTTTATTCAACCTCCATTTCCTGTTAGATGTTTCCATACATTGTTCAATAATTCCAACACTCTAAAGAACATTCTCATGTTGTATATTTATTCTATCTACTGACTGTTTCATGATGTAATCTATAAATGGAGTTCCTTCTTAAAGTTGTGCTTTTTGGTATCCCTCTTTAGATAAGTATGATGAAGAAGAGTATACTGTTTGTCACCTTGTCAGGATCGATAATCACTTAGGAGACAAACCTCTGGGAATGTCTATGAGTGAATTTTGGATTGGGTTAATTTAGGTGAGTAGATCTGCCCTATGAATGGACCCTGTCATTCAGTGTACTGAGGTTCTAGAATAGACAAGCTGTGTGGGAGCCCTCATCTTGCTCTGATCCCCGATATTGGCAGCAGTATGGCCAGCCATATCATGATCTTATTACTATGTTTTTCCACTATGATAGACTTTGTTCTCAAACAATGCATCAACATAAACCTTTTTTTTTTCAGAGATTTACTTTGTATATTTTTCTTAGAAAACAAAGCAAAACGAAAGTTGCTAGTAAAGGGAGAAATTCTATTATTTCCAGGCCTAGACTGATTACTTCTTCACCTCTGATTCCAGTTCCTCCTCTTCCTCCTCCATCATTCATCTCTACTGAACCATATATTCTAAACCACAGCAGCCATTATTTCTCTTTGAGGAAGTATTCATTCTTTCTGTACAATTTTTGCAATAGAATAAATGTTGTGTATGTAATTACCTCTCCTCCTCCCTCCAACCTCCTGTGCCCTCTGCCATCTTTCACATTTGTTGTTACAAATAACACAAGTGTTAATCTAGGATCCTGACAATCATCCAGTATTCTGTCTGTCACCATTTGCCCTGTAGACTACTTCTTCTGGGTTGTCCTTCATATTGCAAAAGGACTTTAAAGAGGACTTCAATTCAGTTAGAACCTCTAAATCTCCCTCAGTTGCCATGTCCTTTCTTATCCATTTCATATTTACAGTTGACTTACTCATATTATGTTGATTACTCCCATCTTTGCAAATTATTCCTACAACAACATCAATTGTGAGTTCTTGTCCTGAGTTTAAATGCAGTTTTTGTTCTATCTTTTGAGTGAGTCTAGAGGAAATCACATTATATCCTAACTGAGTGTACTTTAAGTTTATTCTTTGTTCAATAACCAGGAATCTATATAATTTAAATTTACTCCTTCACTGTCCAAAATGATTCTCTGTAGCAGGATATTTCCCCTGCAACATTTACAATAAACTTGGTAATTTGGGAGGAGCTAATGTGGAAGGAGTAATGAGAAGAAGAGAAGCAGGAGGAAGAGCAGAGGCAGAGATGTAGGAGCCATTGAGAACCACACAAGTATCTAGAGCAGTCCTGGGTAACAACATATACCTAGGTTAGTTAAATGTGTAACATGTCTAATTTTTTGGGCATCTTGATAATTGAGCACTACAAAATATATAAAGACATTGGAAAATCTTTAAGTTTATAGGCTCATTTCTACTGGGTGGAATGGCGGGATGGTCTGGCTCAGCCAAGTATTGTATAGACAGCATGGTAGATTGGCAGAGACATCTCCCATGATGGCATCTCATGAGTGCTTCTGGCCAGCCTGAGCTGCTGCTCGTGGCCTCAGGCCGTGCCTAGTCTGGAACATGGTGGCCCAATAACAACAAGCCAGATCAAGTATTTAATAATATCCACAACAATTCTCTTCCCTTGTTTTCACTTCTTAAAATATAAAAATTATCCCTCTCACTACCTCATTTTCAAATAGTGACCTGCTAATCATTATTCTCAGAAAGTATATGAAAATAGAAAATGTCTACATCTCCATGTGACCAAATCTCTTAATGCCTGTTCTCTTTTTCCAGTGAACCTTCACATAAAGAAAGTAACCTCAGATTCTATCTAAGAAGATTGTTCTTTTTTTGACTTATGCCCCATGTAGTTTTGTCTCTGAAATGTAGGTTTTCCAATTTATTTTCATGGCATCTCTATTGACTCATCACCATAATCTTGAAGCCCTATCTAGTAAGTGTTCAACAGAAAAAAATTCATGAATTTATGTGACTTTCCAGCTACAAAGTTCTCAGCTTCCTCTTTTGAACAAAATTCTCAGGATTTTGTGCAGTAATAGTTTCTATGTTATTACTTCTAGCTCTCTCTTAAATCTAATTGATGCTGCAGTTATTTTGGCATTACCCCAAGTTGCCTTGGACAATCACACTAATTAAACTGTTAATTCTAAACTCTCATTTTATGCTATTCTGAGGATTGGATATAGTTGTGCCTTTATCTTGAAACAAATACAAATACAATCATTCATTTAAATTCTTCTTTGTTAATCATTACTACATTTGTACATGTATAAACACATGTGGATGTACATGAGTTTTATGTGCCACCATCTCAATATTGAGCACAAAGTTCAAATTTGAGGATTTTGTTCTTTCTTCACCTTTTTTGTTCATTCTATGGATGCAATTCAAGTCACCAGGATTGTATGGTCAGTGTCTTTTCTTGCTAAGCCACCTTTCTAACAACTCCTGCAATTATTTCTAAATTTCAGACATTCTCTTCTTTCTTATCACTGAACAGTGCAATGTGTTTTTGCACTATTATCTCACCCTTGCTCTATAAAATCATTGATTCATTTGCCGGTTTGATTATATAATTAGAGAATGTGCATGTTACAGTTCATGTATTCCAATTTTAATTATAGGCCTGCCTCCCATATCTCATATGTTATTCAAGTTTAGTAAGTAGTACAGCCATCTAGTTGCCTGGAGATTTTGAGAGTATGCTTATTGTTTCATTTCCATTTAGTCATTCTGATCTATCAGTATATCATATCACTTAAAATCAATCCAAACACTGATTATTTCTCCCTAGAGCCATCCCAAGCCATTGTGGACTGTAAACATCACCCTTTATCATTTAAATTGAAAGAATTTTCTAAATGTTTCTATTTTTACTTTGTTATGCACAGTGAATTCATTAGCCATGGAAAATTTAAGTATAAATAAGACATATCATGTAACATTGATTCATCTCACCAACAGTAAAATCAAAATTTCCTACTGTTTCCCAAGTTGTATGTCCCTACTCAAAGCTTCTTTTCCAGTTATCTCACAGTATTTTCTTATATGACTGTCCCCTATCTGAATCTGGTTCTAGATTTTTCTCTCAAGGCCTATACTGCTAAATGCTTGTCCACTAACCAATAAAGTTATCAGTACATATATGAACTTTTATGAAATTGAACCTAAAATTTTTATCAATAGTGATATTCTTTTGAAGTTAATAATAAGCCTCTGCATACCTCTTTGGCTTTACACTCACCAAAATGTAGATTTGTCTCCTTTTCCATATACTCCTAACTTGATGCTACCCACCAAAATACAAAGAAATAGGGCCAAGTAACTGTGGTTTAAAACATATAAGACAAAATATATATTTTATCTTAGGTACAGTGTAATATAGTGAGAAGCTGAAAAACATAAGCTCAAACACATTCCCATTTTAAGGCCTCTGCATCTGCTGTTTAGCCTGTTGACATGTTTATTCTCTATTTACTTTGTATATTTTCAATTATCCTTACTCCAAAAGGAGTGCTTTATAATTGTCTTCAAAACGTATTTTCTCTCATCTTTATCCTTTCTTAACCAGTCTTTTTTATACTCTGTTTCATGGCGTTTATCAATTGATCTTGTATTATGTGATTTTCAATATTATAGATTACATAAAGAAAGACACTAGAAAGCTGGACTGTCCAACCTACAGCCTGTAGATCACATATATACCTGGATAACAACTAATGAAGCCCAACACATTTGTACATGACAGAATTATATTGCAAAGTCAAAAGTTTAGATATCTTAGAAGAGAGGTTGAAAAGAATTTAAGAATAAAAATATTTAGATTAGTGCTTTGTTTTCTTTGGGATATGGCATAATTGTTATACACATGTATTAGTAACAGCTGTGGTTAGCTTCACAAGACCTACATCATAAGATTAATCTAGTTAAATTTTCCAAGCAGAGATGACAGAGGAGCTACTGAGATCATACCCAGAGTCTAGGGATTACTAGTAGCTAATGGTTACTGGGGAAAGAAGGGTCACTTTCCTGTGAGGCTAAATCCATTAGTCTATTATCCAATATCCCACTGGATGGCTGTACACCAATTTTTATATGAACAGTTATTATTTGAGTCTAGAAATTATAAATTTGGATAAGAATATGAAATTGAAAAAGAGAGTTTTTGAAGGGGTATTTACCAATGCAATTGGAGGCATGAGCCTGGGAGAGCAGGGCCTAAAATGTAAGTCAGACTAAAGTTTCATGAAATACACAATTTTATTCAGATTACCAGAGAATTTATGCCCTAAGAGTCAATATGAGTCAACTTCATAAAGTATACAATCACAAAGACAAGTCACACATGGTAAAAAAAAATAAATAAAGTTTTTTCATACAGAAATGTAAATAACAATAGTTGAAATAAACTCACTGTTGTCCCCAAACTCTGGAGGCACAAAAATTTACTCACCTCCATACACATGTGCATGCACGCACATGCATACCTTTGTTTCTATTAAACAGGATTATATGCACACATGTGCCTATATAGGATTATATAAACACACACATGCACACACACACACACACACACACACAGAGAAAGATTATATATATATATATATATATATATATATATATATATATATATATAGAGAGAGAGAGAGAGAGAGAGAGAGAGAGAGAAGAAAACTAGCAACAGCATAGTTATACTAGAGCATTCATATAGAGAAAGAATGCAACAGACGTTGGTAACACACCCTGGAAGAATTTAAATGTCAGACAGAAGAGATAATGGCTGTAGTGTCACATACAGGTTTAGAACAGTCTATTCCTTAGCAATCAGTCTGATAGCAATAGGTAACATCACTCATAAAATGCTATAGAGCTTTGTAGTCATCAAATGTCATGTGTTTCTAATATTTCCCAAGTTTACACTGGTTTTCTATGTGAGAGGCTTATTTCCTGGCTGCACATTATGACTACCAGTGTTGGCAATGAATTTCTATAATTTTATTCCTTCTGTCACCACTGCAGGATTTCTGGATGAAAGAGAGGTAAACACATATGTTTAGCCAAGCTGCTTGAGCCATAAACTGTGAATTTTTATACAGTCAAGGTTATTCTTTTTTCTATATATTGCATTAGCATTTCACATTTTAATATAGAATTTCCTGTTATTTTTTGAGTCTCTGTACATATGGTTTATAGCTACCCTCATGCTCCAATATAGAGCTTTTCTTATTAAATATCTGAGAAGTTTCCTCAACATATCTGTCTATCAAAATCTTAGTTATTTGCCTTTGTGTATAAAGCTGTAACTCATAGACAAATATTCCAGGGTGCAGTTATCACAGGATCTCACCTCAATTGATCAAAGACAGGGGTAAAAATTAACATGGTTAATATATGAATTGTTATTTCAACTCTCTCTCTCTGTGGTTGTGTGTGTGTGTGTGTGTGTGTGTGTGTGTGTGTATGTGTGTGTGTGTGTGTGTATGGACATCCTTGTTTAAAACCAAGCATACATATGCCATGTGTCATGATACACATGAGAAGTCAGAGGACAACATCAGTTGAAAGAGAAGTATGATATGTGTTTGATCAAGCTTGCCTTCCACCTTGTTTGAAATAGGATTCTTTCATTGTTCATGACTGTGTGTGCCAGATTCATTGGACTACAAGCTTCCAGGGATACTCTTGTTTGGTCCTCAACAGCCTGTAGGGGCACCTGCACCAAAGATGTGCAATACTGTGTCAAATTTTATGATTTGGAACATCTGGACTTAGGTCTTCAAGCTTTCACAGAGTACTTCAGTCACTGAGTCATAACTCCCAAACCTACTATTTTTAAAAGTTTGAAATTTTATAAAATAAACTTAGAAGTACAATGTGAAAGAAGGGCTTGGTATAAAGATTATTATCACCTCCACTTTTTATGAAATATTTTATAAATTGGGGATATTTGCCTTTGACAGTGCCAGAGAAGTCTGATGAATGCCACAAATTTAAATTGAGCTAAATGGTAGGAGAAAAAAAAAAAAAAAAAAAAAAAAATTCACGAGCTGGTAAGAGGGATAAGTGGGTAAAGTGCCCTCTGTACAAACAAGCAGACTTTTTTTCTGATCAACAGTTTCCATGTAAAAATCTAGTTCTGGGAATGCAGTCCCCTTATTGGGAGGTAGAGAATGAAGCATCTTCAGATGTCATGGGAGAGGCAGTCAAACCAATAGGCCACTTCATGTTGAATAAGAAACCATGTTTCAAAACTGGAGGTACAAGGTAAATGAAGGCACTGCAAATGATGATGACCTCTGGTATCCACATAAAACTGGATATACATACGCACTTGCACCTCTATGCACATATGTTCAAACAGCATAACCACAAAGAGAACTACTCTGAAATTTTACTTTTTTCTTTTTACAAGATAGAGCTTTATTAAGAACTGAGGAAACGGAGTTCAAATTATATATATGTAATATCCATTCACACATACAAACATGTGTGTACAATCATACATGATGTATAAAAAAATCTCAGAAAGATGGAGTCGATAAGGTCCAAATTATGTGTATGACCTGAAGGATGTTTCACTATCCCAATACTCATGTCAGAATTTGGTCTCTGGTTTACCTTGACTATCAACCTGAGAGGATTTAGAGTCACCATGGAAAGCACTGGGGCATGGAAGCCAGAGGCTAGTAATATTGAGTCTCTTCTTTGATCTCTTTTCACCTATTCACTCAGACTGCATTTTTTCAATGAGTGTCAACCTTGCCCTTGGAATCTTATCTTCACATTGAGAAAAGAATACAAATGTATGACCCAGCTTATATAGTATTTATGTGTGTGCTGGAGAGCCAACCACTGATCCTTGTGTTTCTATAGCACATGCTTTAACTGTTGAACAATCTCCACATTCCTTACACTTCTATCATATGTGTAGGGAGCTTTCTGGTATTCTTTCATAGCAACAGAAATCAGATGTTAGCACTCACAAACAAACACTCTATACAGCTGCAGCTGCACATTTCCATTCTCTCTTCACTCAGAGTACCTGGACATTCATGGCTGTAAGATGCTAAGATAAATTAAACATTTAAGCTCAGAATATAAGCAAAATTGGCTAGTATCTCAGAGTTTAGGGAATTTTAGTAAGTATGTCTGTGTCTAGGGCTCTCTCTCTCTCTCTCTCTCTCTCTCTCTCTCTCTCTCTCTCTCCTTCTCTCTCACTTTCTCTCTGTATCTCTGTGTGTGTTTACGTGTGTATATACATGTCCGTATTCAACTGTGTTTATGTATGTGTATGCATATGTGTGTGTACATGTGAATTGGTAGGAGCCAGAAATCAAAAGTTGTTGTCTGTACTCTTGAGCTCTGCCTTATTTCTCAATATGGGTTGATTCATGGGCCAGGATCTCACCAAGTATGCTGTCTCACTTTCCAGTGAGGATCAGAGATTTACCTCTGCTTCATCTATCTGCCTCCACTCCCTCCTCCCTAGCACTTGGGTAACAGAACACAGTACCATGTTCAACTTTTATGTGGATATTATAGATTGAAATCAGCTCCTTGGGCTTACAACGCAAACATGAGCCATCTGCTCCATTATCCAAGAATAATGAATTAAACCTGTTTGTCCTATTCCAGTCTTCAGATAAAACATAGATGGATGTTAAAGTAGCAGTCCCACAGAGGTGATCATTCACAGGCAGTTTATAATCATCTTCTATGTGTATTATATATGTTACTATCAACCCCAAAAGTGGAAAATCTGAATCTGTGACAAAATTGTATAACATAAAATACCCTAAACAGCACTATGGGTGCTTTCATCACTGCAGTTGATGGTCAAAAGAAATAAATATAAAAGAAAAAAGTTCTGTCTGTGGAGATGGCTATACAAGTGTAGTATTTATTGTACAAGCATGAGCATCAGAATTTAGGTCAACAGAACCTACATAAAAATGTGGATAGTTTTAATGGCCACTGGAAATCTAGGCACTTGAGAGGCAGAAAAAGGAGATCCCTGGAAGAAACTTTTTTTCCTTGTCAAACCAATCAAAAATCCTAGGGTTAATTGTCTGGCTATAGCTTCTTTTATAAAGTGTAGAGCAGTAATGGAAGACACCCAACATCAACTTTTGAAGTCCATGAGCACATGCATATATGTGTACACACACACACACACACACACACACACACACACACACACAATATATATATATATATATATATATATATATATATATATATAATACACATATAGACCCAGTAAAAATGTAAAAGAAGAAAAACTATTTTGCTGCATGGTTTTAGATATTCCAGGCCAAGTACATCTTCCCCCATTTTTACCTGGACCTGTAGTAAGCCAGAGCATCTTGACAGAATAGCATACTAGGGAAGTATTCTTTGTCTCAATGGTAAAAGGAAAGCAGAGAAATAAAAAAGAAGGATAATGTCTTCAGTAAGTGTTATCAAGCCAGTATATAACCCCAGGCATGATCTCTTCACCTGAAAACAATGTCTTTATATTATAAATTTATAAACTTTATTACTGTATTTTAATGTATATATGTATATATGTATGTATGTATGCTTGCATGACTGTATGTATGTATAAATATATATGTATGGACACACTAATGTATGGAGGGCACAACTTGGAATAGGCAGTTCTCTCATTTGATGACAGATTGAACTTGACTCATCAAGTTATGCTTGAAGTGCCTTTATCCACTCATCCACCTAACCAGAACCCTAAGTTTTATATTCATTCCTGGAATTCACCTTTTAATCTTCTCAGCTTTCCAAACATTAGTATTCCTTCAAAAAGGAGAGGGTCAGGTAAATACATGGAGATGTTCACCATTTGCCAAGAGATCTTTCCTGATTTAAATTCACATTTGTTGATGTAGTTCCTGTAATCAGATAAACTCCAAGTAGAAAGCCTGAAAGATGTTTTGGTTTAGAGAGTAGCAGGCTTTAAAGTACTAGCTTTAAAAATATACCTCTATTTTTCTTTAATTGGAGTTCTTCTCATATCTTTATATATTAAACCTTGCTGGATTTAAAAATCCTAGAATGTCATTTCAGTGACTCTAGAAGATTAAGTGGGATATGCCATGGATCAGCAAATAAAGTTCTTTGAAGTGTGTAGAACTAAGGAATAGAAGGAGAAGTTCTATTGTAGATAACAGTAGAGGACAGTGATCGTTTAAGAATTGAAGCATGAAATGTTGTACCTCCTAAAGCAAAGAATGGAAAGTATGGAGAATGCAAACATTTTGAAATACATGGGAGGTCTTTTGGAGGGTTCTGGAATTAAAAGGGCTTTAGAGGCAGCAATATCAGTGAGTACAAAAACCATGTATGAATTTTTCAGAAGTTTTGCAGTTACTCTGATAAAATGTTCTAACAATAGCAACTTAAAGAATTAAGCTTTTAATTTGGCTGACTTGACAGAAGCTGTATAAGGAAAGGCTAAGGCATACAAGGAAATTTTGTATGGCCTATGATGGGCGAGCTCTGAGTTACAAGGTCACTTGAGACTTCAACCCATGCTTGATTTTTGCTGTTTATATTCCCATTATTTGTCATTATTTCATAGCCTAATGTTTCCTGGATGACAACACACCCTATTGGGCAAATGCACTTGAGTTCAACATGAAGATAAACTTTCATGAATTAATGCTGTTTAGATGAATTACTGCTTTTATAAAATTCATGATTTGATTCAAATACTTTTAAGAAGAAAGTTTTAGGAAATTGTTTTTGTTCTTAGGCCAGAGAAGATATCATAAAATCATAATCAAGAATAGGATGTGCCCACTCCTCATAGAATAGTAAATAAAGGCTACATAATAAGAAATGAAAATGAGCTTTCATAATTACACTAAGGAAAGAAATAGGCTTGATACAAATTTGTGCTCAAGAAAAAAGATTCAGGTCCAAAAATGAAGCCACAGGTGTGTACTATAATAATGCAATATTGTATAAAACTGTTGTTTTGAACTTATAATGAGCTTAGTTAAACTTAGTAGCAACATCATTCTGTAACTACCCTTTTATCTAATATTTTATCTATGAGGTAATTTTTAATGAACTTTTATATAAGAAGGTATATAAAGGTAAAAGGAAGAAAAATGGCGATGGCCTGGTGGAGGGAGGTATTGCTCTATTCATTCAAATATATGGGTGTCACTTGGTGGGGTTCTACTTCATCCTCAAAATATGTATATATCTGTTTGTCTATTAGTATGTATATACATATGTGTGTAGGTATATGAGTATATGTGTAAATATGCATGGCCACTTGTTGAGTTAATGAGAAAGGTGGTTATGCCCAACAAATATGAGTGTGTCTCTCTGTGTGTGGCTCTGTGTGTGTGTGTGTGTGTGTGTGTGTGTGTGTGTATGTTTGACTTTCTTTCCTTCTTTTTCTTTCTCTGTGAAATTGCTGAAAGGCATCAGTTTCTGGCAACAGAATAGTAAGACTTGAATTGCCAGAGACCATTATCTTCTGGATCTAAGATCAGTAATAGAAAGTTACAAGGCCAGATATTGTCAGATACTGGCCTTAGTTCAACTCTATGTCCCACTTCCATAGTACCTGTGAAGGCAGAGGCTCATCTCCAGGCACTGATTTTTCAAGTCCGTTCTGGTAGAATACTCAGAGTGGGAGTAGGAGAAAGTAGTTGATGATACTGCATCCACAGCCAAGAAGCAAAGAGAGGGGGAGAGGGAGAGAGAGGGAGAGGGAGAGGGAGAGGGAGAGGGAGAGGGAGAGGGAGAGGGAGAGGGAGAGGGAGAGGGAGAGGGAGAGGGAGAGGGAGAGGGAGAGGGAGAGGGAGAGGGAGAGGGAGAGGGAGAGGGAGAGGGAGAGGGAGAGAGAGATCCCACCTCATGGAATGGTGTCACCTACAGTTGTGGTAGGTCTTTCTACGTCAACTAAATCTGATAGACTTTTCAGTGGCATGCTCAGAGATTCATTTGTTTCCATGGTCATTCTAGATTCTGTCATGTAAATAATATCATCAACACATGTATAATTGATCCCCCCCAAACACATTGGTAATCTAGAGACTCGGACTTTAAATTGTTTACTGCTCACTGGTTTTTCTATCTGCAGTTTTATCTTTGAATTTTTTAAGAGAAATAATGTACATGGGTCACAATTTCCCTGATGTCAACACTGTAAATGACTTGGAGCATAGCAGGTACTTAATCTATACAAGGGGCCATACATTTATAATCGTGGTCTTTATGAAATATACTGCAATGAAAATGATCAAATATGTGTTCTATTCTTATTCAAAATTGTAAGTTACAAAACTTTAGTTAAAAAGCAACAACAAAAACAAAAATAAATTCCCTACAAAGAAAGATTCCCTACGTGGAAAAAGATCTGATGACCATGAGAACCTATAAGTCCACTCTAAGCATATATTCTAGAAGAGACTACATGGCTCATAGCTCTTTTCTTGCAGCAGAATAGATTTTTATGACTCATAAACTATAAAGACACATAGAGAAAAAGTAATTATACTCTAAATTACAGTGGTTCTATGTTCAAATTGTTTCCTTTAACTCTAAGCTCCTATACATTACTTATTGCTCCTTGCAACCCCACCAACAATGAAGGAGTGTTCCTCTTTCTTCACATCCTTGCCAGCATCTACATTCACCTGAGTTTTTGACCTTAGCCATTCTGAGTGGTGTGAGTTGGTATCTCAGGGATTACAAGCTGCTACTCTGGAAATCAGTCTGGTGGTTCCTCAGAAAATTGGTCATAGCACTACCTGAAGACCCAGCTATACCACTCCTGGGCATATACCCAGAAAATGCCCCAACAAATAACAAAGACATATGCTCCACTATGTTCATAGCAGCCTTATTTATAATAGCCAGAAGCTGGAAAGAACCCAGATGCCCTTCAACGGAGGAATGGATACAAAAAATGTGGTACATTTACACAATGGAATATTACTCAGCTATTAAAAATAATGAATTCGAGAAATTCTTAGGTAAATGGATGGAACTAGAAAATATCATCCTGAGTGAGGTAACCCAATCACAAAAGAACACACATGGTATTTACTCACTGATAAGCGGAGATTAGCCCAAAATTTGAAAACAACGAAGATTCAACTACCAGACGACATGAAGCTCATGAAGAAGAAAGAACAAATGAGGATGCCTAGGTCTTTCTTAGAAAGAGTAACAAAATACCCAAGGGAGCAAATATGGAGACAAAGTGTGGGACAGAATCTGAAGGGGGTTGTATGGAGACCATTCCACCTGGGTATTCATTCCATGTGCAGTCACCAAAAATAGATGCTGATATGGATATCAGGATGGGAAAGCTGACAGCAGCCTGATAAGGCTGTCTCCTTAAAGGTCCCCCAGAGTCTGACATACCCAGAGACAGATACTCGCAACTATCCATTAATCTGATCAAAGGTTCCCAATGGAGGAGTTAGAGAGTAAACTGAAGGAGCCTTAAGGGCTGGTGGCCCCATGAGGAGAGCAACAATACCAACCAGCCAGAGCTCCCCAGGGTATAAACTACCAGCCTAGGAGCACATATGGAGAGACACATGACTCCAGCTGTTTAGGTAGGGGAGGATGGCCTTGTTGGGTATAGGTGGGAGACAAGGTCATTGGTATCTTGAAGGCTGAGCACTGAGGGGGGAGGGGAATCTGAGGGTGGGGAGAGGGGCTGGGGGTAGGTGGGTAAACACCCTCATAGAAGCAGGAGGAGGGGGGATGGGATACGGGGTTCCTGGGTGGTAGGGGAAATGCAGTAAGGGGATAAAATTTGAAATGTAAATATTATATCCAATAAAAGAGGGGAAAAAAAGAAAAGCGGTTAGAACCAACATTCTTAATAAAATGTCACCCCTCTTAAAAAAAAAAAAACTATCATGATACTAAAATTTGTTTTGAGAATTGTATATTGCAGAATGGTCAGCCTTGGTGTATCTACTCAACAAGCAAGCTGGGCAGACCTACTCAAACCTCTGAGGTCCGGGAATTCCATCTGGAGGCAGTGAAGACACAGCATCAGAGGATTGTCAATTTGCTCTTCCCCCCACTCCTCTTCTAATATCTCAACACCCATAATCAGCTTGAAGAAGCTAATGAAGAGTCAGTGCCCCTATTCCCTGGGCTTGGGGACTAAGGTGGTAAATGTTGGACTGTCTTTTTAGGGAAAAGTAGTGGTTGTGTGGGAATAGAGAGGATTAGCTAGGGGTTAATTGCATAGCCATACCTACTAGTAGAAATATGTATAATTAGTATCAAGATGAAGATATAAATTAAATGGCACCAAATTACTTTGATTACAAATTTTAAGGTTTTCATTGGCACGAGCTTCTTAGTGATATAAGAATAAGATAAATATTGCTACTCTCATAGGCATTGTACCAGTATAACACATTTAGGAATACAAAGCTTAGACCCAGTCCATCTTTAACTTTTTTTAACTTATTTGAGAAGGTCAGCCTGTGAGTTAAGGGACTATAGCAAATTCATGGCTTGGAGTTTATTATAAGGGTGTTCTCTATGTTTTATTTAGAAATAGCTGAGTGGAGTTAACAGGCAACAGTCCAGATTATCTTACACGGATAGTAGGTTTTCAAAACATCAGAAATCCTTAGAATTAACATCAGAAACATTTCTGTATTAATGTTCATTTTGATTAGAAACCTGTCTGCTCCTGACAGCTTCCTATATTGAATTCTAAGAAGAAATTGAACATCTTTGGAGTTACTCCAGTTGTGGTGAGACAGCCACTAGACAAGAACTGCCTCTTTTCTTCTACAGACAAATTACTGTCCAGAAAAGGACACACTTGCAGAATAGTCGACTGATTATATCTGCCTAGACAGAGTAATCAGCCCTTAATAATTCTGCAGCACTAAGGCCTGTCAGATGATCCTGGGCCAGAAGGCAGAAGAACAGATGCTCCAACGTTTTGAAGTAGAGCGAGTGTCCAGGTGTTCAGAGGTCTCTATCAATTGGCTAAGTTTTAGAAGCTATGCTTTGTGCTTCCCACAATTATAGTTAACTCAGTCATTCTGGATTTCTGACGGGGTTGAAACTTATAGCTATTTACCTTGAGAAAAAAGATTTGAGTGGATGGTCGTCAGCTGACATTCATCCTAAAGCCAGGTTCAGAACTAAATGTTTTAGTTAGGATAGATGACAGAAGAGCTGGTTAGTCAACAAAAGGATGGACTGGGTATTAGGACCATCTTGTACCTCACTGGTACAAATTGGCATAATTATGCTCTAATTGTATTTTGAGAGAAAAATTTCGTTTTAACAGGAAGGGTGATGTGTAGGAGGAGCTAAGGTGGGAGGAGTACTGAGAGGAAGAAAAGGAGTAAGAAGAGGAGAAGAAGAAGGAGAGGAGAAGCTAGGTGATGAAAGAGAGAAAGAGGGGGGAGACAGGGAGGCAGATGTTCATGTATCTCCACCAGTCAAAGATAGTTGTTATATCTAGGTTGGGTAGTGGGTTACACCTCTGATTGAACAATTCCAAACTTATAAAGCCTATGATTAACATTTTTTAAAAAAATGTATAAATGCAAAAAGGAAAAGGGGGCATGCGATAGGGGTTTTCTAAGGGGGGGAATGGGGAAAGGAGATGGCAACTGAAGTGTAAATAAAAGATCTAATAAAAAAATTAAAAAAAATGGAAGTGGAAACAATAAGAAATCTCAAAGGGAGATTACTCTAGAGTTGGAAAATTTATGAAAGTGATCAGGAATCATAGATGTAAGTATCACCAACAGAATACAATAGGTAAAATAGAGAATCTTAGGTGCAGAAGATACCATATGGAACTTTGACACAATAGTCAAAGAAAATGCAAAAGGCAAAAAGCTTCTAATCCAAAAAATCCATTAAATCCAGCACACAATGAGAAGACCAAATCTAAGGATAACAGGTATAGAAGAGAGTAAAGATTCCCAACGTAAAGGGCCAATAAATATCTTTAACAAAATTATAGAAGAAAACTTCCCTAACCTAAAGGAAGTGATGCCCATGAAATACAAGAAGCCTACAGATCTCCAAATATACTAGACCAGAAAATAAATTGCTTCCATCACATACTAATCAATACACTTAATGCACAAAACAAGGAAAGAATATTAAAAAATATATTAAAAATAACTTACAAAGGCAGACCTAACAGAATTACACCAAACTTCTCACCAGAAAATATAAAAGCCAAAAGATCCTGGACAGATGTCATACAGATCCCAAGAGACCACAAAAGCCAGCCAGGCTACTATACATAGTAATACTCTCAATTACCATAGATGGGGAAACCAAGATATTCCTTGACAAAACCAAATTAACACAATATTTTTCCACAAATCTAGTCCCACAAAGGATAATAGAGGGAAAATTCCAACACAAGGAGGAAAACTACAACCTAGAAAAAGCAAAAAATAATCTTCTTCCATCAAACCCAAAAGATAGCCACACAAATGTAATTCCACCTCTAATAACAAAAAATAACAGGACACAACAATCACTTTTCCTTAATATCTATTAGTATCATAGGACTCAATGCCTCAATAAAAAGACATAGACTAACAGACTGGACCTAGCAATTTGCTGTGTATAGGAAACACACCAGAGTGACAAAGAGATACTACCTCAGAGTAAAAGGCTGCAAAACAACCTTACAATGAAATGGTCCCAAGAAAGAACCTGAAGTAGCCGTTCTAATATAGAATAAAATTCACTTTCAACCGAAAGTAATCAAAAAAGATAAAGAACATCAGTTCATTACTTGACAAAAGAAAAATCTACCAAGAAGAATTCTCAATTTTGAACATCTATGCACCAAATGCAAGGGATCCCACATCCATAAAAGAAACTTTACTAAAGCGTAAAGCACACAGTGCACCTCACACAATAATGGGAGACTTCAACACCCCACTCTAAGCAGTGGACAGATCATGGAAACAGAAAATGAAGAGAGACACAGTGAAACTAAGTAAAGTTATGAACCAAATGGATTTAACAGATATCTATAGAACATTTCATCCTAAAACAAAAGAATATACCTTCTTCTCAGCATCTTATGATACATTCTCTAAAATTGACATTGTAATAGTTACCAAACAGGCCTCACCATATACAAGAAAATTGAAGTACTCCCATGAATTGTATCAGATCACTGACTAAGGCTGGTCTTCAATAACAACAAAAACAATAAAAAGCCCACATGCACATAGAAGGTGAACAACACTCTACTCACTGACAACTTGGTCAAGGAAGTAATAAAGACAGAAATTAACAATTTTTTTACAATTTAATGAAAATGAAGGCACATTATACCAATACTTGTGGGACACAATGAAAGCAGTGCTAAGAAGAAAACTCATAGCTCTAAGTGCCTACAAAATAAAACTGAAGAAAGCATACACTAGCAACTTGACAACAATCCTGAAAGCTCTAGAATAAAAAGAAGCAAATACACCCAAGAAGAGTAGACATCAGGAAGTAATCAAACTCAGGGTTGAAATCAGCCAAATAGAAAAAAAGGGAACTATAAAAAGTACAAACCAGGAGCTTGTTCTTTGAGAAAATCTTAGGCAGACTAACAAAAGGGCACAGAGACATTATCCAAATTAATAAAATCAGAACTGAAAAGGGAGACATAACAACAGAAACTGTGGTAATTCAAAAAAAATCATCAGATCCTATTGCAAAAGCCTGTACTCAGCAAAACTGGAAAACATGGTATAATGGAAAATTTTCTAGATAGATAACAGGTACCAAAGTTGATTCAGGATCAGAAAAACCATCTAAACAGTCCTTTAACTTCTAAAGAAATATCAGCAGTCTTTAAAAGTCTCCCCACAAAAAAAAAAAAAAAAAAAAAAAAAAAAAAAAAAAAAAAAAAAAAAAAAAAAAAAAAAAAAAGCCCAGGACCAGATAGTTTTTGTGCAGAATTATATCAGACTTTCCAAGAAGAACTAATACCAATTCTTTTTAAACTATTCAACAAAATACAAACAGAAGGAACACTACTAAATTTGTTCTATGAAGACATAATTATGCTCCTACCTTAACCAAGCAAAGACCCAACACAGAAAGAAAACTTCAAACCAATCTCCCTTGTGAATATTGATGCAAAAATACTTGATAAAATTCTCACAAACCAAATTCAAGAACACGTCAATACAATCATCCATCATGATAAAGTAGGCTTTATCCCAAGAATGCAGGGATGGATCAATATAGGAAAATCCATCAGCGTTATCCACTATATAAACAAACTCAAAAATAAAAACATATGATCATCTCACTAGATGCTGAGAAAGCATTTGACAAAATTCAACATCCCTTCATGGTAAAAGTCCTGGAAAAATCAGGAATTCAAGGCCCATACCTAAACATAGTTAATGCAATATATAGCAAACCAGAAGCAAACATCAAACTAAATTGAGAGAAACTTAAAGCCATCCCACTAAAGTCAGGGACTAGACAATCTGCCCACTCTTTCTCTAAATAGTATAGTAGTTGATATCCTAGCCAGAGCAATCAGACAACAAAAAGATTCCAAAGGGATACAAATTGGAAAGAAAGAAGTCAAAATATCACTGTTTACAGAAGATATAATCACTTAAGTGACCCCAAACTTGGACCAGAGAACTCCAAAACCTGAAAAACGACTTCAGCAAAGTGGTTGGATATAAAATTGATCCAAAATAATCAGTACCCTTTCTCTACTCAAAGGATAATCAGGCTTCAAAAGAAAGCAGGGAAATGACACCCTTTACTATAGTTACAAATAATGTAAAATACCTTGGTGAGAATCTAAATAAGCAAGTAAAAGATCTGTATGACAAGAACTTCAAGTCCTTGAGAAGAAATCAAAAAAAAAAAAAAATCTCAGAAGATGGAAAGATCTCCAATGCTCATAGATTGACATGATTAATATAATAAAAATGGCCACTTTGCCAAAAGCAACCTATAAATTCAATGCAATCCCCATCAAAATGCCAACTCATTTCTTCATATTTAGAAAGAGCAATATTCAAATTCATTTGTAATAAAAAAAAAAAACCCAAGTCTCAATAATAAAGGAACTACTGCAGGAATTACCATCCTGGACATCAAGGTGTACTACAAAGCAATTGTTATAAAAGCTGCATGGTATTGGTACAGAGACAGACAGGAAGATTAATGGAATAGAATTGAAGACCCAGAATCCACAAACCTATAGTCACTTTATCTTTGACAAGGGAGCAAAACCATCCAGTGAGAAAAAGATAGAATTTTCAACAAATGGTGCTGGTTTAATTGGAGGTCAGCATGTAGAATAATGCAAATCAATCTATTTTTATCTTTTTGTACAAAGCTCAAGTTCAAGTGGTTCAAGGGCCACCACATAAAACCAGATACACTGAAAATAATAGAAAAGAAAGTGAGGCAGAACCTGGAACTCATGGACACAGGGGAAAATTCCTGAGCAGAACACCAATGCCTTATGCTCTAAGACCCACAATAAACAAACGAGACCACATAAAACTGCAAAACTTCTGTAATGTAAAGAAAACCAATGGCTTATCCTCTAAGATCAAGAATTGACAAATGGGAACTTATAACATTGCAAAGCTTCTGTAAGGCAAAGGATACTGTCAATAGGACAAAATGGCAACCAATAGATTGGGAAAAAATTCTTTACAAATCCTACATCAAATAGAGGGCTAATATACAATATATACAAAGAACTCAAGAAATTAGGCTCCAGACAATAAAATAACCTATTAAAAATGGGGTACAGAGCTAAATAAAAAATTCTCAACTGAGGAAACTCAAATGGCTGAGAAGCACCTAAAGAAATGTTCAACATCAAGGAAATGCAAATCAAAACAACCCTGAGAGTCCACCTCATACCAGTCAGAATGGCTAAGGTCAAAATCTCAGGTGATAGCAGATGCTGGTAAGGATGTGGAGAAAGAGGTACACTCCTCCATTGTTGATTGGATTGTAAGCTGGCACAACCACTCTGGAAATCAGTCTGGCAGTTCCTCAGAAAATTGGACATAGTATTACCTGAGGACCCAGATATACCACTCCTGAACATATACTCAAAACAGGCTCAACATATAACAAGAACTATGTTCGTTGCAGCCTTATTTATAATAGCCAGAATCTGTAAAGAATAGAGATGTCCTTCAATATAGAAATGAATACAGAAAATGTGGGGTCGTGAAAGGGTGTCTTGAATTTCGGTGTGTCATAGTCCTTGAACCCTGACCCCAATGGGGCAATGGCATTGTTTGACCACTCCCCCAGAAGGTAGGGTCCTGACATGCAGTCTAAGACCTCCATTTGTTCTCGCTTTGCAGTCAAGTAGGGCTACAGGTAAAGGGCATGACTACAGGCTTCAGCTTCAAAAAATTTCCATAATAATGAGTTACCTTGTTGAGGCCCAAGCTCATGTCCCTGTTCGGGCGCCAAAATAAATGTTGCAGCCCAGGCAAAATGTTGAGGCCTTGGACAACCCACGTTTGGGTGGCCACTGTATCCCAGCCCAAGCTGCTGCTCCGGTCTGCGGGTCGAGGTTCAGCAAGAGCGAGGGTGAGGGCAGACTCAAAGAATGGAGACCAGACAGGATGTGATTCAATCTCATTTATTCTTCAGTCTCTCTTCCTCTAAGTGTCTCCTGCTGTGTCTCCTCTGTCTGCTGTCTCTGATTCTCTCTATATATTCTGATTTCTGGTTCTGTCTTCTATAGTCTGATTTCTGATCTGTTCTGTCTCTGCCTTTTATATGTCTCACTTCTAAGCCACGCCTCTAAGTTACACCTTTAATCATGCCCTTAGGTCTTGTCTCTAACTCTGATCTCTATACTTCTGAGTCATACTCTTAAGTCACACACCTTTAATCTCACACACCTTTAATCTCAAGGTATCTAAACCAAGATTATCGGAGTTCTCAGCTGTTGTAGGCTATTGTAATCCAAGTCTCATGTCAGGGTATATGGCTCAAGATGGCTGCAAAGCTGATAGCCGCTTTCTGCTAAAAGTTGGCCCCCAACATTACCTAAAGGCCAGAGGGTGTAGCCCATTATGTATTCCTTACCTTCCCTCCTCCCTATTTAAATCAGGCCCCCACTGACCTAAATGGGGGGGTGTACATCCAGACCATCTACCATTTGCTATGTCAAAAAAAAAAAAAAAAAAAAAAAAAAAAAAAAAAAAAAAACCCTCTTAAAACCAGACTTTCTTGTGTTATTTGGGCCTGCTGTCTTGTGGCTGTCGTGGAGGACTTCCCTGTGTTCCAGCAACAGGGATGCACAGCTGGCACCCCAAACATCTGGCTTGAACAGCCACATAGGCAGCTACAGAAACTAATACCCTGGGAAGGTGAGCCCCAACTCTGGAGACAAGCAACCTGTTATTTCCTTCTGTATTTTCAGTATGAGCCATTGCATGGATTTAGATAAGCTGAAGGAAAAACTGATGCCTTCTGTCAGGAGCTACTATCTGGTGTTGGCTGAAGGTTCCTCCAGCCTCTGCTTAAATCCCAACAGCCAGGAATGGGCTTTGGCAAAAACTCTCTATCTAGTCTCTCTCTAAAACAACAACAGCAACATAAAACCAACAACAACAAAAAAACCCACTTGATACCATTTCATTGGTAATGTGACTTATTATAATATTATTATTATTATCATCTTTATTTCAAACATTCTTCATTTCATTAAACACTTTCTTAGGAATAGTCTTCCCTTGAAATCATGACTTCCCCGATTTTGTGTCCCGTCTAATAAAGTATTTCCACATCCAGTATTGTACTTACTCATCATAATTCCATAAATAATCTACATTAACCCTCTGTTAATATACCTCATGCATACATCCACCTACATCTCTCCCCAACATACATACATACATTCATACACACACACACACACACACACACGCACATACACACTCACACATTCATTATAGATCCTTTCTTATCTTTTTGTCTTGTTGCTGGTTAACTTGACACAGCAAATATCTGGATAACTCCCAAAAACCAACTCTGCAGTGCACTGAACTAGTAGCTCAATAAGAAACTAATCAGGTAATAAAACTAGCTGTGTTTCTGGCTCAACATCTATCTCATAGATGAATCATGAAGAATTCTCTTTCCCTCTGTGTTCCCATAAAAAGTGGCTCAGAAAGCTAGAGTGGAATAAAAGATGAAAAAGGTGGTTTAAATTGTTCATTTGAGAAGTATTTATGTTAATTAAAATGTATTCCATATAGTTTGAATGGAGCTACGATTTTAGGGATGATTGTGCCTCTTCTCTCTCCTCAACAATCAAAGACTATCTTTTTAAAAAAGAAAATAAAACCCATGGGAACCTCTGTTTGAATACTCAAAAACTCAAAGAAATTTAAAAAACAATATAAGAGTTTTTTGTTTTATTTTGTTGTTGTTGTTGTTTTTTATCTCAGCACATGTTGGGCAGAGACAGGTGAATTTCTGTGAGTTCCACTTTAGCCTGGTTTAAACAGTGCGTTCCAGGACACATTATTCCTTCCATATACTCATATACAGAGGTATGAGACTGACTGCTATGGAAAGTCAAATGTAAAATCATTACTTTTAGTTGAAGAAAAGACAATAAAAACAGAAAGAAAAATAATGAGTAAGAGCAGACAGGATGTATATTTGAATAATGGCAGGGAGAGGAGATAAACTGATGTCTTCTTGCTTCTTCAAGTTAATATTTTCTCCTCCCAGCATCAATGTCCAATGACATCAAGAATAGCACTTACTGGGCATAGCACTGCCCTACATAGACTGTGAAAGATTGGTGCTGATGGTCCTACCACAAGAGAATGCTGTCAGATGGAAGATGAGCAGAATTAATACTAAAAGCTAACACCTAGTCCTCCTGCTGTTTATCTCAACCCTCTTTCTTCATTCCCAAACAATTGATTTGCACTGCAAACAATAATTTCTTGTTTGATCCCTTGAGATTTTTCAAAGCACATACTCCCCAGCTTGCCTGTTCAACCAAAAGTAAAACATAGTCTTATTTGTCCCCTTTCCATTGAATTGTTCTATCTTTCTCTCATTATCGTAGCATTTCCTGATATTGCCCTTTGATTCTTGCAGTATTTTCTGATATTGCAATTTGATTTGTGGCTCCAGTCTGGTTTCCCTTTGAGAACTATGGTTGTTCTTTCCTGTTTCCTTGGTTAGAATTTTAATTTCTTCTGCATTGGGAAAAAATTCTCTAAGTTGAGTCTCTGGAGCCAGTTTGGAGATTTGACTCTTCCTCATTTTTAAAAACTCTTTTCTCTCTTGATGTTAACATAAAGCTCAGAAACTTCTGCTTCTTAGGCCCTATCCAAGCAGACTGCCCATGGTTCTCCAGTTCAACTCCCTCCTAGCTCCACTGTGTACAGATGGCTGCTTCCCTTTGGTAATGCAAATATAAATTCAGCAAAACAATGACAAGAAGATAAAGAAATGAAGAAGCCATTATAAAGTTAATAAAAGTAAGAGTAACAAAACTTAGTGACTACAAGACTGAAAAAATGAATCTTTTCTCTATTGTTTTTTTTTTTCTGACTAGCTCCTTCACACAAAACTCCAAGAAATTTAATAGGAGATGCAAAGAGTTTGTTAGCCTATGCAATTTTGAGCTACTGGGGTTGTTTTAATAAGAGCAAGCATTCGCACTGTGGCTTTGTCATCTCTAGGAGGTGAAAGTTGTTTTATCTGTTCAGACCTGGAGGGCAGGACAAATGTCAACCATCAGGGGGCTGTGAAATGGTGTATAAAATAATCACAAGCAAGCATGAGGACCAGAGTTTATCTTCCCTATACCCCAGTAAAAAGCCAGAGATGATGGTAGGCAAACACCTGTAATCCCCATGTTGGTCTAGGACGAAATCCATTTTTTTTTGCATGTTAGGTAAGCTCTCAACTGAGATACATTTCCAGATGTATACACTTAATTAGACTGAAGACATGTGAGTTCACATGTAAGATAAATTTTTATTTTTTTGTCTCTAATTGAATATTGACTAGTGAACCTAATGATCTGTAAAGGTCATTTGAATAGGTTCCTTTTTGTAGTAGAAATTGAGTGACAGATTTTACTAAATGCATTCACTCTTCACTTGGATCTCCAGATGTGCATTGGGTAAGTAAAACAGGACATATGTTTGGTATTAACAATTTGTCTTTATTTTGAACATGACTCCCTTGTCACCTCATAATTTGGAGAGAAAGCTGATGAACTGCATGTGTAGACATGTAAACCATTTAAGAAGTTGCATTAGTTATTCTTTTCTAGTTTTGATAAAAAGAATATACAAAACAATTCAGAAGATATAGCTGATTTGTGCTTACAGTTCCAGAAGCAAGGGGGTACATTATGGGGAAAAGGAAAGCAAGTAAGTGACAAGTCTGGTAGCAATAGAAGAAATCTGAGACCTCATTTCTTCAAATGCAAGCATGAAACAGAAAGCACACTGAAAGTGAGTGAGGACTTTGAAGCTCAAATACAGTCCCAATAATATACTTCCTTCAGCAAGGCTGTACTACCTAAACCTCCCACCAAAAGCACCACAGGGAAAGAAGTATTTCATTGCCAGGAACTATGGGTCATGTTTCATTAAAACCAATAGAGAAGTGTTTTTATAAAACTGGTAGTCCACACCTTTTAAGACCAGAAGCACTAGAATAAGAGTAACTAAGATTTTTCAAAATTTAGAGATATTATAATCAATAAATTATCAGCTACTAGGTTTTCTAACATCCTGTTTCACATACCATGAGTGACCCATAGAGGTATCCAGTCATTTTCCTCAACTTAAAGGTAGGCTCCATGGTTGACCTAATTATCTTTTTGTGACTCTTTCTTTAGAAGACTCATTTAATCCTATATTAACCTTGAATTCAAGCAATAGCTTGAGTAATAAATGTACTGGGACACAAATATAAATTAAGACTATACCTTCTAGCATAATTTTTCTAGTAGCAATTTTTTTCAGAAGATTTTTGTTTTGTTTTTCAAGAAAGGGTTTTTTTCTGTATGGTTCTATCTGTCCTGGAACTCCCTTTGTAGAGTAGCTGGCCTTGATGTCAGAGATCCCCTACCTCTGCTTCTCAAGTCCTGAGATAAAAGGCATATGCTATCACTGTCTGACTTTCCACAAGGTTATATATGTATTATATATATATATATAATATTCATTATAGTTTATTATAACATAAATATTATATATGCATATATATATATATATATATATATATATATATCAGTATCTATAAGTATGTGAGGGTATGTACACATATGTGTTGATGTCTATGCCCATTCATGCATGCAGAGAGAAGAGAGGGTAACAAGAGTTCAAACATTTCTTTTGAAACAGAACATTTCCATGAACCTGGGTTATTGTTACTTGCTGGACGTTGGCTTTCTGTATGAACCCTAGATTCCAAATAAAAGAAAGTCAGACAAAAATAATATATGGCAAGCCTAAGCTTAGGTTCTTTCTATACTAATACTGGGTTTTGAAAAGGCAATTCAAAGTAAGGAAAGTACAGAATTTTTAGATCCTCATGGTCTAGTGCGAGAATTCAAGTTACACATTAATTATCAAGTTCCAACATTGCCTTTGGTGCAAAATGAATACTGTATTATTCTAAACTGCTTAGGTACTGATACTGGGTACAGATTATCAAAGCAGGAAATTACTTAACTAGAAAAACAGGTGCTGTATTGATCAAACTAATTAACAAATAAATACTACTATAAAGCCCAATCAACTCCATTTTTAAAGAAATTTCTTTTTGTGTGAGACCAGGGGATGAATTCTAATTCGAGGAAGAAAATGGCACAGTCCTGATGAACAAGCATCCTATGGCAACCCACCCCCACTTAGCAGCAGCATGTCAGGAAAAAAATAGCAGCATCTAGGTACATATGGATAACTTAAGACATCCTATAGAGAATAGATAACTCTATAGATCTGTTTGTCATGTGGGTTTGTCCTCATGTTCAGTTTCTGCAGATTATGCCAAAAATAGAGTTTTAAAAATACTAACTTACTGACCTGTATGGAAACACCCCAAGTTTACTGTAACCACAGTAGAAACCCTAAACCCCTAGACTTGGGGCTCTGATTCTGACCCACTATGATGATTTTCACAGATTCCCCCTACACATTCCTAAGTCCTTATGGCATATTTATGTATTTTCTATATACATAACCTACATAATTTAATCAGTGCTAGACACATGTACATGATTAACCCTACTAAGGGTTATGCTCCTGTGGTGGTTTAAATAGGTTTGGCCAAAACAAACTCATAGGTTAAAATTCCTGGTCCACAGTGAAAATTAGGAGGTGTGTCATTGTAGAAATAGATCTGGCCTTGTTGAAGCAAATGTGTCACTGTGGAAGTGGGCTTTGAGATACTATGGTCCAGTTCTACCCAGTGCAGAAAAGACTCTCTTGATACATGGCTGTAGAAACCTATCTTCATCTGGCTACCTCTGGGATCACATTGTAGAACTCTTAGCTTCTCCAGCATGATGTCAGTCAGAATATTGTAATGCTTCCTGCCCTGGTGATAAAGGACTAAACATCTGAAACTGCAAGCCAGCCCAAATTAAATGTTATTCTTTGTAAGAGTTGCCTTGATCATGGTGTCTCTTTACAGCAATAAAACCCTAAATAAGAGAGAAGTTGATACCAAGGACTAGGAAATTGCTGCCATAAACCTGACCATGTTTTTGTTTGGAAGGATATGGATTTGGAGACTTTGTATTTGTAAATCTATGGAATGATTTAAGTAGTAATCAGAGGATACCACCCATCCCAGAGGTGGTATATGAGCAGCACCTAGGCATCGCAAAAGGAGAGGTGGAGTTCCGAACTAAATAAGTTGGTCACATTTCAATTTGCTCTATACATATTCCTAGTAGCCCACATTTCTAGTAGGCACATGGAAGACATTGGTACTGAGGATAATTTGAAATTTGGAGATTTTTCTTATGATGTATTGCTGAAGAGAGTCATAGTTTTTTTTTTCCTTGAATGAAGAGTATCCCTGAGTTAAAGAGATTCAAATTAATTGCAGTGAGAAAGGAAGTCTCGGTAAAGGCCAGCATATATATTCATATATTCTCTTTCTCTCTCTCTCTCTCTCTCTCTCTCTCTCTCTCTCTCTCTCTCTCTCTCTCTCTCTCTCTCTTTGTGTTTGTGTGTGTGTCTGATATGTGCATATGTGTATATGCTCTGTGATACCTATGCCCAAGCCTGTGTGCTAAGGGTAGAGGAAGACACTGCTTGTCTTGCTCAATCATTTTCAGTATCATGTCCTTCAGGCAGGGTCTGTTCCTAAACCTGGAAGAAGACTGGTACCCAGAAAACTTGTTATCTTCATAGCTCCGCTCATCACAGGTCTCATGTTACACTTATGTATGCAGCCACATTACTCAATTTTTAAGTAGGTACTAGCAATTTGACCTCAGGTACTCATGTTTCTTTATTAAGATCGGTTAGATACTGAGCCATCTTCTCAGTCCATATATAGTTTTTTAATGGCTTGGGAGGTCATTAATTTGGCTAGACTAGCTGTCTTGGGCATCCAAACTACATCCCCCTCTCTCTCTCACACATTGCTGCCATTGCAGGTTCATACCACACTCTGCTTTTTACAGTCAGTTTCGTGTATCTAATTATAGTTCACCATACTTGTTCAGCAAATACTTGACCAAATTATCCATCTTCTCAGCCCAAAACTTTTCAGAAACTTTTAAGAAAAGGTAACGAGTATATGAACCATCAAGTCCTTAGTGTGAGACTGAATCCAGAAACCAAACGTTGATGTTTCTTGAGGGAGTGTTTGAATATTTACAGTGACTGTCCTAGAGTTGATAAGTAGCCTCACATCTATTTAGATCACATTTGCTTCCTAGTCATTTCATGTGGGCTCAGGTCTCAGTATGAAATCAATTAAGACATTTTGGATAGTTTTGAATTTAAGAGAGAGAGAGAGAGAGAGAGAGAGAGAGAGAGAGAGAGAGAGAGAGAGAAACACAGAGAGAAACACACAGAGAGAAACAGAGAGAAAGAAACAGAGAGCGACACAGACAGAGGGACAGAGGGACAGAGGGACAGAGGGACAGAGGAAGAGGGAGAGAAGAGAAGGGAGAAGGGAGAAGGGAGAAGGGAATAAGGAGAGGGAGAAGGAGAGAAAAACTGAATTAGCAACAATGAAAGGAGGACTGGTTAACACTGTCTAGGAATCAAAAAGATTTTACCTTCTCCAAACTCCCTCTTGCATTTATATATTCATCTCTATTCATTTGAATTGTAAATTCAATCCAATTATTCTCTTCTACCTTTCTTGTCATGCACAATGATTTGAAACAGATTACGTGTGTTGGTTTGAATGATAAATATTTCTTATTGGCTCACATGTTTGAAGACTTGTTTTCTAGCTGGTGGTGAACTTTGGGAGGTTATGGAACTTTTTTTTTAAATAAAATTTAAAACTTAATTTTATTTTCATATATATATATATATATATATATATATATATATATATATCTTTAAAATACATTTCAGATTTTTATACCCTCACCCCATTCTCCCCTTCACCCAGGAACCCCCTATCCCATCCCCCCTCCTGCCTCCACAAGGGTGTGCCCTACCTACTCCCTCTCCCCCCTCCTCACCCTCGAATTCCTCCCCACTTGGTGTTCAGCCTTCATGGGACCAGGGATCTCCTCTCTCACCCATGCCCAACAAGGCCATCCTCCCCTAAGTATACAGCTGAAGTCATGGGTGTGCTCCCAGGCTGGTGATTTAGACCCTGGGGAGCTCTGGTTGGCTAGCACTGTTGCTCTCCTCTTGGGGCCACCAACCCTTTCAGCTCCTTCAGTCCTCTAACTTCTCCATTGGGAACTTTTGATCAGATCAATGGGTTGCTGTGAGTATCCACCTCTGGATATGTCAGACTCTGGCAGACCTTCAAGGAGACAGCTGCATCAGGCTCCTGTCAGCATGCACTTCCTGACGTCCATATCGGCATCTATCTTTGGTGACTGCACATGGGATGGATATCAAGGTAGAGTAGTCTCCCAATGGCCCCTCCTTGACTTTCTATCCCACTTTGTCACCTTATTTGCTCTCTTGAGCATTCTGTCACTCCTTCCAAGAAGGACCGAGGCATGCACACTTGGTCTTCCTTCTTCATGAGCTTCATGTGGTCAGTTAGTTGAATCTTGGCTATTTCAAGCTTTTGGGCTAACATCCACTTATGAAACATTTAAGAGTAGATCCTTGTCAGTGCAAATATCGTACTATTGGCATACTTTGAATGTTAGTAGACTAATTTCATTTTCTGTTTGCGTTTTGTGGTTTGTGTGTATTTGAAGATGTGATCTCTTAGCTTCCTGATTTAGCTACTTTCTGTCATGCCTCTCCCATCATTATAAACACACCCTCTGAAAACATAAGTTAAAAGGAACTCTTGAATAATTTGCCTTTGATCATGATGATTTATCATAGTACCAAAATTTAACTAAGATAGTGGGTAGAGATATAGTTGGTAGATAGATAGATAGATAGATAGTTGATAGGCAGATAGATAGAAAAGTAAATAGATAATGAGTAAACTCATGGATGAGTAGGTAGATGAATAAATAGAAAAACAAATAGTAGTGAGTAAATGGATGATATATGAATAATAATCAATAGTCATCAAAGGTCATAGGCTCTTGAGAACCATACATGCCCCAGTAGAAATCACAGGCCAATAGGAATTTGTATATTGCATGTTGGAATGTGGCCAATTATTGCAGTTCCATATTCCACATCTCCTGTTGGGGTGCTTAGGTGCTATTGGTACATGGGTTCTGGAATGGGTGGAATCCCCAGTCTGTCTCTTACCTCTGAAGCATCAGATGTAGCTGTACAGCAGACCCAGAAATATGAACTGTAGTCCAAGACAAATAGGCTCTATAGGACTCTGGTCAAGTTTGGAATGCCTAGAGTGTTACATTTCTTAGAAAAGGAATAAAGATGTTTTTGTAGCCAGTGTGGGGTAGATGACCAAGTCCTGGGTTCAACATTGACTGCAATGGCTACAATAATGGCCACACCCAGTACTCTGAAGTGAATCTTTGGTAGCAACAGTAGCCTGGCCAGACATGTGTCTAAGATCTAAGTATAATGAATTCTACAAGGGAAATACCCTTCCCCCAAATGTTACAGCTTACTAAAAACAACCAGTTTTAAACCCTTAGTGAAATAATTTATGTACTTGATTCCATGTAGACAGAGACCATATGAACCTTGGGAAGTAGAGCAGGATTTTGGGACTAAATAAGGTCTCTTTTTAGCTGAGGATAAAATGCCATTGATGCTCTATTTTTGTGAGGAACAATTCCAGGTGCTATGCTAAGTGACTAGCTGCTCATTATTACCTTAGTTGGACGTCAGGATAATCTGACCCAAAGCAGACAGGGAAGTAGTAACTTTAGTACTACCATCTCAATCTCTGAAATTCCCAGGGTGTGAGCATGCCCCACCTCACCAGTCCAATACCCATTCTTCAAATCTCATGATTCCCAGGCAGTACAAACTGATACTCAGTTGTTCATTTTAAAAAGTTACTTTTCATATTTAAAATGTTCCAAGTATTTCTTAAAACACATTTTTTTCTCCATGTTTGGAAATGCCTCATTTGTGTTTCCTTTTATGTTTATTAATGTAATTGCAATTGTGGTTTTGTTTAAATAGTGCAGCAATGACCTTTTTTTCTTACTTTGTACTTTTTGAAACATTTTCCTTATTTTTGTTTTGTATTGTTTATAATGAACATGCATTTGTAAATATGTATGAAGAGCATCTGGAAACTTCTTGAGCATTGAAGTTGCTTAAGTAATAGTTTTTTTCCCAGTACATATTTTTAGGGTTTATTGCTCCTGTTACTTTATTGAGGCATTTCATATTTTCAGGAAAATGTCTGACAGTTCATAAATCTCTCACAATATGCTTAGCTTTTTCCACATATTCCTTCCACCAAGTTAGAATTCACCTGCCTACTGTTGTGTTTTATAAAAAGAGAGTCCATGGATATGTTTGGTGGAGGTGAGGTACAGTATATGGGAAAAGTGTGCCTCTGTAGGTCTATGCTGAGACATTCCTTCCCCCTGAGGGACCAGCAACAGGAAGGTACAGTATAGAATAGTGTTTTCAAGACATGGTGAGGGGAATTGAGGGGGATAGTAAAGACAGAAAAAGGCAGAAAGAGAGAGACAGAGACAGAGACACAGAGACAGACAGAGACAGAGACACAGAGACAGAGAGACAGAGTTGGAGATGGAAACAGAGACAGACAGATTAAGAGAGGAGTAGAGGAGTAGAGGACAGCCATGAGCTCTTGGAGGGGGGGGGAGAATGGGAAGAAAAGGGGAGCAGAAGAGGAGAAAGTAGGAGAGAGAAAGAGAGGGGGGTGTCAAGCAGCACCTTTTAAAGTGAGTCAGGTATACCTGGCTGTTGCCAGATAACTGTGGGGTGGAGCCTAGGCAAAATGCCAACAGCTATATTGAGTTAATATCAAGAAATTACTAAAAACCCTTGCCTATAGGTCCCAATTATAAGGCTACTCGTATCGCTCCAATGGTCTTCTTGGTTTTATTTTATTTTTGTTTCACTCATTTTATTATTTTGAGACAAGTCTCTTACAACCCCAGAATAGTCTCAAGATCACTAGGTAGCCAAAGATGACTTTGTATTTGTAATTCTTCTATCTTTATCTCCTGAGTACAGTACAGTAGTTTGAAGAAAAATTTAAAGATGGCCTTATTGGCTGGGTTTTTTGGTGCATATCTTTGGTCACAGCACGCAGGAAGCAGAGGCAGACAGATTTCTGTGAATTTAAGGCCAACTGGGATACATAACAATTTCTAGGTAGTCAGAATTACACAGTGAAAACCTATCTTAAAACCAGTAAAAAGCATACTTCAGAAGTTTGTGTATTGGCTATAGCTCTGGGGCTATATTAATGGGGGCTTTGCCAAGCCCTGCAGGAAATAAATATAATAAAAATGCAAATAAGTTGCTGTGGATTTCGTAGAGGGTAAAGATACTTGCAATAAGGCTACTTATAAACTAAATACAAACTTCAGAGCCAACATTGTAAGGAGACATTCAACTTTCAAAAGTTATCCTCTGACCTTTCCACCCATACCATAGCATAAGTATTTCTAGATGCATGTACGTGCACACATGCATGTGTGCAGAAACACACACATGCTAAGGAATGAATAAATAATGGGTGGAATACAAATAAGGCACTTGTAACATGGAGAGCAAACTGTTCTTATTTAAAAAAAAAATCAAAAACCAAAAACCAAAAACCAAAACAAATCAACAGTTGGGAAATTTTAGACCTGAAAAATAGCATTCACAAAAGAAAAGTTGAGTACTGGGTAGCCATATCCTAGCATATTATTTCTAATTTCTCAGTTCTTGTGATTTTTAGTAAAACTTGTATAATTCACACATAGCTCTTTAGAATTAACAAACATTTGGTATCCCTGGCCGCACAGATTGATCTGTGTAGACATGTAAACTACATTGCTTAGATGAAAGCTAAAAACACTTATCTAGGTATGGAACATGTAATGTTAAGATTCCTCTGAGTACCTGTGGGACAGAAACACGTCCACATTGCTACAGATAATGAAATGTGATGCTTAAGGCTGCTGTTCTACTATAATATCTGAACATAAGTCTGTCCATGAATATTGAAATCAGGCCATGTGCTTACTATACCTAAAGCCTGAAGACAGACACTGTTAACTTCCTTTTCACCTTTAAGATAAAACTAAAGTTCTTATCTTTTCAAAACACAGGATTCAGCTTTAGTAATAGTTAAGATGTTGTTGTATGATACTATTTCTGGGGAGATGTAAACAAATGTCTACTCACCCAAGATAGGGTACTAACAACAGAACAAAGTCTAATTCCGTGAACCAAACAATGTTGCTTAGGTTATTTACAGGAATATAGGTGAGGGTTTACTCTCAGAAAGAGAAAGGGCACCAAAGCATGCCCCAGCATGGGTGACAGCTCATAAAAGCAAAATGGTTAAAAAACTTTGCATAACCAGTTGGCAGCACAGTGGCTCAGAGGTTGTTCTTTTCTGCATAAGTCTAAGCCTCTTGTAGGCAGGCATAGGGTTGATCCAGAGCCTTTTAGGCAGTTTGGCTTGTCTTTGCTTTTTCCCCCCTATTGGACATTTTCTGATTCTCCAATGTGACTGGATATGTCTGAGAGCTTTCTTTGCAACTTGTTCTTACAATGTTTTGTTTTCCAGTACCCATACAGCACAGTTCACAGCCATTTGTAACTTCAGTTTAAGGGAATCTGATGTCTTCTGAATTCCATAGGCACCAGACACTCACATGACAAATAAACATATATGCAGCAAATATTCATAAATACAAATGTTAAATAAATTAATCCAAAATATTTTTAAATATAAGCTTTTCATTTAAAAATTTCATAAAGATTTCAGGAGAAGTGACAGTTTCCCTTATGAAATCAAAATGATTCTAATAGGTATAAGATTCAGAGGCTTTGGGAACTAAAACTTAGAGAAAAGTCACTGAAATCTATCAAGTTATTTTATGGGAAAACAAGGCAAACAAGAAACAAATAAAAAAGATAAAACACACACACACACACACACACACACACAGGCCCATGTCTGTTCTGTGCTTAAGTAAACCATATAGTAGTGACAATGCTGAACAATGTATCCTTGACCTATGTAGTAACAGGACAGGCAAAGATAAGATTATAACAACTGTATCACCTACCACATTTCTATTCATACAAACAATAATTCAGTGAAAAACTGTTTTATAAAAATGTCTTATGACTAAAGAAATGCAATCTAAGTTCAGTATTTGATAGAAAAATTCAACTTATTAAAAATTTCCTTAAGAGTAGTAGTAAAAGCACCTGATCAAGTCATCATAATGGAATGGCTATGTTAAACATAGGAAATGGTGGCCAATCTTGTTTGCTAAATTGACCTTTCTGGGAAGAATGAACCCCGAGAAGCTGCCTCCATAAGATGAGTCTATGGGCTGCTTTTTGAACATTTTTTTATTTGTAAATTGATGTAGAGAATCTCAATCCACTGTGAGTGGTGCAATGTCTAGGCAGGTGAGTATACAGTATAAGAGAAATACAGCTGAGCAAGCCAGGTCAATCTGGTCAGTAAGAAGCATCAGCTCATGGTCTCTGGTTCAGATTTGCCTCCAGATTATCTGCCTTGAGCCCATGTTCTGGCTTCCTCTTATGATGAATTAATATCTTTAAACTGATATAAATTCTTCCTTTCCAATTTGCTTCTTGTTATGTTATTATGACAGAAACAGAAAGCAAATAGAACACAAATATGTACCATGAGCAGTAGTGATGAACTATGATAAAAATAATGTCATTACTCACTAGAAGAATATTTAAGTATTAACACTCTTAAATAAATTGAAAATATATACATATAGGTTTAATACAAATGTTACTATTAAAAGAAACAATCTATCACAAAATTTTCTAACAAGTATCATTTATCTAACTTCTCCCTACCTCAAAACTCAGGGAATATCACAAAGAAGAACAGAAAAAATATAAAAGTAAGAGCTTAGAGAGGAATGCAATGAAGTGTTGTGAAATGTTATCTTCTGAATACTTCATTGCTGTTCCACATAGGAACTCTGAGCAGCTTTGGTTAACTTGCACAAGAAAAGTACCATATCAACCCAACACACAAACCATTTGAAACTTAAGAAGAAGAAAGACCAAAGTATGGATGCTTGAATTCTCCATAGAAGGGGGAACAAAATAATCACAGGAGGTAGAAGGAGGGAGGGACCTGAGAGAAAGAGGGAAGGAGAAGGGCAAAAAAGGGGCACAATCATGTATTTGAAGGGACAGGAGAAAAGTACAGAGGAGCAAGCAATCAAATAGATATATGTAGCAGTAGGAAATGGAGAATTGGGAGTAGCCACTAGAAAGTTCCAGACACCAGGGAATCGAGAGGCTCCCAGAATCCAACTGGGATGACTTTAGCTGAAATATGCAACAAAGAGGAGATAGAAATTGTAGAGACCACCTCAAATACACAAGCACAGCTCCCAAATGAGGGATGGGGCCACCCAGCCATCTCAAAATTGTTAACCTAAAAATGTCCAAGTGCAGAGGAAAGACAGGGACAAAAAATGGAACAGAGACTAAAGAAAAGACCATCCAGAAACTGCCCAGCCTATGGATCCATCCCATCTGCAGACACCAAACCTCAACACTATTGCAGATGTCAAGAAGTGCTTGCTGACAGGAGCTTGGGATGGCTGTTCCCTGAGAGGTTCTACTAGTACTTGACCAATACAGATGAAGATACTCACAGCCAGTAATTGGGCTGAGCCTGGGGAACTCAATAGAAGAGCTAGAGGAAGGACTAAAGTAGCTGAAAGGGATTGCAATCCCATAGGAAGAACAGTATCACACAGAGCTCCCAGAGACTAAAACACCAACCAAAGAGCATACATAGAGAGATCCATGACTCCAGTAACACTTGTAGCAGAGGATAGCCTTACCTGACATCAATAGGAGGGAAGGCAACTGGTCCTGTGGAGACTTGATGCCCTAGTCTAGGGGGATGATAGATAAGTGAAATATGAGTGGGTGAGTGGGTTCAGGAGCACACTCATACATGCAAACAGAAGGAGAGAGAAGGAGATGGGATGGGGTTTGTGGAAGGGTAACCAAGAAGAAGGATATCATTTGAAATATGAATAACTAAAATGAATAATGGAGAAGATAAAAATCAAGGATCTTGCCAAAAATAAAGCATATGCATAGAGAGAGAGAGAGAGAGAGAGAGAGAGAGAGAGAGAGAGAGAGATAGTTAGATAAATAGATTAGAGTGGGACTACATATTTGCTTTTAGCCTTTTTCTTACACATCTAAGCAGTAATAATTGGATTCAGTGGGTTGTAACAATTGCAACTCCAATTACATATTTTAAAAATACAATGAAATAGATGTTTAATTTGAGAGAAAAATGTATAGAAGGTACAAAGGGTGGCAGAAGAGGTAATACAAAAAGGATATGACCAAAACACATTGCACATATAAAATTTTCAATGAACAAATTAAAGTAATATTTTTGTAAAATAAAATAAAAAATCTAATAACAATTATAAAATAATAATGAGAAAGGTAGTAAAGTATAAAGAAAATGTAATTACCAATGATGTAAGATATGATAGAATCAAGTGCATTTTTATTTGACATAATATTACATAAATTAACTGATTAAAGGGTGAACATATTACTACATTTTAACATATTAAAATCAATACTATGATTCAAATATATGAATAAGTAATAGGGAACTTGAAAGAAAAATGGAGAAGTGTAAACACAAATATTAAAATACTGCTATCTAATACTTATTATAAGAAAATAGGGTTTTTTTAAATTAAAATCTGATGGGACTGAAACAACTATTCAATGGTAGATAATTTTCCTAATAAGACCCTATATCCAAATCTTAGCACATAAAATAGGCAGCAAAATATATAAAGAAGAGAAGTATTATGCAATAGGAGAGTTCAACAAGTGAATATATTAACCATGACTGGTCTGGGCTATGTGAGTATTTTACACCCAGAATCTGTAATATATCAAAACAACGTGTTTGAGATGACATACAATTCTGAGATATACTGGAAATTTCCATGCATGTATATATTCACACCACAAAAACATCTTGTTATCAACATTATACCACAACATGTGATTTATGTAAGTCAACAGTACAATCTAATAAATAGGTTTACAGTTTTGTGTTATTTATTGTCTATTTTTCCAGTGATGGCTGAGTACAATACTGATCTACATGTACAGAAGGATGTCTGTGAATGTTTGCAGTCAATGAGAATAAATACAGAGACCCACAACTGCACAAAGTACAGTGAGTTAGAGACCTTGGAACACTCAGCTCTAAATAAAATATCTCCCTTAAATCTCTCAATTGGGGATCAGGAGACATTGCAGAAAGATTGTAAGAGCCACTGTAGATAAAAGATATCAAAGAAACAATTGTTTCTATACATAACAGGGCTGGTACACATATGAAATCAAAAAGACTGTGACAGCATGAACAGGGCCTACACACATCTAATCCAGATGGGGTCCTAGTATTGAGAGTGGAAATGGACACAAGCCCTATCCCTAACCTAGAAGCTAACTTCAGTTGGTCTTCAATTGGTAACTGCCCACAAAAGAAAAGTTAATTTTCTACAGTAGAGTCTTATGGGAAGTACAAACCATATTTAATTTCAGGACCCATGCTCAGCAGTAGATGGCCAAGATAAAACAAATTCAGTAGTACTTTTGGAGGGTGTGGAGGCTGGAAGAGAGTAGTTCATAATGTTTTGTTTGTTTGTCTTTCCCTACATGAATTTTGCTTATGTATTCTGGTTTCTGATTTTGTTTCTTTATGAGATTTCTGTGTGCAACATGTGTATCTCTAAATCTCTCTCTCTCTCTCTCTCTCTCTCTCTATATATATATATATATATATATATATATATATATTTCTTGCGCTTCTTTATTTCTTTTCTTTTATTCATTTATTTGCTTGTTTATTATTATTATTATTATTATTATTATTATTATTATTATTATCAATTTATTTAGGTCCCGTTTGTTTTCTAATAACAGAACAAGAAAGGGTTTAAATTTGAGTTGCAATAGATATAGTCAGGATATGGGAGAAAGTCAGGGAGCAGAAACACTAATGAAAATATATTTTATGAAAATAAACTGTATTCAATAGAAAATTTTTTTGTCCAAAGTATATAAAATAGTGGAATATGTTATGGAGAATGTCTCAATATATGTAGTATACTGTGTCTTAGCCCTATCCACTAGATAATAAAATTTTAAATTAACATATACTAGATAATTTAAAATATCCTCAAGTTAGTAAAGTTTAAAAATAATTATTTGTATATGCAATTATAAAAAAATAATATTACTTAAAATATTCTAAAGGTTATGAGAATAAACTTGATTTTATTCAACAGTGCAGAATGACCATGAAAACAATAACAGAAGGGGTTTCAGGAGAAAGGGAAAGAAAGATAGAAAGAAAGATAAAAAGAAAAAAGATAAACAGATGATAGGTAGATAAATAGATAGATGATAGATAGATAGATAGATAGATAGATAGATAGATAGATAAACAGATAGACAGACAGAGACAGAGATTACCAAATTAGAAGACACAAAAGAGAAAGGTAGCCCTACTTGCTGAACCCTCTGGGCCAAGACAAGCCATCATGAGCAGCCTGCTATTCTACTGGGATTTCTATTCTCCTGTCTTCTTTTTTTCCCACTTTCCTTACTCCTTAGACTCTTGAAGCATACAGACCTGCAGGTCTGGAGAAATACAGACCTACAGTTCCAGAACCATTAAGCTTAAAGTGACCCATTGGATGACTGCCACAGCAGGAACATTGAGATTCATCTCCATCCCATTACCTACTATAAGAAGAACATTCAGTGACCAAAACCATCCAGATGGCTAAAGGCCCTTGAAGAAACAGGATCAACAAAATTCACGACAATATGACATGCTCAAAGTATAGCTATCCCACTACAGCAAACCAAGGATATCCTGAAACAACCAAAATAACAAGAAAATGTCCTTAAATTCAATCTTAAAAAGATGTTAGAGTCCTTTAAAGAGGAAATGAATAAATGCATATAATAAATACAGGAAAATACAATCAAAGAGAAAGAGGTCTTTAAAGATGAAACAAATACATACCTTAAAGACATACAGGAAAATACAATTAAACAAGAGAAGGAAATGAATAAATTTGAGCAAGACCTGAAAGTGGAAAGAGAATCAATAAATAAACACAAACTGAGGAAAGCCTGGAGATAGTAAAACTAGGGAAGAAAACAGGAACAACAGATGCAAGCATCAACAACAGAATACATAGAAGGGAGAATATGAGGAGTAGAAAATTGAATAGAAGAAATTGAGACATCAGTCAAAGAAAATGTTAAATCTAAAAAATTCCTGACACTAAACATCCAGAAAATCTGGGGTACTGTAGAAAGACCTCATCTAAACATAATAGGAATAGAAGAAAGTGAAGAATCCCCAAGGCCCAGATTATATTCTCAACAAAATCATAAAAGAAAACTTTCCCAACCTAAAGAAAAAGATGCATATAAATATATAAGAGTCTTATAGAACACTAATTAGACTGGACCAGAATAGAAAATCCTCCTGTCACATAATAATCAAAACAGATAATGTACAAAAGAAACAAAGAATATGAAAAGCAGCAATAGAAAAGGTTAGATAACAAAGGTAGACATATCAAAATTACACGTGATTTCTCAATACAGACTCTAAAAGCTAAAAATTCCTTAACAGATATTGTTCAACCTCTAAAAAACCACAGATTTGAAATTATAATACTTTACCCAGAAAAACATTGTTCTCTATAGATGGAGACAACACGATATTTCAGGACAAATCCAAAATTAAAATTATAGGTATCCACAAATCCAACATTATAGAAAATATTAGAAGGAAAACTCCAACCGAAGAATGATAACTACATCCAAAAAAACCCACAGGAAATAAGTAATTCCATACCATCAGAAAACAAAAGCACACACCAATACAACACACGCACACACACACACATACACACACACACACACACACACACACACACACACACAAACACACCATCAACATCAAAATAACAGGACATAACAATCACTGGTCATTAATAACTCTCAACATCAATGGATTCAATTCCCAAATAAAAAGACATAGGCTAACAAAATGAACACGAAAACAGGATCTATCATTCTGCTGCATACAAGAAACACACCTAAGTAACATAAATAGATGTTACCTAAGAGTAAATGTCTGAAAAATAGTTTTCAAAGCAAAGGACCAAAAAAGCAATCTGCAGTGTCCATTCTAGTAAGTAAAATAAATAAATAAATAAACTTTCAAAAAACATTAATCAAAAGAAAGAGAAGGACATTTTATACTCTTCAAAAGAAAAATCTACCAAGATGTTTAATTTTAAATATCTATGCTCCAAACACAAGGGCACCCACATTTGTTAAAGAAACATTGCCAAAGATTAAATCACAAATTGAACCCCAAATATTAGTAGTGAAAGACTTCACTACCCTACTCTCACCAACTGACAGGTCAGCCAGACAAAAAGAGAAATAATAAAAGAGAAATAATAAAAATAAGAGACATTCTGAATCAAATGGACTTAGTATATATGTATAGAATGAATCATGCAAACACTAAAGAATATAATTTCTTCTCAGTACCTCATGAATCCTGCCCGAAAATTGATCATATAGTCAGTCACAAAACAAGCCTCAACAGATATAAGAGAATTGTAATTTATAAGACCACCATGGATTAAACCTGAACTTCAACAACAGAAACACTGGAAGATCTACACACTCATGAAAACCAACCAACTCTCTACTCAATGATCTCTGGGTAAAAGAAGACGTAAAGAAATGAAAGACTTTCTAGATTTCAATGAAAATGAAGACACAACATACCACACTAATGGGATCCAAAAAAAAAAAAAAAAGTATGAAGAGCAAGGAAAAAACAATAAGTGCTTCCAAAAATTACAATAGAAAGCTCTAGGAAAAAGAAGGAGAAGGAGAAGTAGCAGCAGTAGCAGTGGCAGCCACAACAGCAAACACATCAAAGAGTAGAAGAGGAGTAGAAAGCAGGATATAATCAAAATCAGTGTTTAACACTGTCAGTTAGAAGTAAAGAAAACAGTACAAACAATCAATGACACCACAAGCTGATTTCTTGAGAAAATCAACAAAATAGACAAACCCTTAGTCAAACTAAAAAGAGACAGAGAGTATCCAAATAAATAAAATCAGTAATTAAAATGGAGACATAACAAGTGATACTGAAAAAATTAGAATAATTAGGCCTTACTTCAAAATTGGAAAATCGTTACAAAATGGATCACTTTCTAGACCACTGACCAAAGTTAAATCAATATCAATATAACTTCTAAAGTAATACAAGCAGTCATTAGCAGGTTCCCAATTAAAGAAAGTCCAGGTCTACATTGTTTTAGTGCAAAATTCTGCCAGACTTTAAAAAAAAGGGGGTGGGGGGCTAATACAAATCATCCTCAAATTATTACAGAAAGTAAAAAGAGAAGGAGCATGCCAAATTCATTCTATGAGGCCACAGTGACCCTGATACTTAAACCACACAAAGACTTAAGAAAGAAAGAAAACTTTAAAAAAGAAAGAGACCAATTTCTTTTATAAACATTGATACAAAAATACTCAATAAAATACTCTCAAATTGAATCTAGGAACATATCAAAGATATCATCCATTAAAATCAAGCTGACTTCACCCCAGGGATGCAGAGATGGTTCAATAACCAAAAATCCATCAATGTTATTCACCTTATAAACAAACTGAAAAGTAAATCACATGATTATCTTGTTAGATGCTAAAAAAAAAATACCTTTGACAAAATATAACATCCCTTCATGTTAAAAGTCTTAAAGGTATCAGGAATACATGGTACATACCTAAACATAATCAAAGCAATATGCAGCAAGAAACTAGCAAACACCAATCTAAATAGAAATAAAATTAAACTATTCCACTGAAATAAGGAACACAAAAAGGCTGCTCACTCTCTCAGTATCTATTAAATATTGTACTTGAAATTCTAGCCAGAGCAATAGACAACCAAAGAAGATAAAAGGTATACAAATTTGATAGGAAGAAGTAAAAGTATTTCTATTTGCAGATAATATGATAGTATACATAGGCAACTTCAAAAATTCTACCAGAAAACTGCTGTAGCAGATAAACACCTTTAGCAAAGTGAATGGATGCAAAATTAACTCAAAGAAATCAGTAGCCCGCCTTTAAACAAATGATAAATAAAATGAGAAAGAAATTAGAGAAACAATACCCTTTATAATACCCATGAATAATGTAAAATATCTTGTTTTAACTCTAACTGAGCAAGTGAAATATCTGTATGTCAAGAACCTCAAGTCCATAAAACAAAATAGTTTGAAAAAAAATCAGAAGGTAGAAAGATCTGCCATGCTCATAGATAGATAGAAATATATTTAAAATGTCCACCTTACCAAATGAAATATAAAATTCAATGTAATCCTCATCAAACTTCTAACAAAGCTTTTTATAGACCTTGAAAGAACAATTCTCAATTTCATATAGAAAACAAAACACCCAGGATTGCCGAAACAATCCTGAACAATAAAACAATTCTGGAAGAATCACCATCCCTTATCTCAAGTTGCACTATAGAAAAATAGTGATAAAAACTGCATGGGCATTAGTATAGAAACAGATATGTTGATCATTAAAATTGAATCAAAAAGCAGCAATAAACCTACATAATTATGGACACATTTTGATAAAAGAATATCATACTATTAAAAAATGAAAGCATCTTCAACAAATGAGGCTGATCTAACTTCATGTCTTAATATAGAAGAATAAAATAGATCCATATTTATCACCCTGCAAAAACTCAAGTCCAAGTGGATAAACCACATCAATATAAAACTGGATAAACTAAATCTCATAGAAAAGAAATTTGGACATACCATTGAACATATCAGTATTAGACACAATTACCTGAACAGAATTCTAATATCTCAGGCCCTAAGACTAAACATTGACAACTGGGACCTCATGAAACTGCAAAGCCAAGGACAATGTCTACAGGACAAAATGTCATCCTACAAGTTGGGAAAGGATCTTCATAAACCCTACATCTGACAGAAGGCCAATATCCAATATTTGCAAAGAACTCAAGTAGTTCAACATTAACAACACATTTAACTCAATTAAATAGTAGGACAAAAAGCTAAAGTGATATTTATCAATAGAGAAATTTTGAATGGCCAAGAAGCACTTAAAGAAATGTTCAAAGTCCTTAAACATAAGAAAAATGCAAATTAAAACAACTGTGTGGTTCCATCTTATACTTATCAGAAGAGATAGCACATGCTGGGGAGGATGTGGAACAACGTTAACACTTCTTCATTGTTGGAGGGAAAGTCAATGTGTATGGCCACTTTGCATTGCAATTTGGGGGTTTCTCAGGAAACTGTGAATAATTCTACCTCAAGTCCGAGTTATACTACTCCTGGGCATGTATACCCAAAAGATGGTCCACAAAAGATGGTCCCACAAAGACAATCTTTCAGTTCTATTTATAGCAGCTTTATTCATAATAGCCAGAAACTCTAAGCAACATAGATGTACCTCAACTGAAGAATAGATAAAGAAAATTTTGTATATCTACCCAATGAGATACTATTTAGCTATTAAAAACAATGCCATCACAAATTTTGCAGTCAAGAGGATGAAACTGAAAATATCATATTGAGTGAGGTAACTCAGTACCAAAAGGACATTCATGCATGTATTTACTTATAACTGGATATTTGACATTAAAGGCTACCATGCTATACTCCAAAGACTAAAAGAAGCTGAACAAGAAGAAAGGCCCAAAAATAGAAGCTTGAATCTTACTTAGAAAGGGGAATGAGATAGTTCTAAAAGGCAGATGGAGGGAGAGAACTGGGGTTGAGATGGGGAATGGCAAGGAGAATGGCAATTCAGGATAACATATATGGAAGGACAGAAGAAATGGCTAGATGGTCATGAAAATGATTGCACATCTGTAACTGACATGGGACAAGGAGGTAGGGGCATCTCCAGGACAAGACTGAGACCTGGGATTAGGGAGGCATCCAAGAATCAATAGCTGTGTGTCATAAAATTAGAGATATGAGACATGAAATGGCTACCTCCCATAGCCAGGCTAGAACCCCAGTGGAGTAATAGAAAAACCAACCCACCCACAAACTTTCAACCCAAAATTTACCCTGTCTACCAGAAATGCAGACAAAGGGGATGGAGCAGAGACTGTGGGAATGGCCCATCAATAACCAGCCAACTTGAGACCCATACCATGGGCAAGCACCAATCCTAACACTATTAATGATGGTCTGTTATGCTTGCAGATAGGACCATATTATTTTCTGAGAGGATTCATCCAGCAGATGACTCAGACCAATACAGATACCCACAGTCAAACTGTGAATGGAGCTTAAAGACTTATGGAAAAATAGAAGAATGGATTATGGTCCCTGAAGGGAATAAGAACTCTAAGGGATAACAACAGAGTCAACTAACCTAGACCCTTGGGACTCTCAGATTCTGAAACACCAACCAAAGACCATACACAGGCTGGACCCAAGCCTCCTGCACATAAGTAGGAGATGTACAACTTGGCTTTCATGTGTGTACTAAACAACTGGAAATGGAAATGGGGCTAATCTAAAAGCTGTTACCTATTCTTGGGATACGTTCTTTTAGTTGGACTACCTTGTCTGGTCTCAGTGAGAGAGGAGGCACAGAGACTTGATGTACTAGGGTAGGGAGATATGCAGGGAGGTGGGCACCCACACAGAGGAGAATGTGAGGGAGTAGGGAAAGCATTGTAGGTGGGCATGACAGGGGGTAGGGCAGTGAGCAGGATGTAATGTGAATAGGTAAAAAACTAAATTAATTTAAATTAAATTAAACAAGAAACAAAGGAAAATAAGAAAGAGACAGACATGAAGACTTAGGGACACAGAACTACATAAAATAATGAAAAATAAATTCTACAGATATTTTAGTGAGTAAAAATTTTAAGAGATTTTAGAAATGAATAGCCTATAGAACAAAAACTGTTTAAACATGGATCAAAATATAAGATCAAGAAATATTATCTAGGTACCAAAATTGATAGATATCAAGTGATCAAATATCTTAGTGTTATAGGAAACATTACTATCTAAACTGTCATGAGGTTTAACAAACAAACAAATGAAAAAAAAGGTGATTAAGGTGATCCTGTGATCCTAACAAGAATTGCGAATTGCTTGGGGAAAGCACAGAAGGAAGTGGAAGATACTTGAAAACTGTAGTGACAAAGATGGCGAGAAAGGTGAAGAACTCAACATTGGCATCTTAGCTCCTGCCAGGGGCGCAATACTTTGCCATCATCTGTTACTGTGTGAAAACACCTGCCAAAACAACCAGGGGAGAAAAATATTTATTTAGCTTATACATTCCAATCAGAATCCATCACTGAGAAAAGTTAGGGCAAGAATTCAAGAAAGAGCAGGAATAGGAACCATGGTGGGATGCTGCTTACTGGCTTGCTTCCCTTATTTTGTTTGGCTTCCTTATTTTGTTCCGTTATTTTTTTTCCTTTTTCTTTCACTCTTTTTTTAGGGGGAGAGATAATTTAAAGTTATATTTAAGTACAGAGAATTTAGCTTGCAACACTTAATTTAGTTGCAAGTTCTTTGGCCTTTGCCTATTCTATATTGGCAGTGCCAGTCAAAGATTTGTGACCCAGAAAATTATATCTCCAGTACCAGTGGATCTTTTTATTATTTACCATTGTATCTGGTCCTGAGAGCTTCCATTAGTTTTGGCAGAGTTCCTCTACCTTCTTGGCTAACCTGTATGAAGGGAACAGTGGTGTGTGTCTTTCTGAGTATGAGCTATCCCTGTCTGGAATTTCCCTTGGTGATGCAGTAGAGGACAAATATCTTAAGACACAGAGCAGGCAGGAAGACCATCAGCTCAATGGACTGATTACCACCAGCTGAGATTTCTTGATCTTTACCAGTAGGGTTACTGTATTGTCCCACACTGCAAGAATAGATGGTCTCTTAATCAGGACAAACCCTTTGCCAGTAGCCCTCTTCTCAGCATGAATCAGCAGGTATTGCTGCATTTCTAGCTTTGTCTCAGGACTGTACAACTGGACAAACTTAAGCAGCTGCATAGCTGTTTGCCAGTCTAGTGCCTGGATGAACTGGTTGATGGCTGGAGGGATTTGGAGCTCCTTACAGAAGGTGACCTTTGCTGCTGCAGCCTGATGTAGCAAGGCCATTTGACAAAGCATATGAGGTCACTTTTGGGCTCGGCATCCTGTCCAAGGCTGAATTTGTTGAGCCTTTTCTCAAGCAGAAGATTCACCAAGTTGTTGTCCTCTGGTTTAATCACTATTACAGAGGCAAGAGTCAACTTTTCCCCTCTGCTTTCTTTCTTTGTGACTTTTGCTCAGCTGGAAGTGAGAGAAAGAAAAGAGAACTGTAGAAAATATATGAGGGCCAAAGATCCTTAGAAACTGCCTGCTTTCTTAAAAAACTCAAGACCTTCTGCCCAGGAGTAGCACTGCTGACAAAAGGCTTAGCTTCTCCACGTTAATTAGTAATCAAGAAAATGTACTATAGACATGCTCACATGTCAATCTAATAGAGACAGTTCTTTAACTAAGATTCCCTTTTCCCACATGATTCTAGTTTAGGTCATGTTGACAAAACCTATCCAACACAATCGACCCCTTTTCAATTTGACACAGAGATATCACTACTAAATCTTGTTTATTCCCAATATTTCATGTTAACACTACAAGATAAAATATATTGTCATTTTTAAACTGCCATGCTCTCTCTCTCTCTCTCTCTTGTAAACATTCACATACTTTAACATTTCAAATTCTTTACCAAATCCAAAGTCTCTTAACTGTGAGCTCCTAAACGTTCAAAATAAATTACATACTTTTTTCTTACAAAATGGAGGAACCAGGGGAAAAAATGCCAATAGTGAAATCCTATAGCATGGTATTCAGGATTCTCTCACAATCTTCTGGACTACAAAGTGCTTGCGGAACTCCACTTGTTTGGCTCTGCAATTCACAACACTTAATTCATCTCACAGTCTAAAGTTAGCTCCAGTACATATCTGTCACTTTTTTTGATCATCATCTGATGGTTATGTCATCTCCTGTATGCTGGGATCTCCACTGTGACTGGGATTACACCATTTACAATGGTGATTCTTGCTCCTTTAGGGACTCCAACCCTCCACAAGGTGCCAAATCTCAGCTTCTGTTCATGACCCCTTCAATCCTACAGGTTTGATTCAAAAACTGGTACCATGTAGAAGAGACTGTTACATATTACCAAGTTTGGCTGCCAGCTTGAAAAATAGACTTGGCCCCTTTTAGACTTCAGATTCTGTGTACTGACCCTGAAGAAATAATTGGCTTTTTTTTCCTTGATAAGACTTGTCACTTATTTATCACAGGAAAAAAAGAAAAAAAAAATGCTGAAGCTCACATTGCTTTTTTTCTTTATTGAGCCTGGAACTCTAGCTCATGCTCAGCAAACACAATGGTGATAATCCCTCACAAACACATGAAGATGTTTGGTTCCGTGATGATTCTAAAGTACATCAAATCGAAAATCAAGATAAATCATTGATAGTGGTTTAAATAATAATGGCGCACAGAGGTTCACATGTTTGAATTATTAGTTCCTTATGGGAAGGACTTTGGAAATATTATGATGTATGGCCGTTTTGGAGGTAGTGTGTCCCTAGGAGAGAATTTGAAGTTCAAAAGCACATGCCATTGCTAGTTCTCAATATCAATAAATCTCTGTCACTCTGTTGCTTCCCCTTTGTTTTTCTCTGTCTCTCTTTTCTTTCTCTGTTTCAATCCCTGTGTTTCTTTCTATTTCTGGCTCTCCTCTCTCTCTCTTTCTCTTTTTCTCTTTCTCTTTTTTCTCTTTCCCTGCTTAACACTTGTAGATTAGATGTATGTTCTCAGCTACTGTTCCTATGCTCTATGCTTGCCTGCCTGCTCCCATGCTCCCCATTAGAAAGGGCAGAAACTTACTTTCTGAAACTGTAAGCAAGCTCCCAAACAAACAGTTGCTTTTATAAGTTGCCTTGGACATGGTGTTTTGTCTTGACAAAACAGAGATATAGCTATGATATCCTATGAGTGGGTATCTGGATAAATAACTCAGAAGTTAACAGCACCAACTCCTCTGTTCTTCTATAGGTCCTGGTTTTTATTACCAGCAAGCACATGGTGTCTCACAACTATCTCTAATGGAATCCAATTCCCTCTTCTGTTGTTCAGGAATACATGAGAAAAAAATGCTCTTATTTACATGAAAGAGATTTTAAAAATCTTTTTAAAATTCTAAATGTAAATATGTATCAGGTTAAAAAGCAAATATTATTTCTTTTGCTGGACCAAAAGTTAGACATGATTTTGGCAAAATGTCAAATAATATATAATTTAGGCTGTCACATGATGGTGTCACAACTCAATTTTTATATATCACTGTGCATGTAGATGTTATATATACAAATAATCGGGCTTTTCAGTCCAACTTTAATTTGTACAGTGAAATCTGAAACTCGCAGATTGTTTTATATGTTAGACAATTGTGTTTTTCCTTTGAATTTTTAAAACCATCTAAGACTGTGGAATCCATTCCATGGCACAGATATAAACAAAATATGCACATTATGCAAGACTAATCCATATACTGTTTGTATCTGATCCATGTTATGTCAGTAGTCTATGCTCATTTAGTTACCTTCATGAAACAGTAAAGTCTCATTGGTCTTTCTATAAGTGAGTTTTCACTTGCAGTTGTAAGCATTCCTTTATTATTTTGGTAGTAATAACTATGTCAGCCCATTTGCAATTCTTCTCCTCTCTTTGTCTTTCCCTGAGCCTCTGTCCCTCATTGCTCAGAGCAGTCATACATCTAGGCTTCCCTATATGCACACAAATTTTTGGCAGCTCCTTGTTACATCCTATGATAGCAGCATTTACCTGGAAAATGGTCTTTTCTTATACTATGTTTGGCCTTGCTGGTCAAGCTACTAATTTTACACATTAAAGTAACTTTTCTAAGGTGTATTCTTAGTTCCACAGTTCAAAGAAGGAGCAAGCCTTTGATTATTTCATGCTTGACTCATCCAAGTGAGTCTGCTAATCTCAAAGGTTCACTTGCCATGATGAAAATGTATGCAAATATGTGACCACTGTACTGGCATGTTGTTATATCTTAGCATCCAGAGTTCTTCCTGGAGGCTATGTATTATCTGAAGGATATAACTGAATTAATTCACACAATTTCTTTGAAACTTGTGTATAAATATGGCAAGACAATCCAAAAGAGTTAAAAGTCCACTGAGATTCTGTAATCACTGATAAATCTGTATTTTCTGGTGTCCAGAAGAAAGTAGGTTTCAGAGAATGGTTTTGCTCATGATCATGAGGTGAGTACATGTCTCACACTGGGGTCTTACCAGAATAAGGTCTTCCATAAAATGAACTCTTCATTATCTTTATACTTAGCTATGAATTTATTAATGATCTATTAGTTTATATAGTCACTTAATTATCTAAGTATTTTTTTAAATTGCAAAGTGAGTACCTTAAATGTAATAATGACTGTGAAAGTGAATCATGCTGAGATATGGGAAAAAGATAGAAAAACATTCTTAGAAATACCCTATGGTCTTACATCTCTAAGTTGATTCCAGATTAAAGCAAGATGACAGTGAACATAAGCCATGAGATCTCCAAACAAGTTCATAAGACTGAAAATTTATTAATAGTTAAATTTTAATTTACTTTTTTATTGTAATAAATTATTTATAATTTATAATCTTTATTTTTAAAATACCAGAACTTACATTTTTAAAAATTTTTATTGGTTATTTTATTTAATTACATTTTAATGTTATCCCCCTTTCTGGTTTTCCCACTGCAATCCTCCCTATCCCATCCCCCTGCCCCTGCTTTTATGAAGGTGCTCCCAAACACACTGCCCCTCCCACTTTACCACTCTAACATACCTCTATCCTCAGGCATCGAGCCTTAACAGGACCAAGGGCCTCTCCTCCCATTGATGCCAGATAAGGTCATCCTCTGCTACATATGCAGTTGGATACACGGGTCCCTCCATGTATATTCTTTGGTTGGTGTTTTAGTTCCTGGGAGCTCTGGGGTGTTTTGTTGGTTGATATTGTTTTTCTTCCTTTGGGGTTGAAAACTCCTACTGTTTCTTCAGTCCTTCCCCTTAACTCCTCCATTGGGGACCCCATGCTCAGTCTGATGGGTAGCTGCAAACATCCACATCTGTATTGGTATGGGTCTGGCAGAGCCTCTCAGGAGACAGCTATATTAGTTTCCTGTCACCACCAAGCACTTCTTGGCATCAGCAATAATGTCTGTGTTTGGTGGCTACATATGGGATGGATCCCCAGGTGGAACAGTCTCTAGACAGTTTTTCTTTCAGTCTCTGCTCCACTCTTTGTCTCTGTAATTCTTTTAGACAGGAGTAATTCTGGGCAAATATTTTTGAGATGGGTAGGTGGCTCCATTCCTCAATCAGGGTCTGTGCCTAACCTCTGGACATGGTCTCTGCAGGTTCTCAGTCCCCTTTGTTGGTTATTTCAGTTAATGTCATCCCTATTGGATCCTGGGAGCCTCTTGCTTTCCTGGAATCTCAGACTTTCTGGTGGCTATCTCCAGTTTTCCATTCCCCATTGCTACTTTCTTTGTTGTTGTTGTTGTTGTTGTTGTTGTTGCTGTTTGTTTTGTTTTGTTTTTCGAGACAGGGTTTCTTTGTGTAACCCTGGCTGTCCTGGAACTCACTCTGTAGACCAGGCTGGCCTCGAACTCAAAATCCACCTGCCTCTGCCTCCCATGTGCTGGGATTAATGGCGTGCACCACCACTGCCTGGCCCCATTGCTACTTTCTAAGACTACATTTGTTGGTCCACTTCCATCCTTGAGCTTCTCACAGCTAAGTTTGAGTCTAAGAAATGATCTCTCTTCAGCAGTCAGCCCTTGGATAGGCCTGGTTTGAGGAACAAAGCATTTCTCTTCTTGTCAAACTGGGATATTATTTCTGAAATCCTGAGAGTTTTCTACACCAAGGTCATAACACTTTAATGAATTCTAGGTAACTAAAAGATATGCATGTTCCTCACTATTACTCTCTTCTCTCTCACTGAAGCTTGGGTTTGCTCTTGGCTACAGTAGCTCAATAGAAAATTTTAGAAATCCACCTGTTTCTGCCTCATCCAGGTGTGAGTTATAGACTTATGCACACACTGTAGCTCCCAGCTTCTACATGGATTCTTTTGTATCTGAACTTAGATCCTTATGCTTAAGTTTTAAGCCCTTTACCCTTTGACCCATATTCTCAGATCCCATTTTAAAAGTATATTCAGGACATAGTGCTTTAATGTGTTGTTCACTACAACTACAGAATCAATTATGTTAACTATTATAGTCTAATACTTTACTTATAATTACGACTTTTCAATGTATTACACACACACACACACACACACACACACACACACACACACACACACAATCTCAGTTGCCCTAAATAATGGCATTAACTCAAATGAAAGAACAGGTTTGTAGAATGCACAACAAACATGTCAAAACAGTCCCTCATGATGTGCTTTTCCCACAGCTATCTTCTCTATAAGATGAGTAGGAAAATAAACCATGGGCAAAGAAGAGTTGCTGCTACTGCACAAATATCTTCAATTCTCATGTCCTACCATTAGCTGCTAGCAATTACACGCCCTGCTTCAATTATGAGTGCAGTCATTCAGTTTTCAGAGCAAGGTTTGGTTTGTTCCTTTTCCTTCCTCTGCCGTGGGTCCAAGTTGAGGCTGATGAGTCAGAGTAGGTTTCCTAAAGATCTCCAAACATGACTGCAGTCATCCTCCTTTCAGAGCAAGGTTTAGCTTGTTCTCTTTTCTACCTTTATACCTTGGGTACAAATAAAGGCTGATTGTAAGAGTGGGTTTCTTATTCAGAGAAGAAAGAATAAATAAATCTGTCAGGAGGAAAAAAAACTATATAATCTATTAGATGTTTTGACTTTCTTATTTGTCACAGAGAATAATAGATGCAGTACTGTGCTTAGCATTTAGATTTCAGAGGCTGTTGCTACACTAATGACAAACAATATTTTTAGAATTTAACCTATTTTCACATAGTAAAGAGAGCATCATTAAGAAAAATCATTACAACTTCCCAAATAAACAAATCCACTCACCCACAGATTAAACATGTATCTTTTCATTTTCAAATTAAGTAGATGGGAAGGAAAATTGGGAATGAAAGTATGGTGTTGTGATGTATTGGAAATCCTAAAAGGCATATATAAAAGCCAAACAACATCACCTCCTATCTAGTGCATTAGAACCATGCAAAAGCCAATTTCCAAAACACCAAAACTGTTCTGCTTTATTCTTCATAACAACCTCACTTGTAAGGCTAATTTCTTTTTCTTTACTGTTATTGTGTTAGAGGAAAACTGACTTAATACACAGATAGGGGGTGTAATAATATTATGCTGTATGTAGTGGTAATTGATTTGTAATTAGAATAAAATCCATATTTGTACTATGGTGAAATGGGAGAAAAGAAGCATTTTCTTTCTCATGGGAGAGTGACATGAAAAGAGATGAACATACAGTCCTAAGGAGTTAGCTCAGTGGGTAAAGTGTAGCTGTATAGCATGAAGACCTGAGTTTAAAACCCCCAGAATCAATGTAAAAAGTCAAATATAATAACACTAGGTTAGGGAAGAAGCAGATATTAGAGTTGATTGGAAGCCTAAATCCCAAATCCATAGGAACCATGTTCAGCAAGATGCCTGTTTGAAATCAAAGGGTGAAGAATAATGCAGGAAGGTATGGACCTCATTTGGACATACATATGAACACACCTTCATGAATACTCACCTACACAGCATACACATGCAAAAGAAGAAATGAAGAAAGATATTCTACATTGGGACAACATGTAGACAGTGGGCATACACAAAGATCCAGGAGGCCAGATGACAACTAATCTCAAGAAGATGGTGACAAGTTCAGTGGTGACTTTGGACCACATGACTTTAGGAATCAAGAAGTTGAAGAAAGCCCCCTTAACAGATGCAGCTCATCTTTCTTCATGTGTTTACAAAAAGTTCTGAAGAAGCCCATATATCAGTCTATCAGAATGGAAAGTGTCAAGTCCAAAGGAAACTTCATTTTCCCAAATTCTAGCAGTTATACAAAAGCCATCATTCCTCAGGAACTTATGAAGCTGGCTCCCCTCTTAGCCATTTTCATTAGCAGAATGAAAAATGGTTGTCTGTGGTGCATATTAGCATACTCAAGAACATAATGGCCTCCAGACTCCCTCAGTAACATAGGTACCTGTTAGATATTTCAGAGTCCTCCTGATGTTACGACATTTCTCAATCCTGCCCTTCCCTCACTTACTTTAAATTTCTTCTAGCTCAGGATCCTCCCTTCCCAAAGTTTCACATTCTTCTCATAAGATATTATAAAGGTTATGCTCTATTTTGGTCTTCACTATTTTGTGCCTGCCCTTTCTCTTTTTCTTCATATCTCTCTCCTCTCACCTTTCTCCTATTATGGCCAAGTTCAGTTTGCTAATCATTTTCTGTCTGCTTCTCTCTCTGGATGCTTCAGATGACTCTGGGTGTTCTCTTCCTCATAAAAACAATCAAAATCTTCTTCTTAATCAACTGTGGACTAGTCATGTCATCCATTTGTACAGCAACTGCCAGTCTTTTCTTGACATACAGTTCTTAATCCGAAAGAAATCACTGCTTTCTGAACACAATGTAAAGTGAAGAGCATTTGTGAAAGTCTCTGGTTGATGCTTAAGGGGAAGATTGTTCTTCTAGGTATGTGACATAATAGAATAATTATTTATACTCTAAAAGGACAGCATTGGGAAGGGCAGTCTGAGGAGGACAACAGTAGAGACAGACAGCATTGCAATACCTCTGAGAAGGAGTTCATGAGGAAGAATGTTAGAACCTTCTTAGAGGTCTTATGGAAAAGTGGCTTCCCATGTTATCTTCTAGAAGTTTACAATACCTATTAGTGACCAAGATATTCCTAAGTCTTACATGGCAATTGAGGAATGGAAACAGTTACATATCTAATAAAACAGTAAATTATTTTGTTATTATATAAGTTAAGAGATGGGAGAAAGTGTTTAGGAGGGGAATATTTGGCTGCGACATCAGAAGCCTATGAAATCCTTAGAAAATAGGAATAAGAGTGCATAGCATTCTCCTGGTAGCTTCCATCGGAGCAAAGGAGTCACAGCAGGGATTTTAGTAGGAGGTTTAACATTTCCTTTACAACAACAGTGACAGTAGAAGATGCTTCAGTTGTACATGGTCTAAATTGCCCCTTGTCCCTAACATAGAGCTCTCTCTCTCTCTCTCTCTCTCTCTCTCTCTCTCTCTCTCTCTCTCTCTCTCTCTCTCTCTCTCTCTCTTTCTCTCTCTCTCTCCCTTCCTCCCTCTCCCTTTGCCTCTCTCCATCTTTTCTTTTTTCTTCATTTTTCCATTGTTTCTTCTTCTACTTCCCTCCTCCTTCTCCTGCTTTTCTTCCTCTCTCTTCTTTCTCTTCTGGAGTATATATGTGTACAGTCTGACCTATGTATCCCAGTTATCCATGATCTCACTATGTAGACAATATTAGCCTATAAATCTTATACATCTCTTTATAGGTTCAGATTCACCGAACTATTATTAGGCATTAGGAAACAAATTCTGCTTCCAAGGTTTATTATCAGCTTCCAGTTTTTGCTGTGCTGAAAGAGATATATTTTTCTTCTTTGTGTTTAGATGGCAGAATGCCCACTGTGCCATGACTCTTGGAAACTGACATGACCTGCAAATACTGTCCCAATGTGGGTATTAGTAGAAATGAGTCCTTGCTTTCTGTTAGAATAAAAGATGTGCCAACTATGTTTTTCATAATTAATTTGAAAATGGACAAAGACCAGTAAAACAAAACTTTGTTGGCAAACAGTTGTGTTACAGAAAATACTTTAACAATAATAAAAGCCAAATTTCTCCATCTCATTTTTGTATTTTGTGACAATGGTATTATTATGTAAGGTAAAACTGTCTTCAACAAAGATGATGTTAGAAACTGACATTTAACTAGATGCCACAGCACAGGGCAATATGGAGTTTCTGCTCGTTGCAGGATACTTTTCAAACTCCCCTGGGTACTCATGCATTGCAGGTTTAATTTAAAACTTAGCAAACCTGACTCAAATACATACATTTGTTTCCTTTAGTTGTTTTTTTATTGGATATTTTATTCATTTACATTTCAAATGTTATCCCCTTTCCCAGTTTCTCCCCCAGAAACCCCCTATGCCTTCTCCCTCCATCTGCTCACCTACCCACCAACTCACTCCCTCTTCCCTGCCCTGGCATTTCCCTACACTGAGGCAATCACCCTCCCCAGGACCAAGGGCCATTCCTCCCATTGATTTCCAACAAGGCCATCATCTGCTGCATATGCAACTGGAGCCATGGGTCCCTCCATGTGTACTCTTTGATTGGTAGTTTAGTTCCTGGGAGATCTGGGGGGTCTCCTTGGTTGATATTGTGGTTCTTCTCATTCGTTTTTTGTTTTGTTTGTTTGTTTTAAATTATTTTATTTATATTTACATTCCAGTCATTGCCCCCTCCCAGTCCCTACTCCAACATTTCTTCATCCCACTCCTCCATCTTGACTCTAAGAGAGTGGTCTCCCCTAGTAGCCCTCCTCACTCTCTAGGGCCTCAAGTATCAAGGATTAGGCAGGTGCGTTTTATCCCATTGAGGCCAGACCAGGCAGTCCTCTGCCATATATGTGTCCTGGACCTCTGACCAGTCCATCTATGCTACCTGATTGGTGCTCAGTTTGGGAGATCCCTGGGTTCCAGGTTACTTGACAGTGTTGGACTTCTTATGGGGTTGGATATTTTCTTCAGTTTCTTCCATTCTTCCCCTAGTTTAACCAGAGGGGTCCCTGACTTCAATCCAATGGTTGTGTGTAAGTGTCTGCATCTGTCTCAATCAGCTGCTAGTAGAGCCTCTCAGACAGAGGACAGCCATGCTAGGCTCCTGCCTTCAGTCTTGTCTCCATTTTTGTCCCTGCAGTTCCTTTAGACAGGAACAGTTCTAGGTCAGAAATTTAGACTGTGAATTAGTAATCCAATCCCTCCATTTGATGTCCTGTCTATCTACTGGAGATGGACTCTTTGAGTTCCCTTTCCCCATTGTTGAATATTTTGGCTAAGATCAACCCCATTGAGCCCCGAGAGTCTCAGCTCCCAGATGTCTACAAATAAGTAAATACTTCATCCCTTTTGTTGCTAGATGTGATATTGTTTGTGTGTGTACATTTCTCTTCTTTTGGGTTTATTATGAAATGTTTAATTTCTCATGTTTCTTGGGTGTAGTTGTGCCCTCCCCTAACCTTGAGCAGGCTGGATAGATCTTGTTCCACCCTGGCTGCGCTTACAACTTCCTACAGGAACTTAGAAGAGCTTGCCTCCTGACATACTCAAGCAAAAATGAAGGATGGGTTCCCTGGGCTTCCTGTATATAAACAAAGTGCTGAATCTTGAACTTTGAGCCTTGATCAGAGAACTTTGTCTTGGCTTCTTGCTTCTTTCGCCCCTTTGTCTCTTTTTTATTTCCAGCCCTGCTTTCAGGTGAACCCAGTTCAACGTGGCCACTGGGGGGATTACATGTAGTTACCCTCCTTATATTGTAGTTTTTCTTCCAGTATACTCAGTAGGGCTGAGTTAGTAGAAAGATGTTGTTTAAATTTGGTTTTGTAATGAAATATTTGGATTTCTCCATTTTTGGTGATTGAGAGTTTTGTTAGATTTTGTAAACACTGGGCTGGGGTTTGTGTTCTCTTTAGGGTCTGCATGACATCTGTCTAGAATCTTCTGAGTTTAAGATTCTCTGTTGAGAAGTCTGGTGTAATTCTGAAAGATATGCTTTTAGATATTACTTGGCCTTTAGTCCCTAACAGCTTTTAACTTAATATTTTGTTGTTGTTGTTCTGTACGTTTAGTGTTTTGATTATTGTATAGCAAGAAGATTTTCTTTTCTACTCCAATCTATTTGGTGTTTTATAGGATTCTCTTACATTTTTGGCCATCTCTTTCTTTAGGTTAGTGAAGTTTTCTTCTTTGATTTTGATGTAGGTATCTTCTGGCCTTTGAGCTGGAAATCTTCATCCTCTTCAATTCCTATTATTCTTAGGTTTGATCTTTTGTTTGTGTCCTGTATTTCCTGGATATTTTGTGTTAGGGGATTTGTACACTTGGTAAACTTTGTACACTTTGTATTTTCTTTGACTGATGTGTCAATATCTTTTGTGGTATTTTTTAATCCCTGAGATTCTCTCTTTCATCTCTTGCATTCTATTGGTGATACTTGTATCTGTAGCTCCTAATCTCTTTCCTAAGTTGTTCATCACCAGAGTTCCTTCCATGTGTGTTTTCTTTATTTTTTCTACTTCCATTTTTAAGTCTCAGATATTTTGTTCAATTTCTTCCCCTGCTTGATTGTATTTTCCCGAATTTCTTTAAGAGATTTATTTGTTTTCTTTCTCAGGCCTTCTATCTGTTCATCTGTGTTTCCCTGAATTTCTTTAAGGGAGTTATTTATAGCCTTCTTAAAATCTTTTATCATATTCATTAGATGGGATTTTATGTCAGAATTTTGCTTCATGTATGTTAGGGTATGCAGGGCTTCCTCTGGTGAGAGAAATGGGTTCTGTTGGTGCCAAATTTCATTGGGCTATGTCACTTACATTCCTGTGCTTGCCTCTTGTCATCTGGTTATCTCTGGGGTTAAGTGGCCAGAATGCCTCTTACTCGAGTTAGCCTCCTTAGAGGCAGGTATAGCTCTGTGATTTGTGTTAGAGATGATGTCCTGGGAGCCAGTCAGTGCTGTGTCTTGCTAGGTGGGCCCTCCTTTTTCTCTGGTTAAAGCAGGCCACCTGTGTTCCGGGTTAGAACAGACCTTCTGTGTTCCTGGCCAGTGTGATCCTCCTGGGAAACAGGCCGTCTCTGGGCTCCATGAGCAGGATCTGTCCCAGTTGTAGATGAGATGCAAATGCCCCTGGTAAAGGCATACTTCCTTTGTCACTGGTTATTGCAGACCTCCTGGGAGACAGGCAAGCTGTAGGGTACAGAAGGGTATCAGGCAGCTGAACTGTCTCAGGTTAGGAAGCAGATCAGAAGGAAATGTGGAGCTTATCATGGTACGTAGGTCCTGCTGAGCTTTGTGGGTGTCCCAGTCAGCATGGGAATTTGGGCAGGAGGGAGTCTTACCTGTGTTGCTGGTTTTCCCAGACCTCCTGAGAGGCAGCTAGACTGTAAAGTATGTGAGGGTACCAGGCAGCTGTTCTAGCTGGGGTTGGAAAGAAGCATTCCTTTTAATTTTTTAATATATCATCAATGCAGTTAGAATCCCAGCATAGTTGCTACTTTACTTATTGGTTATTAAACATAAAAATATGAAAATAGAAAATACATGTGCAGTTTAGAGTCAATTTTGTGAGTATAGAGCAAATATTTAGTTATTTTCTTTTTCATTCTTAAGCAAGAAGATGGTAGCACATGATTTGAAAGGTATATAATCTTAATGTATATGTTTTACTATGTCTTAAGTGGATAAAGGGTAGTATCATCATCATACTTAGTAGTTGTGCTGTTCAGTTTTAATTGTGAACTTCACACAACCTAGAAGAACCTGGGGAGAGTGTTGGTCTATCTATGCAAATATTGCTGTGATTTTTTAATTGATATGAAAAGAACCAGCCCACTGTGGAAGGCACCATTTCACAGACAGCTGACCCTAGGATGTGTAAGAGTGAAGATGGTAAATTGCATCCAACAAAGTGGTAGCATGGGTGCTTGCACTTCTATGATCTTGACAGTCATTGTGTTGTGACTAGTTGCTTGGGTCCCTGCCTTGACTTCCTCATAGTGATGGACAGAGACAGGAGAGGGTAAGGCAAATAAACTCATTCCTCCTATGTGCTACCTTTTCTTTTCAGAATTTTTGTCACAACAACAGAAATGAGACAATAATCCAATGCCAGAAATAGAAAGTGAGAGACTTTGTATACAAATTTGGGGCAGAGATCCTAGTGGTTCCCTTTTATTATGACAAATCTACTGACCAGAAGCAACTAAAAGGACTTATTGTGACTCACAGTTTGATACATGATAACGCCAAGCATGACTAAGATTATACAGCAGCAGGGACATGGGGTGGCTGTGTACATTTTGTCCATAGTCAGGAAACACTTCATTAACAAAAAAGGGGGCTGAGTTACATAATCTCATGGTCTAACCCCAATGCCTTGAATTCTCTGACAATGCACCACCTCTTAATAATTAAACACCTTTCTGAAACAGGAGCACCAGGAAGATTCTAAGTGTTCAAGAGCATCAGCTGATAAGGAAAATTTAAAATAAAAATTTATAACAACAATGAATAAAGCACTTCTTCTGAAGTGCTTGGGACAAATAGTGATGTTGGATTGATACAGGCAGTATTTATCCTCCAACAGGACAGGGAAATCTGAGGACATGTGTTATCTTTTTTCCAATCTGATACCAAGTAGAGTTTTACTTTTTTATACCGAATACTGACATTTGTTTATACAGGGCTCACTCACACTTTGTTTTAAGGTTTGAATGCTCATGTCCTGTTTGTTCCCTCTTTTTTTCCCACTCTATGTCTTGCAAATTCAGGAGTGAATTCTCAGGTTCTTGATGACATGATGTAGGCTCTTTCCAGTCTTTCTGTTCCACAATGTTCATGAATGATTTGTTGCTTATTTAAAACATCTCTTTAACCTCTTTTTTCAGGATACTTGTGTGGCTAAGTCTTCCAGTACTGAAGCCAGGGAACACAAATATAAAAAATCCAAATGTCTCACAGTTAATCAAGTCACAGGAGGCCTAAATACCCAGTTCATTCTGTGACACTGTGAGAATTACCAGTTATAAATATTCATGCTATAATAATTACATCTAGCATCTGTGCAGATGAATTAGTGGGTAAGATGGTTGCTGTTCAAGCAAGAGTGTCTGAGTTAAAGTTCCAGGTATGGACATAAAAGCTTAACATGGTAATATGCTCTTGCAGTATGATATAGAACAAAAACAGGTGAATTTCTGGAAACTTACCAGACTGATAGGCTGGTACATGTGAAATCAAACAACTACAACTACAAACATTTTCAAACAAGGTAGAAATTGATGAACACAACTGAGATTGTGTTCTGACCTCCACATTTATACTATGGCACACAACTGCATTCATACACAAGAATATGCACATACATTTATATCATACACAGAAAAACATATTAACATAATTGTATATGAAATTTGTCATTTTATCAGCAATAAGCAAAAACATAGATAAGTTTTAAATATGATGAATGTAGAAGCACAATTTAATTGTTCCCACCCATGTCTTCACATTGGAAACTGAGAGAGACAAAAGGTTGATTGACATCCACCCAAATCATCCTGGTCATGGAGAGTCAGTTGGAAGATTTCATAATAAAAATGACATTCAGCTGAGCCCATCTGAGGACATTCATCAATATTACTAACAGGCCCATGTTTTAAATTTGGCCCAACCATGCTACCAGATGTATCGTCACAGGCAAACAAGAGGTCTCTCTAATGATGCCTCTAAGCCAAGAACACTGTATTTGCTTCTATTCAGGCAGTCTTGCCACTTGGCTAGAAACAGAGGATTTTAATATGATCTATGTTTTTAAGAGGCTACATTTTATGAAAAATGAATGTATCTGGGGGCTAAATCCTAAAGCCAGATCTTGCCTACAGATGAGTATACTTTGTTAAATAACAGAGGAAACCATTTGAAGGATAATCCAAACCATCTTTTGAGTTAACTAAATTCAACAAGATTTTTTAATATATCCATATGTTCTCTATATGTCTATCTTTGTATGATTCCTAATCTTGATTATTAACTTGATGAGATTTATAGTTAACCTAAAAACAAACATTCAGGCATACAAGTTTCTAGACTGTAATACCAGAGATAGGCAGTACCCCTCTAACTGTGAGTGATTTCATTCCATGATCTGAGGACTATGCAAAAAGCAGAAAGTCAGATGGTAAACAGCATTCTCCTCTCTGCTTCCAGACTTTGGATGCAGTGTGATCAGATATTTTACTCTCCTGATGATATGATGGACAGTACTCTCAGACTGGGGGGCAAAATAAAGTTCCTTACTTCTTTAAGTTTATTTTGTTAGGAATTTTGTCTTGGCAGCTTGAAAGATAAAATGTATTTTACAATAAGGAAAATGAGAGAACAGAGATTCAGAACAATGACAAAACAAGGTTCCATTTTTCAAGAGTGCACTAACAGAACTGCATAAAGTCAGAGAAGGACCTAAAACCTCTTAAGATTTTACTGAGGAATTCAAAGACATCATTCCTTATAACATTTGCAATCCCTTATCCTGTTCCTCAATAATGACCACAATGCTGTAAGGTCTTATTGCTTCCCTCGTGGTCCAGCAGTTGACAGAATCAAGTTTTGAATCTTGCATTCTGAAGGCCATATTGCTACATTCTCAATCAGACAAAAAGAACTGAATTCTGAAGATAGGTTTAGAATATGGTAAATAAATATGAGACATTAGTAAAGAGCATTACAGGTACCTGGCAATTTTCTTAGCCTTTCTAGAGGATAACGCATAGCAATATAAAAGTTAATTTGGCATTTATTTGCAAATTAAGACAGTTGCATTAAAAATCTGAGTAAGCAATTATCCTTCAGTTACAAAAGAAAACAGAGAACGAGTGAGAATCTGAACTCTGTGAAGGTCCTTGTTCCTTGCACACTACACTACTTTAAGTAGTACAAGGTGATATTAGGGTACAAAGCATGACCAGACCTTGTTTGAAGGTGTCATTGATTTTTATGTTCTGGCTTAAATCAAGAATTGTACAGCTAAGCTATCCCTGATCTTTGCTCTCAATACCGACAGAAGGAAAGCTTCAAAGCTTAGGTGTGGACAAAGTTCACATAGATAAGTGGAGAAAAGAATGATGTGAGAATCAGAGACAAAAATGATGACAAATAGAGATGAGTAGATGATTATAAATAGATGACTGATAGATTAGATAGATGGATAGATAGGCAATAGATAATAAATAGGTGATAGATGTTTGATAGATTAGACAGAAGATAATAAGTGGATACAAATAGATAATCAATAGTTTAGATGTATAGATGATAGATATGAATGTAGATAGATAAATAGATATATAGATAGATACAAATATATATAGATAGATGGGTGATAGATGATACAGATATATACACATACATAAATTATAGATAAATTGAAAGCTGATAGATGATAAACAGATATCAGATATGATGCATGCATATAGAGAGATCTTTAAAGAGCTGTGTATATTGGTAAGCACATAAATATATAAATACATTCATAAATACCCATGTGAAATATACACATATTATTGGCATCAGGAACTGGTTTTATGGTCGTGGATCATCTCCAAATCCAGCAATGGCAGTGACTTCACCCATTGGTGACAGGAACTCATACATCTGTTGCCATGGCAATCGCCATACATTCCCAGCATCCACCTGGTCCATCTCCCTCCTTTACCCTCTTACAGTTATGTCACAGCCCAAATAAAAGATAGACCCTCCTGATCTTCTCTTTCTCTTTCCCCTTTTGTCTTCATCCCCATCTTTTGACCTTTTTCTCCACAATAAACGTCTCTCCCATGGAACTGTACTGGCCTGGTGTGATATGTCTTAGTGAGCCTTGATTCTAACACAAGACATGTAAAGACACATAGATCAATACATAGATAATGATTGTGTTCAATGAAAGAGGGACACCAAGATGAGAGGGTAAGTTTTCTATTCCCAATTCTTCACCACAGAGAATTGACAGGCATTTTTAAGAAAAACTATCTGGCAGGAAGATTACTCCTTAAGCTGTATATACTTACTATTACTGATAATCACACTGTGTAAGTTTGATGTAGAAGTAATGCTGATAGCCTCAAGAAACTACTGATTTTGACAGATCACTTGCTGCTAACCATGGTGAGAAGACTAGGTTGTCTGAGGTGAAAGCCACAGAACATGGTAGGGATTCTGAAGTGATTCTTTAGAGGGTTAGAGTTCTTCAACACAGAAGAAATTAATTTGTCTTTAACATTTACAAATAGCATGGAGACCGATTTAATTTAATTTGAAATAAATAAATACCATTGGATACAAGATAAAACAGGTACAAATTGAAATATTTGGTGGTTTTAGTCAATATATCGGAGTAATAATTTCTCTCTTTTTGTACTCTTGCTTTCCTTACTCCTCAATAGAAGAGAAAAGAGAAAAAGGAAGAAAATGATAAAACCACAGACATTCTTAGTGGTGGGTGCCAAAAAAGAGAACTATCAACTATTTCCCCAAGCCTTGATTTTCAGGAATGTGTTATATGTCTACATTTTCCATTAAGACTTGGCAGTTAGTACACTTGTTTAGTTGAAAAGGAAGAAAATGAATATAAATATATAACACTTTTATGATTCTACTTTTCTGTGATGAGAGGAGGGTAACTCTGGCTTTGTGATGGCTTAAGGTAATTGGTCTCACTAAAAGGAAATGGAACATTGAAATGCAAAAGGCAGGAGGATGCTTTACAAGTGAGTGAAACCCAGGTAACAATAACAATGTTATTGAACAGTTTCTGCCTCTTAACATTTCCTTCTTTCTGGAAAATAAAACCTCACTTACTGTGGAATATCATGAACTTACCCAAGAGGAAAAAAGAGAATTAAAAAATATTTCGCCGCAGTGAATTTGCCTTTAAAAATAGCATGCACTAACGTCTGTGCAGCTTCTGGCTACAGTGTCTCTTATTTTGTCTTTTTACAAAATCAAAAGATTTTACAGTAGAAGGGTGGGTTTTAGGAGTAATTTTGCATCCAAATTTCATTTTGTGGATGAGTACATAAACACATAATAAAGTCAACTAATGGTTTGTAAGATGGCTCAGCTGAAAAAAGATGCTTGACAACAAACCTGATAACCTGAGTTTGATCTCCAGAAACCAGATGAAGTGACTGACTACTGCTAGTTGTCCTCAGGACTCCATTTATGTGTCTTGTTTTGTATGCATGCATTCATGTATTCATGCATTCATACACATACACAGATAAGTAAACAAATAAATAAATATTTACAAATTAAAGTGATTTGGCTATAACTGTATACTTAATGCTCAATTGTTTTATTCTTATAGGGCCAGAAAAAAAGAGAGTCTGAGAAGTAGGGGAATATTAACACACATATTAACAAGATAGAAAAGACTTTAAAAAATTGAGATCAAGTATTTGAGGGAAGCATAGTAAAAATATCTACTAGGTCTGAACAATGGTTCAGTCAATAAAGCGTTTCCTGCTCAAGCACAAGAACCTGAGTTTATCCACAAGAAGCCCTATTAAGAAAACAAAAACAGAAGACAAAAAAGAAAACAGACAGCCCTAGTAGCCTGCACTTGCAATCCCAGGACTGTAGATGTAAACACAATGGAATTTCTAGAGATATCAGCCAGTGTAGCTAAATTGGTGAGTTCTTCATTCAAAGAGAGATCTTTTGACAAAAATAAGTGATAAATAATAGAAAAAGACACACTGACAATGACTAGTCCCCACCATATGCATGTGCACACATGAGTTCATGTACACACACACACACACACACACGAACAAATAAAAACTATTCACTTTTTAGTTATGGGTTTGCTTTTGTTTTTTTTTTTTAATTTTAAAAATATACAACAGTTTAAAGCTTACTTGAACTAAATGCTCATGGTACTAAAATGCCTGGAGTGATTTCAAGTAGAAGTGCTGTTCAAATGACAATCAGTGCTTCTGTTCCCAGCTCTATTGACAGTTCTGTGTGTTGGTCTCCACTTTGTGATATCTAGCACCATCCATATAGCAAATACTATGATGGTCATATCTCTATATTTATATCTCAATTCAGCTTTGCCAAATTCCATAAAATGAGTGCCGAGCACTTATAGCTTATATAGTAGTTACATGAAAAACATTAATTTTTTGTTTAGGTGATAAAGTAACTATAGATCCAGTTTCATTTGTGTTGATATGGTATAATAGTCTGACCAAAAGCATTTTGGAAGAGAAAAGAGTTTATTTGGTTATATTTCCATCTCAAAGACAATCGTTGAGGGAAGTTGGAACAACCACCGCAGCAGAAATTCAGGCCAAAATGATGGAAGAAGACTGCTTTCTCATTTACTCTCAAATTAATGCATAGTTGGTTTCTTATATAGCTCAGAACCACATGTTCAAATATGGTACTACTTACAGTGGGCTGAGCCCTTTTATAGTAATCACAGATCAAGGCAATGCTTAACAGACATGCCATCAGGTCAATCTGACCTTGCCAATCTTTCAACTTAAACTCCTTTCTAACATTGCTATAGGCTTTATAAAGTTCATAGTTAAAGCTAACTGGGATATTAACCTTGACACAGGAACCTAGATAGCAGGATTGTCTAGATTCAGGTTATAAATCATTGAAAAGATGAAAAAGGGGAACTCACTGCCTATGGGACATAAAATAGACCTTCCTGAAGGGAAGAGAATATATAATAGGAAGAAATAAATAAATAAGTAAATATAAATAAATATAATGATAAAAAAGCTTGAATTGAAAAACAACAAACAGTTTGGTTAATAATGTTTGTCAATTTGATAGGATTTAGAATGACCATGGAAAGTAATCTAATGTCTTATTTGTTAGAAATTATCTAGATTCGGTTAGATGAGGTAGAAAGACTCATCCTAAATATGTGTAGCACCATTCTAATAGCTAAGATCCTGGATTGAATAAAAAAAAGTCAGTAACAGATGGTACACAATGATTTCATATCATTACTACTTTTCATCCTCAAGGCAAAAGAATTTAACCTCTGTGTGAGTCAAAAGTAGTTTAATATTCTGTAATATATAAATAGAGTGAATGATCAACTTCCTCATCTATAACATGAGATTTGTAAAGTGGAAAATAACACAAGAATGTCAAGTTCTCCCATTTATAAATGGGAGAAACAAACACTTCAGGATATCCTTGACCTGTATAGCATGTGCACACAGTCCTGGACAAGAATGACATCTTTCTACTTTACCAGGTATAATACTGGGAGCTCGTTTCCTAGAGATACAAACATAGTGAACTTTGGATTTCTTTTTTGTTGTTGTTGTTTTTTGGTTTTTGGTTTTTTTTTTTTTTGTTTTGTTTTGTTTTTTCGAGACAGGGTTTCTCTGTATAGCCTTGGCTGTCCTGGAACTCACTCTGTAGACCAGGCTGGCCTCGAACTCAGAAATCCACCTGCCTCTGCCTCCCAAGTGCTGGGATTAATGGATTTCTTTAGAAGACCAGAAACATGTATTTCTATATGGAAAGGTTACACTTATTTAGAAATATCATTACTTTAAAAATAGCAGTCAAGTTCAATACTATTACATTCTCATGAACTATTTGTATGTAATTGTGTGCACATGAATGTGTGAACATGAATGCATTGTGGTTTAATATAAATTGTTTCCCATAGGCTTATGTGTTTGAACATTTTGTTCCAGCTGGTAGCACTGTCTAAGAAAGTTTTGGATCCTTCAAGAGGAAGATATTTTTCTGTCCCTACTTTTCCTGCTCAATATATATACATGCAATTTGACAGCCAGCTTCCTATTCTTGCCACCATGCTTTTCCTGCCTACTGCTGTATCTTCTCCATCATGAAGAACTGTCTTCCTCTGAAAATTTGAAACAAAATAAACTCTTTCTCTTAAGTTACTTGAATCAAGTATTATATCGCTGTAACAAGAAAGTAAATAAAGTGTGTGAGTATGTATGTGTCACTAATGCATACATAGATGTGTCCCTGAACATGTGTGCTCTTGTATATGGAGGCCAGAGGTCCATGATAATTATTTTCTGTAGCTGCTCTCTATCTTATTTTTGAGAAAGATTCTGTCACTGAACCTGGACCCCTCCAACTTAGCTTGACTATATGCTCAATGAGTTCTATCATGAATCTTCTTTTCTCTTTGTCAGAACACAGTGCAAGAATGAATTTGTATGATAATATTTCTGTGTACTGTGTAGAAAACTCTTAGAAACAAAGACACAAAACTTTTGACTTCAGTTTCTTCAAAAGCGTGGACTTGTTCTAGGATTATCTTTTAATGTTCTTCCTAGGTTTAGTCAATAGCAGTGGTTTCACTTCAGATTGGTCATCACAACTACCTAGTTTTAATTTGGATGCTTCTATGGAAATACATGATTTTGCCAAATGAGGTTTGCCTTTGTAGTTGTACTCTTTATGCATGTAAATCCTTTTAACCCTCAAAGAACAAAAAGGGTTACCTGAAGTTCTGAAAATAAATTGCTTATTACATGAGATTTTAGTCCACCTCATTTACTGATTCCATTGTCACTGGTCCCACTATATCTAGAACAATAAACTTTCCTACATCTCTACCACTGGGATTACTACACACACATGATGCCACATCTGGCTTCTTACAGGGGTGCTGAATTTCCAAACTCAAGTTCTCATGCTTGCTCAACAAGCACTTTACAGACAACTGTCTCCTCAGCCCAATGCTGAGGTAATTTTAAAGTTATGAGCTACATGTCTGGTTGTAACCCAGATAGATCATTTCCTACAGCAATAAGCTTCCATAGCAGTCTTTAGTGAATATACAGAAACACCTCCAAGAAGATTTGTAGTAGATGACAGTATTAATAAACAATGTCTCTCTGCTGGGTTTCTCTGTGAAATTTACCCTCATCAGAATCGGGCTTCCTAACCTAAATTTTATCTGTCTATTGGGTTTACAGGTGCACTCAATGTAACCAGCACATTTTTTTTAATTTGAAAGAATTTCAATGGCTAATCTTGCTTCATATCCCACAAAGGATTAACTGATGTATGTATTGTTGCTGCATCACTGTCCACCCACTGAATTTTTTCTCTAGAGCTTTAGATCCTGAAATCTGTCTAACAATAATCTCCCTATTTGCAAAAATTGACCCCAGTGTCTGTTTCTCAGGGAGCCCAATGTGTGTTACATAGTAGAAGAAGGGGATATTCCAAAAATATTTTGGACCTAAACATGATATACCTCCTTCAGTCTGGTAAGGCAATGAGAAACTTTCACATGAAAATTCGAAGAGTATGTGCAGCTATTGGCAAACAATTATAGCATAATTGTTACAACACACTTCATTTATTGACTGAAATAGAATACCAGAAAAAGAAAAGACTGATACATGTAATATATCACACGATTGAGAAGCAGGTGAATATCAGAGATTATGAGAACTTTGGTACTTGATTGGATCCTGTTATGAGCAGGGAGCACTTTAGTCATGCATAAGAAAAGGTTGAAGGTTATAGAAATAATTTATCAATTAATAAATCCCAGTGGCATGTTTGCTACCTACCTCAGTGGTCTAGGTTCCAGAAAGAAAGACATACACTCAGCCTTTATATTTTAATCTGCCTTAATCAGCACAATAGCTGGGCCAATGCCTAACCTCTGCATGACTAATCCTTAGCTTTTATTTATTAATTCTATATTCTATCTTTGCTACTCTGGACAAAGAGGGCTAACTAACTGGGTTATCCTCTGGGTCATTCTTTCCTGGCTCCTTCACATGGTGGCAATGCTTCTCTGCCCTACACTCTTCTCAAACATGGCATCTTTCCTCTCATCCACACTCTCTTAGTATGACAGAATTCCTCTTTCTTTATCTTTCTCCTCCCCTTCCCAAGCCCAGGAATCCTTAAATTCTGCCTTGGTCTCCCTCCCTAGCTATTAGCTGTTGGCATCTGTATTTACCACTCTTAACAAACTGAGGGCAAGTTCCCAGAAGCTATATTCAGACACTCTCCTACAGATAAATTTTTGGTGGAATATAAATAGCATTTGTAATACAAGTGGCTACAAAAGATGATTAATACCCAGAGACAAAAGCTGAAGAATATTCTTTAAGGCACGTAAAGAGATTCTCAGCCATATGTCATGTTGCACAAGTGTGATCCCTGTACTTTGGAGGCTAAGGAAGATGTAATATAAATTTGAAATCAACCAGGCATAGAGAAAGAGAAAGACAGAGACAGTCATACAGAGTCAGAGACAGTGTCAGAGAAGCAGAGAAAATTACAGAGAAAGAGACACAAAGTGAGAGTTTTAGGTACCATACTAAAGGAAATGATGAACAAATGACTCAAGCTTTAACAATGATATAATGGAGCTCAAAAGGAGAATGAATTTCCAGGTCAGATCCTGAAACAATCAACAGAATATGAATTCCAATAATCCCTATTATCAGTCAAGAAAGCACCGCAATAAGATATTCACACATATGTCAGTGTGTGTGTGTGTGTGTGTGTGTGTGTGTGTGTTTCTTTCTAAAGAGGACACATTTCTTGACTATGTACTACAACTCAAGCAGCAGGCATCACGGAATGTTTTCCGCTGGGCAGACAGTCATTTTCTAAACATGATATAGTTTGTAAACTTTGTAAAGAGTCAAGGCATGCAAGTGGGCAGCTCCTGCTCCCTGAATCCCCACACAGAGAACTTCCCAAAAATATGCTTTCCAATAGCTGAAATGGCTTTTCTCAGCATCAAGGCATGAGCACAGACTGGCCCCACCATAAAAGAAAAGATCTCACCAGTCTTTGAACTTGTTCCAAGATCAGTTGCCACCACACTACACCCCAGGAAACCCAGTATAAACGTGGTGTTCTGCCCTGTTCTATGCTGCTTCTCTCTCAAGCAGAAGCATCCACCTTTCTGGGTTTTTCCCCCCAGACAAATCTCTAGTGGGAGGTTTGTGTTGTAGTGTAACTTTGTGGGTTTCCTGGTACCAGACTCTCAAGATATCTTTCCATCTGAGTTGTAAAGCTTACAACACTCACAGTAATATAGGTGAATATTTTTCTGTATGTGTTAATATAGGCATTGTTTTTTATAAGGTACTGACAGATACACCAGGAAAAGATGCTCAGCGATGTTTCAATTCTAAGGTAGGTTTCCTGAGCAAATTCTTTGGCAAGACTAAAAGCAGGTGCCAAAAAATTATAACTATTTGTCATTCTTCACTTCTTCCTTCTTCAGAAAAATCACAATTCTGTTTTTAAGGTGTTCAAGTGATTTCAATCAGACCTATTTAGTTAATTTAGCACCATTTTCCTAAGGTTAGCTGAATATAGTTCTTAGTCATGGCTATAAAATACATGTACAGAAAATTCTATATGAATTAAATATTTGCATGCCTGTGAGCCTAGTCATGAGCATTGCCAAAACTTAAAATAAATCCTTTCAATTGTGCTGAGAGTAAAGACTCTACCAAGTCTAGTCTACTGGCTCTTTCATGTATTTTCTCATAGCTTTAGTAGAGAAATTGGTCTCATTTACTCTGTTTCCTTGATTAGTGTTCCATAATACAATAATCAATGCTATTTATGCTGAGAACAGAAGTGGTGGATACCCAAACCAAAAAAAAAAGTGTGGTATGGATATGGATTGAAACAAAGAATAAAGGACAGACTCAATACTGTCATTTTGAGTTCCCTTTGTGAACCTGGACCTACTATTACCACATCTCTATATTTGAGGCCACAAGGTTGAAGACATAGAACCCCTTGGTGAAAATACATCTCCTGTCCCTGGACCTCTTTATTCTAGGTTAGGAGATTTTAATGCTTATCTACCATGGAAAGCAAATATTTTAGGTTTCATGCAGGATCCCAAATGGTAGATGTTGTTTGTCCACTTTTCAATCTTCATAAACATAACAGTAGACCAGGAAGACAGAAGTATATGAAAGACTATATTAAGTTGGATAAATATATATAAATGTACAGAAAGATGATAGATAATAAATATAGAAGATAAATGCTAGATAGACAATAGTTGGTTGGATACTGATAATAGATTGGTATAAGTAAAATATGATAGATATATAAATGCATAGATATTAGATATAATAAATAGGTAGTTAATAGATAGATAATAGAATCAATGGAAAATATGTCTTACAGTCTATCTCTATTCTTTTACACAATTTGCAGCCAATTTTATACCATTACTTACATTCCTGTTTACAAAAACAAATAATTTTGAATTATCTTAAGTTTAAAAAAATGATGGCTTTCAAGTAATGAGAAAAAAGATGACCCCATAGTAAATTTTATGGAAAACATCCACATGGAAAATGCTGAGAAATGAGAGGATGATACCAAATACCCATCACATACTGATTATCCTTCAAACTTCCTCTGGTTTGCTGTGATTCCAAGCATTAAAGAGTCATGAGGCAAATGTAGGATCACAAAAAATTGGATTTGCCTGTCTGGTGCAATAACGTCTACAAAATATTCCTTGTCAGAAGCTATGGAGGAAACCTTAAGCAGAATGCTGGTCTTCCAGGTCTATGCCACAAGTTGAGTTTCTAGTTACCTGCCTCAAAAGCAGTGATTTCTGTGGAAGAGTAAGCTAAAGGCAGCTTTTGAAATCAAAGCAGATTACATTGACTTGAATAGAGGAGGAAACTTAAATACAATATTCTAGTAATGATCTTGAGGATAGAATTTTTGGGCCACTATTTGTGATGATTTTTATATGTTTGGCCCAGAAAGTGGCATAATAGAAGATGTGGTCTTGTTGGATTAGGTGTGTCACTGTGAGAATTGGCTTCAATACCTTCATCCTAGCTTCCTCCAAGTCAGTATTCTGCTAGCAGACATCAGATGAAGATGTATAGAACTCATAGCTCCTCTTGCACCATTCCTGCCTGAATACTACCATGTTCCTGCCTTGATGATAATAGACTGAACTTCTGAAGCTATAAGCCAGCCCCAATAAATGTTGACCTCATAAGAGCTGACTTGGTCATGATATCTCTTCACAGCAGTAAAACACTATGACACTATTGAAACAAAGTTCTTCAAAATTGACTCACTCTGGACAAAGGAAAAAATTGGGTTTACTCTACAATTTTTAGATATAATTTTTGTAAATGGGACATGACTTAGGCCAAACTGTCCTTGGCAGCTAAGGCTGTGCTTCAAGCAAGAAACATACAGGATACTGGAAGAGCAACAAAAATGTTTGTTAAGGTTTTAAATTTGCTGTCTTTATTGTCATATCCTGTAATCCTTTAGTTTTATCTCTGTAACAAACCCTGCCTCTCTATATCTGCCCAGGCAACAGTAAAGATATTCTAAATTGGCACATTCTTCTCATTAGTTTAGTTCCAGAAGAATTGTGAAAATCTATCCCTTCTCCTTCGAAGGGAATTTCCCCCAGGAATCTCATACTTGGAGAAGAAAAAGGCTGTGGCTTTTGTGACAGCTAAAAGCAACTTGTCTCCCAGGAGTAGATTTCATACAGTATTATATCTTAACCAGATTAAGTTATCAGAGAGCTGAAAATAAGACAATGATAGGTTAGTGATAAATTTAAACCTGCATTATTGTACCCAAAGATGACTTTGGGAGATCATTGTCCTCTTTGTTCTTTTCCCAATGTGGTTACATTGAACTAATTTTCTTTCTCTGCTTCTTCTTCTTATTGTTTATTTAGTTAGCCTATTGAGGGTGGGGGCAGAGCCTGAGAAGTTGCCAGGGTTGACTTTGAAGCACTAGGTTTAGTAACAGCTGTGAACTTACTATACAATATTTATTTATTAAAACTACTAGTGCTCAATCTGTTTTCTAATATTTTTTAAGAATATTCTTTAGATTTGTTAATTTTTTTCTGTATTCCTTTCACTGATACTCAATAAACACGTATACTTATCTTTATTATATCTTTCTTTTTATTTCCACTGAACATACTACCTTTTGTATTTTAAAATTATCCAAAGGGACATATGGCTAACAAGTTATGATTTTCTGTTTTAATACAATATTCTCTAATTTGAATATTTATTTGTTAGTAGCACATTTTGAACATATATTGATTCTGATGATAAGAAAAACATTTAAAAATTAGTATAATTTGATAGTTTTCATTATTTAATAGAGTTATGTTTGGGATTTTTTGTTTTCTTTTTGTTTTGTTTCTTGACAACTTGATATAAGCTACGTTCATCTGGGAAGAGAGAACCTCAAATGAAAAAAAATGTCACCATTGGACTGTCCTTTAATCAACTCTCTGTAGGCATTTAATTGATTAATGACTTTTGTGGAAGGATCTAGCTTTCAATGTGTATAATAACCCTGTGCCAGTGAACTTGGTAATGTAAGAAAACAGGATAAGGTTGCAATAAGGAGAAGCCATTAAGCAGCATCCCTCCATGAGCTTTGCTTTAGTTTCTCTCTCCAGGTTTCTGCACTGAGTTTCTATCTTGGCTTCTCATACAAATAAACTGTGATCCATACATGTAAACACAATGAAGTATTTTTTGCCCAAGTAAGATTTGGCCAGCATTTTGTCACACCAACAGAAAGCAAACAAAGACATGACAATATAAAGCATGGTTTGGGTGTTGGAGAGACAGCTTGGTGCTTAGGTGTATTTATTGCTTGTGCTGTGGACTAGAATTTGTTTGCTGCGATCACATCAGACAGTTCACAAACTCCAACCACTTGTAATCCCAGATCCAGAGTATCCTATGCTATCTTCTGGGTTCCCTCACACATAAACATGTGATGCATATATATTCTTCATACAGGCACACTCATATACATATTAACACAAAAGCATAAATAGATTGAATAATAAAATAAAATATGTTCTTAAAGTTCTTGACAAGCCTTAACTTTAAGACATTGACTCTGCTTTGCTTTATTAAAGCAAAAAGCAGGGTAGAAATAATATTGTGTCTTCAATAGTGAAGTTGGCAGTGGGTCATCTAGCCTCCTAATGATTCACCTGGTCAGTCATTATGGGTAAAGTCAGCCAGTCTATAAGTACAGCTTCACTGAGATGGCTGGTAAAAGTAAATAAATAAATAAATAAATAAATAAATAAAGTCATCCAATGCAATTTAGATGAAAGAATAGCTGATTTTTTAAGTTCCATTTGGCCACATATGTGCCACTTCTTAAATATATACCCAATTAAGTCTTCCAGTTACTGCCTTTATGCTAAGATCTGACAGTAGCTTCCTAAAGAAACAAGCAAGAACTCTTCTGCTAGGGTCACTTTAAACCATTGTGACGCACTTCATAAGTAAAAGAGAACTATTTATTATACATAATTACATATGTGGCCATCAGTTATATAGGAATAAAAATAATAATAACAGAAGAAGGCTAATATTGTAATAAGAACCCAAATACATAGCACATGCTTTAGTATTAGAAGATGCTGGCCAGAGGCTGGGATGACACTGCAGCTCTCCGTGGAAGCATGATGAAATTTTAGGATATTGTCTCTGAAGGATTATGTAAAGATGGTATTAAAACCTGATTGATTTCTCAGCCCTTAAACTTTTCTGTTGGAAGGTGCTCAAGTGGGTAGACCTTGCTCAGCTGTCAGACAATAGGCAGCAGCATGTACTAAATGTCTGTTCAAAACTGCACAAATCTACAAGAGTCCTTCCTGGCTAATGTCTGCATAGGCAGATTGAATTGAAATTTACCTTGTTAATAAGTGAGTGTTCTCTTAAGATTTAATATCTTTATGTTTTATACTAGACAGACAACACCTGAGGAAAACAATTTAACCATTTGTATTCATTAATCTTCTTGTTATTAACAAGAGAATCTTAAAATTATATGCAAAAGTGCGGAAAATAGATACCCATATCTTGCCTGAAATTTGGGATAATTTGAACTTTATTAAGCTTCACATCAACTATCACTGATTACTCTCATAAGATACATGGATTGGAATGCCATATTATAGCCTCTAAGATTCAAATTCTGGACTATTGGATTTTATTTTCTTCTCAGTTATTCCTAGGATCATTGGGAGAGCAAAGCACGTTAGTTACCTGAACTCAGTTTTCTCATCTATAAAATAAAGATAACAATTTCTCATTAAAGTTTTGTGAAAAAAAAATAAGTGATGTTTGAAACTTGCCACCTCTTACATTATCTTTAAGGGCAAATGTCTATCTAACCCTTAAGAAGTGTTTTGTAGCTGGTTGTTACTTATAATTGTTATTAAATATCCATATCCAGTTCATGTTAGAAACTTTATTTCAGTGCCACTGTAGAGGCTGCAACATTTTGGGAGAGATACATTATTTTTACTTTATCTTATACAACAAATTCAGAGAATTATGCAATATGCTTCACTGATCAACTATAAATGACTCAGCAAGCATTTGAACTAAATGCTGATTCCCAAAATAATGTATTCTGTGACTTGTGATGTTTTCTGTTTAATGTCAAGTTTTTGGCAAAAACACAGAGAAGTATTATACACAACTTCTGCCCTTAGGTGTCTTGAAAACTACAGGACTCCGCTACAGCTTCCACCAAAGTACTCATTTTGCAAGAACACTGGGAAGACAAAGGAAGAGCAGCTGCAGGGATATGAGTCCACCAAAAGAGCTAAATTTCAAATGCCATGGAAAGTATCTGCCCTGAGTTTCCTGAAGAGCAGTGAGATGTCAGGTGCAGAGTTTCCATCAGACAAAAGACTCAGGTTATCTCCCTTCAAGGATGTTATGTTTGACGGCAGCTTGGGTCCATCTTTGCAATAAAATGTTGCAAGAAACATAGCCAAGGAAGGTTGATTGCCTTATGTTTATATTTTAATAATACTACATTAGAAACAAACTCTCTCTTGAACTTTGACTTTCCCTTTGATATTCAATACTGTATTCTGAATGAACTCCTAGATAACCCTACAGGTAATAAATATGATTCCTTTGGAAACTAAAGTAACAATAAAGTTCTCTTCTAAGCTTACTTCCTTTACAGACCTTATTTTGCTTTTTCTCCTAGAATATTTCATTTCATTCTATCTCTCAATTCAGATATTATGCTGCAGCACACTTCAAAAGACAACATTCTGATTACTACTATTTTTATGTGTGAATTTGAGTGTGACAGATAGGGAACTGAAATAACACAAATAAAAGCACACTGATGGCACAACAGGACAAAGTGAGGGCATATGGGGAAGCTGAAAGCACAATAGAACATAGTAATCACATAATATGGATCCAAGAAACCAAAAGAAAAACAAAAACAAACAAAAAATTAAAACAAAAAGCAAGATGACTGCACCAAAGGCTATAGTTATGGCACAATAATAAATTGTAATGACAAAACAGAAAACAGTGATAACATCATAGGGCACTAAGATGCCAGAAGAGTGCCCAGTGATTGCAAAAGAAGCCACAGTATTGGCACAATATGGCAATGTTATGACTCGGTAAGGTACAATGATGATTCAAGAAGTCACAATGGTTGGTTGAAAATGTCAGGTTTATGGCTCAGGAAGGAACTGTGATGGCTCAATAGGGCACTGAAATAGCATAATAGGACACTGTAGTGGCACAATGGTGATGGCAAACAAGACACAGTGATGCCAGAACAGATAGAAGTGATAGCATGAGAGGCAAAAAGAAGGCATATTAGGACACTGTGACAACAAAATAAGGCACTGTGATACCTCAACAGGACACATTGATGTCATAAAAGAATACAGTGAGAGGACAATAAGCACAGTGATGCCAAAAATGCATAGTGGTAATATATCAGGGCATTATGAAGACAGACACATAAGGACACTGAGATGATCAAACAGCATAATGCAGGTAAAAAAGGGCAAAGTAAAACACTGTGATATGCAAGAGGGCTATGCAATGGAACAACCAAAAGGAATAGCAGCAGCAGTGGAGTTGAGCCAAGCTGAACTCAGAAGACAAGCTGTGCATACTGCAGAGGAAAAAACAAAAGTGACTCAATCCCCTTGGATGAACCCAGAAGATCTTTACTGGATCCTAAACGTTTACTACTGTGTTACTTGTACAGTTGGAGTTTGGTTTTGCATTGATCTGATTGTGACTGTGCCCTGGTTTTCACCTCTTGAAGTAAAAAGTTATTTAAGTTATTTTTAGTTTTACAAGAGTCCAGAGTTGAGGTACTTCATATTTTTTTAGAAGATTTTGGAGATTTACTTTTAATTTTTTTTTTAAGTTTGTGCTTAGGAGTTAAGAACACTGACTGTTCTTCCAGAGGTCCTGAATTTGATCCCTAGCAATAACATGGTGGCTCACAACCATATATAATGGTAACCAATGCCCTATTCTGGTGTTTCTGAAGACAGCTACACATACAGATAAAATAATTTTTTTAAAAGAAGCAAGTTTGTATATTATAAATAGATTTTGTACTTTTAAGTGTTCAGAATTTTAAAGACTTCACTTTTTAAAAATTGGAATATTTTTATGTTGTGTTGTTTACATTATTTTGGCATATTGGGAATGAATAAGAATGGAAAGATTATAGCTGTATGTTGCTGTGTTTGTGTGTCAAGTAGCTAAGGGATCAATAGTGCTGAATTGTTTTATGCCAACTCCACATGAGCTAAATTCATTTGAGAAGAGGTAGCCTCAAGAAAATGTCTCCATAAGGTCTTACTGTAGGCAAGACTGTAGGGTTTTTTCTTAATTTGTGATCTATGGGGTGTGATTCCTAGGCTACCAGTACTGTGTTATATAAGAAAGAAAACTGAGCAAGCCAGAATGAACAAACCAGTATGCAGCTCTCCTTCATAGCCTTTGCATCAGCTCCTGCTTCTGGGTTCCTGCTCTATGAGAATTCCTGTCCTGACTTTATTCACAAATGGACTATAGTGTGAAACTGTAAACCAAATAAAACCTTTTCTCTCAACTTGCCTTTGATCATGGTATCTCTTTATAGCAATGATAACCCTAATACAAAAGAAAACAGTGATGGTTCAGTAAGACAGAGTAAAGTCATAGTAGAAAAAAATGAAGGTAAAAGAGAGCAATAGGATTCTTTAGTAACTCAATAAACAGCAGTGATGCTACATTAGGGCACAGGAAGGTACGATAGGGCACAATTCTTGCACAATAGTACAGTGATGGTATAAGAGCAGACTGTGATCACACAATAGGATATGTGATTTTATAACAGATCATTGTTGCAATTGTAGTAGAACAATAGACCACATATTAAGCAAAATAGTACAGAATGATAAGTCATTGATCTACCAAAAGAACCCTGAGAAATCATAATAAAATTCTGGAATGAAAAAAAAAACCAGGACATTGGAATACTTGAACACAGTGATGACCTAAATAAATAGCACAATAGGTCACAATGATATCATTATATAAAATTGCCATACCTAACTAGAAAATTATATTGACATAATTAGGCACAGAGATGGCACAATTGTTAACACAGATACATTAATGCATAATCACTGCACAGGAGGGGATAGAGTTTACTTTATAAGGCACAAATGATAACACAATAAGACAGAGAGGTGTCACAGAAGAGAAATGTGATAGTAAAAAGACAGTTTATGACACAATAGGAAATTGTGATGATTCAATATGGAATAGTGATTGCTTACTAGGATTCAGTAAAGGGATATAGTTTACAATGATGACAAAAGGCCAATGGGAACAAATCTTAGAACATTCTAATGACACAGCAGACCACTGTGATCTTTCAATAGGATGCAGTGATAGCATAATATTACCAAATTAAATTACAACATAATAGAAAACAGTGATAATATAATAGCCCAAAATGATAAAAGAATATAAAACTGATGAAAGAATAGGAACCTTTGAGAGTAAATAGGACACACTGGTGATACAGTAGGCACAGTGATTGCATAATAGGACATATAATGGCATATTAGGACTCTAGGAAAACATAATAGGACACTGTGGTGGCACATTAGGACACAGTGTTTACCAAATCTCATACAGTGATGCCACAATAGGACATTATAATTACAAGATATGGCACTACTATGACCCAACAGGGTACAATAATGATATATTAGTCTAATGTGATGGCACAATAGATGACATAGTAGAACAGAAAGACAATACAATAAAACATAATCTTAACTCAATATTATATTATGATATTATATGTGTAACTGATGACTCAGTATGACACAGTGATGTTAAGATAGAACAGTCATGTCACAATCAGATATAACAATGTCATAATAAGCCAAAATGTTATCACAGAAGTCCACATGATAGTAAAACACAACACAATGTTTATGATACAATTGAATACTATGATAATATTATATACTATGAGGTCACAACAGGACACACTCATGACACAAGAGTTGCTGCTGTAGAAAAATAGGTTACTGTTACTATTTAATAAAGCACATTGATAGCATAATGGGTAACAGGTATGCTACAATATTGCCATTATGGCACAATGTGATATAGCAATAACAAAATAAGCCTTTTTGAAGGTATGATGAGGGCACCAACATAGCAAAAGGGAAAATTTTTGCAACATGTCAGAGCACAGTGCATATATGTGGTACAATAAACCTCAAAATAACACAACCTGACATTATAATAACACAATAAGCAAATGTCAAGACTCAATAGCGAATAATGATAGAATAAAAGGCTTTAGTAATGAAAAACTAGTAAACAGTGTTAAATCATAACAGACAAAAAATAACATAGCTGGTCAGTGATGGCATATTAGAATTTATTAGTGTAAGGGTTCATGATTTGCTGAAGAATGATACCCAAGACTTAAATAGTATGTAAATGCAAAGACTGTTTTATTCTTCAGAGGTGCAGCATGCTGGATTCTCCAGTTACCACGAGAGACAATCAAATGAGCTTGCAGGCTTATTTTAAAGCACATTAGAATTCTGGGATTGATGAGCTACTTAAGATATAGCTCATCTCTATCTCTAGACATTCCAGAATCATGTGTGGAGTGAAGACTGGAGTCTGGTGGTGGGTTTTTGTTTTATTTTGTTTTTGTTTTGTTTTGTTGTATTTGTTTGTTTGGTTGGTTGGTTGGTTTTGTTTTTCTTTTTTTTTCTTTCTTTTTTTTTTTTTTTTTTAATTCATTGGACTGGGCTTGCCTGGACTTCCCAGTTCTTCAATTGGATGGTAGGGCACAGTAATGGCAATAGATTATTAGGGAAGAATAACAATATAATGATACAAAAGAGTGCTATTATGTCTCAGTGGGATGCCATAAATGTCCACTATTACCAAGTGATAGCACAATATAGCATTGTGTAAAAACACAATAATCCACATTGATGGCAGAATCTAAAACTGTGATGACCAAATAAGACTGTGAAGGCAAACAAGGCCACTGTAATAGCTCAATTCCACAAAGCAATAGCAAAAATGGGCAAGCTTATGACATAATAGTCCACAGTGATGGCACAATCAGGCAGAGTGACGGCCATATTGAACAAACTTATGGCACAATAGATCACAGTGATGAAAAAAATTGGAAAATCTTAGGACTCAATAAGGCATTGTGATGGCACAATAGGCCAAAAGTATGGCACAATAGTAATCCTGATGACATAAAAGGAAACTGTAATGACAAAATAAGGCATAATTGTGACACAATAGGAGAAAGTAATGGCAAATAGGGCATAGCAAAGGTATAACAAGTGGCAATGATAACACAAAAGGAACAAAAAAGGCACGAAAGGACAAAATTGTGGAACAAGAAGATATTATGATGGTACAATAAGACACTGTTGATGGCATAATATGTCAAATATTTGAATCAATAGGGAACAATGATGATTCAGTGTATAGCTATAGCAATAGAGGAACAATTTTTGGCATAATATGGTACTATGACAGAAAAATTAGAAATGGTGATGGTACAAAAACGTACCATGATATCACAATAGGAGACTGTAATAGCACAGTAAGTAGCACTAGTGACATAATATGACATAATAATGGTACAATGGAACAAAATATTGGCAAAAAATTACACTATGATTATTCAAGAGAGCACTGTGATAACTTAATAAGAAACAGTGAAGACACATATACCACAAAAATACACAGTAGGCCAAGGAGATGACTTAATAGGTCACAGTTATGGCACAATAGGACACTGTGAGAAAATTGTAGGACTCATGACCCATTAGAGGACAATGATAGCACAATAAGACATAGAAACTGAACCATAGAACTATATAATGACAAATAGGACACTGTGGTGCCACAATAGAGTGATTGCATAATATTAATGAGTGATTTTACAGTAGTACATAGTCATAACACTATGAGTCACAGTGAAGACATAGAAAGTGATGACAGATGAGAACTGTATGATGACAAAATAGGATACAGAGGTTACTTAAGAGGGTGCAATGAGGACTTAATAGGTCACTATAATGTCATAATATAATACTGTGAAGGCACAATAGCTTGATATGGTAGGTCAATGATGACGTAATTGTCGGAGTGATGTCACAGTAAGTCAAATTTATAGCCTAATGGTGAACCTGATATCTCCAAAGAAAACTGATTAACATATAGGGCACAATAGTGCAAACACAGGACATACTAGTGGAAGAGTAAGGCACTGTAATGTCACATAATAGCAGAGATTGCATATTAGGTAGCGTGTTTGCCCAACAGCACATATCAATGCCATAGTAGGGCAGAGTAATGGCACAACCGAGGACTGTGATAACTCATTAAGATATGGAGATGACCCAATAGAGAACAGCAACTGCACAATAGTCCACAGTGATAGAAGAGCCAGAAAATATCATGACAGAGTAACAGACTATGAAGGCAAATAGGCCACAATGATAACACAGTCAGAAGACATAATTGTGGTTGTAAAAAATATATTGTGAGGATAAAATTGAATGTCATGATGATTCAATACAACACTGTGATCACACAAAACAGAAATATTATGACTCAAGGTGCTCAGGGATGGTACAATAGGGCACTATGTTGGCAAAATAGAACATTGTGACAGCAAATAGAGAACTGTAATGACTCAATAGGGCACAGAAAAGACATCATAGACCACTGATGACACAATAACCAAGAAGCACAATATGACAATTTGATGACATATATAAGCACAGGAATGTCTCAATAAGTCAACAGTGACAGTGATGTTACAATAGGGCATTGCGATTGTACATTAGAGAACCTTGAGAGCATTATTACGAGGTTTGATGGGACATTATGGAACATGGATGACTCAGCAGGATATAAGGAGGCCAAAGTAAGGCATTGTAATTGAACAATATGACATGCTGATTGCAAAATAGGCCAGTGTTATAACATAATAGTATTGCAACACAACTCAAACAGCACAATAGCACTGTGATGAGCCACTTGAGTATAGTGATGGTAAAATAGGCTAATGCAAAAACAGTAGGAAACTGAATCTACCATGAGGCCCAGAGAAGGCACAAGGGAAAATCTTTTACCATTGGAAGAAATTAAGATCATAAAATAGCATGGCTCTGATGGTCCAATGTGGTGGCAAAACAGAAAAACATAGCTCAACCACAGACAGTGATGGTACAATGGAACACAATAATGATACAATAGGAAACATAGATGGCTCAATAACATGGTTATGGCACAATATTAATGGTGCAGTTGGGGACTGTGAAAATACTTTAAAGCATGCTGATGGCATAAAAGGACACATTTGTGGCAATAGCCAACAGGGAAGGTACAAGTGAACACCCTGATGATAGAACAAGACAAAGTGATGACATAATTTGATACTGTGTTGGCACTATAGGATAATGAATTGCCACAACAGTGGACTTAGATGTCTCATTATGGTATAGTGATTTCACAAGGTTGAAAAGTGATAGCACAACAGGTCACTGGGGTGGAGTAATATGACCCAATAATGACAAAATAGGACACTGTAATGAGTCAGTAGTATATAAGGATCAAATACAATTCAAGAGCCATGGTACAGTATGTCTAGAAGAAACTATTAGTAGGCCTTCAAGGATATCAGTATTGTCTTGCTTGGCATGGACTTTAGGAAAAAGTCAAACAGGTTTAAAAGGATTAATTTCGGTAATCAATAGTAGAAAAAAACAATATTTCAGGGAGTTGGGGCAGAATATATCTGCTGACGGTAGAGAGACTACTTCTCCAGGTAAGATGAGCCCTTGAGTATTTTATGGTTCAAAGTCCTCAGCTTTAATAGGGTCCTCCCATACATCTTCATACATAGTTACATAATCCCCCCTTTTCTTCTGTTTTCCTATTAATCCCATTTAACTGCCAACATACTCCATGGCTGAGACTTGAGGTTTTGTTTTTTATTTTTAAACTTTTTTTATTAATCATTTTATTTGTCTACATTTCAAATGTTATCCCCTTTCTTGGTCTCCACTGCACAAACTCATTCACCCTATCCCTTCCCCTTTGCCTTTAAGAGGATGCTCCCTCACAAACTTACCCACATCTGCCTCACCTCTCTTGCATCCCCTTCTCTGGGGAATCAACCCTTCACAGGAGCAAGCACCTTCCCTCCCACTGATGCCAGATGAGGCAGTTTTCTGCTACATATGTAGCAAGAGCCATGGGTCACACCATGTATACTCTTTGGTTGGTGGTTTAGTGTTTGGAAGCTCGGAGGGATCCAGTTAATTGATATTGTGTTCTTCCTATGGGGTTGCAATCTCCTTCAGCTGCTCCAGCCCTTCTGTAACTCTTCCACTGGGGTCCCCAGACTCATTCTAATGGTTAGCTGTGAGTATTTGCATCTGTCTTACTAAGGTGCTGACTGAGTCTCTCAGAGGACAGCCATACTAGGTTCCTGTCTGCAAACATATCTTGTCATCAACAATAGTGTCTTGATGTCTACAAATGGAATGAATTGCCCTTTCTTTAAGCCTCTGCTGCATTTTCATCCCTGCATTTCCTTTAAACAGGGAAAATTCTGGGTTAAAAATGTTTAGATGGTTGAGAGGCCCCATACCCATGTCTGCCTGTAGAAAGGAAGGTGATAATTCCCTAATTGTTTCTTGTTTGTATCAACAAAGAAGGCAGGAGCCAATTGCTGGGTAAAAGGTAAAGGTGGGACTTCCAGGTCCCAGGAGTAAAAAGAGACATGAGGAAAGGGAAGGGGATGTTTCAGCTAGACTTTGGAAGGTGGATAAAGCAGGAGCCATGTAAGATCTTAGGTAAAATAGATACTGTGGCCTTTGCCACCAGCAGTTAACTAAGCAGGTTGGTGGAGGCTGGCTTTATACACTAGTTGATAAGGTTAAGGCAGAAAAATCTGGGCCTGGCAATTGTGCTGTACAAGTTCTAAATTAATAAAGCTGTCTGAATGTTTTTCTTCTAGAGACCAACGATGGGCAAACATAGAGAGAAGTTGATTTGTTAATGGCAGCTTGGTGAAGCTAAGTTGGGAGGGGCTGGGATCATGATCACAGCTCTCAACAAAGGTGGTAGTTGGCCATCGGTAGAGCTAAGCCAGGAGGAATGGGCTTTCCCAGGAGTGGGATCAGTGGCAGCAGATCTCAGAGCTAAGCCCCAAGTGAAAAAGCCAGAGCATATCTTTAAAATTACATGCAACATATATCTGCTGGAGATGGTTTCTTCATTTATGTCTCCCTGCTATTGGGTATTTCAGCTAGCATCATTCTCATTGCTCCTGGGAGCCTCTTGCATCCCTGGCATCTGTGAGTTTCTAGTGGTTTCCCAAGTTCTTCCCCACCCCTATCTCCATATGGCTACTTATTTCTTTTCATTCTCCTGTCCCTCTGGATTTTTTTTCTGTCTCTCCCCATACCTGGTCCTGCCCCCTTTTATCCTCTACCTCCCCTTCTCAACCTAGGTTTACCCTTCCTCTGCCTCCTGTGATTATTTTATTCCCCCTTCTAAGTTGGTTTGAAGCATTTACACTTGACCTTCCTTCTAGGAGAGGCTTCCATAACTGGAGAAACTTCAATATAAGTAGGTGTTTGTAAATAGGAAAGCCTAATCCAGACACTTAAAAGTTCATTATTATACTTCTATTGATCTAGGACACCTTTTGGCCTAAAATCTATATTAATCAAGGTTCTTTAGTTCTATAGGAATAGAATTGATAATAAAGTCTGTATATTATGGTATGTATGTTTGTGTGTGTTACTATAGTGAACACACATATATAATGAAAATAGCCTAATGTATTGCATAATAGGCAACAGGGGTGAGTTACTAGGGCACATGATGTCACAGTGAGACAAGGTGGTAGCCACATAGGGTGCAGAAGTCACAGAGAATTCTATGCGGAATAAACAATAGGGCACAGATTGTGATGATACAGTAGTACACTGTGGGAACTCAATAGCAGAAATGACTGCACAATGGGCTACAAAGATAAAAAAATAAAAAAATTATGATGATTTAACAGGGCAGAATAATGGTATAATGAGAGACTGATGGAAAACAAGGATACTATGGTTACACAATAGATCACAGTAATGAATCAACAGAGATGGCACAATAGAATACTTTAATGACACATTTATTTTCTCTCATGACTCAATAGGATACAGCAGTGAACTTAATAACACAACAATTTCTGTGATTACACAATTATTTTGTGAGGTATTCACCAGAGAAAATCACTTAGATGTGAGTTCAAGCCATAGAAAATCTTTATCAAATACCCAGTGACTATAGTGCATGTTTAGTACCAAAGTATAGACAGGAGCTTTCCTCTTTTAAAGTATAAAAACCACACCATGAATTGACACACCTAAGCAAGAATAGTTAGCCAGAAAGAGAAGTATAGAAGCCAAAATTGAAGGTTAGTAAATTTGTGTTAATGTATTTAGGGACTTTCCAAGAAATACAGACTTTGATAAATTATGTCTTTGTTCTCATTTTTGCCAGGTGTCACTGCCTTATTGCTGGGTTCCACAGCCTGAATACTACTTCAGTTGTGGCATCAGCTGTGCTAAGATCTGAGGCCTTCTAAGGTCTTTTTTATCATGTGATCACTTTTATGTCCTTTTTGTCCTTTTCCAGTTGGTTACTCTGATGAATCAATAAAAATCAATAGTGCCACATTATCACATATTGATAGCACAATATGGCACAAATATGACACACTATGACACTGTAATGGAATAATATGAAGCTATGATGCTAAACAGGATGCTGTATTGACACAATAAAGCATAATGATGGAAATATAAGCCAAAGTGATGACAGAGTAAGATGTAGCAATAACATGCTAGGGTATTGTAATGACTTAAGAGCATACAATGATGGTACAATGTGCTAGTGTGATAGCACTGTGGGGTACTAAGTAAGGGTACAATAAGAAACACTGTTGTCAAAAAAATTGTGATGGCATATGAGGAAACTGTGATCGCAAAATAGAGAACTGTGATGGTTCTATGGAGTCTAGTGATAGCACAATAGGTTGCAATGATGACACAATAGGACACTGTGATGATGATTCCAAGGATACAGTGATTGCACAATAGTCATCACATCTCCAATGTGATGACACAATGGGGACCTCCAATGAAAGAATAAGACAGTAAAGATACAAGAGGATATACTAATGAACAAGTGGTCATTGTATTAGGACGATGATTCATTGTGATGATATAATAGGGTGCAGTGTTTGTAGAGTTTGTACTGTGGTGATTTAAATGGACATAGAAATGTCAAAGAGAAATAGTAATGGCACAATGGGGCACTATGGTGACACTACATGACATGTTAATATTACAAGAGGATACTGTGTTGATAACAAATGTATGTGGTGGCACACTAATGTGCAATGGTGACACAATTGGACACTGTGATCTCACAATAAACCATAATGAAGGCACAATTGAGTACAATGATGGCATAATAGGATAGTGTGATCACATGCCAAGGCACTCTAGAGGTTCAGTTGGACATGAAGATGAAATAATTGAGTATTGTGTAGGCAAAATTTAGCACTGTGATGTTAAAACAAGTAATGTGATGCCTTAATAGGCCATAGTGATTACACAGTGAGATATTCTGATGATATAGTAGAGAACTGTGATAAAAGAATAGAACACATTATTGGCATTATATAGATAATGTGATTGCACAAATGAGAACTCATATTACAGTAGGCTATAGAGACAGCAAATGAGGTTACTTGAAGAACAAAGATGATGTTTTCATGGCAAAACAGGACACTGTTATGGCAGAATACAATACTGAACATCACAATGGGCCACTGGGATAAACTAATATATCACTGATTTGACATAGTCAGATGGTACGACAGATTAACTGGCACCCAAAGGGTACAATAGGGCATTTAGGTGCTACATTGGGATAGGTAACCACACAATATGGCATTATGAAAGTCTTATTTGTACTGTGTTAATAGAGTGTGGAATGAAGATGACAGATTATGTTACTGTGGTGTCACAATAGGACATTGATGACATAGCAGTGCATTTTTATGATAGAGTAGGACAGCTTGATAACAAAAGAGAACACCACAATGCCTTATATTGACACTTTGATGAAGTAATAGGATACTGTGATGGAAAAACATGGCATTATGATGCTGCAATAAACACTGTGGTGCATGATAGGGAACTGTGATGTCAAAATATGACACATTGAAGGGACAGTAGGACACTGAATGGCACAATAGGACACTAGCATGACAATAGGACAAAATGATAGAACAAAGGACACTGTGATGGTTCAATATGTGACTATAAAGGTACAATACATCATTGAGATAGCTAAAAAGGACACTGTGATGACATGGTAGGACATTAAAATGGCACAAATGACACTATATTGGAAAATGGGGAATTCTGATAGTACATTGCTGTGACAAAATACAGCAACATGGTAGCAAAATAGAACACTGTATTTGCACAGCAAGCTACTGTGATGGTACAAATAGGTGTGTTAATGGCATGATAGAGCACTCTGATGACTCTATAGAACAGAGTAATGCACAAAAAACACTGTAATTACACAATAGGAATATACAGAACACAGTAATGGCAAAGGAAGACATTGCACTAGCACAGTATTAGATGCTATTGCACAGTAAGCCACTCTTATGGAAATAGTGGAATAAATGTTCACTCAAAAAACATAGTAGTGGCAAAATAAGACACAGTGGTACAGCACTCAATCTACAGGATGTCACCATAAAATACTACAATGAAATAATTTGTCACTACAATAACTTTGTTAGTTACAAGGATGGCATAATTGGCCAGAGAGATTGCAAAATAGAAAATTGTGGTGCCCCACTATAAACACTGTTGAAACATTTGAGCACAATGATAACATAATAAGGAACAAAAATGGCACAATATGTCAGAGAAATATCAAAGATGACATTGCGAAGACACAATATGCTATTGTGATGACTCATTAAGACATAGTGATAGAAAATTAGTGTACAGTATGGAGCAATAGGATACAGGAGTATGATAATATGGAACAGTTATAGTGTAATAAGTCACAGTGAAGACACATATAGATCACTCTCATGGTACATTAGGGCACAGTGATGATACAAAAGGCATAGTGATAATATGAGAAACAACTGAGATGATAAACGATACTAAAATGACAATACAGAAAAGCACAGTAGTAGCACAACAGGATATTGTGATGTCACAATAGGCCAATGTGATGATAAACTCAATAAAATCCAATGATTTTATTATAGGACACAACACGGCAAAACAGAACACAGAAATAGCAAAGTAAAACATTTCAGTGGCACAATAGGACAAAATGATAGAACAAGCCTATTGTGAAAGAGCAATAGGGCATAATGAAGAAACAACAGGACAAAATGATGAGACAATAGGCCACAGTGATGGATTACTGAAACATAGTGATAGCATAATAGGGTACAACTATGTCAAAATAGAGCCTTTTATTGATATGTTATGTGTTTATGATAACTAAATATGACAAAGGGAAGTCACAACAGAACATAGTGTGAGTAAAAGAGACCACAAAAGTGGCATGGTAGGGCCGTGTATAGCAACTCAGGCAAATAGGATGGCACAAAAAAGGTCATTGTGGTTACTCATCAGAACTCAGTCATGACATAAGGGTGGACCTTAATGGCTCTCACAGTGATGGGACAATACTGATGACACAGCAGTATACAGCATAGTGAATATGGACCACAGTGAAGGCCTAGAAGGAAACCATGGTAGCAGAAGATGACTCTATGTTGCCAAAGAAAGCTCAGTGATAGCACAAAAGCCACAAGGAAGTCATAAAAGACACTATAATGACATGGTAGGGCTCTGTGATGACTCAATGGGGTGCAGTTATGATACAATATACTACCGTGATGGCAAAATACAGAAGTGCTTAAGTCAATATGGCACAGTAGAGCACAGCGATGACACAATAGAGTACAGGTTTCACATAGATTGTACAATTATGACACAAAAGACATAATCATGACACAATAAGCATAGAGATGACTTAGTAGGCTACAATGAATGGTACAATTATACCAAATTATGGCATAATGGTAAATGTGATGATGCCAATGGAAACTATTATATTAAAATAGGGCATAGCACAGAATGATTATATAGCACATAATAGTACATTGTAATAGTACATTTTGGAACTATGATGTCACAATATGGCAGTAATTGTTCATCAAGACAGTTCAAGGGCTTGAAAAGACAGTGATGGCACTATAGGATTTAGTGATGGGACAATAGGGCACATTGAGGAAGAGCCATTACAAATGCTATAATTACACAAAAGAGACTATGATGATAGAAAAGAGCACTATGATGACTCAGTAGAGACAATGAAGACTCTTATGGCACAAAGAAGGCAAAAAATGGAAAAATAATTATACAACTGTGCACTATGATTTATGCACTTAATTGGTGTCAGTGATGACAGAGTTGGCTACTATGAGGTCAACATAGGCCACTCATAGGTCAATATCATAACTCAGTGGGGCACAGTGATAACTCAGTAAGACTTAGTTATTGCTCAAGAGTCTAATATGGTAGCAAAATAGGGTATTGTTATGACACAAAAAGACAGTGAGAACACAATAAAATATATGCTGCATGGCACAAGAAAGCACTCTGATAACCCAACATATTAGTGTAATGACTCAATAGGGCATACTATTGGCAATGTAAGTCAGAGTGATGCTAGATGCTACAAAAGAACAAAATTATGGGGCAATAGACAACAATGATGACAAAATGGGGCAAAGAAATACCAAAATGACACACTGAGATGTTATGATAGAGCATTGTGATAACTCACTATGACAGAGCTATGGCACAATAAGTCACAGATATTGGTCATAGTGAAAGCACAGTATGAAACAATAATGTACTAAAGACAACTGTCATGATTTAAGACGGCACAGTGATGACACAGTAGGGTACAGTATGAGAAAAATATACCACAGGGATTGCACAAAACTACAAAGATATAGCACCATATGTAAATAAGATGGCATAATAGCACATTGATGTCACAATAGTTCTGGATACCTATTACAGCAGTGATTGCGCGATAGGGCAAGTAATGGCAATAGGTCAATTAGAAAGAAGCATTCAACAGTGTAATGATAAAATATAGCACTGTAATGTCTTAATAAAGCATACTAGTGCACTGTTGGCATAATATTTCTGAGTCATGGCACAGTAATGCATAATCATCGCACTATGGTCCATCTTGAAGGCCCAGAAGGAAACTCTATGGATGACAGAAGAGGATGATATAATGCCAAAATAAGGCACAATTGTGACATAAAAATCAACAAAGATGTTTAATGACACAGTAGACTACTGTGATGATTCAATATGGCACAGTTATGACATGATGGGGAAGTATTTTGAGTCAATATTTACCAATGAGGTCACACTACATCACTGTTATGAAATCACTGAAGTAGAGTGATGAAATAATAGGACACATATTCGGCTTAAGGAGAATAATGATAGTACAACAGGACTTAGTGATGGCACAATAAACACAGTAATGCCACTGTGATAGCACAATAGTCACTGTGTTGTCATAATAGAACACTGTGATGGCAGTATAGGCCAATGTGATGACTCAACGAAAAACAATGGTGACTTACCAGGCACAAAGGTCAAACTTATGGAATAACTGTGAACTTGATGACACCAAACTACACCTTTGTGTAGCAAAATAGGGCACAATGTTGGCAAAATAGGACATAATGGTGGTACACAGTTACTGTGATATCACTTATGGCAGAGACATATTAGGGCCACAGTGATGACTTTATTGATTACAGTAATGGCAAAATAGGACACAACAATGGTACAAAAATTCCATGCAATGCCACAATAAGACATTTTAAGGTATAGTAGGGAACTATGATAACTCAGTATGACAGTGATTGCACAACAGGGATCAGTAATGGCACAATGATTAATTTGATGACTCATTAGAGCACATATAGGATACAATAAGCCCTAGTGATAATACGATAGGGCACAATGATTTCACAATAGGAAACAATGGTGACAAAATAGGCCAGAACATCACAGTAGGACACTGTGGTGACCAGATAAAGCACTATGATGACCCAATAAGGAATTATCACCATAATTCCTTGTAGACACAATAGACTAAAGCAATGGCACACTAGGATGCTATCATGATACTATAGAACATGATGAAGGTACAAAGGGGGGGATGTTTAGCAGAAGACATAACTGTTTTACAAAAAAAAAAAAACCACTGTGATGACAAAATGAGATACCATGATAGCATAATAGGACACAGGAATGACTCAGTAGGACACAATGGTTACATAACAGGGCACAGTTGTATGATTATAAGTGACAGTGTTGGCACAAGAGGGTGTGCTGATACCATAATGGGCCACTGTAATGACATAATAGACCACAGTGAAGAGAGACTACAATACTATAATGATAGAGAGGGGGCATTGTGGTCAAATGGGCAAGAAGACTCAGGACACAGTGATGATAAAATAAGGCAAACTTTTGGCACACTGGGGACACTGTGGTCACACGGGGCACCCTAATCACTAGGCCTCCTGATACACTATAGAACATACTGATAACACAAGAGGTAATGTCCTGGAACAATATGTTACTATGAAGACTAAATATGTCACAGTCTTGTCCAAAAAGATAATGACAATAGAGTTGGTAAGTGTGATGGCATAGTAGATAACGCTGATTGTACTAGTTCTAATTTTGATGGAACATTAGAAAACTAATGGCTCAGTAGGACAAAATGATGACATAATATTATACTGTGATGTCATACTCTGACACAGTGATGGCAAAATAGGACAAAGTGATGAAGATACAAGAAGATACTTGGATGACAGCATAGAACATTGTAATGACCAAATTTTGCATAGCAATATCACAACAGGCTAATATGAAGGCACAAAAGATACTACAATTGTACTATAGGACACAGGGAAGGCACAAAGAAGAAATGCTTGACACAAGAGAAAATAGGACTATATAATAGGATGTTGCTATGGTCCAACAGAATGCTATGATAGCAAAATATTACATTGTAGTGGTGAAATAGTGAATTATTTTATGAAATGGGGCACAGGAATGGTACCATAGGACACAGTGATAGATCAGTAGGAAATTTCGATGACACAAAAGGTCACAATAATAGCATATTAAGATACAATGATGGCAAAATAGGGCACAGTGCTGTTATAAATGTACACAATAATGGCAAAGTAGGTCAAATTTTGTCACAATACAACAAAACAGTAGCAGAATTTGCCACAAGGATGGCACTAAAAATAATGTCACAATAGGACAATATAATGAAATGTTAGGGCACTGTGACAATACAATAAAGACCTGTGATCTTTCAGTAAGGGCACACTGATTTATCATGTCACCATATTGCATTCAGTAGAACACTGTGATGATGATATGGTATTATGATGACTCAATAATGCATAGTGATGGCAAAATAAACTAAAGGGGTGGCACAATAAGACACTATGATGATGCAATAGGGGGAGTGACTTCCTTGGGGTTGAAAAGTCTTTCTTATCTATACAGAGAAGTATGTCTGACTCTGGGCTGGAAACACATATTTCTTCTGCTGGAAATCTCTCAGATATCATGTTATGCTTCATTATTTTACTTCCAACTAACAGCACAGCAGTGTCAAACATGTTCTAATCCCCCTTCTGGTGAAAACAAGCTATGCAGCCACAATATGCTTCTGCCTAGATTCTAACATAAACAGCTAGCTTCCTTTCCTATGGCTAATTTTAATAAATTCATAGTTTCAATTTCCCAAAGTCAATTTCCTCAAAGAAATATCACAAATATCATTCATGTGTACCCTAGTTTAATCATGAACCAGACAATGAGGTGCTGTTGAAAGTTTTGTACTTGAAGAACTTTTATACAGATGTATGAACCTGGAGAAATGGGTTAGTAAGTAAGAGTATCAATTAATTTTCTGGAAAACCCCCAAGGAATATTATGCCATGACTTTGACCTTCACAAGTCGATTCTCTCATATGTGCATACAAAGCAAGAGACACTAACACATAAATGAAAACTTAGTAAAACAGATATACTGGTCTCTTTTTTCCCCTCTCGTGTGTGTGTGTGTGTGTGTGTGTGTACTCTTGTAGAGACCAAAGGTACTTTAGCTTTGTTCCTAAGGTGATATCTGACTTATATTCTTGAGACCTTCTTCATATTACCTAAGGCTCATCAATTAGGCCAGAGTTGCTAGATTAAAATGCTCTAATTTTCTTGAAAGAGTTTCTTGGTGCTTGCACCAAACTCCATCTGGCTATCATAGGTACCATTCCCATTGCTAAGTTCCATTTTCCTTCACACTTCTCAATTATATCATCATAATGCTGCCTGCTCAATCACACATGATCCTAGAACCATCACAATGCCCTATAGTGTCACCCAGTGTTGTGTCAGACTATCACAGTGCCATGTTAGGAAGCAGAGTTCCCTATTGTCCGATTGAAGAAATACAGTACCATATTCTGCAATCACACTCCACTATTATGTTGAAGTGCCCTGTTGTGTCATCAGTGTTCACTTCTACCATCATAGATTATCATCACATTATTACACACATTACTCAGTAGTGCCATCTCTGTGTTCCAGTGTCAGCACAATGATCTCTTTTACTAGCAGAATGACTTTGCCTTACAGTGTCCTGTTGTGCCATCAGTGTCCTTTTTTATTATGACCAGGCCCTATTGTGCCATCATGTGCCCTATTTTGCCATTTCCAGTACCCTATTGTACCATAATACCAGATTGTGACATTATATTGCTCCTTTCTGATATCTTAGTGTCACTTTATGCCATCATTATTCCCTCTTGTGCCATCATAGTATGCTATTGTGCCATTTTAGGGCCCCATTTTGATACCACAGTATTATCACCATGCCTTGCTGTGGTATCACAATGTCCTTTTCCACCATCACCTTGGCATACTTTGATATCAAACTTCCTTTTTGTGAAATCATAGGGCTAAATTATGACAACATATTGCTTCATCTCAATGTCTAATTGTGCCATCACAGCGTCATATTTTGTTACCAACATTCTATTGTACTATAGCAGTGCCTTGTTTTTCTATCACACTGTCCTATTGTACCATCACAATGCCCTCTTGTGCATCCCCACAAACATATTGTGCAATCACAGTGTTCTATTTTGTCATTACAGTGCCTTATTGTTGTATCTTAATTCTCCCCTGAGTATTTGGTGTCAATATTGTGCAATCACCTGGCACTTTTGTGATATCACTGTGCCCTACTGATAAGTCTGTGTACCATGCTGTGCTGTGTCAGGGCCTGGTTAGCCATGACTGTTCATTGTTGTCCTATAACATTGTCCTCCAATGACAATACAGTTTCTAATGTTGCTATTTCTGTGTTATATTTTGTCAAAACAGTGTCCTTTAGTGCCATGAAATGTGTTATTGTCGGGAGCCATAATGGGACAAGCTAATAATGAGCAGATGATCATCCTGAAATGCTTGCCTCGGATTATTATATAATCTGCGACGAGTGTGCCCCATTAGCAAGGCTGTGGTGGACGTGATTTTAGGAAAGATTCCTGCTATTAATATGCTTTTCCCATTATTACTATTATTAAACATATGTAACAATCACTAAGCAATAGCACACCCCTTTGTAGCAGATCTCTGCAGATCCACGAAGATGTACTGTCTTGTAGTGATACTATATAGACAAATAGATGACTTCTTAAGTCTTAATGATGATCCTATAAGAATTCCTAAAATTATATCAGTGATTATTAAGTTCTTTTATATCGGGACTGCTATTAAGTCCCTTAGGCATAGTCAAACTGCAATGAGAACTCTGCCAGTCTCCTGAGTGTTATCAGTTAATTGCCCCAAGAGTGATAGTAACTGGACCTTCTCCTGCTCAGAGCACATTCCAAGAGGTCATAAAACCATCAGCCTAGGTTACTAGAGGGAATCCACAATTTATTATAGGTACCAGGACAGAAGAGAAAATATTGCCTGGGTTTATCTATACAAAACTTCACTAATTTCTTAAGTTATAGTTTCAAACTTTCTGCGAACCTGTAGAGCTAGACAGGTGATGAATGTCTAGTTAGATAATTACTCCTAATGGGTATTCATGTAAACATTCTGTGTTGTAAACTTCTATTTCAATTTATGACTTGAATTTTGGTGTGAACTTGTGATGAACTTTGTAACATGTGATCATGTACTCTGAATGGCATATAAATACTGAAGACAAAGAGTTGGGGCGCGCGAATTAGGAATTAGTTAGTTAGACCCCATCGCCCTTTCCTTTCCCCCTGCCTAGAATTTTTCTCCCTTAGAATTTTACTTTGTTAGAATCTTTTCTTCTTCCCCACTCAGGACCTTTCCACGTTTCCCCTCAGATAGCTTTCATAGGATACTTTTTACACTTAATAAACTCTATAGTAACTTTTCTAAAGTGTCTTTTCTTCCTGCAAGTTAGAGCCCAGCAGTTCCTGCTGAGATAGAACAAAGGCCACGTTGCCTAATCCTCTGCTGTTAGGCTACAGGTGTTAATCACCCTAGCCTGCAGTCCCATTATCCTCAGAAGAAGTTTTTAGGATAGCACAAGGCTATTTACTTAACACCTTGCTGGTCTTAGGGTCAGGATGCTGACTGCAGGTCAGCTACAGTAGCATAGGGGCTGCCTCGGAGAAGAACCGGACGGTGGGAGGAGGAGAAGAAAGAAGAACCAGCTGCATCTCTCTCTCTCCCCTTCTCTCACCCCCAAGCCGGGGGCGAGGGGGTCGGCTCCCGGCTCCCGGCATGTTATTGTAGCATCTGTGTTCTCTATTATGTCACTGCAAAAACTATTGTGAAATCACATGATATTTTGCAAATATAGTGCTCTCTTTTACACCTGTTCTTTCATAATGGTATCTTTTTACCTCAATTCCCTGTTGTACAATCACACCGTTTGTGCCATCATTATGCCAATTGGCCATTACAGTGTTCCATTGTTATACCACAGGGTCCTATTGAGTTATAATAGGCCTTACTATGTCATCAGTTCCTGCAAGTACTATCACAGTATCATATTGTGTGATCAACCTATCCTATAGTGCTATCATATTGTATGTTGTCATCAAATGACCTATTGTACCATTTTGTTCACCACTGTGTCATCACAGTAAATTTCTGTGTCATCTCAATGCCCTATATGAGTATAGATGCTTCTTTTGCTACTACAGTGTCACACTGTCATCACTGAGGATTATTGTGCCTTCACTGTACTCTATTATGATGTAACTTTACCTGTTATAAAATCTACATCCTATTGTGTTGTCACAATGACTTGTTATGCCATCAGTGTGTCCTATTATACAGTGTGCCATATTGAGACATCACTGTGTCCTATTATGACATAATTATGCCCTGTTGTAGCAGCCATGTGTCTAAATATGACACCTGTATGTCCTATTGAGTCTTCACAAGGTGCTTTTGTGTCATCACAATACCATATTGTACCATCACTATCTCCTATTTAAATGTGGCTTATAGGTTCAGAGTTTCAGTCTTTTATATTCATAGGAAGCTACATCGCATAGTCTAGAAATACACCGTGGTGGAGAAGGAACTGAGATTTCTACATCTTGATCCATAGGCAGCCAAGAGACTCAGTTTCCAAACTGGATAGAGTTTGAGCATAGGGCCTCAAAGCCATTACCATAATGACACACCTTTTCCAACAAGGCCACTTCTATTCTAATGAGGCCAAACCTCCTCATAGTGCCACTTTTTGGGGCAAGCATATTCAAGCCACCACATATGGTCTATTGAGTCTTTTCTATTTTATTTGGGATGTCACTGATTTGATATACAAGATAGACTTTTAATTTGTATCTTAATATAAATACATCATTTCCCCTACAAAGTTTCAATTCCATAGAGAATTAAGTTCTTATCTAATGCATTACTGTACATAAATATATTCATGAGTGTGTGAGTGATCTCTCCCTCTCTCTCACTGTGTGTGTGTGTTTGTGTGTGTGTGTGTGTGTGTGTGTGTGTGTGTGTGTTGTGATTCCCAGAGCATATAGTAGCTTTTGAAATTATCTGGCATGATCACATTTATATCTTTTCCCTATCCATTACAGGCTTCCATATTTCCAGACTTTTAATCTACACTTGGTGTCTGAGTTTTTATTGCTGCAACTAAACACCATGATCAAAGTTACTTAGTGAGAAAAAGATATGTTTGACTTACACTTCCACAGCACTGATTATCATTTAAGAAAATCAAAATAGGAACTCAAATAGGGCAGAAACCTGAAAGAAGAAGCTGATGCAGAAGCTTTGGAGAAGTTACTGTCTTGCTCAGCTTACTTTCTTTTTAAAACCCAGGGCCACCAGTCCAGGAATAGCACCACTGACAGTGAACTGTGCCCCCATTCCATCAATCTCTAATTAAGAAAATACCCTACCACTTTATCTTATGAAGATTTTTTTTCTCAATTAAGTTTCCCTTGTTTCAGATGACTTTGGTTTGTATTAAGTTGGCAGAAAACTATTCATAACATTTTGGGAGTATTTGTTATATGCAAAGTACCAGTGTCCAGTGTCCTTCACCTGGTTGGTTAACAGCATGTTGCTAATGGTGTCTTGGAACACAATCAGGAGAAGAAGATTCAACACTAACAGGAGGAGGCAAGGGTGCTGCTAGATTCTAAGATAATTCAGTAAAGGAAAGGGTTGTGGAGGTGGCTTGGTAGGTAAGAAAATTGCTGCAAAAATATATGAACCTGAGTTGGGGTTTTGCATGGGAAATGGGAAGAAACAAGATTATTATTTGAATTTAAGGATGCCAACCTAGCTGGAAATGCAAGCTCTATGTTCAAGAAGAGATCCTGACTTGAACGGGAACAAGCATAGAGTGATAAAGGATGACAGGCAGACACCACCTTTCTACTTTTCCTTCATAGCCCAAACATTAACATAATACCATATAACACAAACAATTAATGAAAATTTTTATGGTGGATAGTTTATGGTGTCTTTCATTATTGGTCATTTTTATTATGCAGAAAATTAAGAAGTACATGGAGGGTTTCTGGTTGATTTTTGTTCTTTGGTTAATTTATTTGAGGTATAGAGATTTCAGCTGACATTTGGTGAGTAGAGAGCAAAAATGCTACTGAGGATAGAACAAAAACTACTGGATGGAGGAATTTACCCATAATCGTCATGGTCCACGCTGAGGAACCTTGTTTTAATTCTATATTGACTATTAGTGATGCCAAGACACAGATGCCCTCTCAAGCAAATAAAATAGAGTATATTCTGGAATCAAACATGAGCTAACTCATCCTATGAACATAAATTTAGCTAGTACCTCATGTATCGCTTTTTTCCCCTGTGCTAAAGCATCATGAATAGGGTAACTTGTAAAAGAAAGTGTTGAATTGGGTTTAAGTTTTTAGAGGGTCAGAGTTCACAATGATGGAACACATACATGGCAGCACAAACAGCTGGGAGCTTATATTTGTATCTGCAAGCAAAACACAGAACAGGAGCTAATTGAAAATGGTAGAGTCTTTTGAAATTTCTAAGCCTCCAGTGACACACTTCCTCCAATATGACTTCCCTATCTAATCCTTCCCAAAGAATTCCACCTACTAAGAATCATGCATTTAAATATAGGAGCTGGTTGGTTGGGATCACATCTTTGATCCCAACACTCTGGTGTCAGAGGCAGGCAGATCTTTTAGCAATCTTAGTCTAATTTAAGGACAGCCATGAATACATATGAAAAATGTCTCGCTAAAATAAACTTCTCTCAAAAAAATAATAAAACAACCTAGAAACCAAGCCAAACAACAAAATAGAAGCCTAAGTAGGCTATTTTCCTTTAAAGCATGACAGAACAGTAGAGTGTTTCAGTATGGCAACAGTTCATGAAGTTTTCTTAGAAACAAAGCAAAGAAAGTTATTAATCAAGACATTTTTTATATCTTTGGGTGGGAACATCAGGTAGGTAGATTAAAGTAAGAAAGACTCTGCTACATGTTTCAGCTGTTTTCTGATGACACTTAAAGTCTCTGTGCTAGTGGAAGCTAAGCATCTGTTTATAATATAAAGCTTCACATAATAGTCATAAGGGTATTATGTCAAATACTGAGCTGAGCAGTAATTATTACTGAAGGACTAAGACAAAACAAGATAATTTGGCTCAAAATCTGCAAAATTCTAACTTTGTTCATTCATAGTTTTAATCAGTCAGTTAGATCTGTTTAATTATTAAACAAATGTGGATTTTCTTCCCCCAGGGTACATTAATTCATCCTAACTTTGTGTAAGTTTAGCTTCTGACCTCACTATAGAAATTAAGCAACCATTTTTTAAAAAAATGAAGTACAATCCAGCTCTTAGGAGGGGTTTAATAACACATGAATGATTGAATTAAATTATGCAATACTTTATAGATGTCTCTAAAATGTCTTGATATACTGATTTGTTCACTCCTTAAATTAAAATGTTTCATGAACTTTATAACCCCAAGTCAATGATTATGTCCATAAATGCTAAGTGAAAACCAAGCTATCAGAAAATTATCTAATTGATACCAAGCATGGGTATCTCCTAAGACTCCAGCATGTTCTTTCTGTCTTAGAAGGCCAGGCACCATTGGCACAAATATCCATAATGTATCAATTAGTATTTATTTTGTCAGGTTATGAAATTTTGCTGCAAAGCTGCATTGCATATGTTGAGGCATCTAAGACCAGAGAAAACTCTTAAGCCCAGTTGTGATTAGTCTGCTTATAGTTCAACTTCACCAAAGGGAACATGTGATTTGAAAGAAAAACTTTTTACAAGTATTTTTTTCTAAATAAAAAAAAATGTATATATATATTTCCAAAACCAACATAGCACTTTGTCAATTTCTTGAGAAGTAACACAACTAAAGAGAAATTTAGTTAAGGAGGAAAATGTAGCTTTCAAGCTTGTAAACTCTTCACATAAGAACTTCAATTTAATCTGAAAGAAAACTAGATCCATCAATTTCTATTCAACTCTCTGGAAAACCTGGGGGGCATTTTCTTTCTCCTTGTTGAATCTGTGTGTTAGATGTTATTTGAGTCATTTTGCTCTTGAGAAATTTATTTTAAAAATACCAAAAGAATGTACTTTGCTTTATTTTTCTTATTCTGTACAAATCTATATTCTCTCTCTCTCTCTCTCTCTCTCTCTCTCTCTCTCTCTCTCTCTCTCTCTCTCTGTTTGTGTGTGTGTTTGTGTGTATACAGAGGTGCATTTACATGCTTGTATGTGTCGCTGAACACACCTGTGCGTGAACTTGTGAAGGTCAGATTTCAACATTAGGTTCCTCCTTCTACTTATCGATATCTTACTTTTTGAAAGCTCTTGTTCCTCCTTTTTCCATCTCCCAAATTTGTGATCCTATTACACCAGTTTGTATGTATGCTGAGATCTGAACTCAGGTCCTTGCACCTGCGCAACCAGAACATTACCTAATGTGCAATTTTATCACCCTCCACACCTTGTTAATATTCCTTAGATTCTTATCTATAGGGAAATTATTTTGAAAATGAAAAGGGGGTCAATTTTTTTCTCCTATGATGTTCAGTAGTACAAATGAAGCACCCTAGTATTGTAGTGTGAGCACATGTGTCTGATTTTGAATCAACAATCTTTCTCTTCTGGAATCTCTTCTACAGTTGAATCCTTCATCAAGGCCAATATCTCTTCATAGTAGCTGTCCATGGAAAACACATTCCATGGATGATGTTTATTGAAAAATATGATGAAATATAAATGACTAATATGAAATATACAAAGCTAAATTCAACTATTTCTAACACACATCACAAGATTATAGCTGCTTATTTTGAGGACTTGACACCATATATAATAATTTGGGAAGAGGAAACTTCAATAAGAATAAACCTCAGTCACATTGGCCTGTAATCAAGCCTGTGGAACACGTTTGTGATTAATGATTGATGTAGGAAGGGCTCAGTACACTGTCCTTGCTCCTCTAGGCAGGTAGTTCTGGGTATATAAGAAAGTTACTGAGTAAGACTGAATCTTTATGAACAAAATGTCATTCTTAATATAGTTGCTTCCCTTCCACTGGCAAATAACCCTAAATATGTTTGAGCTCCCCTCCATAACCAGTTTCTTTATCTCATTTTGAGGCTTACTTAAGCTAACTGTGAAAAACCACAACTTGCTGGGTTGAAATACTGTATCCATCACTCATTAATTCCATAGCTCTGGGATAGCTTAGCTTGTGCCTCATTCTGCATTAGTGTATTAAGAATGATGACACAACCTACTTGTTCTCATTATTTCTAATTGTCAACTTAACATAGCCTCGAATCATCTGAAGATAAAATCTCCATTGATTGATTTTCCAGAATAGTTTTCTTTGTTGGCTTGCATGTAGAAGTTGGTTGTTTTGATTGTCTAAAGATGTAAGATTGTCCAGTTTACTGTGAATCTGGCATTCTTTGAATAGGAATTCCAGGTTACATAAGAAGAATAGCAAAGTTAAGTATGAAGCAGGGAGGTTTGTGCTTTTAGTCTCTGCCTGTTCATCATATAACCTCCCTCATTGACATTCGGTCACATGGAAGTATAACCTAATGAAAATTTTCCTTTCCTTAAGTTGTTTTTGGTCAATGACTACCATGGCAGCAGAAAAGAAACCAGAAAACTTCTCTATAGACTTGAGTTCATATTCTAGCATTACTCATTTTATTCTCAACATGAAACACAGTTCTTAGTCTATAGAATAGGTAGAGTCAATCTTTGCATGCATGAATAATAATACTTGATATATCTCTCCATCTATCTACATTGAAATCTATTCTAAGACATGGGCCATCTCTCATGTCATTCCATTCTTGGTAGCCATTAATAGCTAAATAAGGTTTTACCATTTTGACTCCACAGAATATTGAACAATTAAAGGTCCATTGATTTAATACTGTATTCATACTCTTAAATCAGTCATCCCTTCTTGTTCTGCAAGTTTTCTAAACCTTGATAGTCAAGCAATTTTACAAAATGTCTGATTTTTTTAATTGAAACTCACCAGTAACTAACAACATCCACCACCAGTCATTTAGGTGAAAATCAGATATTATATCTTATTCTTTGAAAAGACAACCCTGCATAATTAATAACACTGGTTTCCCTGGCCATCAGTGAGTGAAATGACTTTTGTGCTTCCAACACTAAAGGACAATTTTGGGGAGTCAGCTCTTGATTTTTTTCATTGTAAGGCAAGAACTCTGTTATTTTTGCAATGCTGCATTCTCCAGGAGAGCTGGCCAAGTAGTTCCTGGGCAATTTTCCTGTCTATGCCTCTCATCTCCCCAAAAGACTCCTAGCATCACAGACGCCCACCACCAGATACAGGGAAGTTGTAGTTTTGTTTTGTTTGCTTTGTTTTGTTGGTTTTTTTTTATTGTAAGTTCTAGTGATAAAACTTTGCTCACTGTGCCAACATGGCAAGCACTTTCACATGCTCAGCAATCATGCAAATAGCTATGTACTGATTAGTTTGATTAACACTTGATAAAATCAGGAATTGTCTGAGAAGAGAAAGCTTCAACTCAGGGAATTCCTTCATTGGATTGATCTGGTGGCATGTCTGTGGGAAATCTGATTGCTAATGTATATAGTAGGGCCCAGTTCATGGCGGACATTACTACATTAAGAAAGTGGACCTCAGCTGTATAATATGATTTCTTCTATGGCCTCTGCTACAGTTCCTCCCACCATGATGGCTTGATGATGGATGTGACCCATATAATCCTATTCTACCCTAAAGCTGATTTTTTGTCAGTGTTTTTTATCAAAACAACACAAAATAAAACAAAACAAACAAACAATGAAAACATACAACATTTAAGTGCAGATGCCTGATAATAAGCATGCACTTAAGAAAGAAAAAGAAAAGAGGAAAGGAAGGAAGGAAGGAGGATGGGAGAGGGAGGGAAGAAGAGGAAAGGATTAGGGATTTGGGATTAAAGGAGGGATGAGGGGACAGTGGGAGGGATGGAGGAATGGAGGGAGAGAAGGAGGTTCAATTCCTGTATTCACATTGACAAACTCATATAACACCAGCTACAGGGGATCTAAAGCCATCTTCTAACCTCCTCAGGAACTGGCACTCGTGTATATATAGCTAGCTCTGCCCACATACATATACATAACTTAAAACAATTTTAAAGAATAATCTTAAATAAATAAGGATGCAGGTTATCTTAGATTTTAATTTAGAAGTGGAATTACTTATGCAGAGAGAATGTACATATTTACAATTTTCCAAAGTAATTTTGCTAGGTTGTTCTCCTAAGACCATATGAGAAAACCTAGTTGCAACAAAATATGATATCCTGGTTTTGTGTTAGTGTGTTTTCTTAAATGAAAACTCATGTCCTAGACAGATACTCATGGGCCTCAGAAGGTAAAGGAACTTCATCAGCTGGAACCTACAGAATGTATCAGAACCCTCCCAGGGTTATAGCAGCCAGAACCACCTGTTCTGGAAGGCAGCAAAGATAAGGAGACAGCTTCTCAGCCTGTGGGCTATCTGGAGTGTCTAAGCTATCTCCAAGGATGTAGCATCTCTGAGCCATCATCTATGTGGAGCAGACATTTCTATGATGCAGCTGTTTTTCAGTCATCCCTGGTCCTGTACTGAACTCATCAACTATACCTCTTCTAGAACATGGAAGAACTCATTGGTTCCACAAGGTTGATGCAATTATTTATTTGTTGTATGTTTCCAATCTGTAGGAAGTAGTCAAGTGTGTTTTGTTTCCCCCAAAAAATGCCTCTCATATAACACATCATCAGTGTTTTTGTTGTTGTTGCTGTTGTTGTTTTTGTTTGTTTGTTCTTGTTTTGGATGAACAAGATTTAAATCACATATTCAGTGTGATTTAAATTTATACTTCTCTGAAGACTGATGTGATCTTGGTATCTATTCACCAGTGGTGGCTGCTTGGGTACATTCGCTGTCGTTTCAAGACATCAATTAGCTCTCTTATCAATGACATTGATCTGACAAATCAATTTCCAGAGGCTACATTCCAAAATGAAATCTTTTGAAACACTTATCCTATGGAGATGTGTTTTTTTTTTTCTCATTTTACCATATTTTTTTTCTGATGAATACTGGGAATCTAACACAGAGAACCTTGTACAAATTAGGGCAGCACTATCACCTATATCCCCAGCTCACCCTTTATTTTGAAACATGTTGTCTATGTCCTGGTTGATCTTGAATATACTTGAATTTTGATTATCCCTGACTCAGCCTGGAGAATTGCAGGGGTTACAGGCCCAATGACACTAAGCCTGCCATAACTACACTGTCTGAGACATTACTTGTGTTTGCCCTTTCTACTGTAAGTTTCTACGCATATCCCTTTATTATTAGAACCATCAGTGGATTATTTAAGAAATCTTTGCCAAATTGTTAGTATGTGTAAAATTTTATTTTTATTTTATTTAGGTATATGTATCTATGTGTATGTATGTGTTGTGTGCCTGTGTATGTTGAAGCCAGAAGACTGTAAGCCCAGTGCTTGTGTTACATGCAGTTCTAAGTGCCTGATAAGGATGCTGTACATAATTCTCAAATATATTAAGATTTAAAACATAAATATACAGTTTAATCATTCAATTAAGATTCTTTGGGATGTTTCTATATGCAAATTTTTACCATATGTGGTTAATAAAGATACAATTTCTGTATTATACTCTAAACAAAATGTTTGTGTTTATTTTCCTTGGCTTACCATTCTAAGACTTTTAGCACAATCTTAAATTATCCTGACAGTTAACTCCCTTCTGTTCCTAAATCTTAGGTTTAACTAAAATACATTCCCAGATGTACATGTTTGTACTGACACACACATACACACACTCTACCACACCAAAATTAAAATAACAAGAATTAACAATAAGTAGTCATTAATATCTCTAAAAAAGATAAATGCTAACTGAGTAGATTAAAAACAGGATCCATCATTCTGATGCATACTAGAAACATACTTCAATAACAAAATACATATTATTTCAGAGTAAAGGGCTAGAAAAAAAGAATTTCTAAGCAAAGAGAACCAAGAAGCAAGCTGGAGTAATCATTATAATATCTAATAAAATGGATTTTCAGCCAAAATTTATCAAAAGAGATTGGGAAGGATACTTTATACTCACCAAGGAAAAAAATCAACAAAGATGACAACTCAATTCTAAACATCTATGCCTCAAATGTAAGGGTACACACATTCCTAAAATAAACATTACTAAAACTAAAATCATACATCAAACAACACACATTAATAGTCAAAGTCTTCAACACTGCAATGTCATCTATTGACAGTCAATTGAGACATAAACTAAGCAGAGAAATAATAAAACTGACCAACTTTATGAACCAAATGAACAACACAGATACTTACAGACTATTTCCCTGAAACACAAAACAATATAGCTTCTTAGCACCTTATAGACTCATCTCCCAAATTAACTATATTGTTTGTCACAAACCAAGCATCGAAAATACGAGAAAAAGTAAGTACCTCTTGTATCTTATCAGAACACCATGGATTAAAGTTGGACAACAACAACAGAAACAACAGAAAGACTACAAACTCATGGAGACTAATTACCTCTTTAGTCAATGAATACTCGTTCAATGAAGATAAGACTAAAGGAATTTTTTAAAGGAATAAAGAAAAGAATTAAAATTTTCTAGAATTCAATAAAAATGAGGTCACAGCATGCCACAATTTATAGAACACAATGAAAACAGTGCTAAAAGGAATGATCATAGCACTAAGTACCTTCAAAAAGAAATTGGAAAGATCTCATACTAGCAATTTAAAAGAACACCTAAAAGCTGTATAACAAAAAAAGAAAGACATGCAAATTCACTGGACAGCAGGAAATAATCAAACTAAAGACCTGTATGACAAAGAACTTCACATCTCAAGAAAGAAATTGAGGAAGATATCAGAAGATGGAAAGATATCCCATACTCATGGATCAGTATATTAAAATAGCCCATACTCATGGGCCAGTACTTTTTGGATAGTGATTTTTAATTTTTTCAGTTCATTATATAGTTTGGATATTAGCCTCCTGACCAATGAAGGTTTGGGAAAGATCTATTCTGTAGGCTGCCATTTTGTGCTTTGGATGGTGTCCTCTGAGTTGTAGAAGCTCTTAAGCTTCATGGGGAACCATTTATTAATTGTTGATCTTAGTGGTATAACTACTGGTGTTCTGTTCAAGAAGGAAGTTGTCTCTTGTCACAATCCACTTGAAGATATCCCACATTTTCTCTTCTATTAGATTTTATGTGTCTAGTTTATATTGAGATTTTTGATCAACTTGACTTCAGTTTTGTACAAGGTGATAAATATGGATTAATTTGTATTTCTCATGCAGACAGTTAGAACAACATCATTTGTTGAAGATGCTTTCTATTTTCATTGTATGGTTTTCACTTGTTTTTCAAAAATTGAGTTTTTTTAGGTGTGAGTTGTTGATTTCTTTTTTTTGACTTATCTGATTTGATTCTGTTAATCAATGTGTCCATTTTTATGCCAATACCACAAAAGATTTATTACTTTTGCTCTGTGCTACAACTTAAAATAAGGAATGGTAATACCTCTATCAGTTCTTTAATATGCAGTATTGTTTTCACTAACCTGAATTTATTTTTTTATATGAAGAAAAGAATTTCTTCTTTAAAGTCTTTCAAAAACCATGGTAGAATTTTAAAGCGAATTCCATTGAATCTATTGATTGCTTTTATTTTATTCAATATTTTATTTATTTACATTTCAGATGTTATCCACTTTGCCCATCTCCCACATTAATCCCCTATCCCATTCCTCCTCCTCCTATTTTGCTTTTATACCAGGTTGGAAGCCAAAGTACATGACTAGAAACTGAAACTGAACCCCCAGACAGAGCTATCAACTTGATTGCTTTTACTAAGATAGAAATTTTTACTATTTAATGGTGACATCTACATAATAGAACCAGACTAAGGATTGATAGCTTATTGAAAAAAATCTTGCCACTCATATTCTAGGCCTTGGATTCAATTCCCAGCCTTAAAAACAGATAGGAGAGCCTATTTTCAAAAGAAAAGTCTGTAGAGTCAGGTATGATGATGCATTTTTGTAATTGCAATCAGCAAGATAGAAAAAGTCTGACCCCTGAATCTGGCTAGTCAATCAAACTTAGCTTACTTATTAGTTTCTAGTCCTTTGTACAAATCCATCTCAAAAAGAGAATGTAATTATTGCCTGACAAATGACACCAAAAGTATCTTTCATATTTTCAATTCAGTTACATATAGACTTAACCATATCTTCATAAGTATATGCACTTCTACCTACATGAGTACACATAAAGAGACAGATAGTAAACAGACACCACTGTCACATCAGTTGAAGACTTGAAAATTAGTCCACAGCTATAGTTTCAAGAGTATATGGGCTAGATGTTACCAGGAATAGTGTAATGTCCTTTGTAGATAGAGCTCTGCTTTGTACATTTTGATATGCCAGTCCATCTACTTCACTATTCCTTACTGTCATCACCCTAAATCAAGTCTCTCCTTTCAACCCCTTGTGGTCCTTCCTCAATTTCTCCTGTTGCATAGACTCCTGAGTTCTTTCTTTTCCCTCCTCTTAAACATTTTGTATCTCAGTAGTCTCAAGAATAGAAATCTATAAAAGGTGAGGTAAGGGTTACAGGCTTTTCCGTATTCCTAGACAAATATTTGTGCTGTGCTAAAAGTAAGAAGGTAATGGAGCAGTAGCATGCCAGCATGTTCTGTCCTCTGAAAATGAAGATGGAAAATAAGCCCGAAATGGAGTAAGGAAGCATAAAAATTAAACCCACAATATTATTGCAAGTGAAATAAAGGTCAGTGCATTTCAAAATGTCAAGTGACAAAAGGATAATTTCCCTTCCAGGCAGTAGGTTAGCTGCTGCCAAGGCTTGGATGGGTCTGAATTCATTTATTTCTTTAGTGTCATTGTGCCAGTATATTAGTAATTTATTCAAGTTTGTATTAATATCAACATAAATGTCTATTAGCATTTTAACATGCATGTAAAGGTTGGCAGATAGATTATATGTATTCTGAGCATAATCATTATACATTGACTAGAATCTGTATATATTCAAAGCCATATTGAGCATTGGTCTGGAGGGTGAGATTGTTGGGTTCAAAAAGATATTGCATCTCTACCTAGCTAATAGATTTTACTGAGTGTATGTGTGTGTGTGTGTGTGTGTGTGTGTGTGTGTGTGTGTGTGTGTGTGTGTGTATTAGATGTAGAAGAGAATAGAGAGAAAGACATTTGACTGTTGGGAGACAATAGCTCAGAGATAAGGCATTATAGGCACTCAATAACTCTTGTATCTGTTTGAGTTATGGTAGACATCTCAGTGAGCAAATATTTGTTATGCAAACATAAGACCTGACTTCTGCAGAAGAAATCCTGATAATTAAGGTCATAGTCTCCCATGTCCAGATAGTTTCTCTGAGTCGGTGCAAAATGGAAAGCTTCCTTTACAACCAGCGCTTTTGCTTTTATGACATTTTCTGGGGAGTCTGAACCCCACACCATCTACTTGGGAAGTTCAGTAGTCTTTTGGAGACCTACAAGTTCATCTTACTTGTTCTACACCAGAGCCTTGAACAAGTACCTTGGATTCCTAGAATGCCTCTCCATACAAACAAGGCATTCATTGTACTTTGAATCCTAGCCCATGACTTTATAATTATCCTGAAAACTTCTTTCCACTCTCAAAGGTTCATATATATAGTCCTGGATCACTCAGACTAAAATGTAAATGTACAAGCCCATCACAAATCCATTTATGCACACAAGCTAAGACCATCTAAGAGAGCTGTTTCATTACAATACCCAGGGAAGGGCTTTCTTACCCACAGCACTCAATCTCAAAAGAAACAAAATCTTGCAGACCCCACCCATTCTGGATTCTGCTTCATCCTTCTAGTCTGGAGGCACTGAAGGAGAAAATCTAGTACTTGGAACCCCAACTGAACCCCAACATGCTTACCACAAATTCATGAAAAAATTCAAGCAGTATGATGCACATCTATAACTCCAGTGCTGAAAGGGAGAGCTAGGGGGACCACTGAAGCTCCATAGATAAACAGTATACTAAATTCAGCATGTTTAAACTACAGTGAGAGACCCTGCCTCAAAAATAACACCATTTCTGGACAGGTGGTACTTGGCTATACAGGAAGACTAGCTGAGCATGTGCAAACAAGCCAGCAAGAAGTAATCCTCCATTGTTTCTACCTGAGTTTCTTCCCGGACTGCATTCAGTTATAGGTTGTGCCTGGATTTGTAAGCCAAATAAATATTTTCTTATCTACGTTTCTTTTGGTCAAGGTGGCTTACCACAGCAACAGAAATTTTAAACATTATTTATTTAGGACAGACCCCAAAACAATATGGAAATTTTCAAACGCTGAAGATAAATAGTACAACCATAAGTTTTGCACTTGTATTAGAATCATATAACATTATTATGACTTATTTATATAGTAATTCTTGTAGTGCATATGTATTATTTACAAGGTTATTAAAATTTAAATTTATTGCATTTTGAATTACATACACTATTGCAGATTATAGTTCTTCCACACAAGGTCACAAAACCTCATGAAGAAAGGTTTGATAATGGAAGAATAATTTTTATATATTAAAACTATTTTAAAGCAGATCTTTCAAACAATGACATTTTAAATGATCCAGATTTGTGAAGCAAGGACACTTTCTTCCAGTGAAATGGAATTTAGCTATTTAGTTCCTCATATAAAAGCTTTCCACAAAATATATGTGAAAATTATAAGGCAAACTTCTAGGACTATAATGCACTTCAATGGAAGAATCAGAGGAGGAAAATAATTCTTTCCCAATCCAAACTTTCCTCAGGGAAAACAAACCAAATTGACAATAATGTTTCAACCTAGATTGCTTTAGTCAGGTTGTCCTTAAATGTTTAAGATGCACTATGTATGTGCGTATTCTGGACTTCTGTGAGATAAGGGGTCACATATATTCTTTTTGAGTTGAGAAAAAGCCCACCAAACAATGCCAGACTTCCAGAAGGAATAATTTTTGAAATCTAACCTACAGGAATTAATTTTGAAACAAAAAAGTTTGTGGCTAAGATATGTCCAGCCAATAAGAGTGCTATTTCTCTTTCATCAGACTAATTCAGTTTCTACCACCCATCTTATGGCTCACAACTGAATATAACTCCAGTTCCAAGAAATCCAAAACTATATTCTCATCACCAAGAACACTAGACATGAACTTGGTGAATGTAAATAGAGACCTGCAAAGATGCATACATAGAAAATAAATAAATGAATAGAAAGAAGGTTTCCTCCAACCACAGAACTTCTTTGAGAAGATCCATCTACAACTTGAAACAGAACTGACTTCTGATACAGAAATCTCTGGAGACACCTTGTCAAAAATATCACACACACACACACACACACACACACACACACACAAATTATAGTATTTTATAATGTTCCTAGGAGCACATGTGTGTGCTTCTGCTGTGATCAGTTAGTTCTAAGCCACCCCAAATACAGTAAACATCATTCCATGAGCTAGGGCAGAGGACTGAAAAAAGGGGAGTAAGTGAGTTGAGCACCAGAATTCACCTCTCTCTGCTTCTTGACTATGGAAGCACCAGCTGTCTCATGTTTCTTCCATCAGGCCATCCTCTCCTTGGTGGACAGTTCCTTAGAACCCTGAGAAAAAAATGAACTTTTTCTTCTGGAGGTTTCTTTGGTCAGTAATTTTGTTGCAACAATGAGTGAGTAACTCATAGCTCTCAACGGCAGTACAGTATTCTATGATTATATTAATTGAACAGTCACACACACACATGCTAGCTAGATCATTCAAGTTAGTCAAGTAGCCATTTGATTCTATTTCTACAGTTTAGGTTTATTTTCATTTTTATCACAGTATTCTACATTTTATTTTTGTTTCACTTTGTTTTTGTTCTTAAGGCAAGGTCTGATCTTGAAATCCCTATGTAGCCAAAAATAATTTTGAACTCCTGATTCTCCTGTTTCCATTTCCAGTGCACTAGGATTATAGGCATGTGCCACTACAAGTGTGTTTGTTTGTTTGTTTGTTTGTTTGTTTTTAACAATGCTGAAGATCACATCCATGGATTCATGTATCCTAGATGAAGGGCTCTATCAACTGAGCCATGTCCACAACTTCAAAATAACTGCTTAAAATGAGAATGTAATACTTCCTTGATGTAATGATAATTCAGAATGGCAAAATGAGAGCAAGTAGCATAATACAGGACTTTATGAGCAGTGTTAAAATCTCAGTAAGCACAATAGTACAACTTATACTCTTTTAGAAGATATATTTACAACACATACACACACACACACACACACACACACACACATGCACATACAGGACTTCTGAATTCCCTCCTTTGTTTACCAAAGTAGAAAAAAAATGCTTTCTTTGGTGACCTTCAAAGACTTTCCATTGGAAAGATCTTTCTCTTTTTTGCCACATTCATCAGCATTTATGCAAGGATCTCATGAGTGTCTTCTGGACTGGCAAATTCTATGCCTTGATTTATGTTATCACTGTGCTCACCGAATGTGCAGCTCACTGATTTACAATGGATGGATGTCCACTGAACTATAAGGATTCTTTCTCCATATCTTCAGTTTTAGAATTTACAGTGCACATCATCATATCTGGAATTTTACATGTGTGCTGGGTATCTGTATCCATTTACGGATCTTAGTGAGCACTTTATTGACTGATCCATCTCCCCTGCCTTTAGATAAATTGAATAATTAATCCTTTTGAGAATTTTTGGGAGAAAAAAAAATGACTTACATGCTCTGAAACTGGAGTTAGAGGTGGCTGTTAGCCACCATGTGCATACTATGGGCTAAATCCTGGTCCACTGTAAATGCAGCCAGTGTTCCATTGTTCTTGTCTTCTCTACTGGCATGTATGTTACAGTGGTATAGAATTGTCTTTTTGAAGAACTCCTACAGTATGAGTAGGGGCTATCTATGTCTCTTTTGCTTGTTTCAGGGACACTTTTTTTCATACTGCTTGCCTCATCCACCCTTAATATGAAAAGAGTTATGTAGTGTTACTGCAACTGGTTAATATCAATGGGGGGGGCTGTTCTTTTCTAAAGAGAAATGGAAGAGGAGAAGATGGAATGTACAAAGGGGAGGTAGGGGGAAGAGCTAGGAGGAGAGAAGTGAGGGAAAACTGTGGTCAGAATATTAAAAACAAAAAGAGTCAAAATCAAATAAAAAAATTACTTAGATCCAACAAATGGACACAAGCTTCAGACCCTTGTGGTTAAATTAGGGAAAGGCTGGGAGAAGCTGAGGAGGAGGGTAACCCCATAGAAAGACCAGCAGTATCAACTAACCTGGACCCCTGAGATCTCTCAGACACTGCACCACCAACTCGGCAGCATACACCAGCTGATATGAGGCCTCTGACATATACAGCAGAGGACTGCTGGTCTGGCCTCATAGAGAGAAGATTCACCCTCAAGAGACTTGAGGTTCATGGGAGTGGGAGGCCTGGTAGCATGGGAAATGTGGAGACAGGGGAGGAAGAATGAGATGAGGAACTGCTGGAGGGCAGACTGGAGAAGGAATAATGACTAGACTATACAAAAAAGTTTATATAAAAGAAAGAAAGAAAGGAAAAAATAAGAGCTAGGTACAAACCCTTATATTAATAATGGGTAAAAAAAATGAATAAAAGGGTCCCAAGAACACACAAAAGAGTTCATAGGGTCCAAAACACTGTCATTTCCACTGTTAGGATTTCCATAAAAATACCAAGCTAACAACTATTACATGCATGCAGAGGCCTTAGTGCAGGTTCTGTACTTGCTGTTTAAGCTAATGAGTCCCTATGAGTTCTACTTAGGTGATATCTCTGAACCAAGTTCTCTGCTGTGGCAGGTACAATTCTTACTCCCACCTTTCCATTGATGTTTGAGCTCTAAGGTGATGGAGATCTCCTGATGAAGATTTCCAATTTGTTATCAAACTCTGACTAAATTTTGGTTGTGAATCTTTTCATCTGCTCACATCAGATGTCACCAGAAGTCTCTGGTGAGGATTGGACAATCATTGAAGTATGAGTATATAAAAATATTAGGAATCATTTTATTGATTTTTTTCTATCATAGATTTCTGGGATATCCAGCCTCTGTTTTCTGGTCATCCAGGCATTATCAAAGATGAGATCCCTCTCATGGTATGAGACTAAAATTAGACCAATCATGGGCTGTCTATTCCTACATGACTCCATTGACCCAGCACATCTTGAAGTCAAGATATATTGCAGGTCAAAAATTCTATGGCAGAGCTTTTTTTACAGTCTGACCAGTAGAATTCTTGCCTGATTACAAAGGATGGCCAGTTCATGCTCTGTACCATTGATTACTATGGGTCCTCCCAAGGGTCCCCCTCTTAGTATGCTGGAAATTACTATTGCATTTGGTTTCCATGTCCCCTCACCAACCCCTACCAATTCTTTATCCAGATGATCTCTCCTGTTCCCACCTTTACATGCCTCAGTCAACTTGCAAATGTATGCTGTTTCCCATTCCCAAAGAGATCTATGCATCACTGTGTTGCTTAGCCTTTCTAGGTCTGTGTATTGTAGCCTGATTATCATTTGCTTAACAGCTAATATAAACTTACATGGGAGAAACCATGTTTCTCTTTCTCGACCTGATTACCTCATTCAGTATGATTTTTTAATAGTTATATTCATTTGCCTACAAATGATGTCGTATTTTTAACAATGGAATAATACTCCATTGTGAAAATGTACCACATTTTCTTTATCCATTCTTTCATTCAGTGATATCTAGATTGTTTCCAGTTTCTGGCTGTTATAAATAAATCCACTATAAATATATTTGAGAAAGTACCTTTGTGATAGGATGGAGTGTCCTTTGGGTATATGCCAAAGATTTATATGGCTGGTTCTTGAGGTAGATGGGTTTCCAGTTTTCTGAGAAATCACTATATTGATTTTTATAGTGATTATACAAATTATCGCTCCCATCAGCAATGGAAGTGTGTTCCCTTGTCCCACATTCTTACCTTTGTGGGCTGTCATTTTCCTCATTGATCTTAGCCATCGTGACAGGTGTAAAACAGAATCTCAAACTAGTTTTGATTTGTGTTTTCCTTTATGGGTAAGGGTTTTGAACATTTCTTAAATGTTTCCTCAGCCATTTGAGTTTCCTTTATTAACAATTCTCCTTTTATTAAAATCTTTGTCCTGTCTTTAATTACATTATTTAGTTGGTTAATATCAAGTTTCATGAGTTCTTTATATATGTTGCATATTAGCCCTCTATTGAATTTGTAATTGGTGATTTTTTCATTTTATATGCAGCCTTTTTGTTATATTAATGATAATATCTTTTTTATTTTAGAAGCTTTTCAGTTTCATGAGGCCCCATTTATTAGGTGTTGATCTTAGTGGTTATCCTATCAGTTTTCTTTTCAGGAAGTTGTCTCCTGTGCTAATGCATTCAGGACTATTCCTCACCCTCTATTAAACTCAGTATTTCTGGTTTGATGTTGAGTTTTTGATCTGCTTGGACTTGAGCTTTATGAAGGGTGATAGCAAAGGATGCATTTGCATCTTTGTACATGCAGATATCAAGTAAGAACAGAACCATTTGTTGAAGATGCTTTTTTTTCCATTGTTTATTTCTGGTTTCTTTATCAAAAATCACATATCTGCAGTTGTGTGATTTTATGTCTGGGACTTGGAATTGCTTTCACGAATCAGTATATCTGTTTCTCTACCAAGGTAATTAGAGTTTTTTATTACTATAGTTTGGAATTAGGGATGATGATGCAGCTGCAAGTTATTTTATTGCTCAGTATTGTTTCAACTTCCCTATGTTTTTTTTGTTTTGTTTTGTTTTTCCACATTAAGTTGAGTACTGTCCTTTCAAGATCTGTAAAGAACTGTGTTGAGATTTTGATAAGGTTTGCATTGTATCTACTGTGAATTGTAAATATTGCATTGCAGATTCCCTTTTAGGAGTGATATTTTTACTATGTCAATTTTATTGATCCATGACTACTGGGGATCTTTCCATTTTCTGATATCTTGTTCAATTTCTTTCTTCAAAGCCTTGAGGTTTTTAACAACACAAGTCTTTTGCTTGCTTAGGTAGAGTTACCTCCAGGATATATTTTATTATTTGTGGCTATTGTGAAGGGTGTCATTTACTCAATGTACTTCTAAGTCTGATTTTTTTTTTTTAGTTAATCTTCTATCCAATCACTTCACTGAATGTGTGTTTCAGCTCCAGGAGTTCCCTGATAAAAAATTTTGGTGCTGCTTATGTATACTATCATATCATCTGCAGATAGCAATACTTTAAATTCTTCTTTACCAATTTGTATCCTTTTGTTTAGTTGTCCTATTGCTCTAGCCAAGACTTCAAGAACTTTGTTGAATAGGTAAGTAGCAAATGGATACCCTTGGCTTGTTGCATATTTTAATGAAATTGCTTTGAGTTTCTCTCCATTTACATTGATGGTACATAAAAGCTCAGTGTAATTTGTCTTTGTTATGTTTAGGTATGGTCTTTGTATTCCTATTGTCTCCAAGACTTGTATAATGACTATGTGTTAGATTTTTGTCAAAGACTTTTTCAACAACCAATAAGGTGATTATGTTCTTTTTCTTTTTTTTTTCTTTTTGTTAATGTTGTTTTGTTTCTTAGTTTCTTTATATTGTGGATTGCATTGAATAATTTTTTGTATGTCAAACCATCTCTATCTTTTTGTAATGAAGCCTACTTAGTCAAGCTACATGATCTTCTAGATGGACTCTTAGATTTGGTTTGCAAGTATTTTATTGACTATTTTTGCATCTATGTTCATAAAGAAAAATAGCCTTTAATTCTCTTTGTTGTGTGCTTTTGTTATCCCTGTGACTGTGGATTCATAAAAAGAATTTGGCAATTCTCCTTCTGTTTTTATTTCGTGGAATAATTTGAGGAGCATTGGCAGTAGCTCTTCTTTTAAGTCTGGTAAAATTCTAAGACAAAACCAGCTGAACCTGTTTTTGGCTTTTGTTGATGGTGGTGGGAAACTTTCAATGACTGCTTCTATTTCCTTAGGGTTTATATGCTTTTTAAAATTATTTATCTCATCTTAATTTAATTTTGGTAAGTCATATCCAGAAAAAAAATATCTATTTTATTTAGTTTTGAGGTGGGTTTGTGTAAATGATTTTCTCAAAGAAAGAACTCTTTGTTACATCAGGTAGTCTCGCTAAACTCCTACACAAACTGATGGTGTAGTTGGTAGAGCAGGGAGTCGTCATCCATATTGGGTGCTGAGAGAAAGAGCAATGAGGATGGTGGTATAAAGTAAATGAACCATGCAACCAGAAAGAAAAACTGGTAAGTGAGCTCAGACCCAAGAAATCCCAGAGACTTGATATCAGCTGAAGTTCAGCTACTTCCTAACCATTTCTGTACCTGCTCTGGAATATGTAATCAGGACATCCCACAGCAAAGACTATGCACAGACAATTATGCAAGAAAACACCTGAAGTTCTTCCCAATAAAAATAGAACATAATTGACATTTCAAACTGATCCAGCAAGTAAAACGTACTCCTAGATCTCACCCTACTGATCAACATTTATATAGTCTGTGTCTACATGGAATAAAGGCCATAAGTTATTTCAGAGAAGATTCTCAGAGGGTGGCTTATTATATTGAGCTGTAACACTTGGGGAAAAGTTCTCTCTCCTGTAGCAATCGTCAATGGACCTTGGACCAGCCTCACTGGACAGGCTCATGTCCAAACTTCTGCCTTTCCTGCTATTGTAACTGTGGCTGCTGGAGTAGATGATGAGAGACTTGGAACCTCACCTACCTGTTCTGTGTAGGATTCCCAAAACTACTGGCTTCTTTTTCAACAGCTATAAAACTACTGGCATTCCCAGCTGGAACAGAGCTCCATGGAACCTAGTTTTCCTGTTGCCAAATATAATTTACACTGAGTTCTCTCTTCAAAGTAGAAAAGCAGACCTTAAGCATTAACATTAACATGCCAAGAATGCTTGAAATTAGTATTTCTGTGTGTGTCAATTCTACTCCATGAAATATTTGTCCAAGGGTTGTAATTAATAGAGGCCCCTGCAGGCTTAAGAGTGTTATAATATCTATCTAACATTTAATATATCATAGCTTTTCTCAGTGTAGAAATAAACAGTCATTCACACCAAAAGCTGAAGGCAAAATATTTCAAAGTCAATTCATCTAATCTGCTTTGCTCATTTGCTTCTACCTAAATCTTCACTACAGGCAGATAGTTGAAAAGAAAATAAAAGAGGACAAAACAGAGAGAATAGTAATGAGGAAGAGAAGGGAGAAGGTGGCAGAGGGTCCCAACTGGAATTCATCCATACACATTTGATTTGACCTGTGGTTCTGTAGGAATCATAATCTGGATCCCATGCCAATGGGGACTGAGAGTGCGTCCTTGGTACTTGAACACTAGAAATTTGTCAGAAGGCTCTCATGAAGTAGAGTTGAAACATGCTGGACTGGCATCTTTTCTGGGGCCAAAACTATAAAAATAAAATTTAATCAGATAAGCCGAAGAAAGAGAATGTTAACAAGGCAGTATTTTTGGCAAGGTATAATAGGTAAGAGTATATATATATATATATATATATATATATATATATATATATATATATTGTAGCTATAGTTCTATAGTTCTCCAACTTGTTTTGGAATAGCGTCTCCTAGTGAGACCAGAGATCACTGCTTTGGCTACACTGGCTTACCAGAGAGCCCCAGGTTTGTTTCTGTTCCTGTTTCTCCTTGCTAGAATTGCAGGTATACAGTCCGTCAGATAGCACTATGCATGGCCAATGATAATATTTATAACCCTGACTTGTGGAACCCAAATAGCTTTTCTCAGCAGAAGAGATACTCAAGAAGGAAAAAAACCTGCCTGTGATTTTTTTCCCATCTTAGCTGCAATGCAGCAATACATAGGACCATCTAAAATAGGACAGGCTAACAACAAAGTCCTTGAGCCTCTTCAATCAGATGAGGCCAAAGATCAAGGTCGTAAAGACCAACCAATTTCAGATCTCACAGCTCTTACTAAACTAATAAGGGAAATAAAATCCATCTACTGACCCCTGCCTTCTTATCACTCAGAGGAAACACTAAATAAAACATCTGCTCCTCCAGCTCCTTCTTCCCTCATCTAAAGACTGATTTCCATTAGAAAAAAAATGAGGTTCCATTACTCCACCTTCTCCAGCCCAACTGGAGAGAGATATCTTTTTTTTTCCCCTTCCCCAATCCACAAAAGCCAAAGACCTATAAAATGTGTCCAAATCATGCCAAAATCCATAGTCCCCCACACCCAACCATCTACCATGCAACAACTTTGTTATTTTTAATCACTTTTTTTGCAAAAACAAGCCCACCTGTAAGGCTACTCTGGAATCTGACACTTATTCTACCAGTTGCATTTTTAGGAACAGATATCTCTCTTACATCAAAACAACCCCTTAAACCCACCCTTTTCCTTTCTCAAAAATTAACTCTCACCTTCCTCCATAGCTTTTTGGCTAACCCTAACTGGCTCCCCTTTCTGACAAACACTCAACCACTCTTTAACCTCCTAAAAGGAGATAAAAAGACCTCCTCCCCAAGAACAGTTTTCTGTGAAGTAATCCAAGCTCTAAACTTCTTCAATACAGCTCTAAAAGACATGGCTCTTCCTAGGTATGACCCAGCAATACCCATAGAAGTTATCTTTAATTTCTCCCATACAGTTATTGGAGCCCTATTCCAACCCCAGGGAGTGCTGAAATGGCTCCACACAACAATGGGTGATGCACCATGAATTTTAAATGAGGTTTAGGCACTCACTAGTATGATTAAAGATGGCAGGTACAGTGCCCTACAAACCCCAGGAAAAAAATCTGAAATTCTTGTCATACACTTCTCCCTCTCTGATATTCAGTGGCTAATCAAAAATCACTACAGATTTGCTATCAGCTTACTTGGATTCCTAGCACAAATTGACAACTATTATCCTGATGAGAAATGGGCCTCAGCCCTCCCTTTGTTGTGATGGCTGCCCTCCCAAACTATTTTTTCAAAAATTCCATAGTTGGAGCCCCCTTAATATTTACAGATAGGAGAATGAGGGATGCTGCAGCAATGATATACTGTTCATGTGAGAATGAGCCCCTAATTCTCATCCTCAAAGAGCTGTCCAATCACTTGCCCCCATATTAAGAATTATATGATATCTATCTATCTATCTATCTATCTATCTATCTATCTATCTATCTATCTATCTCTAAAGCAAGTCAAGGGCCTCCTTAAACTTTTTTCAGATAGTGCATATGTTGTCAATTTGCTCCTCTGGCTGTCAAACTAAATGCCAACCCACTTTCTCATCTACTCATATAGGTTTTTGTCCTCTTACAGGAAAAACCCTCCCCCATCTGCATCCAGCATTTCAGATCTCACAGTTTCCTGCCAGGCCCAATGCCTGAGGGAAATGCTCTCACTGACAAAACTGCATCAAGAGGAATATTTATAACCTCCACTGAGCCAGCAGACCAATTTCATTCATGCACACACACAAATATAGTAGGGCTTCCTGCCTGCTTCCCCCACATGCTTCTTGCTTGACTCCAAAAGGAAATAAAAACATGCTCTACTTGGTGCATCCCTTATTATCATCCCAGCTATAGAAACCATGGGCATCAATTCTGGAGGCCTCAAATCCAATTCCCTTTGGCAAATTGATGTAAACCATAGTCCTCATTTTGATAGACAGAAATATGTTTTTGATACCATAGATGCGCACTGAGATTTTATATGGGCTACAGCCCAAACAAGTGAAAATTGTAAAAGGTTAATGCACCATATGCTTTCTACCTTTGCCATCATGGGCATTTCTCAACAGATAAAAACTGATAATAGCCCTGCTTTACTACGTCTCAATTCAAAACCTTTTGCGCACATTTAGAAATTGCCTACCAAACAGAAATTCCACACAACCATCAGGGCCAAAGAACAATAATAGAGCACATTAAACAGTTAAATCCCAACTTCTAAAACAAAAGACAATCATCTACACCCCTAATATACAATTAATGATGGCTCTGTCTAACCTAACATAATTAACATCTACAAAAACTCCAAATACCCTCCTATTGCCATACCTGGGCATACACCAAAACCAGACCCACCATACTTGTGACTCCCATGTAAAATACCCTCATTTTTATTTAAGTATTTTAGTGTTTTTCTCTATTTGCTTTCTACAATTTCCTAAAAGAGGATTTTTAAAAGGTCAGGATAATTATTAAATCTATGGTGCCTTTTATAACTACAAAGTTACAAGTAACTTTGTTGTCCCTTGAAACTATTATCATGTTCTATTTATGAACTGTATATTGCCATTGTGTGAGTTATGGTCTTTATTGCAGAGATAAAACACTATAACTAAAACATGTGGAGATAAGGATTTATTTCAGCTTATCAGTCACAGCACATCAGAAATAAAGGAGGTCAGTGCAGGAATTCAAGGTAGGAATCTAAAGGCACCAACTGAAGTTTGGGACATGGAGGAGTACTGTTTACTGGGTTACTCCTCATGGCTTACTCAGCCTGCTTTTTTATAGAACAGAAGACAACTCAACTGGGATGACACATTCACAGTAAGTCCTGCCCTCATACAATAATAATTAATCAAGAAAATATCCTACAGTCTTGTCGACAGAAATTTTCATGGAGGCATTTTCTCAATTGAAGTTCCTCATCCCAAATAACTCCACCTTGTGTAAAGTTGAGAAAAAAGAGAAACAAAAAAATGTATTAATCATAAAAATTATTCCTTCCCTGTCATGTCATTCTCCATAGTCTAAAGCTCTAAATTGCCAACTATATTGTAAGAAATTGAACTTTCAGATTACTTGGTCAGTGCTTTTTCAACCTGTTTTATGTAATAGTGGATGTTATTGAATGAGAAAACAGTTAATATGAGGGTTATGGTCTAGTTCCATCCCCAGGACCAATGTAAAAGCCAGGTGAATCAGCATGCACCCATATATTCCCAGTGCTGCAGGGGCAGATACAGGTAGATTCCAGAGTTTGTGAGCCAACCAGTATAGCCAGTCAATGAGCTCCAGTTTTACTTAGAGACCCTGTATGAAAATGAAAAACAGTGGAAATAGTGAAAATGAAGCAGTGGATATAGTGAATAATAGAATAATACAGTCAAAATCATCCTCTGGTCTACCAGTATGTATATGTGTATACCTATATTCTCATGTACTTGCACATAGCTGTGCATCCACACCACACACACAAAAAAATAGAAAATAATGATGGCAATACATCTATTGTTATTTTATTATGCAGGAAACACTCTCCTAAGTAGCTGTATATGTCATTCACTCAGTAGGCATATGTTAACTAACACCTTTCTCATGGCTCAGATGAGAACCACTTGCTTATACCCAGTTGACCTTCTCAGCTTAGGTAGTTTTCATGAACCAAAACATATAGAAAACACAGGTGTATGTTTGCCAGATTCCTCTCCACTAAACTAATTTTAAAACTAGTAACACTCATGTCTCCACAGAGAACTCAAGTGTACAGCAAGAAAGAAAAAACAGAATCAAGAATAATAATAAAATCTTCAGAGAAATTTTCCATTAATGCACGTCTATAAATTCTTTCATTTTGGACAAGCTCTGTGTTAGTGTGCTAGAAAAAGCACAACTTTTTACCAGTTATTCAAATAATTTTTAATAATTCTTTGAAAATTTTATATATGCATTTTACTTCCCTTTCATTTCTCTATCACTTTCTGGATTCACTCTACACCCTATTCTTTCCTCTCAGCTTCAGATTTTTTTCTTTTGTTTTTTTTTCTCTCTCTCTCTCTCTCTCTCTCTCTCTCTCTCTCTCTCTTTCTCTCTCACTGTCTCTCTCTCTCTCTCTCTCTCTCTCTCTCTCTCTCTCTCTCTCTCTCTCTCTCTCAATACAGTAGCTCCTCCTAGGCTGAAGCTCACTGTGTAGACTGGTCTTGAACTTACAAATTAACCTCCTGAGTGCTTTGATAAATATATGCCCCATGACTTATTCGTGTGTGTGTGTGTGTGTGTGTGTGTGTATGTGTGTGTGTATTGAGTCATATTAGTACTGCCCTAAAAGAGATATAAGGCCAACATAAGAGAGTAATTGACCTACCAAAGGCCATATCCTGAAAAACTTGACTCTGCTTCCCCTTGTTGCCATCAGTTGTCAATAGGTCCTTGTTTGGGTGTAGGGAATCACGTGCTTCTCCTCATCCCTATGCTGAAATTTTGATTGGCTTGATCTTGATCAGGTTTAATGCAAGCAACCATAGTTCCTGTGTGTCCCTTAATTGAAAGGGACCTTGGAGTTGTCACAGAACCCATACAGACATGAAATTCTTAGCATAGAGGAAATTCATTACCAATGAGAAACAGAGTATATGCCTGTGGATTGGGCAAAGACAGCAGCAGGTAACTTTTAAAGAGAAAAAGAAAAATCTGTGAAATGGAGTTGTTTAGTCCTGATTAGACTTGAAGTTAGTGTAGCCAAATAATTAATTCTGATTGCTGAACATTGGTGTTTTGTAGCTGGACATTGGTGTTTTAGTCAAGCATAAGGAAGTGGCCTAATAAGGGAGTAGATCTCAGTGGCTAGCTCTAGCAATTTAATCTAATCATTTATCAAGGGAGAGGGAAGAGTACAGGGCAAGACCTGCTGGCATCATGCTTGCAATGCTGGGCCTATCAAAAATGAATTTTTTTCTGTCATGTCAAGAAGAAGATGCTGTTTCCCTCTGGTTTGTCCTGACTGGTAGCTCTTATTAGTTTTTCACTCCCATTTCTATGGTGTTCTCTGAGCCTTGGAAGTCAACAAATATTAATTTCAGCCATGTTTTCACTCTATCCTATAGTAGAATTCCATTTTATTCATCTGTTTATTTATTTGTTATTTTTGTTAATATCATATGAGCACTTAAAGGCAAATTGTTTAATGTTAGGATATAATGCTTAACATTTTGTATGTTATGTATACAGATATGCATGTGTATATGTAGAACATATATGTACATGTATAGTATGTATATTATAATTCTTTAAGCATAAGTATATGCTGTCAGTTTAAGAATCTCTGTTTAGTATCCTAGAACTCACATTGTAGAAAGAGATAACCAGTTCCTGGAAGCAGTCATATAGTCTCAACACATGCACTATGGTAAGATTGTATGCATGTGCAAACACATACATGTAGACAGAAACACACACACAAACATACATGGAACTGGCATTAATAAAAATGATAAAACAAAATTTTAGGTAAATTTGATAAAGACAAATATCTTAGGATCACTATTACTATGATAAAACACTATGACCAAAAGCAATATGGCAAGGAAATGGTTTATTTGGCTTACAATTCCACATTGTAGTTCATTTTTGAAGGGAGTCAGGACAGGAACTGAAAGCAGGAGCTGTTGAAAAGTGGCATGCCCAGAACATGGAGGCTAGAGCTGATGTAAAGACATCAGAGGAGTGCTGCTTATCTGGTTCATCACAATTTGGTCAGTCTGTTATTTTATAGAACCTAGGTTCACTAGTCCAGGGAAAAGAACATTTCTGATGGGCTGGGCTGTCCCCCATCAATCACTAATTAGAAAAATTCCCTACAGGCTTACATATAGCTATGTCTAATGGTGGCTATTTCTGAATTGAGGTTTCTTCTTCTCAGATGACTTCAGTTTTTGTCAAGATAACATAAAAATATCAAACACAACATAGGATACACACACAAGCACGCACACACACACAGGGGAGAAAGAGAGAGAGAGAAACACATTAACACAAAGGAAGACAAAGACAGCTTCTACATAGAGGAATTGCTTAAACTAGTTATAAAGGCCAGGAAGACCTTGCAGGGTAAGACTTGCTGGAGAGAACTGGATGGTCAGATGCCACAATCATTCGGCCACTAGTTTTTTGAGCACCTGTGTTCAGGTTTTTGGTTCATGGCTGTCCCTGAGACAGGGTACATTTTGTGGCTTTGTTTGAATAAGTAATATTAAAAGTGTTTTAGGGCAAGCATTCCTATTTATGTGACATTTAAGTTTTCATCAATAATAAATTCAGGTCAACGCTTGTTATTAATATTGATCAATGTTCCAATTGAAAGCACAGATGTCAGGGATATTTTAAAGTGGGTTCAGTTATATTTAATAGTGCTGCTGATGAAAGGAAACCAAATAAAAACCAACAGATGGTCTATTTAATATTGCTCTCAGCTTTGAATCCTGTGCCAAGTGTGATGCACACAAGGGCCTGACATTGTTGTTGCAGGATGCCTTTAATTACAACTATTTGGATTTTGGGACCTGCTGAAATTGCTTCAAAAGCTCTATAACTCTAACACTGGCCAAACTAGAATTTACATAATAACCATTTACAATATTATGTGGTTATTTGTGTCTAAATGACCTCTATAGACAGCATTGCCAATAGGTGTTTTCTTCTCAGGGTCAAGGAGCCAGAGCTAGTGGTTGTAAGTATCCACAGAGCACTGGTTACCAACTCTAAATCATCATGTGTTGTTAATGCTGAACAGCATTTCTAAGGTTATGTCTAGGTTGTTCTTAATTTACTTTATTACTGAGATACGCCAGCAGAGGTAAACTGCCAAAGCAATAACTACTTAAAAATAACACTAGCAATGTCATCCACCACATTAAAAACCCTGCAAATTACTTGCTAAATAAAAGTACCTATTCTCACAAACAGACACAGAAGTTGCAGAAACCAAGAACAGTTCAATATCAAGCTCAGGGTCCCACTTCTTTAAGTAGTAGCCTTGGCAGTTTAGTTAAACATAATAAAATATTGGTGGATCAATTGATTAACACAAGGCACTGTTGGTCCTTTCTCTTCCCTTTGACTTTCTTCCTCTTGGTTCATTCTATTCCTTCATTTCTTTCCATCCCCTATCCTCTCCTCCCATTCCCTAGGTTGAGGAACTAGCAATACTATAGATGCAAATAGTCAAGGAACAAGTAAGACAATAAACACAAATAGTCTAACAATAAGCAAGACAATAAACAAAATTCTGTGAACACTCTCATGATCACTGTTTCTAAGGGCTTATCAGGATGACCAAAATATCTGAGACTACTTTCCTATCCTAGCCCAAAGTCATTTTTATGTCTGAAGCCTATTTCCTTGTTCTAGCTTACGATTTAGATTTCTGCCTGAAATTACTTCTTTGTTTTAGCCTAATATTTAGATTCCTGCCTGAAATTATTTTTTTATTCTAGCCTAAGATTTAGCAGACTGACCTAAGACAGGCTCAGTCTTGTTTATGAAATAAAAAAGGGGGAGATGTGGAGAGCTTTGGGGGCTGCTTGGCAAGAATCTGACATGGGTCAAAGACAAGAAAATGGGCTTCAGGCAGAAATCTGTCATTATGCTTGAACAAAGAAGTAATTTCAGGCAGAAAACTTGTATTATTTAAAAAAACAAAGGTGAAACTATGAACAGAAACATATTGTCATAATTTGAATATTCCCCTGTGTATACACAAAGACACACACCACACACCAATGTTTCTAAACAGGTATCCCCCAACTGGCGCTGTTACTTAGGGAGAATGTAGATTCTTTAAAAAGTGGGGCCTCACTGGAGGAAGTGGTCATTTTGGCAGGCCTTGGAAGAATATGACTTAGTCCCTGATTCTAACCACACTCTTGTTTTCCAGTTCATCTCATTGATCCAGGAGAGTTGTAAATATTTGAACAATGACAAACCAAAATTAGCAACTCAATTGTTTCTATTATTTTTAAGTTATCATACAGAGCAGTGGGTTTAATGTCATGTTTTTATATGTAGTATTATACTTTGTTTTTCTTCATACTCCTCTATAACTACCCTCCCTGGCTTTCTTCATTCTAGTTTGCTTTTCTGTTACTATGATGAAACACTGAACAAAATCAACTTGAGAAGGAAAAGGATTTTTGGATTACAAATTATTATCAATCACTGAGGAATATCAGGCAACAGTTCATGACAGAAACCTAGTGGAATAAACTGAAGCAGAAACTACATAAGAATTCTAGGTCAATTATACTTGATGACTGGCTTGCCATGGCTTGCTAAAGAATCTTTTTTATAGAGGTCAGGCCCACCTATCTACAAATGGCACTGTCCAAAATGAGTGTAACCTACATAAATTAAAAACCAAGAAAATGAATTAGAGACTTTGGACAAACTAATGTGTTGAAAAGCAATTCTAACTGTCTACATTTGTATGACATTTACAAATATAATTGTGACATTCTTAGTCACCCTTTCTTGCTCCCTTCTAGTCCAAACACCCCACTGATTTCATATAATATGCATGCCATTAACATCTGTTTCCACTCTTTCTCTCTCTTTCAGAACTCTTCTTTCCTTCTCGTGGTCCCATTTCACCCACACCCACACATGTTTGGTGGTTTGAATAAAAATAGCCCATATAAGTCAATAGAAAATTGTACTATTAGTACATGTATCATTTTTGGAGTCGATTTCTGAAGGAAATTTCTTGTTTCTTTGCAGATTTGCCTGTGTAATGTGATGTTTATCTGGAAGCTTTTATTTGAGAGAATATTTTGCAGAAGCAGACACATGAAGAAATATTTTTCTGAGGCATACATGTGAAAAGATATTTTGCTGAGGCACACTTGAGAGGATGTGTGATGTTTAGAAAGAGTACAAGGAAAACCTAACAGACAGTGAATGACACTCTTGCATTGGTTCACCTTACAACATTCTCCTAATTTTTGCTGATGATGTACTTTCATTGATTCACCTTGCAATGCTTTGCTGGTCTTCATGGATCTTTGCTTGTCATTATTTTGTACAGAGAAAAGTGCTGTAGAACTTTTTGCCATATTACAACTGCTTCTTGCTGCTTCTGCTGACATGTTCCAAGTCAGCCTAGACTTGGGGTTTCTTCTGGATTGAGCAATAGCTACTGATTTGTGTTTGGTATATTGGAGAAGACTTCTGACATCCTGAAAACAAAGATTGGAATCACCCCCAAAAAAATCTACTTTAAAACAAGATCATGTTTTAAAGATCATTTTCTATTAACTTTCCTTTTCCCTAACATCTGATAGGTGGGCTAGAAGAAGGTTGAAGCAGTTATGATCCCTTATTAAGGTAGGTTTTGAAAAATCTGCACCTACAGGTCTGGCCTTATTGGAGAATTCAGTCACAGGAAGAAGACCTTGAGGTTTCAGATGTATCAGTGTGACACTGGTTTCTTGATGCCTGCTGATATACCTGTAGGACTTTCAACTCCTTACACAAAACTATGTCTACCTTCATGCTGTTGTGCTTCCTGCCAGGCAGTAATAGACTAAACTTCCAGAACTTTAAGCTAGCCCCTATTACATGTTTTCTTTTATACGGGTTGCCATGTTTATTGGTGTCTCTTCACAAGAGAAACCCTAAGACAGCATATATACTCACAGAAACATAAATACACACACACAGAGACACACAAAGACATGTAGACATATTTTGTTTATGTTCACATTCTCAAAACACACACAGATATACAAGTAATCATACACACATAAACATAGATACATACATCAAAACAAACTCGGGCATGAAGGTTTTTTTTTTTCTAAAAGCATATGGAATAACGCATGCATATAATTTTTTGACAAATTATAAAATGCAATTTGCTTTTGGAATTTTAAATTAAATTAAATTAAATTTTAAATTAATTACACATGTAAGTAAATAAGTAAAAGAAAAGGTTTTAAAACAAAGCAAAACATGGAGGTAGTCATTAAAATATGATGAAGGTATATTTTAAATTAAAAATTTTGAATGGTGATATTGAAATACTTTATATTGACAAGCTAAAAGAATTTTTTCTATCACTAGCTAGATCTGATGTATATTTAATTGGAAAGCCACAGTATTGCTATAAGTAGTGAATTATAAGAAGTTAAGTAAGTAATTGAATCACAATAAAAAATTATTTTAAAAACCCATAATAGGCCATAAGCCATAGCTTATAAGGCATAGCTTCCCAATGTCTCTGACAAATGCTAAATTTAAATGAACTATATGTAACAAAATTAAGTTTCATGTAGCTCTAAAACAATATGGTAAAAACTGAAAAACAAATACTAAACATACACTAAGGAATGTCTTGAACAGATAAGCATCCTAGATAACAAAACTAATTACTTGTGTATTTGTTATGTATTTATTTATAGAAAAACAGACTAGAAGAAATCATAAATTTGTGGGGGAAACTATTGTTTAAGACAAAGTACTTGTGGATTTAGCAGTTAAGAGTATTTGGTGTTCTTTCAGAGGACTAGAGTTCTGTTGCTAGCAGAAATGTCCAGTGGCAGATAATCACTTACAACTCTAACTCCAGGGGTTTTAACCTACCTCTTCTGACCTCTTTTGAGCACTTGCAGTATACACACACACATACACACACACACACACACACACAGAGAGAGAGAGAGAGAGAGAGAGAGAGAGAGAGAGAGAGAGAGAGAGACCGTGCACATGTAATAAAATAAAATATAAATGATTTTTTTAAATCCATAAGGGTAAATAGAAAGAAATGGAAAACCATTTATAATACAGAAAGCTCTATAAGTTAAATAAAGTTAAGTATACATAGTTGCTATATGAAAAGGATAGAAGTGGACAATTTTCAAAAGAAGAAATATAAAAGTGGCTGACTTACCCCATTTATGGTACAATAACAAAGTGGCTAAAAACAGGGTACATTCTAAATAACTCATTTTGGTATTTCACAGTTATGAAGTAAGAAAAGTCCAGTGTCTGATTTTATCAAGATTAAATCCTTGCAAGGGCCTCTTCTTAGTGGAAAATTGTTGATTTCTTTGTGGATCCTTCCATGCTTTAATAAAGATTAAACAGTTCTATAGAAATTCTTTACTGCTACTTGGAAACACAAAGTGTATTAACTAGAGATCTGTGGTTATGCTTTGTGTACCTCCACTTAGTTCCAGGGCTTCTGAGACACTTCCTTTACACACTTAACTCCTGATTAAGAGCTAGCAACTAAAACTTCTCTTTCCTATTTTTCTATTACAATTTGATTTGAAAGATTATAATTTATTTTTGAGGTTTTTTTTTTATCAATTAGTATTTTAACCATGAAAGTGTTTCAGATCTACGAAAGGGAGAATTCTTTCTGAGCAATTGTTCATATATTTGAAACAGTGTTTCATACAATCTAATGGAACATGAACGTGCTATATAGGAGAACAAGATTCTGAACTTCTGACCCTTTACTCTCTCTTTCTAGAGTGTTAGAATACTAAGATTAGAGTTTTGTTCCACCACATCCATTTGATGTAGTGTTGGAGACCAAACCCAGGGCTTCTTACGTGCTGAGAAGGGATTCTGTAAGCCGAACTATATTCCCAGCATAAGAAACTTCTATCTGTTTTGTTTTAATGTTATAGAATTATCCAAATGGCTTAATAAAGTCTGAAAATAATATTTAAAATAGTAAAAGTTAACCAAGTGTCAGTGAATAGCCTCAGCTGACCATAAGGTTTAAAGCTGCTGACTTTGTCAGAACCAAACTAACCATTCACTGAATATGGAGTTCAAGAGAATTACAACCCATCAGCCACTGTGAGAACATTTAAGCTTGTTTCACCATGGAACTTGGTTCTCACAAGATTGTTGAAAAGATAGGGATCACCCCTATAAATATAAATAACTGTGAAAATACATTTTTTATTGATGTAGTTTTCACAAATTGAGACTGCAAAATAAAATAATCTTAAAATCAAATAGCTTGGTAATCAGTAACTAGGCAGTTTACTTTTGAGCAAATATTCCAATGAAAATAACTTACTGATTTTGTGTAATTAAATTGCCATGGCCCCAACTTGCTTTTGAAATATTCATTTTGAAATATTCATTTTGAAATATTCATTCTGCTGACAAATTCAACTATCAGTATTAATCAGCAAAGCTCTTCTTTGCAGGGAACAGCGGTGAGTGCAGAACTTGGGGCTGATCAATGTGCTGAAAATAAGTAACATTTGAATTCTATCTTCTAACTAGGACATTGATACCATTTTGTGGTTCAGGGAACATTAAGAAATAAAGTGTAAAACCTGAAGACAGAGACGGCCTGTGAACTGCTGTCTCCTTAGCATGGCACACCCATAGGTCTCTGGATCTCACAGCAGCTCCAGCTGTGTGTAGTGAGTATATCATCAACAGTAAATCAGGGATCGAAAAGGGATCCTGGGGCTCCATACCTCCTTGCTAATGATAGTAAGCCATAATATTCAGTACTGTATCCAGGCTCTAATGTATAAGTCAGGCCTGGTTAAAATTAGTGTGTCACAAAACAAAACAACACAACACAACACAGAAAAACATGATTGTGGAAAACTGACTTGAAGAAAAAAGAGGAAGCTGATAGAGGTAGGATGGAAATGAAAGGAAGGGGGATAAGAGTATCCACAAAACATTGTCCACATGTATGAAATTTCCAAACAACCAATTTAGTAAAAAATTATATAAAGAAACAATATCCTTAACCACATAAGGTAGATATATGAGTATATTTAGTGTAACTCTGTTTATAATAGGAAAAAAAAGAGAAAAACTAGAAACTACCTGGATGACATATGGGTAGAAAAATTGTGGGGAAACTATGGAGAACTCACCTTATTAAATGTGTCACAGTTGTAAAACTCAAGATTTGTATCTTCACATATTAACCTGAAAAGTTTCCCAAGGTTTGGTTCTGGAGAAAAAAAATTTAGATATTTTAGAAAATTTTAGAAAATTTATAGTAAAAAACATAAAATATAAAAATTTTTTTCATTAAGAAAATAAATGTAAATGACTCATTTGCATTATCACAAAATACTAAAACAGTGAAAAATTAAATTGAAATTAATTTGGGGGAATTTTTTTTTTTTGCTCATCTATACCCCAGAAAGTTAAAAATCCTCTCATAATAGGTTTCTGAAACTCTCAAGATAGAACAGTTTTGTATCTTTTGAGAGTTTTATCTATAAAGTCTCTGTCTTAACTAAAGGATCTTATTGAATTAGTTTCAACACAGGCTTTTAACATTTCATTTCTACTCTATTATACCAAGACCCCCTTGACTATGTCTTCTGCATCACTCAAGCCAACCAGGCTTACACTGTAGAATAACAAAAGGTTTCCAACAAAATGAATTTGATGTGAGTGAAACTGAGTCCTAATTCTTCATTAGTACCTCAAAGACATAAATCATGTTACACTAGAAAATGAAAAGATGGTTTTATAGAGCTATTGAAGAGAACACAGAATTACAAATTGATAGGCTAATGTTTAAGACTTTCGGGCTAGAGAGATTCAGTAGTTATGAATATATAGCACTCTTGACTCTGGCACAGAAGCCCATTTCACTTCCCAGTACCCACATTAGATAGTTCAGAATCACCTATAACTCCAACTTCAAAGGGTCCAATGCTCTCTTATCTACAGGCAACTACACAAAGATATGCATGCACACACACACACACACACACACACACACACACACACACACACGAACACAAGTAAAAAAATAAGTCTACTTTTAAGTTTTCAATAAAATTGAAAATCTAGATAAGGATTGAATGATATATGATAAAAGAAGAAATAATACAGAGATCATGTTTAGGAAAGTGGTTGCTATTCGAACAGACATAGAAATCTATAAACAGAATTGGTTGGTGCAATGAAATACTGACTTATGGCTGGGTCTTATTTTTAACTCTTAAGGCTATTACATGCAAAAATAGAATAGTTTTAAAGGAGCAAAGTAGGCAGAAGTTTCTTGGGATATGTACACTGTGCTCTTTGTACACCAAAAAATGTAGTATTCAGACCTGCACAAAAGCAGACAGATGCAACATACATCAGCTAGAACTTGCTGTATTGAAGAACTTGCTGTACTGATTTCCTCAGTGTAGTGAAGAGTTGCTGTAAGAGTTTACTATGCCTTTTCCAGTAACCTTAAACATTCTGATATTCAAAGCAGTAGCTGAGGAAAAAGTCCAACTCTAGCAAGTAATGAATGAAGCAAGCTGAGTACAACAATAAGAAGAAAAAAAAAATATCTGAGGAAAATAAACACGTTTAACTGGACCAAACTCTCCTGAGAGGTCATGGACCAAAAAGAAAGGCACAAAACTGCCACTGTGGTCCAGAGTGATGACCGCTTAGAAGGCAAGGCTTCTGCTGCACAAAGACTGCAGACCTGACTGCTATCTCTAGACTCCACCTAAATGTGGAAGAAGTAAACTGACTCATGAAAGTTGAGCTCTGACTACCTGCACCATACTCACATACTTCATACAAAAACATGAACACACATATACAATAATAATAGTAAACAAATTATTCTTAAAATCTACTGGATTTGTTCACAATGAAGTTTAAGCTATTCTTTGTACAAAATAAAAAATAATAGAGTGCACAGAAGCCAAGTAAAACACACACACATACACACACACACACACTATATATATATATATATATATATATATATATATATATACATATATATAATCTTAATAACTACAATATATATATATATATATATATATATATATATATATATATATATATATATATATATAATCTTGAAAAGAACAGAACAGGAAGCAGTGAGATAAGCAGTCACTGAGGAGAGGACACTTCCATTCCAAGAAAAACAGAAATGAGGTAAGGGCTAAAGAGGAATATTGAGTCACTGAAAGCTTTATTCCAACTATGTCATATTTAAGCCTTTTCTCACATTTATGGTATCAATCACTGAAAATGAAATGAAAGACAAGGAGAAGCATCAAGAGTTGAGTCCTTCAAGAACAATAGGAAACCTCAGATGTGCTGACCTGCAGTTCAGAATGCTAGGCTACTGGGGGAAGTTCAGAGATCCTGATGCATGAGAAGGTACAGTAGCAGTGAGGAAAGGGAGAAGAAGGATTCCAGATGGGAAAGTGGAGTGTTTGACATTCTGCTGTGGTGCAACTCTCTCAGTTGTGAATAAGAAAACAACCCTAAAGGGAAGATAATTTCTAAGAGCAGTTTGGGGAGATAGTTCAATTAGTAAACTGCAAAATATACCTGGTCCTGAAAGCACAAGGAACAGAGTTCAAACAATCGAAAATTTTAACATAGTGGTATGTGATACCATTGCTAGGGATTCAGACACAAACTGATTCTTGAGGCACATTTGTCAGCTAGGTGAGAACCATGTTCCAGAGGGAGACTCTTTCAAGACAAAAGATATCAAGCTTGTGAGGAATTATGATCAAGGTTGACTTCTGCTCTCCAAACGTAGTGAACATGCACACCCATACATGCAAACACACACACACACACATGCATCCACGCACACCTATTTCCTGTGCACATAATCAAAGATGAAGAGGGAACTGTCATAACAAGAAAATACATCTCTGAAATAGTAGCCATTTGAATTTGTGATCTCTCAAGAAAATCTAAGAAACAAACACCTTAATGAGCTTTCTTTGAAGATTTCCTGCATTCCAGAAAATACTGGATTAAGGGGGAATTTTTGTCTTTATTCTATAGGCGAGAGAGAAGTGAGGTTTTCAAAAAATATGTGATCTTCCTAGTCCACTCAGTCACACACAATGAAGACAGAATTAAATGCAAGTATACCGAACTTCAAAGATCGTTCAGTAAAATTTGTTTCTCTGTTCCTGCCAATGTACTTTCAATGGAAGTATTTAGAACTTGATAGAATTTAATGTTTACTTTTAGGGATGCTTTCAAGGTCATAATAAACATGCTTCTGTATAATCAGGAAAAATGTGGCTGGCAGATAACAGAGGGGAAGAATACTAATATTCATGAGGTTCTCTGTTTAATTTCCAGTCCTGGCAGAAAAGAAGGGAAGAAATATGGGGAAGAGGGGGGACCGAGAGAAAAGAAAGGAAGAAAAAGGGATCTAAGGCAAGTCTCTGATATTTTGAACAAGCGGTTATTCTATTATGTATTGATGTCTCTGAAATCTGTTTGTAGCTAATTTTGAATAGGCTTTCTTAATAGATAAGCAATATCTTAAAATTATATAAGATGGTGATCTATAAAATAACCTGCAATAAATATGCATGCTGCATGCTATCTTTAACTTGACAATATTTACTTGAAATGAATTTCTTAGCATATTTAATTAATAAACCCAGGAATAAGCATGCCCTAGGGAAGTTAAACCCTAAAGCCTACCAACAAAATAGTATGAGCTAAAACACATGCCTTTCAGAAAATGACTTTAAATTCTCATGATCTTATAAAACAACCTGGAATAATCAGATATGGTAATTAACATGCAAAATGGCTAAATGAATTTCTTAAAGAAGCAGTAAATGGGAATAGCAGTTTATGCACTAGGATGGGCAAAGAATATGCTAAAATCGATTGTGTTGATCCTGGGCAACCACCCAATACTATGGATAAAGAAACAGGGTGAATAGTGGAGTCATGAACAAAAGCAGATGTTCATATTTGTGTGCCCATGTCTGTGCACTCATAAATTACACAAAACTAAACACAACTTGTGTTATTTCCTCTATACTGCTTTAAAGACATACCATAACCAAGGCAACTTATAAAAGAGTTTATGAGGTCTCCCAGTTTCACATGGTTAGAGTCCATGATGGTGAAATAAAAGACTGGTAGTAACTACAGGAAGCTGAGGACTCACACTTTGAAGTGCTTATAAGTCCATAGAAAAAAGAGCACAAACCTCCAAGTCAGAGCTCAACTCTACATGTGCTTCTAACTCTCTAGCTTTGTACCTCAGACTCACACTTACTAACACGCAGCTTCCTAGTGTTCTAGAAGCTTTCTTTGATCTAGTTTGTGTTTGCATTCATAAGTGTTCATATGAGGAATTATCTGTGTGGTTATTGATAATTAACATATGTGCCTGTGTATATCTGTATACATGATGGGGATATGGTGCTATTTGAGTCAAAACAGTAGACTATAGAAAAATACACTATTTCTAAAGGTCCAGATTATAATTTTGGCTCCTATAAAAACCCCTTGTCTTGCTTGTGGATTCTTCCCAATTAAAAAAAATATATTATTCTAAATATATAATTCTAGATATTTTACACAGAAACCACAGGACTTTTATAACTTGTACTGGTTCCTCTCATATTCAGGAAAGAACAAAGGAGGATGTAACAGTTCACAAATAAGCCCTTGAATAGCAAAGAGTCTTCTCATCTAGATGTCCATGTGATGGTGAACATTATGCTTAGAGAACAATTTACTGTTCTGAAAAGACTTTTAAAAAACAAGATTGCTTTTAGCTTGGAAGCCATGGAAAAAGTTGCTCTTGTCTTGAACATATGCTACCACCTAACTTGCCCAAGATGGACAACTTTCCAATACAACTCTTTACAACTGATGATTGTTGTACAATGTTTCACTATCTCACCTATCTGGGTTTTTTTTTATTTATTCTTTTAATTTAAAACTTTTCATATAAAAGTTTTTGAAGTTCTTGAACAAACTCAGCATGTAAAAATACCCTCTTATTCATACAATATTTTTTGCTTTTTTCTTACTTTTAGTACCTTTATTTATTTATTTATTTTTACAGTCCAGTTGTTGCTCCACTTCAGGTTCCCCCTCCTTATCTCATTTCTCTTTCTCCCCTGTTTCCAAAAAGATGTCTCCTCACCCCCAGCAGGCCTCCACACTCCCTGGGGCCTCAAACCTCTCAAGGGTTAGGTACATTTCCCTCTGATGCCAGACCAGGCAGTCTTCTGCTATATACATGATGGGGCCTCAGAATAGGTCCTCTGTATTGCCTGGTTGGTAGATCAGGGTCAGAGAGACTTCAAGTGTCCATGTTAGTTGAGACTGCTGGTCTTTCTATGGTGTCATTCTTCTTCCCCACTTCTTCCAACCTTTCCCCAATTCAACCAGAGGGGTTCACAACTTCACTCCTATGGTTGGGTTTAAGTTTCTGAATCTGTCTCAGTCAGCTGCTTGTTGGGCTTCTCTGAGGACACCTATGCTAGGCTCCTGTCTATAAGCACACCTTATAGACAGTAATACCTGTTTGTATTACTAAGGTCCACATAGCATCAGCAATAGTATGAGGCTTTGGAGCCTCCTTTGATCTGGATCCCAAGTTGGGCCTGTCAATGGGCCATCTTTCCCTCAGTCTCTTTTCTATTTTTGTCTCTGCAGTTCTTTGAGACAGGAAGAATTCTGCATCAGAATTTTTGACTGTGCAATGGCAACCCCATCCATGCACTTGACTCCCTGTCTTTCTACTAGAGGTGGACTCTATGAGTTCCCTCTCCCCACTGTTGGGCATTTATTTCATTCAAGCTCTCTCCCTTTGAGTCCTGAACGTTTCTTACTTCCCAGATCTTTAGTTCATTCTAGAGGGTCCCCCCATTTCTCACCCTTCCTGCTCTTACCCCTATGCAGGGCTTCTCTCTTGAATTCCCCTCCCCCATACCTAATTATATTCCCCCTTTCCTCTTTCCCCTTCCTCTCTCCCACCAGATCCCTTCCTCCCTCTGCCTCCTATGGTTAGTTCCCTCTCCCTCTCAAGTGGAATTGATAGCATTACACTTGGGCTCTTCTGCTTGTTAACTTTTGCATTCTTTGGATTGTATTCTAGGTTCTCTCTCTCTCTCTCTCTCTCTCTCTCTCTCTCTCTCTCTCTCTCTCTTTCTCTCTCTCTCTCTCTTGATATTATCCACTTATTAGTGAATATATACCATGCATTTCTTTTGGTTCTGAGTTACCTAGTTCAAAAAACTAACAAGCTAGCTGCTAAGTTCCAGTTTTGTATGAAACGCTTGCTTGCTTTCATGCCTGAGGCTTCTGCTAGACATCTGTTAGAAAATCAAGCTTGACCTACACCTATACAGAATATATATTAACTTTGCTCTTCAAAATTACAATATGGTGGGTTTTGTCTTTAAAATCCTAGGACTAACCATAGCTGAGGTCTTACCTAGAGAGCTCTTTGCTTTGGTCCTGGACAGTATTGTTGTTATTGTTGTTGGTGGTGGTGGTGGTGATTTGTTTTTTTTTTTTTTTTTTTAATAAAAAGTCTACATTTAATAATATCAAAACTAAAATTAGACTTGGGAATCACTGAATGATCCCAGAGGCCTAACAACCCAGAGGTTCTATGGATGAGAAACTTTAACACTTCTAGGCCTGAAAAGTTAGTGATGTACGAGAGCTCATAGCTCTATATTAGCTCTACTCACAGAACTCTACAAATCATAGAATTCCTGGGCTCAAGGCTTCTCCTGCCTTGTTTCAAAATCAATTTCATGAAACAGAAATTTAACCAAACCATTTCAATTCTACGAAAATAATATCAGCACTTAAGCTTGATACTCAAGGTCTCTATTGCAGTCCTAGCAGTTATCATATGCTGGTAGTATCAACACTTGAGATGCTGAAGCATGAATGCTTTGTGTTTGATGCCAGACTAGAATACAATGTGAATTCCAGAGTAGCATGTGCTACAAAGCAAGTCAGTATTTCAAAAAACAAACAAAAAGACAAACAGACCATCTCCATGGCTTCTTTATACTGAGCTTTTTCCATCTTATATTTATTCTTCCTCTTCTTGTATGCTCTGAATGTAGACCTATATTTTCCATGCTATGTTGCTTGCCCCTACTACCATCCCACCAAGAACTTGTTTTCTTTTTAAAAATTGACAATCCTTATGTTTCTTGAGGTGCCCTTTTGCACACACACTGACCCAGTTGTCATTTAGAAACAACCAGTGCTTTCTATACCCACACTCTTGGGTCCTCCATCTGTGCCCCTCTCATATTTTTTTCTCACATCTCCATGTCTAGAAAACTTGACTAGAAGATCCAAGAAACCTCTTATGTCTTTTTATGGTAGACAACAATAAATTTTACTGTTGTAAATTACTATTTGTGCAAATAAATAAAAATTTTAATTAATGTAAAATGATTCTTTGTAAAAATTGGTATTAGTATGTTTCTAAGTTCCTGGCACAAAGACAGTTCTCAAAAATATTTACTAAATGTGAGTATAGTATAAATTAAATGAATAATTGAATGAACTGATTGTTAATATCTATTACAGACCAACATATTCCTTCATTAAGTAACACTGCACATCATCTTCTCTTCAGCTGAGTAGACAATGTTGAATTTCTGAATTCAGAAATTAACCATTGGATAAAGCTGAATGCTATGAGAGATAGAAAATCAGCTCTTGGAAAACAACTTCTATTTTCTACAATAAATTTTGGGAAATGTGGAGATAAACCTATCTACATGATAGTCCTCATGAGTCAATAAGGAAATGTCTGATCTGACCAAAGGAAATTAACATATATTTGACATTACCCAATACATGACTTTTATGTATGGACAAATCAACTATAGACATAATACATAACCAATGTGGTAAAAATTTAATTCTCTGTCTGTTGCAATGTTTAATGTTTATATAATCTTGTGGACCCTTGTGAATCATGTAAATTTCAGATGTTCCTGAGCCATGGACAATTTGTTTACTTCCTGAATGTTAATGTGTCTAGCCTTCATCTCAGGACAGAATGTTTTATTTTGAGGGAAACACCTGTACAAACACAAGAGTTCTATTAATAACTCATTTCCTGCTCAATCCAGGTTTTCACTCATATAGGAATAATTCACTATGGATAATTCATTTGCACAAGTAATTGTTCTTTAAAAAAAAACAACCAACAGATGTTCATAGATGAATAAAAAGGCATTTAATATAGAAATAGGCTTGGAGAAATCACAGCTGGCCTGTGTGTAATTCCTGATATGAACTCTCAGTGAGATGTATTCTGAAAATGATAATGAATTCTTTAGTACTGATGAATTCCTTCTTATTAGACCCTGACCAAGACAGGTCAATAAGAGATGTTAAGAGGGTTAATTTTGGTCAAAATTTTGGTTCTTTCGAATTGTCCTAGTTACATATCATCTGACCCAGTAGATGTAATCTTAGATGCCTGTTAATCAAACAACAGGGATACAGAAGTATTGATTGTCTCCGAGAAGACATCTGTAATGAGATCTGTCAGAATCTTTTCACACTTTGGTGCTATCAAGTACATTTTATTGACCTTAAAGAGACTTCCTTAGTTGATGTGTTGATGACAACACCACTGCCTTGTATTATCTCTTTCTTTGCCTTTTGAATCAGTAAATAGTTCATTATTGACCATGTGATAAATGTTGAAACTTCTGAACCACATTCTGAAAACTTCCCGTTAGGACAAACCAACCCACCATGCCTCATTTCAGCTCCCACCACATTTATTCTGGTATTTGTCTCACCGCCAGATTATTGCATAAGCTATAGACATTTTTGCCTGTATTTCACCAGTGCTAGTGAACCCATAACTCTGACTTGAACTGAAGAAATGGCTCAAATATCATTTTTCATGTGTATTACTACTCAGTCACTCATTCTAATTAAAGTGCTGTTTCAGAATAGCATAGACTATGAAGCTTCCAAACAATAGGATATTGTTTGTTACCAATTTAGATGCTAAAAGTTCCAAATCAGATCATCAGCATATTTACTAAAAAATAGAGACCTGACTTGTCACACAGGATCTTAATATGGAAGCTTCGCATGGGTATTCTTACAAGAATCTAGATTCCAAAAAGACAATAAATGTGTGTGAGTGCTCTAACCCAGAATCTAATTATTTCTTAAAGGCTGCATTGTTGAACATTATTATGTTATGAATTATATTCTAGCACATAAATTTTGTGAGAATGTAAATATTCGGTCCAACATACCCCTAAACTCCTTTGTTTCATCTTGGCCATCCTTCCAAACTACTTTTACACCTGTGCTTTAGACTTTTTGACTTCCATTTGAGGCTTAACTTTTTCCTGAGTAAATATTTGTTGAGTGAATGAGTAACTAAATCAATATATCAATAATAAAATGATTGTTTATAATGAATAAACCATCTCAAATTTTCATTTTTAAAATCTAAGACTGAAGGAGAAATGCACAGTTTAAAAATATAAATTAAGAGCAATATATAAATAAACCTCTGGGTTTTCACAAAAAGTAAGTATATTTCCTGTGGGATACCATCTATTGGCTAAGACCCAATGGCATGAGAACTCCTACATTCAACTTTCAATATTTAATTTGGCTAAGTGTATTAAAGTTATGAAGGACTTATTTACATATTTTAAAGCATTTTTGAATGCTTTTTTATATACGTCTAGGGTAAAGAGTTGTATAAGACACTAAACACAGTCTTTGAGGAAGGATAAACTAAAAGGCAAATTCTAGAGACAAATTTGGATATAGAATGACCATGTTAGGACTATAAATTGTTTAGTCTCTTGGAGAAAATGATTTAATCCTAACTAATATTTAGCTAGGCTTTACAGTATCAGACAATATAAAATGATTTTTTTTTTTCCTCAGGTTAGATATTTCCACCCTCTTTTCTGCTCCTCCAGATGTTTATCTGGTGTTACCTTGTTTTCTGTTTGGAATTAGAATTAATAAAGCCTCCAAGTCCATATAGAGCAGGTGTTATAAACTTATTACATGATACTGCCTTAGAAACATGGTGGGTGAGGGACTTTAGTGGTCAGTCAATCAAAGATCAGCAAGTGATTCCTTCCTCAATTGAGGAACTGCTGTAATAAATGGGTAGGGTTAACAGTTGATCATGAGGTACTTTCTTTTTTCCTTTGAATACTGCAAGAAGGATATTCAAGTCAAATAAAGATTAGTTCTCACACATAGTAAAGAATTATTTTCATATATCAATCATCTTCATACTTAAAACTTCAGAAGTTAAATACCATTAAAAAACTTGAAACGATGACAATAAGGATCAAAAATGTTAATGCAAGGATGGCTGATTTGCATCAGCCATGATATTCAAGGGACAGAATCAGCAGGAAGCTCACAGAGATCTCAATGAGAGAGTATTTATTATGAGACTAGCACCATGACTAAGGAAGACAAAAACTTTTGTGAAATATGCTTTGTAAGCTGGGGAACTAAGAAAGTTTGTAGCACAAAAGCCTGAATCCAAAGTCCTGAAATTTGTCTGTAGATAGTGTTGGCAGTGACAGAAATACTCATTAATGTCCCAGAATGCAGGAACTCATTCCTATGTCAGAGAAAACATCAAGTCTTATCAGAGTTTGGTTGTTTATGCCCATAATATTCATACTACTATTGTATCAGTGAGTGTATCTTCCTTAACATGGCATGTCAGTAATGTAATATACATCGTAATTACATATAATAGCTTTCATAGTGTATTGATTACATTCATGCTCCATCAACCTCTCATGTTCCTCCAATCCTGCTGTTTCTCAACTAGTCCTCATATGTATATATATATACATATATATGTGTGTGTGTGTGTGTGCACGTGCGCACGCGCATACGCATGCGCGCACATGTGTGTGCATAGGTGTATGTGCCAATTAACTGGAATTAGATACGGGAGCACAGGTAAAGGGTTATTTAGAGGCACATGGGCAGCATACAAGTTGCTGTACAAATGAAAATGTATGTCCTTTTATTTGTAACCATTAACTACCTATACATTCTTACTGAGGTGTATGGCCTCATAAGCCCCTCATTCCACAATGAAGTGTGAAGAGCATAGTCATGTGAAAGTGATCACAATTCCTGAGGACACAGGGGCTCAAGGTCCATGGTACTACCTAAAAGTTAGCATTGCTCTACATTCTACATATTTTTCCAGTTCTTATATTCTTTCTGGCCATTTTTCTGTGATGTTTGTTGAAACTTGGATAAAATGGATGTCCTATTTGAGCATTCAGCACCTACAAATTCCCAACATTTTGATGAGTTCTGAAAGCCTGAAATAACGAGTGCCAACTGTAAAAAGAATGTACTGTATTAGTTTAGAAAAACTTTTAAAAAGAATCATAATTCAGAATAAAGAACCTAGAACTAAAAAGAAAAAAGTAATGAGGATCTCATATATCTTTATATCTTATATCAATAGACATATGGGAGAGAGAGAGAGACAGACAGACAGACAGACAGACAGACAGACAGAGAGGGAGGGAAGGAGGGAGGGAGAGAGAGACAGGGAGGAGAGAGAGAGAGAGAGAGAGAGAGAGAGAGAGAGAGAGAGAGAGAGAGAGAGAGAGAGAGTTGTTCCTTTGCTGTCTCTGCACCTCTGCTAGTTGAGTGATGCTTAGTCTCATGCAGAACTGGTGACAGTCAACTTTACTGAGTCTGTGTACTCAAAGGCTGATTGCTTGTAGAAACACTCTCACAGACAAATATAGAAGTATGTGTTACCAATATTCTGGGAATATTTTATTTCTCTTCTTCACTTCACCTCACCTGAAGCTGACTCGAGGTACTTTTCAAGTCCTTCTATCCTTTTCCACTGGACTCTGAAGAACTGGGATCACTAAATGTTATGTTTCTCTTTATATGCTGCATCCCTATAGAATCTGTACTCCTTAAGAAAGAATTTAGGCACTTCATGTTCCAATGGCATGAATAATAATGTCATACTGTTCTATTAATTCCTAGTCATCAGTTACTCTAGGCTAGTCTTTTCAGATTTAATATTTTCTGTTCTTTGTTAAGCCTTGAGGGCTTAAAATATCACTTTATATAAATTGACTCTTCTGTGTTCAATAGCACTTATTTACTTATTCATTCATACATTCATTCATTTATCTATCTATTTATTAGTTTATTTGATTGTGTATGTATATGCATATGTTCCTTTTCATGTAGGGGACACACGTGTGTGCAGTTATATGAGAACCTGTGTGCATATGCATCTAGATGCCAGAGTAGAGCCTGCTGTGTCATTCCTCAAGTGTTATCAGCCTTTGTTTTTTGAGACACAGTCTCTCACTGTCATGCAATTAACCAATTATGTTAGGTCAGCAATCTCATATATTCTTTATCTGATACTGCCCCCAAAATTGGATCTTCAGGTGTGTGCATACGTGTGTGAGTTTTTATGTGTGTGTGAGAACTTTGAACACAGGTTTTCATGCTATGCAGTACACAATCCCACCTTTGAGCCATTTTCCCACCTCCTCTTACTTTTCATAATTTACCTTTAAATTAACTTACAAATTAACAGGTTTCATCATGACATTATGACATTTTGCCCTTACTTTCACACCTGTCTGCCCCAGAAGTCTCCTTCTTTGAATTTTCAGGACTCATGTATTTTATTATTGTGCTGACTACAGTTGTAGTCTGCCCACTATGTCTCAGGTATTCTATTAAACTGCTGCCTGCAATTCTAGACTCCCCATAATTTCTCACGTATTCTATTGCTAACCTGCCTTCCCATCATGGCTTGGGTATTCTATAACCTTGCAGACTGCAATACTTGCATCCCCCCAAATCACACCGAAGGTATTTTATTACCCTGCCCATCACAGTTTCTGTGTTTCCCCACCAATAGTTTTCTAAATCATTCTTGCTACATGTTCATCATTACACTTCTAAAACAACAGTCTTTCTAAGTTTTTCTCTTCCAAAATTCCAGGTAAATTTATTCGCAAACTCTGTTTCAGAAAATCATAGGTTCCTCGGCAGGCCTGCTGAACTTGAGCTTAGAATACCCTACTATGATTTACTGTCCTTCCTTAGAAAGTACAACCCAGCAAAACTTTGATGACAGCTCAGCTTTCTTTATAAAAGCCCACTCATGCTTTTTGTTTCTTATTTTTAACCACATTGTTTGTGTTGTGTTTGTTTTGTGCTTGTATGTGTGTATGTATGTATGTATGTGTGTGTGTGCATGTGTGCCCACACACACAGGTTTAAGTGTGAATACATGTTTGTATACATTCATATGTAAAGGCAGGTGCATGTGTGCCATAGAACACATATGAATGTCAGAGAATAAAATGTCAGTCCTCATTTTACACTGTGTTCAAGATAGTCTCTTCTTTTCCTCTCATCTTGCTAGAGGATTGTTAGTATTACAGAGGCACACTTCCACAACTGTACTCACATGAGTCTTGTGCATTGAATTCTGGTTCTAAAATTTGTACAGAAAACACATTAAGCACTGAGCAGTTATCCAACATTACTCATGTAGCCTAGCCTCATTGGTCAATATTGTCTACCTAAAAATCAAAATCATTCCTTGGAGTCCATGAAACTTATGTAAATGTTTCCTGACATAAATTTCAAACTTTACAAAAATTTTTTACTCCTTTTCGTGCAAAGGCAAAAATAAGTAATAGGTAAATAGTAAGCAAATAAAATAGATAAAAGTGCTTCCTTCTTTCTTCAGTCCAGCTTAATGTCATGGGTTTCCTTTATGATTCTCATGTGCAAGTCCTTCAATGATTGTAACTGAGGCGTGCTGGGGAGAATCTCTTCCTGCAAATGTGAAATATATTTAACCATGTACAAATGCTCTCACAGCAAAAATGCCCACCTTCATTTGCACATCTTCTCACCTCTGCATGGTAGAAGTGTCTCAGTAAGAGAAGACATATTTATACCCCCACTGATAGAAGGCTTCACCTTCCTGAAGAAAGCTCAAAGAATGAAGTCCAACACCTAGATGCTGGGAAAGAAGCTGATTATTACAAGTATCTCTTCTCCCTAGATATTTCTCGTTATTAATGGTAAAGCTTAGTTAGTTGATTCTGGCTTGTTCATCACTGGCTTCATTACATCATTAAGGTTTGATTCTACATCAATAAGTCTACCTTAAAATCACAATGATACAAACACCTTAATCCACTTAGTCAATGACAATGTGCACATTTTTATTTTGCAGAGTTGCATTTATTGCAAAACAGCTGATTTTAAATAAAAAGATAGAAAAGGTCTTAGGAAAATCAATGTGTATTATTCTCCAAAATGACATTATACTGTGGAATGAAGAAATGGATTAGTGGATTATGTACTTTCTGGACAAGAATGAGGATGAGTTTGAATTTCCAGAACAGACATAACAGCAGTGTGTGTGTGTGTGTGTGTGTGTGTGTGTGTGTGTTTGTATGCATAGATTGTATAATATATATAATGTGTATGCTATGCATATGTATATACATATATGTATATGCTCCCTAACTATGAGGAGAACAAGTTGAGAAATATGAATAGGCTTTACTGGCTGACAGCCTTGCTATAGTGTCACTGAGCCTTTATCTCAAGGGGATAGGCAGGGAGTGATACAATAGGATACCTGATATCACCCTCCACCCTCAAACCCCTGAGCATAAAAACAGGTCCATGTACCTGCACATAAATATGTGCAGACACCACAAATATGCCACATGACTAAAGCTAATATATTTTTACACATATACATGCATTCATAAAGAATTGCTGTAGTACTGTTCAAAGAAATCAGCATCAATGAGGGGCAGTGTAAATGTCAAAATCTGTAATGATATACAAAAGGTCACCTTTAAGACATCTCTACAACTATGTGTATGGTGACTATAATAAATGAGTATCATCCTTTGTCTGAACCTTTTTGCTGTCAGCAGAAATACAGAGTTCTAGCGCTTAGAACTGTTTAAAGAAATGTCTAGTGAACTAAACATGTGTGAGTGTGTGTGGGTGTGTGTGTGCACGTCTGTCTTTGAGAGGGGGAGGAGCGAGAAAGAGGAGAGAGAGAGAGAGAGAGAGAGAGAGAGAGAGAGAGAGAGAGAGATTGTTTATGAGTGCAGGTTTCTGTGGAGGCCAGAAGATAATATTGTATCCTACAGGGCAAGAGATTAATTATGGACAAACTTGAATCTTTAAACTGAACTCACATCATTTGCAAGAACATTAACTGATTCTAAGAGCTGAGCATCATTTTTATATTGTTTTTGTTATTTTCTTTTGTCTAGTTTTAGTTTGTTTTTGTTTGTTTATCGACAAGGTCTTTTACTGGAGTTTGCCAAGTGTGTCATCATTCCTGTAATGGGCTCCAGAGATCCTTTCATCTCTGCTGGAATTACAAATCCAGTTCTACCATCATATCTACAAGACAAATCTTATACCAACTGATCTCTCACCATCTCAGAATATTATTTTAAATACTATGTGATTCTCAAAGCACCTAATGTCTAAAAGAAGCAGATACAATGCACCTATTAATTTATCATTGACTAACTAGATACAAATGCTTATGGTCTTCAAGGAATATTTGTGTTTAAACTAGAGACCTCTCTTACTGGTTGACAACTCTAAACACATGATCAAAAGTGGCAAATTCTGGTAAATATTGGTAAATGACATATATTTTCTTATATTTTTAAGTTATTCACTTATACTGTGTGACTATAGCACATTCGTGTGCCAAGGCATAAATGTGCTCAGAGAACAAGTTGAGGAAGTTAGTTTTTCCTTCCACCACAATAGATTTAGCCAAACTCAGGCCACCAAGATTGGCAGCAAGTACTTTCACCACTGAGCCACTGTATACTTCATATTCATTTTAGTTATTTTTCTTAAAGATTTTATTTTAATTTTAGTGAGTGTGCATGTGTGTGTGTGTGTGTGTGTGTGTGTGTGTGTGTGTGTGTATGAGCATGTGGGAGCAGGGCATATGGAAGTCAGTGCATTACATTTTCTGAAGCAGGAGTTACTTGTGATTTTGAGCTGTCTGACATGGGTGCTGAGAAATAAACAAAAGTTCTTTGTAAGGGCATTGATTGATCTTAACATCTGATTCAGTTCTCTAGCCTAATTGCCTCATATCCTTTAAAATCTTTTAAAATAATTGCAGTCTCAAAAATGTGTGCATATGTACAAGACAACAAAACTTTGAAACAATAGTTTGTCATATGAAACTTTATTACATAGATTATATGTGATAAATAATGGCTTTATTCTATGTCTATTCTATGTGTAGCCCACTCAAGCAAAGATGGTGAAATATTTTGTATTTGCAAGAAAAAAATCCCAGAATAGCCACTGCAGAAGCTTTAATTTGCAAACACATTAAGGACTGCTGCACTTATTGGGGCAAATTGTTCTTTATCAAAAAATACAAGGTAATGATAACTTTCTCTATGTGTTGGAACACCAAAGAGACCTGCTGGTTATCTTCTTGAGGAGCATGTGTCTCTACTATTTAGTCTCGTGAGAAGTCTTTTATACTAACCCCCCTAGTTACTGGCTCTGAGCTGGCCACTTGCTTGTGTTCTTGGCATCATAAAACATGGTTTTAGCTGTCAGAATCAGTCACACTGCCACAGAGCATCCTGATATTTAAGCAACATGACCAGTTAAAATGTTGGACCCTATTACTGAAAGGGGAAAACAGGTGTATGGGGAGTTCTACTGAAGCTTCTGTTTAAAGAAATATGCTTCAGATTTCAAACTTCCACTAAAAGCCGTTGTGGTTTGTGAACTCTCTCCCAGAGGCTCACATGTTTGAATACTTAAATTGTGATGTTGTCACTGTTTAAACATTGATAAACCTTCAGGAGTTATAACATCCCTGGAGAAGTAGGTCATTGGAGGAGGTACTGAATTAACTTGGCCTCACGTTCATCTACTGCTTTGATTCTTGCCATACAAGGATGGCCTGTATCCTGTCAAACTGTGACATATATTTTAATACATATATATTTGAGTATAGATATAGAGAGATATAGAAATGTGTATATATACTGTGATATATATGCTATATATACACACATATATTACAATCTTACACTCTATATACATATGTATATATGTATAAAACAACATGTAAACATATGTGTATATGTGTGTGTGTGTGTGTGTGTAATATGTATGTTTGTTTGTATGTATTCCACTGTTCAAAGCATTTTCAGGAGTCTCCAGGTCTATTTATATGAACTGCGATAGTGGTGACTTATGTGACCTAGAAGTTGTCAAGTGTCCTAGGCTACCTTTCATACAGTAAGGAATAACTTGATTGATAATCTGAAGAGAAATATGAGCAGGCAGTGTGCATGCAGTTACTCTGATTTTGCCTGCTCCAAACCAAGAGCTTGAGCTTATAGAGACTGAATGGTGGAGAATCTCAAAGTGTTATAGAGAAGGAAGCTGCTTTGAGACGTGTCTGTTAGCACATATTAAATATGCAAATCAATTTATTTCATTATGACATTTCAGTCTTCTTCCTTAATCTGCTGACTATTTCCTCTTCCCGACTGGCTCCCTTGTATATATCTGTGATTGTTTGAAAGTGTGTGTGTGTGTGTGTGTGTGTGTGTGTGTGTATGTGTGTGTGTGTGCACATGTGTGCATGTATGAATACATGCATGTATATGTGTGTGCAAATGCATGCATGTGTGTGTGTCTGTGTGTGTGCTTGTGTGTATCAGTACTGTTACAGTTGTTCATAGGAGTATGAGGTTATTACAGGAACATAGATAATTTACCAGTGGCTAAACCATTTAAAAAATGCATTTCCTTTGCCTATCAAACATTATCTGCCTAAAGACCATCAGGGAGGGATAAGTTAAGTTTTAAAAATAGCTATGAATACTATTTAGATCAATATTTAACAGTGTGAACCAGTTCAATTCTCATTTCAGCTTTTCATTTATATTGATACTGCCATGGCCAAATTTAATCATTTCTAATATAAACACTCACATATAATATTTTATGTACATACATATTTTACATACTGACACACACATACATACACACCACCTCTAACACATGTACACATTCACACATTACCTAACACATGAACATTCACAGTGTAACTATACATAACTCCTCTCACATACACATAAGAGAAGATACAAATAGCACTAATCCTCCACATAAACACTATAAGCAAAAACAAACACACATTTTCTTATATGTATACACACTTCATTTAGTACCTACCATATCCGCAATGCACACATACATAATACCTACCATATAGGCACACAATCACATACACACAATCACATACATCACACATAAACAATGACTTCTATAGCTTAACAATGACAATGTCTTACATTTTGCAAGCAGCATGACTCAATTAGCCAAGTATTTGCCTGGCATACATGAAGATTTGAGTTTAATCAACAACACCCTTGAAATAATTTCAGGCATTATAGTACATGTATTTAATCTAACTCTTAGGGAAGCAAAGATAAGTAGATCCTGGAGACTCTCTCTTCAGTAGGTTTAACCTACTTAGAGAGCTGCGGACTAGTGAGAGATCCTGCTCAAAATGTAAGATGGATAGCTCCCAAGGAAGGACATAAAAAACTGTCCTCTACTTTACATATGCATATTCATGCACAGACACATTCATAGATGCAAACATGTAAAACACAGGCAATAAATATATTGTGACATTGAAATGTCCCTAAAGACGTTAATTGGTAGAAAAGGCATGAAAAACTTCACTTGTTTCCACAAGTCTTAAAACCTCCCTTGGAAGGGTTCCAGAGTATATGCTAATTTGCAAAGCTGCAGCAAGGTAATCTACTTATTAAGACAATGAAACTGAGTGCTAGATTATAATGATTAACTCCTTGAAAATAATTATTTAACCTTTATTCAAATTTATTAGTTACCTGTGCTTAGTTGTCTCATGATCACCTTCACAAACTATTCATTGGAAGGAGTACAGGTCATAGAATCTATTTCCCCTGCTTTTATTGTAGATTAATTACTGGATTATCTTAAGAAGATCCTATAATTTATTAAAGTCTCCTATAAATGAACATATGACATTACCCATCAGTGACCATTTTTGTATTTAGAGAGAGAAATTCAACTATCTTAATAACCAAGTGACTATGATATGTGAATGTTTCAAAGAAAAAGAAAATTATTTGATTGGCTTAGTTTCTGGATGTTTGGCTGACTGACAATGCAGGTGTCTTCTAAGTGACGATTCTGGCAGTAATGGGATGATGCTCTGCCTTTTAGACTGAAAAAATTTTCAACAAAAGTTAGCATGATTGACAGTTTCTTGGGTTCGCAATTTCTTAATATCTATTCCATCTCTTCCAGCTTATGTTTTTTCCTATTCTTAGCCTGTCTTCTATTGTTTGAGATCCTTTTACTCTCTCCTGCAATAATATTTAAAAATCCTTCCATATGATATAAACTTATGCAGTATACTCATAGAAATGTAAAAATAGAAAAAATGTTGAAAAGCAGACTCAAAAAACAGATCACATATTTACAATATAAGATTGAGTTTTATATTTACTTTCAACAATCAGTACCAGAATTTTTTTATCTTTGTCATCATCATCATAAAATAGTATAGTTTTATAATAGTAATAAAAATCTTAACTACAGTAAGAATTGCATGAACTTGTGGGAAAAGAATGGTTCAGATCTGTATAGACGTGTTGGTGTGTAAGAGTGTTTGCTACTCAAGCACATGACCTGAGGATGTGTCCCTAGAATCCACATAAACAGCTGAGCATGGCCTCACACAACTGTAATTCCAGTTCTGTGGGAGATGAAAATTTGGTGGTAGGCTTGCTCAGCCACAAACTAGTGAACCTTAACCTTTGCCAATGAACTTATCTCGTGGCAATGAAGTGTATAGAAATACATGAAGGCACCAAATGCTCTCCTCTGCCCTCTGCACACACTCATATATGAACAACTCATCTGTACTCAGGCCTACAGCACATGTAGGTTCTTATTTAAGTGTTTGCCATTTGGGCACATCTTGTGCCCTTGGTAAGATTAAGTTGTGAGATTTCCATTAAATTCCTTCTGCAATACTTTCACTCTAGGGCTTTGAGAGTTTAATAAAGCCACCTTTATAAATGTTTTTACAAGCCACATGTTCTCTTCCTATATAGTCATATTTTATTGTCATATCAGAAAATCTTCCACTAAAACTGGACTAAGACATTTTCTATATCAAAATATGTCTTTAACGGTTTGGTTTTTTTTCCTTTGTGCTAGAGCTTGAACTGAGGTGCCCATCCTCTCTAAAATCACTGTACCACTGATGTATGCTTTCAATCCTGATGCCTATGATTTAGTCAAAATCACACAGTCAGAAAGTTAGAAGTCAACTCCAAAATCTCTCCTACTGATGGCTTTAGCCTCACCAAGTAATCACAATCACCAAATCCATAGCATAGCCAGTGACAAGTATACATGGGTGTATAGAGTTTTGTCCAATGGCAAGGTGTTAGAATTTTCTTTCTGGACCCAGAACAATCATTAAGTTTTCAGTTGCATGCTTATTTTGTCAAGCAATTGTGCAAAATAAAATGACAAAATGAAAAGTAACAGAAAACAGCTGTGTTAGCTTGAATGAGAATGGCCCCCAGATGCTCATATATTTGAATGTTTAATCACTAGGGACAGCGAAACTTGTTGGTGGAAGTGTGTCAATGAAAGTGGACTTTGATATTTTAAGATCTTGGTCTTTTGCTCTCTGCTTGTTGTCTGTGGATCAGGATGCAAAGATCTCAGCTAAAATTGCCCCCACAACATGACTATCTGCATTGGGCTATGATGATCATGGATTAATCTAGTAAAACTATAGTAAGCAAGCCCCCAATTATGTGCTTACTTTTTAAAAAAGTTACCATGGTCATTGTGTCTCTTCCAACAATAGAACAGTAACTAAGATGTTTTCAGAGTAAATCTTACCATTCAACTGTCAAGTCTTAAGTTCTATTGTACCTTGATCTGCTATAAGCTGACTGATCACATCATCTCTGATTCTGCAAGAGAAGAGCGTTGATTAATGTTGCTCATTGTGTATTATGAGGATTCCATGCAGTGAGTATGGGGACATTAGGACCAACATGTTATGTTCATTTAAGAGAAGATAAAAACATTTATTGTAGAAGATTTGTGCATTTGAGAATGCATGCAAATTTCACCACAAATTTTTAGAGTTGGTATTTCTGATAAATAAACTGGGGTGAGCGAAGGCTTGTGGGAAAATATGTTTTATGCAGAAATGAGTTACTTAAAAAAAGGTAGGTACATCTGCATGGTAAGACCTGGTACAGAGTACACAATGAATAGAGTCCTGATAAATTAATCCTTTGTTGTCTCCTGAACCGACCAGCAGACAGAAGACAACGGACACGGGATCTCCTTCCCAACATGGTTTATTCAGAAACCTTGAATTACTGCAAAAAGCCCACGAGCTCTAGCTCCCAGGCCTTAAATCTCTGTGTCCTCTCCAATCAGAACCTGTCACGCAGTCATTCTCGATTGGTGTTGAGCACATACGTCACATTGCTCGATCTTACGTAACGATGAACAACCAAAATGCATGCGCAGTAAAGCCTAGCCTACGTGCCACCCAGGCTTCCTGAAATGGTGAATCAACATGCCAGGGGTGTCTGGCACCCAGCCAGGCGCCATCTTGAGTTCAGCTCCCTACAATCTTTATCACAACCTGCTTTCCTGCCCCTATATTTGAACCACTGTTTTTCGTCTATCTTTTACAGAAACCGTTTTCTTCTCTTATACTGATGACAACAGCCTCCTGTTTATTTCATACTTGGTCTGTAACCATGTGGGCAGAAATTATGTTCTCAAGAGTCACATGTATCTCTCCCTTTAGCTGTCAGATAATAGAAATAGTATATAGATGGACTCTGAAAATAAAATTTTTCCCTAAAGATTATGCTGAGGAGGTAGAGGCCAAAGAGGTTCCAGGCAGAGAGGAACCTATCATTGAGAAAAAGATGTCACAGATTTCTAACAATTTATTGGAGAACCTTGCAGACAGAGTGTAGCTGAGTTTGATGATAGGTCCCTTATAGGCAGGTCCATTAAATACCTAGAAATACTTATCTGTGTATTCATTTTGCCATCTTTTAAACCAAATTCTAATGTCAATACCAAAATGATGGATGTTGGGGTGTCACTGGACTTCATTCTCATTCTTTCTAATATGGTCAAATTGAAATCTTATTTTCACCATTACTTGGTATTTAATTGAATAACTGAGGATGAATAGTAAAGGATTTCTTACTGTTTATGGTGTGTACCAGTTTCTATCATAACAACTCTAGTAAATCTTTCTGTATTTAATTATTTTTCCCAAAACCCATGAGTTCCTGAAGTCTTTATTCCCCACCAACTTCACCCTTCATTTTTCTTCATTTTCATTCCCTAATTCAACTGAGACTGGACAATAAATATATATTATGCCACACTGTTTTGCATTAACCATGTCTATATTATTTTGTGAATTATGATGCTTTAGCTGGGTTGATGTTTGAGAATTTGTTGTTTTTTAAGAATGTTATCTTACCAGGCTGAACTTGTTCCTAGTGAGGAAGAGCAAATATATATCTTTATATATTTACATATATTAAAATATGTAAGTATTTTGTATATTTACATACATTAAAAGTATGTACATTTTTCATATGCAATCCAAACTTCCAGATTTACTTTGGAACAGTGTACATCATCAGATTCTCATATGCAAGGTTATCTCAATGACTCACCCTTTTAGTATTAAAAAAACACAAACAACCCATCCCTCACATCTGCTAAAATGATTTAAACTACTTCTGAACCTCTGGATCTTATCTTAGTCTCTGAGCTTTTTCCCATGTCACTTACAAAAGCTCTAGATTTTGTTCTCATTTTCTTTGTTTCCTAACATACTCTTTGAGTAACCCTGTGGGGTATGATGTGGCCCTTTTACTCTTCACCTGAAAGTAACAAACTATCTTGTTTGTAGAAATCATTTCCTGGTCTGTTGACCTCATCATCTGTAAAGAATAATTAAACCTAAATGTTCAGTCCCTTTCCCTAAAAGGCAATTTCTACAGAAAGCCTGCCAAAACCCCTCCCTCTGTCAGAGTAAAGATGAGACAGTAAGTCTCATCAGCATAATGCATAATCCATAAGAGCTCTCAACAGCAACTAGATATAGGGTTACTTTTCATATCTCTCTGACTGCAACTAAATCTTGTATACACACCACAAGAGCCTAAAATAATACCTACTCCTAGACTCTCCATATGTTAGTTTTAATGAACTGAAATTTAAAAAAAATCCTTGATTGCCACAGCATAAATGTTGAAAAAAAGATATAGAAGAAAAACCAGATTGGTCTTATGCAACATATAGAATGATAAGATGAAACAGAACACAGGCTAATTACCTCAGAGTATTCAAAATACCTGCTACAAATGGCAGCTCAAAACCATTCATGTTGGTTTGTTTTATGTGTGTAGGGGTGTGTGTGTGTGTGTGTGTGTGTGTGTGTGTGTGTGTGTGTCTGTGCGCATGTGTTCTGTGAATGTGTGTATGATGTGGTGTATATCTCTGTGTGAAGCTGTGTATGTTCAGTGTGAACATGTGTGTGAAGGACAAGTTTCAATATCAAATGTATATTTCAATCACTCTTCTTTTAATTTTTGATAAAGGGTTTCTCACTGAACCCAAAATTTGCCTATTAAGATAGATGAGCTGGAGCACAAGCTCCAGTTGTAATATTGTCTCCCAAACCTTAGCCCAGAGATAGCAGAAATGTACTGTCATAGTGTATATTCTAGAGCTCACACTCATTTCTTCCTATTTGAGTAACAAGCAATTGAAACACTGAACTCTTCTGAACTCTGGTTTGCTTTTTTATGTCAAATTCTAGGAGTATTCTTGTTTTTGATGGAGCATATAGATTACTGCATAATAAATTTAAGCTAAATTATTTAATGAAATTAGCTTCAAACATACATTTGGAGCCTTAGACTATTGAACTGAATAGTATATTATATTTACAATGGTGTGGAAAGTGATTGCATATATTGCATTACTTTTCTTGTGTTCTGCTTCTTGCCATGATTCTACATTTCCCTGTATTTGTTCCCTTTCCTGATGTTTGGTCATTCTTCGTACTGGTCACATGACCTCCTTGCATATAAATGAGCATGCAATGATGAACTTAGTGCCTAAAAGCTTCAATTTGTCCATTACTATTCTATCTTGGACAAGCTAGTTAACTTCTAAAACTTGTCTCTCTTTCCAGTAAGCTAGTACTAATAGGTAGTATTAAAGTAATCAATCTATACAACATATGTCCTGTACACAGCAAGAGCTCTAACTTAATCTTAGACATTACCATTGTAACCTATATAATATCTTCATCATCTCTTTATTCTTGTCTGTACATATGTATCATATCTGTGTTCTCCACTTGTACCTGACATGTAACTCTGACCATATTCAAAGTTTCCTTCAAAGATTTTCCATGTGTTTATATATTGAAATCTGGACTCCTTAGTAAGGAATGAGAGCATGCACTATAAATCTTTACCTGATTATAACTTTACTTTCTTTCCATTTGTAGAAAAATTACAGACATACTTAATTTCTACTTAAGCTTCTGATTGCATTCAGTTTTCAGAGAACTATGTATCTCCTGGGTCAGCTGTTACTGTCACCTTTAATGCCCTCACAAGCTTTTATCAAAAGTAACAAGACAGAAATTGTACTAGATTAAAAAAACTCTCCAAGGCTGATTGACTGATTCAAATTGTAATTATTACAGAGAAATAGGAAAGTGATCAGTGAAGAGTCAAATTACCTTGGAGTATCTTCGTATTTTGGCCCATTAAATAGTCATTTAGTGCTCACTTCAGAGCTTGCCTATTATCTTTGTGAATATTGATTATGTCTTTTTGAAATGTGTAAACAAGAATCCTAGATTCCATCAACTGAGAGGCTAAGGATGATATAATACAACATCTGAAAGTTGTGCTTGAGATTCTACACTTAATACTAACCTACCTACATGATGTATCCACCAGCATATTTAAAAATTAATCTTAGTTTATGAAATTCTTTGTTATGTTATTAAAACACATTCATGAAACTGGTACCATTAATGACAGGTTAAACTGAATCTGTGTTTGATGGTCATGGTCACTTATATTTGACTCCAAAATAAATTACCTCCTAATCCTTTTGAGGAGATAGTTGCTTATTTTATGTTGACATTGTCACTACCTTCCCTCAAAGCAAAAATTGTCACTGTACACTTTTCTCTCTGTGTGTCTCTATAAAAGCACACTTAGCACTTAATTGTATTGATTTTTTACATCTACATGTTTTATTCAGTCATCTCTAAGTTGCCCTTAAACAATACCATGTCTTAAAGCAGTCTGAGCTCACAAAGTTCTCATAAAAATAGAGCTAAGCCACTCAAAATCCAAAAATTAATTTCTTTGTTCATCTACTGTCTTCTTTGTCCAATGACAGTGAAGATAAGGGACAGTCCCAAGCTACCATCTATAGCAGTTACACACTGCCATTCAAATCACATATGTATGTCCACCTGTATAGATATCTGTACTCATGTATGGAAAGGACCACAGAGGTCCAAAGACTGTTTAATATCTCCAGTTTTTGGCTTTGCAAGTGGTTGTTAGCTGCTCAAAACAGGTGCTGGGAGCTAAATTTATGTCCTCTAGAAGTGAAGAAAGTGGTTTTGATTACCAAGTCTACTCTCCAAGCCTTAAGACAGGATCTTCGATTTTGACTTAAGCATTTTAACAACATTTATATGTATGATTTGACTGGCTTCAGGGGATTTTAAGGAATTTGTGGTCACATTTCTTTTTTCAGAAAATGAGAATACTGAACAAGAAGACTGACAAGATAAAACCATAGGTCATAAGGTGGAAGGAACTTTTACTATAATAGGTAACAAAGGAGTAAGACATGTGTATTGACTAAAAACCAAGCTCATAATCTTGTTTGTGAAATTGAGTGGGAATTTTACACATTTACAGCTAGAGAAGGAGTGATACAAAACTTATTGTTACTTTCACAATCTAACTCAAAATGTCTCTATAAAAAGATAGTCATTTCTACAGTATATTGATGGCAAATTTTGTTTGTTGTATCAAAATTCTCTATTCTTACATCAGGCTCAAGGCTGAGCATCTCTTTCTCTTCTATAAACTTTATATTCCTTATAGTATGCCTCGCCTTTTGTAAATGAAGCAAAATTAGCATTTCCATGTTTTTGAAGCTTGGGTCTGTTTAAAGAAGAGAGAATGTGAGAGAATGATGCTTGAGAGACCCTGAATTAACACATTCTATTAACATATATCCCTTTTGTGAGATTTTTTTCTCTCTTTGCCCATGTCTTAGATTCCCTGTCCCAAAACACATTTCTACTCAGAAAGTGAAAGCAAAGAATCTAGGGACCTATAAACATGTTGCTTTATTGACCTGTAAGAATTAAAGCATTTTCTTTCTGAATCTGAAGCAACTGATGTATATGTTCAGGTCTTACTTGATTAAATACAAAACAGATGTCACATGGGTACAGGTTATATAGAGGGAGTACAAGCCCTTTTATATTAATTCTCAATTACTTGATGCAACTTCTTACCAAAGTTTTACACACCAACTCACTGCAATAATCATTTTTGGAAATATATTCTTTAATATTTTATAATTTATTCTGTTCTTCAAATATATAGAATGATGGCTAGTATTATCAATTTGATGGGATATGGAATCATAGGAGAACCAGGTCTATGGGGCTGTGTTAAAGGATTGTTTTTATTAGATTAGTTGATGTGGAGAGACACATCTAAATTCTGGGCAAGATCATTCCCTGTGTGGGAATCCTGGATTGTATATAACTGGGAAACTGAACTGAGTACATGCATGCAGGTGTTTATTATGTTCTACTTTCTGATGGTTGATTTGATATATACCAGATGCTTCAACCCCAGCCACCTTGGCTTCTCCACATTGTAGACTATACTTTTAACTGTAAGTCACAATGGGCCTGGTTTCCCTAGTGTTGCATTTTTTCAAGGTGTTTTGTGACAAAAAATGTGAAAAGAAACTAAAATAAATTGTCATTGTCTTAAAATTATGTTGTAGCTGAATTTTAATTTCCATAAAGTTAGAAATGATGGGAATCCAAGATTCCAGTTCTCATCATAAGTAATAGAAAAGTCTGGCTGAAGGTGTGGAAAGCCTTAGAAAAGTAACTACAAACCAGAGAGGAAGCTTGGTCATTTTGCTGTTGGCTGCATTTTATTGGCAAGCTATAGTTGTAATAATGGATCTTCAGTGAGATTTTCCATTCTTATTTCAACGTTTGTCATATTTGTAGTACATGAGTCTGTAACTGGTATTTTAGGCATACAATTTTATGTTTTATATGTCTTTTAGTCTTTATTGATACAGCATTGGCTGAAATATCTTTCCAGTATAATTTTTTACTACAAGTAATTTTGTATGTAATCTTACTTAAATAGAGTCTCTAAGATGATAGAAAGCCTGACAGGAATACAAAAATAATTCACAGGGGAGAGAAACTTCTTTAGTCAAGGCTAAGGATACCACTGGATATAGATTCAGGGCTAGTAAAGATGTTGAAATTAGTCATTGTTGAGTGTTCAGCCTTAAATAGGACACCTCTTTATCACCTTCCATGGCTCAAATAATATCATATAAGTGTTGCAGAGAAGAATGTAAAATCTAGATTATGAGGATAAAAGATGTGATGTGGTATCACATAGGTATGACATGACCTTATCATTTATGATTCGTAGTTGTGATTTGCTAGTAGATTCTGCATAAGACTGAAACCTTAATCATTTGGTAATAGGCAAAAGACAAGTCCATAGGCCTCCAGCCAAGGAATAGAATGACAGTTGAAGATTGATGTAAAAATGGAAGTCTATCTTTTATTGTGAAGCCTTTACTAAGTTACTCCTGCTCCTGTGGATAGCTACACAACCATGCTCATTTTAAAGTAAGAGTCAAAAACTAAATCAAAAACACATAAAAATGGATTGCCATCTTTATGGGAGGAAGAAGTTTGATAATGTAGGGACAATGATGACTGTGATCAGTATATAAAATATACACAAGTGAAATTGTCTACATAAATTAATAAATGTATAAGAAAAAAGCCATAAGACCGAATTTTCAAATAATTAGGTTGATGCCCTGGATTTTTATTCTTTCTTTCTCTCTCTCTCTCTCTCTCTCTCTCTGTGTGTGTGTGTGTGTGTGTGTGTAACAGGAAAGCTAATTCTGACTAGTTAACATATTAAGGAATCTTTGGGGTGGTACCTGAAGTTAGTGATTCTGATGGCCTAATTGTGACTAGAAAGAGTTAAGTCCAACTTATTGACATTGTTACAGGATATTGTCACATATGACGTTCATTCTTAAGAGTTTGCAATCAAGTTTTATGAAATTCACAGAAGAAAGTCCTACAAAATTATCTTATCAATTCTTTAAAAATAACATAGGGTATATTTTTGTTGTATTCAGTATTCATCTTCAATTCCTCTCATTAACTACATACATCTATCCCATCTTTCCACCTTCCAACTAACTTTGTGTCCTTTCTGATCCTAGTATTATTATTTAGTGACTCATAGATTCCAATTTGTGCTATTTATATATTTCTGGGTGTGGAGCCATCTACTCTAGCATACCCTTTAAGAAAAGTGACTCTTCCCCAGCTATGAATCTGGTAAATTGTAAAAAGAGCAAAGATGATCATATGTTCCATGCGTATGGAAGTGGTACACATCTGATGGTGGTAGCTAACTTTCTTCTGATTGAATTTAAGATACACTTCAGAGGAAGAAACACAAGTCTAGTACTGCAAGTCTGACCAAGAAATAGTTTTGGGGATTTCACAGTAGTGGTAAGCCCACTGTTTTTTGTTTTTTTTTTTCCTAAATAGTCAAAATTCCAAACTGTTTTCTATAGTAGAATGTCTCTAATATAGTTTAGTGCAGCTAGACCCAGCATAATACAGATTAGTATTAATTGGTCTGAATGTCATAAAATTTCAAGAAGGCTTAAGATTTTGTGGTGGGCCACATTAATTGTTATTTGTTGCCACATGGACCTTAGATTGGTCACCCCAGAAGAATAATTCTAACAATCTCTGCCACAGCTGATTCTTCATGTTCTTTTGGGTCGCTAAATATTTCCAAAGAAGAGACTATTTATCACCCACTTTCTACTTAAATTAGCCTCAAAATCTGTGAAAGTCTTTGTTCTTAATTTGGATCTCTTAGTACTGAGGACATCTACTTATTGGCTAGCTTCCCTATGAAAGCACAATTTAAAAAAACAAACTTGAGACACATGGAAGATAAAAGATATCTAAAGATGTGAGATTTTGTACTCCAAAATCTTTCAATACATCCCTATCAAAATAGTGGTTCCCACAGACTGTGACATAATTAGGTCTCTTGCATGAGAAGATATCATAATATAAAACCTTTAAATAAGAAAACTGAATCAACCAAAAATTGCTGTAGCTGCAGACCTGTTAATTCTTTATTTATACTTTCACAACTTGGCTGGGGAGATAATTCTGTAGATAAATTATTTGCCTTATGATCATGAGGAGCTGACATTAATTTCCATATATAGTGGATGTGGTGGTTTGAGTGAAATGGCCTGCAGAGGTTTGAATGTTTGGTCTCTAGATTTGGAATCATTTGGGAAATATTAAGATGTGTGACCCTGTTGGAGAAGCTATGTCATTTACACAGGCTTTGGAATTACAAAAATTCCTGCCTTTCCTGGTTAGTGTTTTCTAACTATTTTTCTGTTGGCTCTTTCATCCTTCCATTCATTCATTCATCCATCCATCTATTCATATATCGATATCTACATCTCCTCCTTCTTTTATCTCTGTATCTGTCTCTCTGTGTCTGTTTCTCTGTTATTCTGATTCTCTTTCTATCTCTTTCTATTTGTTTCCCTGTCTCTCTCTCTGTCTGTCTGTCTGTCTGTCTGTGTGTGTGTGTGTGTGTGTGTGTGTGTGTGTGTGTGTATGTGTATTGGTGTGTGTCCCTTATGCTTCCAGATTAACTGTTAAGGTCATACCATACCTGACTGCCTGTTGCTACATTTCTGACAATCACATTCAAAGGCTTATTCTCTGAAACTCTAAATAGGTCCCCAGTAAAGTCTATCTTTATTGAAAATTACCTTGATTGATTTTAATCCAACCCTGAAGGCAGAGGTGAATATAGATGGATTCTTTGGACTGGCCAGGCAGCCATTCTCAACTACCATGTAAATGTAAATTTCAAAACAAAATTTCTATGCATTAAGTGGATAATATCTAAGTAATAATACACAAAATTGTCTTTGGCCTACAGAGACATGAACATATATGCTCATGAGTGTTCTCACATTCATTTGCACCAGTACACACAGGAATACACACCCACACACTCACTCATACACCTACATAGATAGGCACATGCACACTCACAGAGACAAAAATAGTCACATACACATATCATACACACACACAGAGAGACACTTTATACATATAAACTTATACATACATACATACATATATACATGATCACACATTCATACACACACTCCCACTCACCCCCATAAATACACACACTAACAGACATACATAAAACACTCATACATACTTACACACACAGACACACACTCAGATATATGTATACATATGTACACATGAACTCATACATATAGACACACACACTGACACACACACACCAACACACATACACTAAGTAGTCTATAAGTGGTGTTAGTGTCATCAGACTTGGTTTTGCAATAACTCTGAAGATTCTAATTCACAATCCCACAAAAGCTATTTCTCCACTCCCTCAGTATTTTGTCTCATCTGACACTGACTCCAAGATAAGAAGAGGTTCCTGCAGGCCCACCAAAGCATTTTCAATATTTCAGATGCACTGTGTGTGGCACTATGGATGGTGACCACTGGAGTCAACCTGGTTAGTGGCCTTCCTCTGCCCTCACTTGTTCAGCTATAGGTGCTGGTTACTCAGCATATGATTCACAAGCCAACTGAGGTTCCTCCTGCTTGAGCTATTTGTCAGGTTCTCTGTCATTGGATATTTCCATTCAATAACCAACACCTATGATACATCCTGCCAAAGACAGACCTCATTTCTGCATGATAGTATCTCAAACACTCAAATAATATGAAGAACACCAATAGAAGACAAGGAATATCTTCATGAATAGCAGCAGTATGAACCCACTTTGCACCATAGCCTGAACCTAACCTAGACCTACATGAGAGTAATAGGCATTATAAGAACAAAAGCTATAGCTTTAGAAATTGAACCTAAGACAGAGGACTACTAGAGAGGGACATACTTTCTTCCTGGTACAGCAGAAGAATTAACAGCTCCCATATCTTCCCCCAATCTTCTGACTTTAGAATTTATGAGAAAAAGAATACAACTAAGATAACCCAAGCAAGTTAATCTTCTGGGTCACAAAGCAGTAGGAAGGAGGGCACATCTCCATGCACTGTTCATGTCTCTGTAGGCCAGGAGGCAATTTTGTGTGTCATACTTAGATATTGTCTACTTAAGGCATAGAAATTCTTATTTTCTTGGAATTTACATTTACACAGTAGTTGAGATTTAGCTGCCTGACAAGTCCAAAGAATCCATCTATATTCACCTTGGCCTCCAGTGTTGGGTTAAACCCAACCAAGGTAATTTGCATCCTCATTTAGATCTGGCCACTTTGTCCCTAAATCTGTCCCCTTGAGAAATCTCCACTATGGAGTCTAAGAATTGAGTTGATCACAAACTCACCACAAACATAGTATGCTTACTCTTTACCTACTTTCCTTTTTGGTAGCAATAACTTAAATGCCTTTTGACAGTTACTGCGCTCCTTTTCTTATACTAACATATGAAAGACAGATTTAACCTGCCCCCAGAAACTTATATCAACTCCATTTTTAGACAGAAATGTCACATACACCCCAAAGTATTTTAGTAGAGTCAAATCCATGAAAGAAAATGGTTGTCACAAAAAATTCTGGCTAGTTTTGGATACTAGTGATAAAGAGTAATGCCAACTACTGTTTCTTGGCTATAACCCCTAATATGATCATCCCTGTGTATTATCAGATATTATATACTCATTTGACTATGAGAGCAACAAATATTCTCCTTATATTCTATTAACTTGTTCTGTTCCCAACGTCATATTAAAAATCAAGCCACAACAGAAGGATGGCTAAAAATGTGAGAGGATAAACATCTATATAGGGTGTGTGCATCCAGAATATGAGGTATCACACCATGGGAACATCCTACTATACCTCAATCCATATAGTTGTCTAATGCTAACAAGCATGGAAAGGGAAGTGGAAACTGTAGAGTTACATATCTGCTATTCAAGAGGGACACTTATCATATCCATTTTGATAAAAGATTTAGGGAATTATTAAAGTCACATAAAGTCAATGTAGTGAGGATCTGAAGGGAATTCCATCTGCTGAAGTTAGCAAAAATCTCCCCTTATAAATTTCAGATATAGAGGGGAAATTATACATGTTATAGTTGATAAGCACCCCATTGCATGTGCTTACACTGAGGTTATATCTAATGCACAAGTGGTAAATATATGTGTCCATTGCATAGGAATGGATATGCCACCTTCATAGCATAAGAAAATGAATATCAAAAAGTTAACAACATTCATAGAAAAATAGTTTCTATATTTTTAGAGCAGCATGTGGGAGGGGGCACTGGTACAGGTGAGCTGACCTGAGTTGCACATAGCCCCAATCTATCGAAATGATGGATAATGGTGAAGTGACTTAGAAAATAAGTTTCTGGCTTTGTATGTATTCTGGCATGGCTAAAACCCACGGATCCTGATTAAAAAATTTAAAAAAAAAAGTCCTCCCATTTTGTCACTCAGAAACTAAAATGATGGTCAAGCAGTTGGAAAAAAAAACCTGAACAAACAACAATAAGGCTCCCCAGTGATGATAGGTAGGATGTTATCAAATGTGTTTATGTGTATTGGCACAAACTTGTGTGCTGGCATATAGAGAGTAGAGGTTAGTGTCAGCAGTTGCTATCCACTCCATTTTTTGAGACAGGATCTCTCATTGTCCTAGAGTCCACTGCTTGAGTTATGTTGGGGAGTCACTGAGCCCATGGGCTCTAATTTGAGTTCTTCCCAGGGCTTCACTATATTTTCCTTCAGTTCTGAGGGATCAAAATTAGGTTATCATACTTACATAGGAAGCATTCTTAAAAAAGAATAAGGCAGATTTCAATAAAGGAATATGAAAGTCACCACACCCAAGCCCCCTTTGCCATTGCTGCACACCTGAACTTCAACACCACATGAAACATTCTCATACTTCACTCTATTCTTCAAAGCACCAGGTACTTGTCTTGTTTCTCCCTTGTTTCACTTCTGCCCAGATCAAATTCAAGGATGTTATCAAATGTGTTTATATGTATTGGCACAAACTTGTGTGCAGGCATATAGAGAGTAGAGGTTAGCGTCAGCAGTTGCTGTCCACCCCATTTTTTGAGACAGGATCTCTCATTGTCCTAAAGTCCACTGGTTGAGTTATGTTGGGGAGTCACTGAACAGAACTTCCTTTGGTCTCCTCTGAACTCTTCATTTAGTGCTTAGCAGAGCTAGGGGAGAGAAAGTGCAACAACTTGAAGATTGTCCTGGTGTGTGAAAGAGACAAGAGCACAGATCACAGCTGTGCTGTACAGATTCCTGTGAGTCCTAGTGGTCAGGAAAGTTTCTTACATATGGTATGTCTCTGTTTCCTTGTGTTCTTGTTTAAACCACTTCAGGAGCTTTAATCTTCACAAGTAGAAAGGTTACTTTTGTTATTGTTGTTTTTTTTTTATAAAGTTTTAAAAATCAAAAATTGTGTTCTCTCTTTCTCCACATGCAACATGAGAATATCTGACAAGAACAAGGTAAATATGCCATACAGGTATGTGTTCATTTTGTTCAGCACTGAATCTACTGAGATGTGTAATATTTGAGGTTGGGCATAGCTAGCAATGTTAGTGAAAGAAATGACTTCAAATGAGGAAATTCAGTAGACAACACTAAATTCAACCTTCATTACCAACCCACTGTTAATAAAAGTCTCCAAACTGTGTGTATTCTTAAACTTTTTAAAAGATGATGTTTGAGGGTGACAACATTTCACATGGTTCAAAGAATAAAGTCACAAAAATAAAGTCACAAATCTCCCAAACCTGTCATCTTGAGTTCAATCTCTAGGATTCATGGAGTAAAAACAGAAAATTGATTTCTACAAAGTGTTCTCTGACCTACACACATATACACACACACACACACACGCACACACACAAACATACAGATGAGTATGGACATCTGCACACATATAAAAACACACACACACAAAGGTAAGCATAGCAGAAAGCATTTGTAAAAGAAAAATGTAAGACCAGGAGTGACTGTTAGTGCAATGACCTGTGACTGTTGCTACTCATCACCAGTATAGCTCTCACATATTGCAAGTACCATAGGGCTTCAGCAAACACAGTTATTTTTAAAGCTCTAGGTTAATGGAAACTCCTCATTTTTAGGGCAACATCTGTAACATGCAGTTTCTGTTACACAACAGGGAAAGAAAGATTTCAAGCCATCCATTTGCCACAGCCTAGAATAACCTGGGAAGAGAAGGCTAGTTGAACAGTCTTTTTTTTTTTTTAAACATATTTTCCTAGTTGTGTAGCTGTTGTGTTTTTGGTTAGTGGATGTGGAAAAATTGGTTGCTGCACTATATCCATATAGAGAGAAAGAAAGACAGGAAATGCAGCAAAGATCTATTTTTTTCTTCTCTTGTGATAGAAATGACACTTGAAATATATGCCTTGATTTCCCTATAAAAAGCTGGCTGTAACCTGGAACTGTAAGTTGAATAAATATTGCTCTTCTCTTAGCTGGTTTATGTTGGAATATTACTCACAGTATCAGAATGAAATGAGAACAAACAGCAGACTTTTCTATGTCCTTTTGGTAGAGTCAGCATGATAGGGAGATAGAGGACAACTTAGAATCTCGCTGATCTGAGGAAATCTTTGACCCTCTCTACCTGACAGGTGACTGAACTATAGCAGAGTAAGTGAGCTAGTTATTCACAATTATTTCTGCAAATTATTTCTGTGTCAAAATATTTTCTAAGAGTCTTCTACAGGGTTTCTATGTCAGGGATATAGTAGACCATAATCTGTAAGCTATTTTAAAAAGGAAGAAAATTACTAACAAGAAGACTTCCAATATTTTTTAAAGCAGCATATAAAATGTTTCTTTTTATTGTCTAAATATAGAAAATAGTTCTGTTTTCTTTGCTCTTTTACCCACTTTTCTCCTATTTCTCATAAATAAGGTTTTCAGTGTTTTACTTTTTCCTTCAGTGAATTACAAATCAGCTCTAGCAGGAAATGGGGAGCAAATCCTTGGATAGAGACTTTTCGGAGATACAATGAGGAAACTATGAACTAAATGTTCCTAAAAATCCTTCTAGTTGTCTCTTCAGTCACTTGGTTAGAAGTGCTGGGGAGGAAAGATAGCTAGTAACACGCTTATTTCACAAACAAGAGGGCTTGAATTTCATCTCGAAACCCAGACAAAAATCTGTGTACTTCTGAACCCAGTGCTGAAGACTTGGAGACCAGCAGATCCCTGTGGTTCAGTGAGTAACCAGCCTAGCCTACTTGGTAGGTTCCAAATTTCTAACAGACCCTGTCAGAAAATAAAAAGAAAATAAAAGAAGAGAAGAGAAGAGAAGAGAAGAGAAGAGAAGAGAAGAGAAGAGAAGAGAAGAGAAGAGAAGAGAAGAGAAAAGAGAAGAGAAATGTCATAGTGCCTAAGGTGCACACATGCATGTATACATACATACACACCTAACACATAGAAATATTTTTTTAGAAACTTTCTTGTCTGTCAGCTAGTGCACAAAAATTCCTGAGTGGATTCACATAAAGAACCTGATTATTTTTAAGTCTGAGGGAACTAGTGAAGCCATTTGTGAAGGCATTGTAGCATCTTCTAAAAATCACGCAACAAAAAGAAAAATTATTTTATTGTCTTAGTATAAAAAGAAAGGTCTTCTAAGTACAAGACTTTTTCATATAAGTGCCATTGAACAGAAATGAATACTGTCCATTTTAGGTAAAAGATTCTAAGCTTTAAGGGGATGCACTTGATTTTGTTCCATTTTCAATCTTCCATGAGCACATCTCTCTCTCATCTATTCCCATCATCTTCCCTTTTCCATGCTTCACAGAAAGGACAGGACCCCACAGAGAAGCCACTTTTCTGGAATCAACTCATTTCTCTCTTTTCCTGCTGTCCTCTGTTGAACTCAAGCCTTCACAATCAACCTGGAGGTGCAGGGAGCTGAAGCAGCTAGTCTGTTCATTTGATTTCTCTTTTTCAGCTTGATGCTAGAGTAAGCTTTTGAAACAATGTATCTCTTCCTTTACCATTCTCCATCTTTAGCCCCACTGCCAATTGTACTTTCCATTTCAGAGAAAGCTGAGTCTATTCCAATTTTCCATTTCTCTGACTCTAATCCAACAGGTACAGATGGAATCCTAGGCTACCCTAAGATCTCTTACTTCTTGGCACTGAAGAGATCGATATTTCAAAATTTGGCATGTTTTGTAGACTGGCAACTGTATGCATACAAGCATGGTGATATTTGAACCATTAAATTGCCTTGTTATGTAAACCAGAGGCCAAAGAAGAGAAATATCACCTGTGGCTATGTTTCTGAAAATCATATTTATTCTTAGCAATTCAGCCAAGTGTTAGCTTGTTGGTGTTGTAGGGGGTTGGCTATTACTGTTTGTCCTACCTGAGAGTCTGAGACATGATAATTTACATTTGATTCTCAGAAGCCAGGTTTTTTTTTAAAGGTCTGGGTTGGTAGTGTATACTTGTAATTCTAGATCTGAGGAAGCAAAGATAGGAAGATACTTGAGTCTCCATACTTCAGACTAATGGGTGAGATCAAAGCTGCTTAGAGACTCTATGAAAAAAACAAATTATGGGAAGTGGCTAAAAAATGACACTCAAGTTTAGTTTTTTTGCTTCCACTTGCATTAATCACACAAAGCACAAATGAACACTTACATATGCATGCATATAAATACATGCATGCATACAAACTTTAAAAAATTCTGTGCTTCAATATTAAGACTTGGGGACAGGGGATATGACATACAGATAACTTTTATTTGTATCCATGAGTATGTTATCACAGAGAACATTTCTACATCTTATACTACCTGAAATGTTCCTTTAATTATGTCCATTATTATGCAGGTGAGGAAGTCAGAAAGCAGGGAAATGAAATTGTATCTTGAATTCTCACACTGTGTATCATATACTTGGATTCTAAATCATGGCCTCCATGACTCATAAACATGACCAATGTTCCAATTTCATCATATTCAAAGACCAAGTGGTACATATTGTGGCACTTGACGCTTAAAGAAAGTGGCAAGAAATAGTCAAAGAATAAAAATGAAATCATTTTAAAAGTGTGGAAATTCACTAAGGTCAAGAAAGAAGGGAGATATCTCTGCTGGCAACAAATAAATTGGTGCTTAGAATCTGAAGTCATTAGCTAATTATTTGAGTTAGTTTCCTTGGTGGGTCTTAACCTTTTCAAAGAATGAGGCTTGAATAAATAACTATTGAACATGTACAAGAGATTAGATCCCCATGCCTTGTATTTTATAAGACTTACATTTTAACTCCCATAAGAAAACAATATGCCTCCCAATTTTTTTCTTCTCTGAAATACGAATGAATTCAGATTGAAAAATAAGACATATCAGTTATGTAAATAATCCAGTGCTAGACATAGAGATGGTTGCCTTTCAGACCCCTAAGTTTACAGAGGTGTAGCTGAACTAGGTAAGAGACTGCAAACATTGTTTTCCATCAGAAAGCTAGAGATGGAGAGAGGAATTTCACCCAGATAAGGTTGTCTCATTTTTCACAAGTTTTCAGCCAAGCTTTATGAAGTCCTTTGGCTTGTTTAACAACACTGGATCCAAGTTGCTTAAAAACAACAACCAATATGAATTCAGCAAGATAGAAATGCTTCTTCCTAAAACTGTACAGATGATTAATACTTACCAAGCCATTACACCATAACATAGAACACCACAATATATCTTTATTTCAGAAAACTACAGCTGCCTGATGTTCCAAACAAGAATTTTTTTTCAAAGATAGGTAGATCATATTAAGATTGATAGATAATAAATACATGAAAAGATAATAGATTATTGATAATAGATTATAAATAATAGAAGTAATAGATAATAGAAATAATAAATAATAGACTGAGTAGATATATACTAGATCAATAGACAATAGATTAGGCAGACAGACAGACAGACAGACAGAGTGATGGGTTGATAGAGGTTTGTGAGGTTGATAACAGATGATCGACAAATTATTTGATATGAACATTTGTACTTTGGTGTTCTTTCATTTTTCTGGGTTCATATTTGAAGCCCTCTCTATATTTTATAAGTACACAGTCTTACATAATGACAACATTCACTGAACAGGTAAGAAAACAAATATTACTATTGTCATCACATGCAACCAATATCCTCTGAGATTGCAAAACCCAAACTGTATGTGAATCTCAAATAACCTAAAATCATCGGGCTCCTCCAAGGCTCCAAAGATATAACATGAGCCAATTTAGATGTGAGAAGAATGACCTTTATTAAAAGTGGGTTTTCACACTTATGCATGATGATATGGCTCAGTAATTGAATGAAAATATATTCAAGGAGAAGCTATGGACCCTGTACTAAGTGCACTCTGAAAGAACAATCACTCTTTAGTAACTTTACCATATTTCTTTCCTACATTATTTAAATGTGCTTAATGAGCAGTCTCCCTCTGAAAAGATAGCAGATTTTCAGAAGCAATTGACATGAAAGCTATTGCCTAAAGCTAGATGAAAGTATATTTATTCTTTTATATTCCTTCCTTAGGCAGTTGAAACAGTGGCATTTACATTTTCCCCTTTGGGGAAAATTTTCTCTTTTTCCCCTTTCTGTTTATGAAAGTAATACATATATAAAGTAATAAAGTTAAATATTAAAAATATAAAAAATATAGAGATCAGTGTGATCTCTCTATATGGACAGATAACTCTTGCTGGCTAGGTTATTTCTAAAATTTATATACTTACAATATTTTTACATAAGTAGATAAAATATATGATTATAATGTTTGCAGATTGTTTAAATTTTGTGTTCCAATTTTTTTTTTCAAATTTTCCTTAGACACTATTAGTTAAGATTTATTGCTGTAAAGAGAAATCATGAACAAGGCAACTCTTACAATGGAAAATATTTAATTAAGACTGGCTTAGAGTTTCAGAAATGTAGTCCTAGTGCACAGGCAGACATGGTGCTGGGCCTGCTGAGAGATTTATATCTTGGTCCACAGGCAGCAGAAGGTGAATCACATACTGGTTATAGCTCGAACTTATGTGAGACCTCAAAGCCTGCGTCCATAGTGACACATTTCCTTCAAGAAGACTATATGTCCTAATAATACCACTCCCTCTGGATCAAACAGTCAAACCCATGAATTTGTGTGGGCCATTCCTATTTAAAACACTGCAGCTTCTATTATTTTTATTTTTTGGAGTCTTATGTAGCCTAAGCTAGCCTTGAACTGGCTATGTAGCCAGGGATGATCACGATCCTCCTGCAAACACCTCCCAAGTGCAGTGATTAGAGCTGAGTATCACCATACTGTTTTTCTGTGGTACTGAAGAGTGAACCCAGGGTTTTCTGCATGCTCAGCAGACATCTCACCAAGAAAGCTTCATTTTGAGCCTATGGTAATCTTATATTTTCTTGTAACACATGTGAACTCTGCCTGGATATTCAAGCAACTTTTTGTTTGCAGGAATTTTATCGTATAAATAGATAATGCCTACTTCTTAACTCCTGAGAAAATATTCTACCCTACATTAAGTCTACTTTACACATGTTATTCACACTGCCTAGTCACCTCAACATTGGAAGCAGAGGTCAGCTCGTGTGTTCTGTAGTTACCAGTTATATGATCAGGAGGTAGTCCTTCTTGTAGTACAAAAGTCCTCATATTTCCTTGTCCTTGATATAGATGTTAACCCTGATTACCAAATTAAATGCACAGAAAACACACAGAACATTTTGGGGCCCAAGATATACTATTGGTTTGTGGTCACTTCTGATAGAGTTAGAGTTAGAAAGATGGCTGAGTGGTTGAGACACATGCTGCTCTTACACAGGACCCCAGATATGTTTGCAACACTCCTGTAGAGCTCCTGAAAACTACCTATAACTTCTGTTTTAGAAAATCTAATGTCGTCTTCCAGACTCTGAAGACTCCTGCACTCACAGGTTCACAAAATCACATACAGATACAAACATGTAACTTTAGACTATAAGAAAGGAAATCATAGTCAAAGTTAGAGAAAAGCCATAGGAGAAATAATGCTGAGTGAGTCATTAAATTTCTCCAACAGGACCAACAGAGGATTTTTGGCATAATAAACTTTATTATAGAGTCAAAAATGGATTTACAACCATGTTGACTTAGGTTTAAGTCAAGAAAGCATTCAATTTGTTGAACAAGCATAACCCTTCACAGAAAAGTTTAGAAAATATTTCCCAGAGTGATTTCTTTCTGCTTTTCTAAACAACACAACTTTCATAATTTGAGAACATTCCTCTGAACCTGTCATTCATCAATAGCCAAATTGCATTTGTGCAGGCCATTTAATTTTTGGCTTGACACATTACGTTTTCTGCTTCTTGACTCATCAGTTAATTGTAGGTTTAGCATGTTTCTCACTTGTCTGAAGATGCTATTTTATGAGTCGTATATTATTTCCTGTATTGCCCTCATTTCATCATCCACAAGGATTCTTCTCCTTTGGCAATTGTCCCCATTCATTGTCTTTCAGTAATTTCACCTGAAATCAAAGAGTGTATTTTTAACAGAAGGCAGTCTCCATGAGCTTAATATCCTACCAGTTCATGTGAAAATTGTAGAAACCTTTTAATACTGTAACATCATTCTTTGTGTTTTAAATAGCCTGTATCTTGTACCTTATAAGTCTCATATTACAGCTACAGTTGCAGTTTTTGCTGTTATAATTGAAACTGTCAATAGACATATATATGTTTTAATTTTTTAAAGTTTGTTAAAAAATAATTCCTTCTCTTTTACATTTACTTAGTCATCCTTCAGAGGATCTAGACTATTATAGATGCATGTTACCAAAGGACACAAATTCTCAACTTGAGTTTCCTTTAACAGTTCTTACAGAACACAACACAGTCAACAAATTTTTATTACATTTTTACATCTATATTTTTGTTATATCTTTGCCAGTGCCTGTTTGTTTGTTATGTGCATGCACATGGAATCCCAAGGTTGAAGTTGGGTGTCTCCCTTAATATCTCTCCAGCTTATAGATTGAGGCAGGGCCTCCCACTAAGCCCAATGTTTTGTTTTCCTCACTGTAGAGTTCTGTGTGTCCATCTTTAGCATCCTGGAGATGCATTCTTTAAGAATTTTCCTCTTGTTTTTTTTTTTTTTTTTATGAAATATCAGTTAAATCTTTTATCACCCATGTCCATGTAACATGACAGTTTTCTCTGCTGATTTCAAGGTGATCTGTAAGTTCAGTGGTTAGTGGTCTATGTATGGAGTCCCTGGTATTTTTATTTGTATCTATCTTACTTGGGGCTCACTAAACATATATTTCTATCTTCCACTAACTTTGACATTTCCAAACATCTTCTTTTTTAATTTCTTTGCCTTTCTTCTTGTGACTAAGCTATACAAACTTTCCCATACTTGTCTTCTCAGTCTCTTGGGTCTTTGTAGTTCAGCTCAGCTTTTTAAAAAGCACATTTTTACAAATCTTTTTGTATTTTACATTAAAAATTCTCTTTTTTCTTTTTACTTTTAGAGAATTCATTGCTTTCTTCAAATTTATTTTTAATTATGTTTAGGTATGTGCATATATTTTTGAATATGTGGTAAATTTTGTGAGAGTACTTCCTGCTCCATCATGAGGATTGGGATTCTTTTTCCAGCATCCTCTTAGGTGGTTTACAAGTACCTGTAACCTGCAACTACGGGTGCAAGTGACTCAAAAACTGCTTCTGGTTACCATGTGCATAGAAACACATAAATAAATAAATAAATAAATAAATAAATAAATAAATAAAATGAATATTTTAAAATATATATTATCTGGCCAACTGCCTCAGAAGGTAAAGGCATTTAACACTGCCAGGTTTGGCATAGCTGTGTAAGTAGAGGTGTGACACAGTTCCTGCCCCTGGAGATCACCACACCATTGACCTCTAGGTGTACTGATTCTTGCTCTTGTCCTTAAACTGATCTACTGTCTCTTCTATTTTACGTTCAATCTTTTTTAATGGGGAATACACTTCCCCTTACTCAGAGTTAATCATATAATAAATGAAACATGCATTCTCAGGAATGAGAAATAAAAGTGGTCATGAAGGTACAAGCTTTTTTCTTGGCCTATTGGACCAAGGGGAAAGACCTAGACAACACAACCACAGAGATCAGAGCAGTTACTTGGTCCTTTGTAGAATTGTTTGTTGTGAGACTTAGCCGTGAATTTGGATTTATGAAGAGATACATGTATCCTCTGTTCTAATGAATACTGCAGATAGATATTTAAAACATTCTCAAGAAGAAAAGGAATGGATAGAAAAAAAAAGAAATCTATTAAATACAAGCAAATGATAATAGGTTTCTTTTATAGGAGGAAAGTTTGTATATGATCAAGAAATAAATAAAAGAAGGAGAAAATGTGAATCTATGGAATTGCTACACTAGGAAACAAAAATTAGAGAATTAAGAGATAATATTTAAGAATATAAAATGTTAGTACTTTATTCTCTAATTATTTGAAAGATTGAAGACAGCAATCCTACTTTATTTGCGTAAATTTAAAACTTTGTAAAACATCATTTTATCCTTAGCTGTCTGTTACCTTTCTGTTCTTAAAAGAAAATGGTTACTAAAGATTGCTGTTTGCTATACCAGGAAACCACAAGAACTGTGCTCAGCTACCTGTGAAGAACAGGCATTTTAAAAATCTATAATGAAATGTGCTTATGTCTTGTTTTAGTTTTTGTTTTAAAGAAGCATGGGTGAGAACTAATGATCTGGGATTCATATAATTTATATAAATTTAAGGATTACTAAAATTATCACTAATAATGATCAAAGCCTTGACGATGTCCTTTAGTAAATAAAAGACTGGGCTCAGGTTTTCTGGTTGGGAGAAGACAAAGTATGAAAAAGAAGAAGGCAAAAAAAATGAGAAGGGAAGAGAATAAGGAAGAAGGAAGAAAGAAGAAGGAGGAAGAATAATGAGAAAGCTTTGGCAAAGAGAGCACTTGAAGTGATAGGTTGCATCCACTACAGACTCTGTGTCATTACTGAATTATTACCACTCACATCCCTACTTTTCTCAGGACCCTCCTCATACTGACCTCAGTATGACACAAACCCTGACAACCTGGATCAATCCCTGTGACTCACAGTGAATAAGGGAAAAATGACTCCTATTTCTTTGCCAGTGAAATGACCTAATTAAAGCCAGATGAATTATATATTCCAGTTTCTTGGGAATCTACAGGAAAGTTCACTGGCCTCAAAGACAGAGGCCAATGATGTCATCATGGGGAGAAAGAAGTGTGAGACTTAAGAGAAGATGAAAAATGGTGTGTAGAGAGATGACAGAGAAAGAAGTAGAGAGCAAGGAGATTAAAATATCTAGGTTATACAGGGAAGACCTTTGTGGCAAGGGGATCTCATCACCTGGGCTGGAATGGTCAAGGTTGATAGCAGAATATGCCAGATTTGGAATGAAAGATACTGTCAGAACCTGGAGGCCAGGTCTGCTTTGATATGTCAACTATGAATATCAGTCCCTTGATCCAGGGTCCATTACCAAACATCTCAGCATTTTGTTGATAATAAATGAATAAGGGACAACATAATCATCTATGAATATGCCCTACTTTTTTGGAATGCCATTATAGAGTGTGGTCTAGAAGTTCTAATGTTGTCCAACATCAGGAAGAGCTAGTTTCTTCACTATTGAGCAGGCTGTGGGATAATCTGTGAGTAAGAGAATGTATTCCCAGTTGAAGAAGTCTGTAAAGCTAGGCAAGACTCTCTATGGATAACTGTTTTGGAACTTTCCTGGATGCAGGTTCTTAGGAAATACCTGGATGTTAGGGGCAGAATATAAAGTCAATAAGTTAGGGAGAAAATCTTTTTTCTTGGGTGGAATTTTTATGCCCATCATTTTGGGAGATGGAAGATTGGTGTAGGGTCCCAGGAAAAAGAAAAGAAAAATAGATCCCATCTTTAGGAATAGGCAGGTGGAAAGGAAAACAAGCTCTTAAATAACTGTACTCATCTTGAGTCAATTTGACTGTATAAGATGGATTGGAATAGATTCCCTGAAGGGTACAAAAATAATCTTTCCAATTTCACAAGAAGATTAATCTTTCATAACTTGTATTTACCAACCTCAAAACATTTTTCTAGTCCTTTCAACACTTTTTAAGAAGCTTTCATATTCTCAGACTTTACATAAACTTTAGACCTTATATCTTTTCCTATTCAAATATTAACCATGAGATGCAGGTGGTTGATTATTGGGATTAGTCATTGCAAAATGAGTTTCTTTAGGTAAAAGAAGAGCAAAAAAGTTATATATGTAATGAATTGACTAATGACCTAATGTGGGGAGCCAACAGAAAGGGGCTATTATCCTTGCAGCCATCTTGAACCATATACCCTGACAAGAGACTTGATTACAATAGCCTACAACAGCTGAGCACACTCTGATAACATCTTGTTTTAGATACCCAGGATTTTTCCTTGGGTGTGTGAGACTTGAAGGTGTGTGACTCAAAGGCATGGTTTAGAAGTGAGACATATAAAAGGCGAGAGGCAGACAGAAGAAATTATTATTAAGTATTAGGCCCAGGGAGTAGGCACTTGAGACAGACAGGCAACTATTATTAGGCACTTAGCATTTGGAGAAGGAACTTGAAACTGGGAAAGAGACTAGAACTTGGAACTTGGAACTTGGAGGCACTAGGGACTAGGAACTCAAGACTTGGGACTTGGACTAAGAAGAGGGACTGAAGAATAAACGGAATTGAATCACACTCTGTCTGGTCTACATTCCTCATGTCAGTCCTCACTCTCCCTCTCTCTTGCTGAACCCCAACCCACAGACCAGAGCAACTTGGAGGAGTGCAGGCTCTAAGAGTTTAGCCCCCAAAGCTTTTGGCATTGCGGGTTCCAACATTGACAGAGCGGTCCCCAACATTTTGGCTCCCAAATGTGGGGCAGCTCGGGCTGTAACAACAACTTAACACTATGCCTTGGTGTAAGAAGCTAAGTACCTGTTCTCTAGCTCTCAGGCTACAATTAGCTTAGTTGTCAATATTATCAGAGACCTGAGAAGGATAAATTAGAATTAAAATCTACATGCCATATATTAATTAAAATAACATAGAATAATCCATAGTTTGCTACATAGAGAGTTCTCCCAGTTTTCTGTGGTTTCTATAGCCTGGTGGGGAGAGGCAGTCTGGCCATCACGCTCAGAACATCTTTTGAGCTATTTCAATGGAGGAGGAAAATGGAAGAGATGCCCTCACCTTGTTTTAGACAACATGAGTGGGTTAACTCTCTGGGTGTCTCTGTGCACAGTCCATGTTGTGTCCTGGCAATGGACAAGGTATTTGTGTTTGGTGTATAACAATCCAGATGGAGTCCTTTGTCACTACTGTGCCCATATATTTTGGAGACCTTGGGAGGAGGGTCTCTGTTAGAATTTGGGAGTCTGTGTCATAATAAATTTAAACATTTAATGCCATATTCAGCAGATCTCTGAGATGATTGAGCTTCTGAGAAAGGGCAGCTCACCCCATGGGCTAGAAAATTTAGGATTTAGGGCAGGGCATGCCAGGTATGGACTGAGAGATTTGGAGAAAACACGAAGGCCAGGTCTGCATTGATATGTAAAATACACACCTCAGTTCCTTTTCCCAGAGTACTAAATCAAACACAACTAGTCTCCTAAACCTAATACATGCATCTGAAACCCCCAATTAGTCAGAGTTCTCTAGAGGAACAAAATCAATGTAATGCAGATGTACATTACAATAATAATGCAGTTATTACTTTGTCCTTGAGACTGGGTGCCTTTTGAAAGGGCTGTCTCTCACTAGAGAATTAGGGAGTTTGTGACATCTGTTGTTCATGTCCTTGTTGTTCCATACAAAAGTCTGAGTACTTCAGCATTCCCACCTGGCAGCCAAAGCCCAAGAGGTTGTTTCATAGCTGCTGGTTCCTAGTCCACGACATAAACTTAGAAACACTGGTTCTGCTATCAGTGAAGAAATCAGCAGGAAAAACAAGACAAATCTATTTAGGAGTCAAACAAGCAATAGGTGAGATGATGCCAGGTAGAAATTGAGTGATTCTGGGAATCCCCTCTTCTACCACACCCTTTTTATCTGAGCTGCTACCAGAGAGTGCTGCCCATAGTCAGGGTAGATCTACCCTTATCAATAAAACTCATCAAAACACATCCTTAGGTAAGGCTCTCTACTCAAGTGATTCTAATTGGTGCCAAGTTGACATGAAAAATAACCATGTGTTTTGTTTCTGAGTGGGAAAATCTATTAGAACATAAACTGGTTATCAGTAAATCCAGTTGTACTCATCAGGTTTAAAATCTTGCTGGGAATATTCCAATGAGAAGTTGAAGCTAATATTCTGAAGATATTATGTGACAAAGGATAAAGAATCTAAGAACTGAAAGCTAACATTGGAGAGTGTGAGAGAATAGGAACATAAGTCCCTGTGATATGCAAATGGTTGTTCAGTTATTATTCTTTGAAGAAGAACATTTAAGGTAGTAAGTGAAAGAATGTCTTTGCTCGTGTTGCCTGCTGCACTCATTATAAAGAATGTTTCATCTAATTCCTCTGGAGATATTGAAGTTTTATGTCATGACCTCTAACTGCCTCCAATTTTATCAGAAAAAAAAAAAAAAAAGATTTTGTGTTACTAGATCAAAATGGCTCAACACAGCCCCCTGAATGCCTGACATGGAAAGTCTTATAATACCCCTTTTCCAACATTTTCTGCTCTTCCTAGCAAGATAGGAAGTTATCACCTGCTTCAGACTGTTCTCTCCTGCAGCATAACAGCAGCTTCATTTCAGAAAACACCAATGTTAACTACTACCTTACACACACAGCAGATACTCAAAAAGTGGAAACAGGTATATGTGGACCTTTTTGTCCCACAATGACAGGTATACTTCACATGTAAATTTTTAGTGAGAAACAGATGAGGCTGCTATTGAGAGTACACTATTTCAACACTTGGTTCTGGACTGTCTCCCAAGTTCAGACACTGAGAAGGGACAAAAGATGCAGAAATGAGAGCTTGCGTCCATATTCTAGTATCTCAGACAGAAGAATGATGGCTTGTGGTTTCTGTTTTTATCTAAGAAAAACAGCCTACAGTTTGAAACACTTTTATAATGAGCAATTTAGTCATGTGACTTTAAAAAGTAGTGTTATAGTTACAAAGTATGATTTAAAGAAAGTATTTCTGGGCTGAAAAATAGTTAAATGAGTAATAGCACATACTGCCAACCTCAGTTCAGTTCCTGGGATCACTTGATGGATGGAGAGAATTCATTCAGTCAAGTTGTTCTCTGATGTCTACATGTTGCCTTGGCCATTCAGGGACTACTTTCAATATTCATCCTACAATGCTATAACATGGCAACAGTTGTTTTAGACCACACTGATGTACTCAACCACACCATTAAAGTTTCCAAGATAAAAAAATTATTTTTAAAGTTTAGGTTTATGAATATTTATTGCATTGTGTGTATGTCTGTGTGTGTGTGTGTGTGTGTGTGTGTGTGTGTGTGTGTGTGTGTGCTTATGCCATTATACATATAGGTTAGAAGACAACTTGAAAAAGTCAGTAACTTTATTTTGTTTGTTCCTGGGATTTACCTCAGGTCATCAGGCTTGGAGCAGGTATCTTTACCTACAGGATATGCTTTCAGCCTTAAGTTTTAACTGTCTTTATGTTTAAATTCATTTTATATTATTTGTTGATATAGGGTCTCATGTAGTCCAAGTTGTTGTGAAAAGCATCATATAGTTGCAGATGACTTTTATTTCTGATCTTCTTGCCTCTACTTCTTGAATGCAGGGATCAGAGTTGGGATTACAAACACCTAGCATTTGCAATCCTGGGAATAGAATCCAGAACTTTATGCCTGTTAGGCAAGCTCTCCAACTGAATTATATCACCAGACATGCGATAAAAATTTTAACACCTCAGTTTTACCAGAGGTTGAACCAGATAAAATAAGATATATGTAGTTAGCATACATGAAGAGTATTTTATATCTCTTTTATTTCAACAACTTGATAGAGTAGTGTATTTATACAATGAACTAATATTGTTGAAGACAATTTTCTGGTTGCTGAATTGCATGAAGAAGTAGCTAGTTACTTTTAGTCTTCATAAGAATAAAACAATGAACTCTGTGAAACATAAGATACTTTCAACATCACAGCATCTTACTACAGTAAAATAAGGAGACATAAGTGAACTGAGGACACCTTAGAGAGGTGCATTGGGTTACATATACACATACATACACATATACAAACACACACACACACACACACACACATATATATATATATATATATATATATATATATATATATAGAGAGAGAGAGAGAGAGAGAGAGAGAGAGAGAGAGAGAGAGAGAGAGAGAGATGGGGAGGGGAGAAGGAGTGGGAGGAAGAAGGAGAGGGAGACGGAGAGAGAGGAGGGTTGAAAAGAAGCTAATGTTTCTCAGGATGGTCCCCACCTTGTTTAGTGAGACAGAGTCTCTTACTCATCTGAAGCTCCCAGATGGATTCTCTGGCCAGTGAGCACTGGGCACTTTTCAGTTTCCAACTCCTAATGCTGTGATTGCAAGCCTGTGCCACTACTCCCAGCTAAAATTGGTTTCTGGGGATAGAAGTCAGGTCCTCATTCTTGCAAGCCCTTTACCTACTCAACTATTTTACATTTTTATCTTACATTTTTTCCTTGGATAAACCAAATGAAGATACCAAGCTTTATCCTTTTACTCACCCCTGTGAGCTGACTGAAAATATTCAAGCATCTCACACTCACATAATTCAATAATCATCCAAAAAAAAAATGAGAGATTAAGCTCAAATCAGTTTCTTAGGAAAATCTTAATTGATGACTTATTTGAGCTTAGGATCTGTTTCTTTCCAATCCATGTGCACGGTAATCAGCTTAGAAAACATTCCTCAGTTGATATTGACTGATTTTTTTTTCTTTTTTGGCTTGGTCTCATGAAGTCAAACCCAGCTACTGTGAGCTGATGTGTGCCACAGCCACATATGTCCAGGAGAGATCATTTCAAACCATGTCTCCTTTTCCAGATCTTTACATTCTTTCTTTTCCTGAGAGTCAACTATTTTTCTCTTCTTGTATGTTAATGAAAGGAATCAGCTTACAGAAAAAAAAAAAAAAAAAAATCTTCATTTGACCTGAGATTGACCTCACTTTTGCTATACTTCACTATAGGAGAATGGGGGCCTGGTGGTACAGCCATAGCATGCCTGTCTCTAAGAATGAGAAGGGAAGATCAATTGTTAAATCATGCTTCTCTGTAACCGTGAGCATGTTCTCTGCTCTCTGTGACACAATCTGCTCATCTCTAAAATGACCAAAATGTTAACTGCTTCAGAGATGCAGTAAAAAGGATCCAATGAGAGTGTATGAGCACAGACAGGCTCCTGGAATGGGAGTATGCGTGACATTAGTACAGCGATCAGGATCAGACTGAGTAAAGAGCACCCTCTCTTCCCTCACTGTTGCTCTAATTGTTTTCATTTGCATGACCTTGTGATTTGGAAAAGAAAATCTTCACTCTGGCCTGGGTCTGTGGCCTTCTGGTCTTTTCTTTCTGAGCATAACACTTTGCTGAGTCACCTTTCCTTTTCAGAGTGCAGGACAAAGCTGCATCTGAGATGTTTGTCAGCTGATTCTTGGCTTCAAAATTTGGGAAGCTGGATCATCTTCTTTCAATTCTTTCTGTTGTTTTTGTTTGTTTGGTTTGTTGCTGTTGTTGTTTTTAGTGTTTTTCCCCAATTGACAGTGGTCCTGTTGTTACAACATTCTGAAGAGTCTGGGAGTCTCCCGGATGTAACTGGAGCTTCAGTTCTTAAAGCTACTTCTGGAACTTCCTCCTCCCACCCCTTCCTATTCCCTCCTTCCCTTCTTCCTTTCTTTTCTTCTTTCTTGAATAACCTGTTCTGTATGCATGGTACCTACATTACTGCCTGAATACTATACCAATGTCTTAAAGTTGTGGTCTCTGTGAGTCTCCCCATATGCTAACCAGAGGCCACCTGGCTGTACTTTAACTCCTCCTTGGGTCTCCTGCTCATAGCTCCTAACAGAAGTGTGTCCACAGCCTGCACAGACAGTGCCTCCCAGATCACTGAGACCTGGGCACTTCTTCTTAACTGTTCTTCTTTCAGCTCAGTGTGTTCCTTTTGCTCTCACATTCTGGTATTGGTGGTAACAACAATAAAAACCAACCCAAACAAAAAAACAACTAAACAAACAAACAAACCAAATCGAAAAAAAAAAATCAGGCAACAGCTTCAACATTTTTCTTTGAATTCTTCACAGCTAAATATAATACTTCCTAAATCTTTGCTCCTTGTGCAATCATAAGATCTTTAGTGAAACTCCTCTAACTTCCCTGTCACTTTGTAGGAATGACTTCTTCCCAGTCTCCAACTGCATGGTCCCTACTTCCCTCAAGGCCTCCATCAACAGCACTTTCAGCATGGACATTTAAACTGAAAATCTATCCCCAATTCTGCAATTCTGGAATACAATATAAATTTGTCTTTAAGCTCACTCTGTTTTGAACCATCATACACACAACCCTTATTAGTTTTATTTTCTTGTATTTGTACATTTGTGTGAATATTGATGGGGTGTATATGTATTTGTAGGTAAAAATACCCATGTATTTGTGGGATAAATTTTCATTTACGTGTTTGTACAGGCCATGGGTCTACACTCACAAGCTGTTAACCTTCTTTTTTTTGGAAAAGGTCCTTAACTGGGTCTTTGCCTTTACAGTGCAAGTAATCTCTTTGATAGAAAGGCCCAGAGATCCTCCTGTCTCCTTGTTCCATTACTCGAATCACAAGCAAGCATCATCTCACATATACAGTTGCTGTGCTCTGCGTGGCACTTTGCTAACTGACCAAATTCCCCAAACCCTATAATCTGTACTTCTAATAGAAATCATGTCTAGAAAATACAGGCTTTTTCTACTGTAATCCTCAAATATTTCTTGCCTCTGACTACTGAACAGTTTCAAATTCATTTCTGCTCTAATAAACAATAGTTAAAAATGTTCCCAGTTTTCAGGTAACAAAATGCGTATTAGTTTTTTATCATTTCTATAAAATGTTACCATAGAGGCTTAAAATAACATCTCATCATGCTAGAATTTGGGAAGTTAGAAATAAGGTACAACTAATCACGCCAACTAAGCGATCCTCAGAACATCCTCCTACCATTAAAGACATATGGAGAAGCATTGACTTCTCAAGGAAAGGACCCACTCCTACTCACTTTATCTTGCCAAGTTCCTATGGTGACTGGCCTATTTTTTATGTACTATGATTTCTGCTTCTTGGCCACATCTCCTTCCCTTGCCCAGGTATTCCTGCTTCCCATTTTAAGAGCCTCGGAAATTTTCTTCATTGATTACACAGCTTTACAAAATATATTTTCTTCTGAAGTCTTCCTTGTCTACATAATAATACTAAAGGAGGAGCCAAGCAAGCAAACAGCAATTTTATGGAACTAAAAATTTAATTATGATAAAATCACTTGTGTTTTAGCTCAATATCTTCTTTCTTAATATTGCTGTTGTAAAGCTCTGCAATCACATTAATGCTAGAAAGAATAAGTCTATTTAAATTTGATTCTGTTTAACTTGGTCACAAAGTTAATAGTTCAATAGATATTTCCTACTACCTGTTATATCAAACTCAGTGTTCTACAAAATTCAATCTCTCTGACCTTATTTAATTCTTTCTTTCTTTTCTGTTTATTTCTTTTATATTTACCATAAGACCATCCTTCTGTTTCATTGATTCTTAGAACAAAAAACTCTTTTCTACAAAATTGACCTATTTAATTCTTCCTTTCTTTTTTGTATATTTCTTTTATATTTAGCATAAGAACATTGTTCTGGTTCAGTGATTCTTAAAATACTGTGCAGCCCATTGCTTAAGCAAAAGCAGTCTTCTTTGTATTTCTATAATATCAAAAAAGTTTTGGTCTGACATCTCTGCCCAAGAAGGAAGGCAGTTCACTGAGACAAAACTATTACCTCTGTGCCTCTATCATGAACCCTTGTTTCAATTATTACAATTACAGTTATTCAGCTATTTATACAATTATTACAATTACAATTATTCAATTATTACAATTCTGCAAATCATATAAGAGCACCAGGATTCCTAAAACTGCTCACTTTTGTCATCAGGAAGGTACCAAGTGTTGTCATTAATTGTGTGATCAAAATATATTTCTATTCATATTAATTTTTTGTTTCTGAAGCTAAACATAAAAACCTAGTGATTTAGTTACAGTTTGTCAGCTTCTATAATTTCCCTAAGTATTTCTTCTTTAATAATTTTTTCTCAAACCTTGTTTCTCATGTTACTAATAACATTCATTAATGATCTAAATGCCTATCTGAATAATAAGTTCTAAGAAAGACTCAATTTTCGGCATAACTATTTTTCTGGGGAGTTTTCATAAATCTCATTCTTGTTTATACCAGTTTTTTGTCATCGCAGCTCTAGCTTTTGCAGAGAGGCCTTTAACAGTGAGAAACATAAGGATAAGCAAAAGGTGTGCAGCGAATTTCCATCAAGGGCAATGGAAGGTCCGTTCAGGTTTTCCAAGCACTGGAACTGTGCCAATCATCACCTTCAGTATGCTTGCCACCATCAGTGGTGGTTCTTGTGAAGATTATGAAAGCATTTGTCTTGCCAATGCAAGTGCATTACTGCAGCATGGAGTGGAGCTTTGACATTGTATTCATTCTAATTTCTGTTCTTTCTCTCTGCTTTGTGAAAATGTGATCAGCCAGCCTCCTGCTCCTGTTCCAATGCTTTCGCTGACTATTGCTGTGCTTTACTCACCATGATATATTTTCTTTCCATAGAATGATAAGCCAAAATAACCCCTTAACTTTCTTTTTTCACATTACTCTGTTACAGCAGCAGAAGAGTGACTGATAGCAGGGACTCTGTTCTGTGTTCTGAGTTCCTTACATAGTTTTTCATGTTAGACTCTATCCCACTTGACAAGTGTACCATGAGTTGTCTTTTTACTTTTATAGTACCTTTGGCACACAAAAGTTTTAAAGTTTGATGAAGTCAAAGTTATATTTTTCTTTGACAATCATGATATTAACAAATATTAGAAACATGATATTAGTAACAATAATGGTTATGATATCCTATATTTAGATTTTTAGTATATTTTGGGTTATGATTTTCTGTATAGTATAATGCAATAATCTGATTTCTCCCTAGTCTTTTGTCATCATTTATTCAAAAGACTATTTTGCCATTCAAATTGATTTAACATTCTGTAAAAGTTAATAGACTAAATAAAAAACAGGTTGGAGCTAGAGAGATGGTTTGCGGTTTGGTTTGGTTTGGTTTGGTTTGGTTTGGTTTGGTTTGGTTTGGTTTGGTTTAGTTTGGTTTGGGTTGGTTTGGGTTGGTTTGGGTTGGGTTGAGTTTTTGTTTTTTTGTTTGTTTGTTTGTTTGTTTTGGTGTTTTGGGTTTTTTTGTTTGTTTTGTTGTTGCTGCTGCTGCTGCTGCTGGTGGTGGTGGTTTTTTTTTTTTTTTTTTTTTTTTTTTTTTCCCTGATCTGGAAACAACACTGGGCATCTTTGTTGGTTCTTCATCTTATGTGGAAAGCTTTTATTCTCTAAAGACTATACATTGTATTAGCTGTAGGTTTTTTCATAATATCCTTGATCACATTAAGAAAATTTCATTTTATTTCTATTCATTTTATAATGAAATTCTGTTAGTTTTCTTGTTAAAAGCTTTTTCTGTATCAGTTGAGAGTATCACTTGGTTTTCAGTGATAATCTTTTTAACACTGACTGATTTTTGTATACCAAACCAAATTTGAACTCATGGAAAAAATATCCACTTGTTCATAGTTCTATTACTTTTTCTACCCTTACCTGTTATATGTGCTGCTATATAAAGATGTTATTATTCTAGTGAGAAGTGTCAGATAGTTATATGTGTATCCAGATGGATATTAATCTGTATTCTCTTTTATTGCAAGGTGTTTAGTGTGTTTTACTAGCAAGGTAATTGTGGTCTTATGGAAGGGTGTAGCAACTGTACTTGCTGTTTTATGGTTTAGGTTTATTTTTAATAGATATATGTTCAAAAAGTACCCACTTCAATATTATTCTGAAGCTTCCAGCTTGTACTAAAACCAATTGCTCCATAAATGTAGATTGGGAAATCTATGCCCTCCTTGCTTACTCTCTTGTCATCATTGCTATCTACCACACCATTACTATAGTCACATGTTATCTGCTCTCAATTATCCCTATTACATCTTCTCAATCCAATTTCCACACCAAAGTCACTTGGTCATAAGTCAGGTCATGCTGCTGCCTTTTCTGACTTCCCTGATTATCCCCTTATTGTTTTCCACTTAGAATGTGATGCTACTTCTTTACCAAAACTTCAAGTCCCTCTGTGAGTTAAGAAATTTCTCCTTTTTCCAAAATATGCATGTTTACTTTTCATTTTAGGTATTTGGCATTTGTTCATTCCATATATTTGTTACTTTATTTATGTCATGAGAACAGTTGGAGGCAGACACTCACATGGCATTCACAGTCAGGAAGCATAGAGGGGTGGAGTCTGATACTCCCCTTGCTTTCTACTTTTATTTAGTTCAGAATTTAAGACCATGGCATGGTACCACTCACAGGAATCAAAATGATAGTTCTAATGTAAGAGAATACAAGCAGAGTTATTGGGAGAATCTCTGGCATGTGACGAGCTTCTCTGGAGATGCTCTGGGTTTCAGAAGACATAAGAGGACACTGAAACTACATTGAATTTGAAATTCTTATAAGGCAAGGGGCTTCCATAGAGAAAAGTGAGCACTCAGGGAACATAGAGAAAATAGAGAAATAAAACCAAGTTTATTGGCTTCAAGCTTCCATTCACAAACATTGTTCAAGAAGCAGGAACTTCCATGGCTTTAGGATGTGTGAAAGACAATAGGGCAAACAACCAAAGAAGATAAGATAAAGTGCACACCTGTACTAGTTTTAGAAATATAGTGAACTGACAGAGTATAGACCAAAAGTACTTGCTTGTTAGAGTATTGATAGAATTCAAGGAAGATTTGTCAAAGGAAGATAAAGCCTGCCTTGAGTCCTGAAGGATGGATAAAAATGTAATAAAGGATGATAATATGTGGGAATTAAAAAAAATGAGGCAATAGGTAGTAGACACAGATACAATGATTGGGAGTACAGCAGGAGTGCCCCACTATGTACCAGTGATAACACCAAGGGTGCCAGTCACCAGGGATAAGGCTCTGGACAGATATTCCCTTAGATCAGCTGGTTGAAGTCTACATTCATTCCAACTCATGCTCACCCCTACTTTCATGAACAAGGGCAAGAATATGGTCCTGATTTGGAGCAGTCCATGAAAATCTCTAGACAGCCAGTAGTGATGCCCAGAGAATGGGGCTTTTAGAAGCTAAATGATATTGTTAATATACAATCTGGATAGACAACAGATGAATATTTTTATTGTGTATGCAGTGACCAACTAGTCCCCATATCATTGGGAAAACTCCTTAGGGGCCTCAATGAAGGAGTTGAGTACAGTGGGAATCTAAGGACAACTTTCTGGATTCTCACCATGCCTCTTGTTGAAACTGAATCATGTTCCTGCTGCTGTGGATAATCTCCAGGCTAGCTATCCCATGAGGTTCCAGGGATTGACCTGTCTTTACTTCCCATATTATAGTAGAAGGGCTTGGATTACAGATGACCAATCCCACATTTGTCATTTTATGTGGACACTGAGCACTAAACTCAGCTCATCAGGTTTATGTGATAAGCACTTTTAGCCACAGAGCCATCTCTTCAGCCCTGAGGATCAAATTATATCTCTCAAAGAGTTAAAGAGGAAAAAGTTAGTTTACCATATTTTACCCTCACCAGAATGTAGATCATGAATAAGTTAATATTTCTACTTAATTGTATTCCAGAAATGCCAATTAAACTCTCTACAGGTAGATAATACTTTGCTGTGGGACAAGAGAAAAAAGAGTTCATGCCAAATTAATTGGTTTCCCCTTTAGCTACTCAATAAACTGCATGTGAAGTGTTCATTTAAACTTGAAAGCAAGTGAATTTCAAGCAGATATCCTCCTGAGCTGAAAATGAAATGTATCTTGTATCTCACTGGGCACACTTTTGATCATTGTGCTGTGTCATTTGTGGATGGGATATACAGTGGGTACCTTTTTAAAGGCATTTGATTTCTTTGTGGCTCACATGGCTTTTAGACCCATAGCCAAAAATGAATATTAAAATGTAATTTTTTATATTTAAGTAATGTCAGAAAGCCTCTCCCCCTTGAAGAAGAATAAAATTTTGCATTCCTTTTAATCATACTTTTATTCTAGAAAAATCACTCATCAAGTGTTTGCTCCTGTCTTCATAATTTATTTTTAATGTACCAGGAGAGTTCCTCATTGAACATGAGGCAGTGTACACTTGTTATAAAATACCCCCTCAACCCCTCACTTATCCTCTAGTCTCCTGATGGTTTTCAAGGAAAAGTAGCTTCCCTTCATCTTTCTACAGCAAGGAATTAATAGAATGCATGGGTGAGTAAAGTCTCCAAGTCACTTATGACTGAACACTAGCATATCTCAGTTGGAAGAAAGTCATATTTAGAAAATGCTGGTTGAGTACTTTGTGACATTTCTTTTCTTCTCTAATATTTTCTATATTATCGGTAAAATTTATTGATTGAAATCTCATAATTGTATGTATCTGTGGTGTGTGATGTGATGTTCTGTTAAGTTAATTCTATGTGACATGATTAAGTCTTGGTAATTAACATCCATCATTTTACCAGGTTTCCCTTATTGGTCACTTAACATTTACCTTTCTAGTTCTTTATACCATATGCCTAATTCATCACTATTGGTCAATCACACTGTTCTTCCATCTGAGACTTGGTGTCTTTGAACAAGATGCCTCCATTCTTCTTTTCTTTCCTTTTTAGCCTATGTTAAATGCAAGGTAGAGAAGGAAGAAAAATCAGCATGGTGACAAGTGACTGAGTGACCTGGTGTTACACAGGAGAAAAGGCTATAGAGGGATGTTTGGTGTAAGAATCAAAGCCTGCTGCTTGAGAACAACATGGAGTATTGACAGGGAAGAAATTGGTGAAGATTATCTTTTAATGTGGTTATTTATGGCTGGGGGTAACCAGGGAGTGGTAACTTAAAAAATGTTGTCTAACCAATGAATATCTTCCATTGCAGGTCACTCCTGCAGGGCAGTTGAGTAGGCAATGTTATACCTTGGGGTTTGGGGAAATGCAAGGCCATATTTCTATGTCTATGGTGAGGAAAAAAGGAAAGAGTCTAGAGTAGTGGCAGTTCTCAATCTGTGGGTCACAACCATTTGGGGGTCAAATGACTTTTTTACAGAGGTTACCTAAGACCATTGAAAAACACAAATATTTATATTACCATTCATAACATTACCATAATTAAGGCTGTGAAGCAGTAATGAAAATAATTTTATAGTGTTGGGTCACCATAGTATGAAGAACTATACATAACAAAGAGAACCACTGGTCTAGAGTAACAAGTTGGTTTAGTTATAAAAGCCAAATTACTATGATTTCAAGAATTTTAATTCAACCAAATTGGAGGAGTGTTACAAAAAGAGTAACAATTGTTGTGTTGTCTACTTCCATGAGCACAAATGTGCTAGGTTCCATGTGTAAAGAATATGATAAGGTTTGTGTATTTTATACCTATCTTATTTCACCTAGCAAACTTCCAACATACCAACAAATACTTTGATGTCCTCCTTTATAAGGCTGAACAAAATTCTATTATGCATAAATGCAACATTTTTGTTAGATATTTAGATTTCCTCACATTCAGATTATTGTGGACAATACTACAATGAGCATGGGAGGACATATCTTTTCATTTACAGAGTTCATTTCCTATGGATGTGTGTTCAAAAATGGGAATAGTAAGTTAAATGATCTTTATTGCTATCTTTTCACCACACATACCCACCCTCTTCCTCTATTATTGCATCATTTTTATTTTTATTTATTCATTGATTTTGCTTATACAGGTGATAGAATGGCAAGCCTTCATATTTGAGGTGTATTACTAGCCTGATTTTTAGTTTTTGTAGGAATTTATATTCTTTTTCTGAACTGCTAGTACTAATTTATATTTATGCTAATAATGAATAAGTGTTTCCCTTAATCTGTAACAACATCATTGGTTGTCTTTCATCTTGATGATAATTGTCATTCCACTTGGCTCAAGGTGACATCTCATGATTTTCTTTTTAAGAAATTATTTTTATTTGTTTTTACATGTACATATCTGTTCATCTGTGTGAGTGTATGCCATGCTTATGCTAGTATGAGTAAACAAAAAGCCAGATGAAGGCATTGTATTCCCTGGACCTGGACATTCAGGCAGTTGTGAACTTCCATACTTGCATGTTGGGAGTTTAACTCTAGTCATCTAAAAGTGTAGCAAATACTCTTAAATTCTAAACCATCTTTCTACCTCCTTGTTATTAGTTGTTGTTTTATTTCATCAGGAATTAAAGATAGTGATTTTTATTTATCTTTTTTACATCATTTGGTAACTTTTCAGCTGATGTATTATCTTGTTGCAATTGAGTTTTTTACATATTTTGTCTATGAAGGCCGTATGCATGCCTTAGGGGGAATTCTCTAACTGAAAGGATTACTCAAATGATGTATGATTCTTGTGCATATGGTAGAATACTATGATCTGTTCTTCTAACCAATTTTATTTTCAAAGTAGTTTTACTATTGCCAGCAAAACTACACAGTCTATAGGGCCTTTTCCACAAATACAAAATACCTGAGCTAACATCATTTGTATCACCAAAACATTCTGGCCACCATAAATAACTGCTCATAAATGCCACATCTTTAGAGCTCCTGCACAACTTTTAGGCATCTCCACTGAAGAACCTTGTCTCTCAGTAATTGTTTACTATTTATTTGTAGAACTTCAGCAAAGGGTCCTATTAGTCTGGTAACTTTCTGAGCTTGCCAATATCTTAAGTTTTTGTTGACTTTCTAAGTCTTCAGATTGTTCATTCTCCCTCCAGAAAAAAAAAATGATTTTGGAAGAAAATAGCCACACAAGAAGAAAAAAACACATGAACTGTTATTATATTTTTAAACTTTGGGGTAAAATATAGTCACATCACTTTGATTTGACTAATTAAACTAATAATGGCCATGTGCCCTGAAACATATAACTGCATTAGGCATATTATCATTTTCTTAAGTTAATGATCAGCTCATATGTTTAATAAGAGAATTGGATGTGACTTGAATTTAAGTTAATTACACCTGGAGGGAATACCTGTATCTTCTTGGTCTGAAATGCTTCACAATGTCACCCATATCAGAAAGCAATATTCACAAAATTAAACATAAACAGCCCATTAGAATTAGACAATTAAATATAATATGCTTTGAGCATAGTTACCCTTTGAGCCAAGCCTACAGGCATAACACTTGCTGCTGTTAGTACAGTGGTGGCAGGAGGCAGGGCTGGGTCCTGCTGGCTAACCAGCAGAAGATCATTAGCTTATTGTTTTAATTAGTCTCAGGTGAGCTCTGCCTGTAGGCTGTGCATTCAGAAGACCAGCTTTCAAAATGAAGTTGTTGATGCTGAAGAGCCAAACATTTTTTGTTAGAATATAAAAACTCTTGGATGAGCCAGGTACATGTATTTAGAATTGGACAGACTTGTTTTTAGATATAGTATCATATTTGAAATGCAAGATGAAGTCCTGGAAAGATAGTTAAGTGGGAAAAGCCCTTGCCATATACTGCCTAGTCCTGAGTCTGAATTTCTGAGAACACAAGTAAAGCCAGATTTGGTACACCTATTTTTAAATAGAAAGTCGAGGCAAGAGAAAGCCCAGTAGCTCATGGACTGACTTGCTCAACATACACAGTGTCCAACAAAAAAAGACTAAATCACAAACATAATAGAAGGTGAGGATCGATACCATAAGTTATTTTTTGGTGTCCATATGTATGCCTGACAAATGCACATGCCTGTACACATACACACACACACACACACACACACACACACACACACACACACACCAAATGCAAGGGTAGAAAAGAGGGAAAGAAAATTTGAAATCTTGAAAACAAAAGGTGGTGTAGAAGGAGAATGAAAACTAGAAAATGAGTGTATCAAATAGAGTCTCCTAGCCTTTGTGATTTTGCTTTCAGAATGTAATATAAAGAAAAGAACTTAGAGTAGGGAGAAGCCATTTGAAACACTTGTCTTTTTCACTCCCAAATGAAAATTTAGGTTGATGTGACTGACATATTTTGTTTATGCTTTGGTATAAAACCTTCAGAACCACAAATATGCAACATTTGGAGGGATATTTTTTTTAAGTTTAAGATTCCAAAAAAGGCTTTTGATTAAAGTGTTTCGGCACTAAATCTTTACTTGATACCCTCTGGAATTACATGAAGGTCAAATAAAAGCTATTTTTAATGTGGATGACTTGGTTTCATAAAATTATAATACATTTTAATGACTATGGGAGATTGTGTTCAAGGCAGAAAACTGACATTTTGTCTTAGTCAATGCACATTTTATTAAAATCAATGTGCTCTATTATGTAGGGCCTATTGAAAAAATGTTAATAAAGGCTGATCTATAAAAATAAAGCAACTCTAATTTAATTGAGTTTTAAACTGATGATAGCTGCAGTGTTCACTCAGCACACATTTACAGAACATTCACAGTGTTCTAGGCACTAGGACAAGAATCAGTACTTTATCTTTCCTTCAGGTGTTTATTGAGAAATAATTATCTTACCATTATACACTGGACTCAGGTACCCATGGTTGTACATTATTTCAAGAGCATTTAAAAAAATAATTTCTACTCCATTTTAAATAGAATTCAGCCCACAGAAACATGGGATAATATCCATTCCAACTGTTATAAATAACTATTTAGTAGAGAGTAGAATAGTTTCAGATTCATGCTCAAATATTTTTGGTACTGAAAGTGTGTGTGTGTGTGTGTGTGTGTGTGTGTGCATGTTCTGATGAATGTCAGAATGTGAATGCATAGATGCTCAAGCCTTCATGCAGAGGTCAGAGGACACTGAGTGTCTTCCTCTTTCATTAACTGAATAATATATATGTATATGTATGTGTATGTATATGTGTGTATATATGTGTGTGTGTGTGTGTGTGTGTGTGTGTGTGTTCTTTTAGCTGGCTAGGCTGTCTGGTCTAGCTCCTGGGATCAGCCTGGCTTTGCTCCCCATAGCTTCATTACAGACATACAAAGTCATGCCCAGTTTTTTACAGGGATGCTAAAGATCCAAACTCTGGTTCTTGTTCTGACAGTGAATGTTTTCATCTACTGAGCAATCTCTGGGTACCAGTTATGGGCATTTATCATTTACAGAGTGGATAACTTTGGTTTTCTTGGGTTTGTTCTCTTGTTACAAAGGACTGGTTTCTGGACAAATCTTTGCTTATTGACCTCCAAGAAAGCTGAGATGGTTAATTAACTCCTAGAGCAAGATGAAACAGAGGAGAAGGAGCAAAATTGGGGATCACGAACAGGTGTGGAAAAACCAGCAGCAAGTCTCAGAGGAACAAGAGAATAAAGGGAAATGTATAGTTTCTGGTGTGAGGTAGGAATAAGGATAATCTCTAGAATGTCCCAGAGATCTGGGATAGGGGAGGCTCTGAGATGTGATGTTAGTTGATATGCCTAACAGTGAGACATTGAATCTCAAGAGGCCACCTCTTATAGCCAGGAAGGACCCCCAGTGAAGAGATAAGGACACCAACACATCCACAAATGCTTTGACTCAAAATTTGTCCTGTCTAAAAGAAATGCAGGGACAAACAAAGAGCAGACACTGAAGGAATGGCCAAGCAATAACAGATCCATCTTGAGACCCATCCTATGGTCAAGCACCAATCTCAGACACTATTAATGATGCTTTGTTATGTTTGCACATAGGCACTTAGCATAATTCTTTTCTGAAAGAGTCTTTCTAGCAGCTGACTGAAACATATGTAGATACCCATAGCCAAACATTGAGTAGAAAGCAAGTATTCTTATGAAAGAATTTGGGGTAGGATTGAAGGCCCTGAAGTAGACAGGAGCCACACAGGATGCCAACAGACTCAAATAACGTGGAACCCTGGGAGCTCTCAGATACTGAGCTACCAACCAAAGAGCATATATGGGCTGCCTAATGCCCCCAGCATATATGTAGCAGACATACAGCTCAGTTTCCATGTGGGTCCCCAGCAATGTTAGCTCTCCCTAAACCTGGAGCCTGATTGTGGTACCCATTCCCTACAGGGTTGCCTTGTCTGGCCTCATTGGGAGAGGATGGGCCTAGTGCTTCAGTGACTTGATTTGCTAAGGTTGATTGATACCCAAGTGGATCTCTCCTTTCTCAAAGGAGAACTGGCATGGGCTAGAAGGCTGTATGAAAGGGGGAAATTGAACAAACAAGCAAATAAATAAATAAAAAGATATGCATTATTGTAGTGAGCATGTTGTTATAGGACAACCTTGAAGGTCAGTCCTCAGCACACATTTTATTTGATAAAAGATCTTTTAATTTGTTGCTGTATACAGCATGTTAGTGGCCTACTAGCTTGCTGAAATTCTGAGGTCTCAGCATCCATATCCTGGTTGTAGTGTGGGTGGATTATTGATACTTGCTCTATATGAGTTCTGAAAATCCAAGCATGTGTTGTTAGGTTTATAAAACAACACTCTACACATTGAGGTACAGGATTATAAAGCTGACACATGAGAGGCAGAAGGATGAACATCAGAAATTCAAAGTTGTCTTTGACTATATATATAGTTTAAGTCCTGTCTGCCCAGGCTATGTAAGAAGCCCTCAAAAATTAGGACAAAAGAAAAAAATGTAAATGGGAATTTATAGCATAGCAAAGATGTACAACTGACGCATGATGTGTCTCTTGAGCATACTAGTGAATCTGAATGTCTGAGGCAATGCAATGATGTTATCTCACTATACTTGGTAGGTAAGAAGACCAGCAATGGTGCTAGTAACTGACTCTGCCACAAAAATGTTGTCAACTCATGGTCAAATGCACTCAGCAATTTTGCAAAGGAGCATCCTGCTTAGGGCAAATTGCAAAATGGGCTCAAAATATCTGCTTCCACATTTCTAAAATATAAATCTGAGTTTGTAAGCTAAAGTATCTGAAATGGGTGTGCAGCTCAAAAGGATTATTCTCTCTGTGTGTATGTCTCTGTCTCTATCAGTTTATCTCTCTCATTCTCTTATGCTGAAGTTAGGAATAGGGGAGCATGCAGCCTGTAGCTGCATAGGGAGATCAGAGGATGTTAGTTCTCTTTTCTTACATGTGAAGTCATTTTTCAGTTAATTAAATATGATTTGTTTCCCATTCCCCTTCATCCTAAATATGATGTTTTTTCCTATCAAAGGTATTTGGTGACAGAATGAGTATCTTATTTATCTTGTAAAGCAAAGTAAGCCACTCCTTGTTTCTTTTCATGATATTTTAGAATTCAGGATATCTTAAGCTCATTTTCCTCATCTTTTACCCCAGGTGAGCAGAAACAGAATGCTCTTGGGGTAAGAGATAACTCATTCATAAACTACTAGCCATGAAAGCATGAGGACTTGGATTCATTCTCCAGAAACTACATTAAGAAGTTAGTTCTGATGGTCCATGACTGTAAGCATACCAATGGAGAAGATAGGAGATTTCTGGAGCTTACTGGCCATCTTACAGAACCAGAAGAATGAACAATCTTTCATTCTTTTTTTTTTAATTTTTATTGATATAGCCCTTCCTTTATTTCATTTAAATAGAGCTCAGGTTGGCCTTGAACTTAGGATCCTCTTGCTTTGGCCTCCCCAGTAGGATTGCAGGTGTGCTCCAAACCCCTTAATTGATACAACTCTTTTCATTTTGTTTTTTTGAGACAGGGTTTCTCTGTATAGTCCTGGCTGTCCTGGAACTTGTTCTGTAGACCAAGCTGGCTTTGAACTCACAGATTTATCTGTCTCTGCCTCCTGCCCAGGTAATCAATACAGTTCTTAAAACCACAAAGAAATGAACAAGAATATAAAAAGCTCCTTACCAAATCCTAATACAATGTAATTTAAATATTTTTACTTCCTAAAAGGGTTCTAGTGTCATGTAGGTAGTCTGTAGGTCTAAAATGAGAGAAAGTAGAGGCAGCCAAGGACTCTCTCAGGAAGGCAGAAAGCTGAGCCCTGACCAGGAAGTCTGGTGGCTAAGAGGAGCTGGAGGCTGAGGGGGAGCATCCTGGTCACCCAGCTTTCCCAGTGAGGAAAAGCTCACTGGGAAAAGCTCTGTGCTCACAGCTCCCCAGACAGGCAAAACTCCCTTAATCCCTGCTCACTACACTCCAGCTGAGAGGAGGGGGCTCTCACAGAGAGGCTTGTCTGGCCAGACTGCTTAGTCAGCAGGGATGTCTTGAAGTGTTTGCCTCCCTCACAGAGCAAACTGTATGTAACCCAACACAGTACAAGCCAAGGCGGTCCTCCTGGCTCCTGGTGTTTATCAGAGGGCAGAGTTCAGCCATCAGAAACCTTTCTAGATGGATCTAATGGTCTAGCATGGCCACTTGAAGCTTCAAGGTTGCCAAGGTCTGCAACTCCTTGGTGCTAGAGTAGAGGAGCTGGACTCCATGGAGAGGCCACCTAACATCCATAGACTGAGGCCTGAGTGGGCTTCTCTGCAAGACATACTCATGAAAGTTGTTCTGTCACAACTGCATGCAGTGCCTGAATCCTGTGGAGACATTGTCCAACAATGGTCTGCAGTCCTTCCAGGGTGGGCAGGCATTGGTACTCCTGCAATGAACAATCTTTCTTAAAACACAAGACAGATAGTGCCTGAGGCACAACAGCTAAGATTAACCTTGAACTTCACACAGGTATACATACAGAAAAGCAGAGTACTAAAATAAAGTGCCATGTGGTGATAATCTTTCACTTAGGAGTTGTACAGACCCATGCATTTTTTTTCTGATATTGCCAATGCCCCTGATATTCTTGTTCCAGTTTGTGCTGTGAAGCACGTGTTAATACTTCAGGTGATCACAGACTCCCTCGCCCAACCCTCTCTTTCTCTCTCTCTCTCTTAAGACTTTTATCATGCAGAAACAATTTTTACCCACAAGTGCAATGAAAACTTCCTGTGCTCTTTGTCCTGTGTTCTAGTTTCCTTTTGGTACCCTTCATAAAACACCCTGAACAAAAGCTACTTACTGGGGAGGAAAGAATTAACTTTAAATTATGAGTCCATCATTATGGGAGGTTAGAGCAGGGATTTGAAGAAGAAACAATGAAGGAACAGTGCTTGCTGGCTCAGTCATCTCATGCTTAGCTAGACTTCTTATACAACCTAGAACCACTTGACCAGAGAAAGCACCACTTACAGTAACTCTTCATGAACCTGTAAAGCTGATAATAGATGATGAATGTTTAGCCACATAATTACTCCTAATGGATATGCATGTAAGTATTCTCTGTTGTAAACTTCCTATTCTATTTATCATTTGAATTTATGTTTAAACTTGTGATGAACTTTTTGCCATGTGATCATGTATTATGGAAGATGTATAAGTGCTAAGGAAAGAGGAAAAACTTCTTATCGCCTTTTTTTCTTAAGCTTAATACCCTTTTCTTAGAGATCTTGGATAAGAAACTTTTTATAACTTAGAAATAAAGACTAAAATCATTTCTCAACATGTCTTTTTTTCTTCCTGGGACTTCAACAAACAAGCAGTGTTATTATGTACACTTCCTGGGGGAGATAGAACAAAGGCTTTTTTTTTTTTTTTTTTTTTTTTCCCCCTTTCTGTTTTACAATGAGGTGCTAAAGAATTTCAGTTTCTCACCTCAGAGAAACTCAGAAGACAGGCCCACTACTGAAGAAAAGTGACTTAGACTTAAGATAGGCAAACATTTTATAATTATACAGCAATCCAAAATATCTCATAAAAACAAGTTTTAACCCACCTGAAGCTTTTCCTGCCCTGCTCTCTCAAGAGGAACCAAGAAAGAACCACTGTGACAGGTCCCATCTCAAGATCATTCAGCATGCCTGTGAGGGACTCTTTGACCCTGTTAAAAATCAGGGGAATACATTTATTATGTACATTTTTAAGCTTTAATTTGCTAGCTCTGGTAATGAATGTGCTGATGCATTTTACAGAATGAAAGTGGTTAAGGCTAAGCTTCTAAGAATGGATGTGTGAGTGCAGCATTGTACAAACTGAGGTGTGTCTTTCACCTCTGAGGTACAGTTGATTGATACAGAGATAGTGATTTCTCTATTTTTACACTCTCCTTTCATCTAATAGAATTTTTTTTTTTTTTTTTTTTTTGGCTTATTACCTTGATGTCTTCAAAGAAAACAAGCAGACTCATATTATTGGGAGAATTTCCAACAAATTTAGAAGATGTCACATTGACTTATATGTATATTTGTATCTAGTTGTTACTGGCACAGTTTCATTTTGTTGATTTTAAATAAGTCTTTGGGAAGCTTCTATTCAATTTTTCAAATTTACATATGAAACAGAAGGATTAAAAGAAAAGAATCAGGGGGAATAGAGCTTTGTTATGAAGCATAAGGTGGAAGTGAAGGAGTTAGCACAGTGGTACAGAAACTTTTGGTTCTCTGCTAGGAGAAGAAGGAGGAGGATGGGGGACAATTTTTTTCTGATGAGAGAGCTTGGTGCGGTTCCATCTCACAGTGTAGATCTTCAGCAGGAAAGAGTAAGATCACTGTGCCACAATGAGCATCAGCTACTTTGAGCTCTAAAAGAAGGAATCCTATTTATTATTCCTTTAATGATTGAAAGCCAATTTCAGGAATAAAATAGAAAAAAGACTTTCAAGATATTGAAAGTGGTGCACGGATTCAAATGGTCTGAGACAGAGAGCTCTCTATGAATTTGATTTTCTCCAGGGGCATCAATATAAATACAATCACACATTTCAGGAAGGAGAAACATTAAATCTTCAGAGCCCCCAGGGAAAGCTTAACTGCAAGCCATCATCTTCAGGATTACAAAGTGCTACATAACCCTCTTAGGCAAAAATGGATGCATCTCTATATCTTAGTTGAAGACAAATGCCCCTGAGTAGGGTCAGGCAGCATACATCAGATAAGGCAGAGGGAAGACATCTTTACATTTCTTCATCATATTTTTCTGTCCAGAACAAGTACTAGCCTTATTATATGGAGGGCAAGAAACTGTCTGTTGATGATTCTGTGATTGAGATTGTTACAGACACAGAGGTAACTTAGTGCTGAAATATGGAAGAGAATTAGAAGGGAGACATACACTTAGAAATAGACAGAATATTGAGAAAGTGGAAACAGCCATGAGAATAAGAATGAACTAATGATCTGGGGAAGAGCCCCTGAAACACTGGGCCATTAAACTCATGGCTCTTTGTGGACAACCACATAGCAACCACCTTCTTTGTGACTGTGTAATGAAGCTTTTGTCACAACACGAAATTCAGTTTATGAAACTCACATGTGGAAGGACTTCTAGTCTTTCTTTTTCAACTGGCTTCTTTCATATTAGTACTGATTCTGTGGTCTCTAGCCTCTACTTTCCTGCTGCTATATGACACACTTCACTTACTCCTATTTCATCCAAGTGTAACTGCCATGCCAGTAATGCAATATTCTAAAGAGACACTTGTGTCCCTCCCTTTGACTGTCATTCAGTTACAGTGGTTCCCAAGAAATTAAACTTTTCTCTAGAAATACCATTCTTGGAGAAGGAAAAGCCTGAGGCTCCATTACCATCCAGAAGAGGAACTTATCTCTATTTATAATGTATTAGGTGACTTTATAAGAGACATTGTTGGATGAAACAGTGATGGATTGCACCACCTTTTGACCAGGACTGCTTAACTGTATATCCTTTAAGCCTAAACTTCATGTTTATGTCTCATAAAGAGACGACGTGACCCCAAGGAGAAAATGATTCCTTGTTCGTCTTTCCAATGTTGAAATATAAGCCTCCTTTATCTTCTGTTCACTATTATTGTGTCTTTTATAGGCTTAGTAAGAATGAGTAGCTGAACCTGACTTATTAGCTTCATCAGGGATCTGGCTGTGACCTTATGAACTCCAATGACAAAAGATTTATCTTCCAAATTTCTTGTTTATGCATCCTTTGCCATGCTCACCACACTACCAGTAGCTTACTACTTTTAATTCTATCCCTGGCAGTTCAAACACCCTTTCTGCTTCCTCAGACTCTCTCCCCACTCTTGCAGACCCCACTGCTTCTTCTGATGTTCATGTTGTTATTTCTACCCTGATATTTTGGAAAGATGAAGGACATGGTCTTTTCAGAAACTTTATCTCTCTGTCCATGGCTACTCTCTCTTTTATTAAAACATATCTTTGGACATGAAGCCCCGTTCTTTTCCTTTAGGGCATCATCTGAAAGCACTCTCTTGTCAGCTACTTTTTCTTAAGTTGTAACAATCCACCATTCTTCTTCCAGAAAATTTCCACAATGAAGCAAAAATTTTCCTCTAGCTTGAATTGAAAAATACAGTCTTTTCTATGAAGTACAATGTTACATTTATTACAATGAACAACTCTTTAATACTAAACAGAGTAAACTAATAAACAGCATACTATAAGATAAAAGTTACCCAGTGAACATTTGTATATTTTGTTGTGACTTTTTTCTTTTTTCTCATAATGAGTCACATCTAAATTTAATCTCATTAGATACCTAGTCTTGAAACTGAATGAGTTTTGTAGTCTGTTATGTCTTACTGGCCCAGAATTCCAGAGTATAATTTTAGGGAATCTTCAATACTTCTCACAGAGAAACCTGCTGTTCAGGAGTTGGTCCAGTGGTAGTAAGTCTGAGAGCATCGACTAGAAGAATTAGTCAGGAGAGTTTTAAAAAGTGGAGACAATACCTGCCTAACAATCCAGGAAGACCAGAAATTACTTCCAATCAGAAAAACATTTTCTACTTCACAATCTACATTTCGGCAAGGATTATTACTAGATCGGTAGAACCTTACTTAGAATTCTACTTTGCAGGGAGTATTTAAGGCAGAAGGAAAGGAGGTTCTCTTAGTATCTAGGTAATTGTCAAGCTTTTAGCCAATCATAGCTTTAAAAGCTAACTTATTTTGGGTCAACATTTTTTGTTGTTGTTGTTTTTTCGAGACAGGGTTTCTCTGTGTAGTCCTGGCTGTCCTGGAACTCACTCTGTAGACCAGGCTGGCCTCGAACTCAGAAATCTGCCTGTCTCTGCCTCCCAAGTGCTGGGATTAAAGATTAAAGGCGTGCGCCACCACCGCCCGGCGGGTCAACATTTTTTTTTTGTCATTCATAAATACAAAATTTTATTTGCAGTTCATTAGTGTAGAAAGACCATGATGCTTCTCATACCACAACACTCAGGACACTCCAAGTTATTCAAATACATACTTATTTACCTTGACTAAACAAAACAGTGCAGTTTAATAAAAGATATGCCAAAGATAGAGTTCACAAATTCCTTATCAGACCAGGAAAAAAAAAAACCTTCAAAAACAAAACAAAACAAAAACAACAAAAAACAAACAAAAAAAAAAACAAAAAATAAGAAAACTCCAACACAGTCTAGGCTGAATAGGAATAAGCTTCACCATCAAGGGGAGAAGGAAATGCATGTGTCTTCTTTGATATACTAAAATATAACTCTTAAAATCTCTTTAAACAGGATTTGTGTAGGATAGAAGTGTGATTTAAAAATCTTTTCTATAGTTTCAAAAATGCTTCCTTTTCTTTATCTCTTTCTTTCTTTCCTTGTGATGATGGAGACTGAATCCAGAGCCTCGTGTACTCTGGACAAATGCTCAAATACTGAGCTACAATCACAACCCTTCAGATCTTTCTCTACTGAATCTTTTTCATTCTTAAAAGCAGGTCACAGCCAATGGTAAACCAACCCCCAGGATTTTGCAGCCACAGGACCAAGTCCAATCCAGTCCCCTATCCAGGAAAACCTTCTTACTACATAGATCATATGCAAATTCACTGTTGGCTGTGAAGGGAGCATTGCTTTGGGGCAGAGACACTCCAAACCTGGAGATGTTACATGGAGAAGGCCTCATAAATAAAGAAAAGGCAGTTGTCATGTTTTTCTTTTCACAAAAAAATCTTCAGTTTTGTAGATTTTCATTGAAACATCAAGCAAAGCACCAGATCCTCTATTCTCATTGGAGTGTCTGCCTCATAGTGTAATTAACAAGGACATTTATAGTACTCGAGAAATATTACATCTTTCTTCTCTCCCATTCTTCATATTAGAAGTACTATGTCTCCCAGTGTGTGTACACTAGACACTGGGGTAATGAGGAAATATAATTTGAAGGGAAGTGTGTAACTTATATAACCCAACCTTTCCCAGGATTGCATATTTGCATATTTACAAGTTAATGCATAGCTGACTTGGGTTACAAAGTGCTAAAGGAAATTGTCACGTGATTGTAGTGCAGAACAGAATGTTTTCCCCCTTCTAGGAATTGCTTGCACCATCTCCAAAGTATCAAATCAACATCATTGGACATGTGGTCTGAGTGGAGGCAGCTCTGGTGGGATCCCGGGCTCTCATTGAAGAGAAACGATGCTATTGGATAACTCGTTTCTCAAAACATTGAGAGGCATCTTTTTCAGAATATCATCAATGAGTTTCAGAAAGATCTCATCCACATTGAAATTGTACTTGGGGAACCACTCCCCTTCCACCTCTGGCTCCGATACCTGTGGCTCAAGCAGTCTCCCAGCCAATCTGCTCCCCTCTGGAAACTTAGTCCGAAGGCACCCTAGGGAGGACATGGATCACAGAGCAGAAGGTAGGAGAATCCGCCCACAGCCCTAGGCCTTAGAAGCACAACTGGCAGTAGAGAGCCCCCCAGAGGGCACCTGGCAGCTAGACCCTGCCCCTGCAGAGAACCACTCCCCTTCCTCCTCTGGCTTGGATATCGGTGGCTCGAGCAGTCTCCCAGCCGATCTGCTCCCTCCTGGAAACTGAGTCCTGAGGCACCCTAGGGAAGGCACAGACCTCAGAGCTACAGAGGCACCCAAGAGAGGTCAAGGAACATAGAGCTGCAGGCATCCTAGAGAGGACATGGCCCACAGATTAGCAGAGCAGGGGACACCATATCCCAAAGCATCCTAGAGGAGCAACTACATTCAGAACAGCAAATACCTAGCTGGTCTACTGAAGACCCCCATACTCGGGAGACCCTTCCTCAAGTCTCAGGAAATCACGACCACCCGAAGATCACAAGAAACCATACCTGGTTGCAATCAGCAGAGGCTATATTAGGGAAGTCGGCCGGCGGTCAAACCACAAGCTCTCTCTCAAGAGCCAGGTTTGGCCCCCAGTGATGGGTTAATGGGTCTTTTAAAGAGGAAAACCACAAACCAGGGGAGTGGGGAGGGGGTGGGTGGTTGCCAAGGATACATAACATAAGAATAGCGAAACATTCTAGAGAAACTCACCCTGAAAGGTTAATAGCCATGGAAATTACTCAGTACAATCATTTTTCTCAAAAATGTAGTCTTACCAAGTCACTGTCCCCTTTACCGTCATTACAAAATATTTCTCACTTCCTCTAGTCACAGCCCCACCTAGATGGCTTGTATTATTTTTATGGTCAGGAATGTGTCTTCCTGCTTCGGGGCCCCCCACACCCACAGGTGGGCCTGCTGCCTAAGGCTTGAGGAATGTAATCCATCAAGTGTCCTCTGATTCAGGAGCAATGTCCTTCACCTGGAATGTGCCCTGGGGTAGTGAAAATCTTACATTCAGTTCCGAGTTCTGGAATCTTCACTTTTCCTGCTCAGGTCTAAGGCAAAAAATCTACACATATTTCATAAAATGGCCTTTATAATTTTTCACTCTACACTACCACTGTGGAGACTGCATATCCTGAAATATCCTAAAGGAGCCACTGAACCCAGAGCAGCTGGAGCTCAGGATCATAGAGTCATCCGTACCCCGAGGAGTTCTGATACAACCAAGATAACTGGAAAGGCAGACTCCAGTCAGAACCAGTGAGTGCCAGTAGAACTACAGCTAACCAAATGTCTAAGGCAAGCACAGGAATGTAAACAACAGAAACCAAAGTTACTTGGCATCAACAGAACCCAGTTTCCCCAACATAACAAGTCGTGAACACCACATCACACCAGAAAAGCAGGACCCAGAATTAAAATCACTTCTCATGATGATGTTAGAGGACTTTAAGAAGGCCATAAACAACACTCTCAAAGAATTTGAGGAGAACACAGGTAAACAGGTAGAAGCCCTTAAAGAAATGCAAGAAAACACCACCAAACAGATGAAAGAATTAAACAAAACTGTCCAGGATCTAAAAATGGAAGTAGAAGCAATAAAGAAATCTCAAAATGAGACTACTCTGGAGATAGAAAACCTAAGAAAAAGACCAGAGGTCATAGATGCAAGCATTAGCAACAGAATACAAGAGATTGAAGAGAGAATCTCATGTGCAGAAGATACCATGGAAAACATTGACACAACTGTCAAAGAAAATGTAAAATGCAAAAAGCTCCTAACCCAAAACATCCAGGAAATCCAGGACAGAATGAGAAGACTAAACCTAAGGATGATAGGTATAGATGAGGGTGATGACTCCCAAATTAAAGGACCAGTAAATATCTTCAACAAAATTATAGAGGAAAACTTCCCTAACCTAAAGAAAGAGATGTCCTTAAATATACAAAGATTTGATAGAATTTTCTTCTCTTTGGCTAGGCTAAGACTGAAAATACCACACTTCCCCATATAGGTTGAGGGCTCCTGACTTATCCTAAGCATTTCTCATGTTATAGCTTAAAACTGGACTCATCAGCATAGGGTCTGTCACTTTCACTAAATACAATGCATTCTCATTTTTTTTTTTTAATTTTTGAGGGCCTACTGCATGCCAAACTCTATTCTAAGGGAGACAAAAACATCAGTTCATAGGACAGACAGATATCTCCTCTTTTTGTAAAATCAACTGGAATCACAGGTCCATGCCGCAATGTGCAGGTTCTTACAGGGATACTGGGGATCCAAATACTGGTCCTTATGCTTTCATAGCCAGCACTTTATTGACTGAGACAGCTCCAAGCCTCAAGGAATCTTCTTAGATATAAGTTCAAGGATTTCTCAGCCTTCTCAAGTTAGATACATGTCAACCTAACTCCATACTACTATCAGGAAAAAATTTCCCTTGTTTTATATTCTATAGAAGGCTTGGAGATAGATATATATATATATATATATATATATATATATATATATATATATATAAACAGAGCATTTAACAGTAAGTCTGAGAAGAAATACATTGGGCAGAGGATTTCATAGTTTCATTTCTGACTGTCTTGATGAAATGCTATGATAAAAAGCAACTTAAGGAATAAAAGTCTTGTTTAGCTCTCAGTTCAAGGTTATAGTCCTTCACTATAGGGAAGTCAAGTTGGAAGGAAGTTGAAGCAGCTAGTTTCGTCACATGTATAATCAAAAGAAGGCAATTAATTAATGTGTGAATTATCACACTCAGCTAACTCTCCCCTCTCCTTTCTATTTTTCATGCAGTACAGGATCCAACTCATGAAACATACTGCTAATGTTCAGAATAGTTCTTCCCAATTCAGTCACTCCAACTGAGAAAACCCCACAAAGGCACATCAACAACCCAACTTAATTTCAACAATTCTTTCTTGAGACATCTTTCTCAGGAGGTTCTACATTTTGTCAAGTTGTCAGTTTAAACTAACCACAACATAAGACTATCCCATATAACTGTACTAAAGCCCACAGAGAGAGAAGAGGTCACTGGATTCCCTTAAAGAAACATTTTATGACCTTGTATGTCAATGTGATGGGTCAGTCTTTAGTCTACCTTCAAATGCATTCTACCATGATGGGTCTGTTTGTTTCTACAAACTTGTTCACTGTGAAAAACTGTATATGCCTTTAGTATTTATCTGTGTTATGAAAACTGCTTCTACATGCATCCCTATGAAAGAACTAGCAAGATCAATGCAGTACTGACATATACCAGAGTAAAAGAACACAACATTTATCTTTCTTTATACAAACCATAGTATATCCTGAGAGTGACAGCCAAGTGACAGTCACAGTACAGGCACTGCTTGTCTTTAGAAAGGCTGTGCTGTACAATTATATATATATATATATATATATATATATATATATATATATATATATATATGGTATAATATAAGCTGGGGGTATTTTAACCCAGTGAATTTCAAGGACTCCAATTTGTCATTACTGTCATTTTACACATTTTGAAACAAGCAAAAGAGAAAGATAAGACTTCCCCAGTGTCATAAGTCATAAGGTTTCCATGTGTATTTTAGTTTAAATCCATCATCCATCAGGGTATAGCAAAAATAACACGCCCATGAATTTTGAATATGTTTGGATATATACATCTTTAATTCACAAGCATGAATACTGTATAATTCAGATGAATTTCCCCAAGCAACTTATGAAACAAGAGACACAAAAGGAAGAGAGAAAGAAAAACACAGAAAAGATATTGGTTATTTCAGTAACCCAATAGAAGCAGCTTCAGCTAGTCTTGCAGTTAACTATAATGTTTGGGTCTATGTGCATGGTGTAACCCAGGACAGGGAGCAAGACACCTAACATCATGTATCACTTTCTAGGAAGGTATCCCAGAGTAAATGAGTGCTTTTAAAACTCAGTTTCTGCAGTAACTACTCCACTGTCTTGAACAAACATTTAAATAAGCCAAGAATTTTATGTTTCTGGGCAAGTGGCATAGAATACTAGAGTAGACCTAAGAGGTGGGTATAAAAAGACAATCAGGATCTACTAGGATATTTCAAAGTGTACCGTTACAACCTCAAGTGCAAGATCAGTTCCCTTTTGCAGTAAACAGAGCTACACTCCTCCATCTTACCTACAAACATGTCTGTGTCATCAACTACTCTTGATACTCTAAGTTCTAGCAGGCTACTGCATTAATTTTGTACAAAGTAGTCCTTTGCTGTGTAACTTTCCTGGCAGCTTCTGGATACAAAACTCAAGATTCTTCTTTAATGTAGGTCCTCAAAGTGATGAGTGTGCACTCCTGGACACTGACTCCTCTACCATGTACCTGAGTTGTCATTCTCACCATGCTTGTCTAATTTTCTTAGTACTTTAATAGTAGTAAAATTTTTATTCAGTTTTTGACCTTGTATCTCTAAGATATATAACCAGATTCACATTCACCACAAAATAACAGTTATGGATTAAGGTCATCGATGATGTAAAGACTTTGGTTTGTAAATTATCTTTTTCCTTTACTGAATCTGGGTCCTGCACAAGTCACATAATTCTTCAAGACTCCTTGCTTGCACCATGGGTGTGGAGCACTGTTACTGTTATCTTAGCATGAGATGGGCACTGATCTCTTGAGCTATGAACTGCTGTGATAAACCTGAAGGAAACCTGAACTAGATTGAGTCTTTGACCTTTTTATTACGTAGCTGAAAAAGGGCTCAGGTCATGTCTCTACTCAGTGACATATCACACATCACACACAACAGGGCCACTGTGAAGAAACTAGGCATCCACATGTTCTAACTAAAAAGGAAGTCATTCAGGAAGTACTAACACCCAATCCTTATCTTCATCAGGCTAATTGTCTATTGTAGTTATTGTTTTTATTGCTGTAATAAACATTGTGACTAAAGGAAACAGGAAAAAAGGGGTTTATTTAGGCTTACAATTTTCAGATTGTAGTCCATTTATGAATGTCAAGGCAGGAACTCCAGGCAGAACTCTTGAGTCCCAACTTGATACATAAGCCATAGAGTGTTAGGAGCTGCAGTGAGCGTGACAACAATCGCCATTACAAGATGGCACAGGCATCCTGTGCTCCCACAAGTAAACAACTAACTGCACAGGTGCAAAAGGCAAAAGTGCGCCAAAGTCACTGCCCATCCCGGGGCGTAATAGGGGGTGATGAATGAACAGCCAATCAGAAGTGAACACACCACTCTAGGATGTATATAAGCAGTGCCTTTTCCGGGCTTGTCGTCTTTCCACTTCTGCTGATACAAGAATAAAGCCTCACTGTGGTAACCACCCAAACACTGCCTCACGTGTCTCTTTCGAGGGCGAAGGGGACACGGAAGAGGCCCGGAATAATAGAGCAGTCCTGTTTACTGGCTTGCACCTCATGACTTGTTCATCCTGCTTTCTTAATGACATTTTAGACGAACATTCCAGACATAGTACTGTCCACAATGAGCCTGACCTTCCCGCTCAATCATCTACTAAGAAGATATACCATATGCTTTTCCACAGGCCAATCTGAATGGCATATTTTCTAAATTGAGGTTCTTTCTTCCAATATAATTCTACCTTGTATTAAATTGACATTAAACTAGCCAGTGCACTCTTGTCATGGTTTAAACTAAGAGTGAGCCCAGATCTCAATTCTCCATTTTTCCCTGTGTCTTCTTTCTGTCGTTTTTGGTCTTATGTATGTTATATGTGTTTGATCTGTCCCAGATATCTGTCTGTGTTGCCAACCCCTCAAAGGGGCTTTGTTCTGTATTTATTGAGTAGCACAGAAAACATGCCATGAGCAACAATGGATGAATGTCTTCAAAATTTTTAACAGAGTTTTATAAACAAAAAATGTTACTTTCTGACTCTCCTCCCCCAAAAAAAAACCAAAAACAAAACACTCAAAACCTCACACTGATATTATCAACCTAGACTTCCATGTTGTTTCCAATGTTTATGGGGTACTTGTTGTTTAGAGTTGTTTTTAACCTGTTGGCTGCCTTCCTCAAATAATTACTACAACACTTAAATACACACAGAAGTTACTGTAGGTCAGGGGAACAATAGTTTATAATTTAAGTTTAAATAAATGCATTTTCACAGGTTGTAAAAACTGGTTGCATGGGAGATCTCAGGCACTGTAAATTTGGTTATTTTAGTCTCTCAAAGGCAGGTTGAACTTAAAGAATGTGAGCAACAGTTTCAGTAATTGCCTATAATGATTCCAAGGTACATTATTAACTTGGTTGCAAGGTCTAGAAAAAGTATAGTCTCTATAAGGCTTAAGGGATTCTCAGAAAAACATGCTACCCTGATAAACGTGATAATTTATAAAAAATAATCTATATAATTAGTTTAACCAAATAGAGATGAAATTTTGCTCTGTAGGAAGATAACTGTGTGAAAGTATTTGTTCCAGCATTCTTTCTATTGCTGTGACAAACACCATGAGCAAAAGCAATTTATGGAAAAAAGGGTTTACTTCATCTTACAGTTAATAGTATATCACTGAGGAAAGTTAGGGCAGGAACATAAGCATGAGTAACTCACAGCCAAGGATGTTCAGTTAAAACTATGGAGGAATGCTGCATGCTGTACTGGCTCATGCTTAGCTGGCTGGTTAAACTCAGCTAAATTATTCAGCTACCTGTATAGTCCAGGACCACATGCCTAAGAATGGGACTGGCCAACATGGACTGAATTCTCTAGTAATGAACACAATTCTCCACATACATGCTCATTAGCCAATATATTACCTATTTCTTCCTTCACTGACTACTAAGAAATCTTGGGTCTTTTATAAAATACTCAATTAATATTTTTTGAATTAATTGCTTTGATAATTCATGGCTGAACATTCCAATGTAGTTGAGTTTGATTCACATTTTAGTTGTACTATATTGTATGCTTTGGAAAGAATGATGGTCTACAAAGTCAGCATCAAAACTCCAATATGACTTCTCTAAATGCCAGGTCTCCTGCCAGTATCACCTGGCTGTAGTGCCACTATGCTAGGGTTGTCCTGTTGTGCCCTGCCAAAGCAGTTTAGCAACTATGACTTCACCTTTTTTTTGATTTTATATATTTACATCCTGCTTCTCCATTATCCCCACTCATTAATCCCATATCCCATCACATGTCCTTTTTTTGCCTTTATACTGTTTAAATTACATGTAAGTATTACGGTGAGTTCTAGGTTGAGGAACTAGCAATACAATAGATGCAAATAGTCCAGGAACAAGGAAGACAGTAAACAGAGATAGTCAAAGAGCATGCACAATAATAAACAGAGTCCTGTGATCAATATTTCTAAGGAATTATCAGGATGATCAAAATATCTGAGCCTACTTCCCTGTCCTAGCCCAAAGTCATTTTCAGGGCTAAAGCCTACTTCTTTATTCTAGCTTAAGATTTAGATTTCTGCCTACAATTACTTCTTTGTTCTAGCTTAAGATTTAGATTCCTGCCTGAAATTTCTTCTTTATCCTAGCCTAGGATTTATATTTCTGCCTGAAATTACTTCTTTGTTCCAGCCTAATATCAGATTCCTGCCTGAAGTCCATTTCCTTATTCTTAGCCTATGTCAGATTCCTTCCAAGCAGCCCATATCCTTGTCCTTGACCAATAACAGATTCCTGCCAGGCAACCCCCCAATCTCTCCCTTTTTTATTATATAAACCAGATTGAGTCTGTCTTAGGTCATTCTAACAAGAAAACTTTCCTTACCCATTGTGAAATATGCATTATCATAAGTAATGCACTTCTGTCTTACGTTGGTAAGGCTCTATGCAGAATCTTACTAGTCCTTGGCTTGCCGGCTTGTTAAATTAATAACTCTATCTGTGGGTCCATTTTCAGTTTCAAGTCATGTACTTTAGCTGTGAGCCTGTTGATGTAGTTAGAGACAAGCTTTAACACAATGGACAGGAATAAAAATATTTCCAGGACAAGAAGGGCTAACATGATCAAGCTATATATGACATTCCTGAGGTTTGACCACAAGGGAAAGTTTGACCACACTTACTGCAGGCCATGGATAATTTTATAGGCATTTTCTGCAGCATCAAAGCTCAACAGAGCACCATTCTTTAAATTCATAATCTCACTATGCAAAGTTAACACAACCAGAGAGATGTTAGGATTATGTCAAATCCCTTATAGGTATCTTTAAACTTTTTTCTAATTATAATGACAACCATTGTAAATTTTAGAAATAACACTACTCCAATGATATTTGTCATGACACTTGGAATGGCTCGTAACTCTTGAACCCTGAACCTCCTTCAGACAATTTGAATAAGTTATAGAGCATCAATCCATTGTTCCATATACCTATACAAATCCTTGTGTATACTCAATATATTAGTAACATATTTTTTTTTGCTAGATGGTTAGAAAAATAGTTGTCTTAACTCCTTGTGTCAATGCTATTGCAGAAGCAGTGGTGTTAGCAATTAATGAAATTAAAGCTGTTTTACCAGAAATAATCAAGCCCGCTACCCTATTGCTTCTGCTTAAAGCCTAACTCACCTTTTCCAGCACTTTCAAGCTTTTTTTCAGAGAATCAAGGTTTTCTAATACACAGGGCAGTAAGACAAAAGCTGGTTGATAGACCTCCGTAACAGACATGCCAGGTTTCAACACACTAACACAATCGGATATTATACAGTCAATGCAACTTACAATAAATACTCTAGAAGAGAAACAAACCACAATTTTAGCTTGACAATTAAAAGAGCCTTAAAACATGCACTAACCCTTGTTTGAAATCCAGATCCTGTCCTACCGTTATCTCTTGCTACCAAACATCATAGTGAACTACAGCTAACTTCCAAATATATCTCTGAAAATGTCCAGATCCAGACTTCCAAATGTAGATTGTTATTTTCAATATTGGATTGATTTCTAGACCAGTACATGATTGAGTCCTAGTAGCTGGTCACCTTTAAGAAGAATTCAAGAGACATTATAATTTCTCTTTTTAATTCTTTGTCTCACAAGGTCTAAAAACTTGAGGCAAGGCTGCTTGTCTCATCTGGGATATAGGCAAGCAAAAGAGAGTCAGAAACATATGTGCAATACAGCTCCCCAGTCACCCTTGTCAGGGCACTCAGAAAGATCACAGGTCGACATCATTCTTTGTCTCAGCAACAGAATGTCTCCCCAATCTTTTTAAAGTTCCATGAGCCTCTTTTACAATACCTTGTCCTTGAGGACTATACAGAATCCCCATAATAAATTGTTGACCAAAAATCTCAACTGCTGGACAACAATTGTCAGATCCATTATCTGTTTTTTTATTAGATATTTTATTTATTTACCTTTCAATGTTATCTGCTCTCCCATTCTCCCCCCAAACCCCTTATCCCATCCCTGCTCCTCCTACTTGTATGAGTGTGTGGTCGCACCCATCCACCCATTCCTGCCTCCCTGCTCTTGAATTCCCCAACACTGGTTCATCCAAACTTTCAGGGACAAAGGTCTTCCTCTTCCACTGATGCCTAACAAGGCCATACTCAACTACCTGTACAGATGGAGCCATGAGTCCCTCCCTTTGTGCTTCCAGGCTGGAGGTTTAGACTCTGGGAGCTCTAGTTGAGTATTTTGTTACTCTTTCTAAGAAAGACCAAAGCACCCACACTTTGGTCTTCCTTCTTCTTGAGCTTCATGTAGTCTATGCATTGTATCTTAGGTATTGTGAGCTTTTGTGCTAATATCCACTTATCAGTGAGTGCATACCTTGTGTTCTTTTGTGATTGGGTTACCTCACTCAGGATGATATTTTTTCCAGTTCCATCCATTTACCTAAGAATTTCTCGAATTCATTATTTTTAATAGCTGAGTAATACTCCATTGTGTAAATGTACCACATTTTCTGTATCCATTCCTCTGTTGAAGGACATCTGGGTTCTTTCCAGCTTCTGGCTATTATAAATAAGGCTGCTATGAACATAGTGGAGCATGAGTCCCTGTTGTATGTTAGAGCATCTTTGGGTATATGTCCAGAAGTGGAATAGCTGGGTTCTCAGGTAATACTATGTTCAGTTTTCTGAGGAACCATCAGACTGCTTTCCATAGTGGTTGTATCAGCTTATAATCCCATGAACAATGAAGGAGTGTTCCTTCTTCTATACATCCTTGCCAGCATCTGCAGTTGCCTGAGTTTTTGTTCTTAGCCATTTTGACTGGCATGAGGTGGAATCTGAAGGTTGTTTTGATTTGCATTTTGCTGATGACTAAACATGTTGAACACTTTGTTAGGTGCTTCTCGGCCATTAAATTTTCCTCAGTTGAGAATTCTTTGCTTAGCTCCATACCCCATTCATTTTCATTTTTTAAATTTTATTTATTTACATTATATTTACATTTTAGATTTTATCCCCTTACCCCATTCCCCCCACACACAGGAACCCCTTATCCTATCCTCCTCCTCCTGCTTCTGCCCCCCACTCCCACCTCCCCACCCTCAAATTCCTCCCCGATTGGTGTTCAGCCTTCATGGAACCAAGGATCTCCTCTCCCAGCTATGCCCAACAAGACCATCTTCCCCTACATACAAAGCTGGATTCATGGGTCCCTTCCTATGTGCTCCCAGGCTGGTGGTTTAGATCCTGGGGAGCTCTGGTTAGTTGATATAGTTGTTCTCCTCTTGGTGCCACCAACCCTTTCAGCTCCTTCAGTCTTCTAATTCTCCTTTGGGAACCCTTGATCAGATCAATGGTTATCTGTGAGCATCTGCCTCTGGATATGTCAGACTCTGCTAGGCCTCTGAGGAGATAGCTATATCAGGCTCCTGTCAGCATGACATCCATATCAGCGTCTACCTTTGGTGACTGTGGCACCTGGGATAGATACCAAGGTAGAATGGTCTCCAGATGGCCTCTCCTTGAGTTTCTGTCCCACACATTGTCTTCATATTTGCTCCCTTGAGTATTTTGTTACTCCTTCTAAGTAGGACCAAGGCATCCCCTCTTGGTCTTCCTTCTTTATGAGCTTCATGTGGTCTGTTAGTTGAATCTTGGCTATTTCAAGCTTTTGGACTAATATCCACTTATCAGTGAGTAAATACCATGTGTGTTCTTTTGTGATTGGGTTACCTCACTCAGGATGATATTTTCTAGTTCCATCCATTTACCTAAGAATTTTTCGAATTCATTATTTTTAATAGCTGAGTAATACTCCATTGTGTAAATGTACCACATTTTTTGTATCCATTCCTCTGTTGAAGGACATCTGGGTTCTTTCCAGCTTCTGGCTATTATAAATAAGGCTGCTATGAACATAGTGGAGTATATGTGCCTGTTATATGTTTGAGCATCTTCTGGGTATATGCCCAGGAGTGGTATAGCTGGATCCTCAGGTAATGCTATGTCCTGTTTTCTGAGGAACCACCAGACTGATTTCCAGAGTGGTTGTACCAGCTTGCAATCCCACCAACAATGGAGGAGTGTTTCTCTTTCTCCGCATCCTCGCCAGCATCTACTATCACCTGAGTTTTTGATCTTAGCCATTCTGAGTGGTGTGAGTTGGTATCTAAGGGTTGTTTTAATTTGCATTTCCCTGATGACTAAGGATGTGGAGCATTTCTTAAGGTGCTTCTCGGACATTCCAATTTCCTCTGTTGAGAATTCTTTGTTTAGCTCTGTACCCCATTTTTTAATCAGGTTATTTTATTTTCCAGAGTCTAGTTTCTTCAGTTCTTTGTATACCTTGTATAGTAGCCCTCTATCAGATGTAGGATTCATAAAGATATTTTCAAATTGGTTGGTTGCTGCTTTGTCCTATTGATGGCATTCTTTGCTTTACAGAAGCTTTGCAGTTTTATAAGGTCCCATTTGTCAATTCTTGATCTTAGAGCATAAGTCATTGGTGTTCTTTTACCCTTTGAGATTGTGTTCAAGGCTTTTTCTCATTTTTTCTATTAGTTTTAGTGTGTCTAGTTTTATGTGGAGGTCCTTGATCCACTTGGAATTGAGCTTTGTACAAGGAGATAAGTATGGGTCAATTTGCATTCTTCTACATGCTGACTTCCAGTTGAACCAGCACCATTTGTTGGAAATGCTGTTTTTTCTTTCCACTGGATGGTTTTAGCTCCATTGTCAAAGATCAAGTGACCATAGGTATAGAGGTTCATTTCTGGGTCTTCAAATCTATTCCATTGATTTTCCTGCCTGTCTCTGTACCAATACATTCAATTTTTATCACTATTGCTCTGTAGTACAGGTTGAAGTCAGGGATGGACTTTTATTTTCTTTTATTGTTGAGAATAATTTTCGCTATCCTGGGCTTTTTGTTATTCCAAATGAATTTGAGAATTGTTCTTTCCATCTTTGTGAAGAATTGAGTGGGAATTTTGATGGGGAATGAATTAAATCTGTAGATTCTTCTTGGCAAGATAGCCGTTTTTACTATATTAATCCTTCCAATCATGAGCATGGGAGATCTTTCCATCTCCTGAGATCTGCTTCAATTTCTTTCTTCAGGGACTTGAAGTTCTTGTCATACAGATCTTTTACTTGCTTGTTTAGATTTACACCAAGGTATTTTATATTATTTGTAACTATTTTGAGGGGTGTCATTTCCTTAATTTTTTTCTCAGCCTGTTCATCTTTTGAGTAGAGGAGGGCTACTAATCTGTTTGAGTTAATATTATATCCGGCCACTTTACTAAAAGTGACTTCACCTTTATTTCTCACAGGAAATGTCTTTTTGTCCTTCAAAGAAGCAATTTGAGAGCCTGGGAAGGTAACTGACTCAGAATACCTCCATGTAATCATGGGGAGCTGAGTTAGATTCACACCACTCTTCTGAAAACCTGGACTTCCTCCACAGAGGCATGGATAGAGGTGGAGGTAACATTCTTTTGTTCATTGATCAGCCAGTTTACCTGATACACATACACCACAGAGATAGACAGACAGACAGACAGACAGAGAAAGAGAGATAGAGAGAAGATGCAAGGTAACAGAGAGGAATGGGACTGAGACAGGAAAAAAAAAGACATCAATGATAAGAAGGAGGGAGCTATACTCACAGACTGTGTTCAACTTCCAGGATATGATTTCTCTGAAAAGGCAGGTGGACATTCTAAAGTTTGAAAACTAAAATGCTATGCAGTCAGTGAAGCGTTCTCTGGTGTCAACCTCCTATTTGCATACCTAGTACAGATAAAAAAGGGTGTATGATGGTGAGACTGCATAGCTTACTTTCCAATGAGCAAACCAGGGACATGTGGGTAAATGGAAATCACCATCCACAAGGTAGGCCTCTCATGCACCTCTGACTATTCATTGCCTGAAAACTCTGTTTTCTTGTTTGCCACTCAGTTTCTTGCTTTTGCCCCACTCAGACCCCCTGCCTTTCTACCATCAGGCAGTTAATTGTAGATCTTAAAAAAGACACACAGCTTGGAATTCTAAGCAGCCAATAAAAATGGAAAATGTTCAGTTGATATCAATAGGAGTGAAAATGAACCCAGCAGGTATTTGATTTATCCAACACAACATGGGCTTTGCTTTAAACATAAGTAAGCAGCTCTTTCTGTTATGGTGACTGTTCCTGCTGTGGCACACTCTATCACAGAGCAGAGTCAAAGTACCCATGATCCTCCCTCAAGTCCTGCCAGTTCATAAATCAAAGAACAGTTATGCTGGGGACACATATATAGCAGCAAAATGTCTGCTTGATGACATTAAGTCAGATCCCCTGCACTCATTCAAAATTTGGGTGTGATGCCACATATCTGCAATCTATACATTTAAATGTGAGACCTGGGGCTCACTGGCCAGCCATCAATTGGTGAGTTGTGTGTTCAGCAAGTGATCTACCTGAAAACATAAGGTAAAGGGGATGGAGAGATGGCTTAGAGATTAAAAACACTTCTCAGTCTTCCAATGTGGTTCTGTTCCCAGCCAGCACTCAGGGAGTATACAACACCTGTAATTTAAGCTTCAGGTGACTTAACACATTCTTTAGGCCTCTAAGGACACTTGCACACACATGGCTGACACAAATATGTGCACAAATATTCACATAAATTAAAACAAAAAAGTAATTTGAAAACAATAAAGGAAAATATCCTAATACAAGCTTTGATCTCCATACAAATGTGGCATATAAAACCTGCATGTATACATGCATATGCACACAAAGCCACAGACTCATAAATACACACACAAGACAAACACAAATAAAACAATGCAAAAATAAACTATGACATTTTATGTAATGTTAGCAAATAAAAGCTGTTTATATAGCAGGGATGTACAAAATAGAATTTATGGAGAAGGACCTCAATTTTAAAGGGTATTGGCCTTTGCAAACACTCCAGATGCTGTGATTTTGGTTCCCTGTATAGAGATGATGGAATAACCTTTCTTTGATTACCTGGCCTTTCTAATAGTGATTGCAGATGCCACTTGTCATCTTAGTGGGAAAAATCCAGTGTCACCAAAGGAAATGTAAAGGTGCTTGATAAGACCATGAGCCACACTGAAATTGTGCACTAGCCAACATTTATGACTATTGCATACTATAACTCCTATTTGGGTCTATTTTCTAACATGTCTGCCTAAAGTCCATGTAGATAAGACCATACAAAAGAATGACTTGTATGCCCTGTGTTCATGTCCACCACAAACACTCCACAGTTGGGGGCTTTCCTGAACAAATGTACTGTACCATCTGCAAGCAGCTATTCTGTTTGGGCAATGATGGGTACAAAGAAAAGCCTCAGCTATCTCTTTGGAGTGCTCCTGGCTTAAAAATAGCAACGTTCTCATTTTTATGGAGTCTCTGTTCTTAAATGTGCCTGGCCTCCTGCCTTCTCTCTATACATTGGGTACCATGCAGAGAGCCTCCTGCAATTTCATTATCATTTTCTAGAGAATTTTAAAAATCATTTTCATTTCTAAAGCAATGAAAAAAATATTTTCAGTTATGCACATGAACACACAGAATCAGGTTTCCTTCCAGCTGCAATGCCTGGTCAAGCTCCTGAGAAGCATCTAGTCACTTCCAATCTCCAACTTTTGCTGATGCCAGCAACAGCTGCTCTCTGGGTGCTGGAGAGATAATACTGTATTTACTCAACTCATTCGCTGTTACTTCCATGACACTGATTGCTTGCTCTGGAAAGCAAGTTTAAAAGAGATGCTAAAGAAGCGGGTTCAATTCCTCCTGCCCAGTACCTTGGGAAGTAGGAATGAAAGAATGAATAATAGTACTTATGGAGGTTTTAATGTGAATGACTCCCATAGGCTTATATATTTGAATGTTTTGTTTCATATTGGTAGACTGATTTAGAAGGTGTTAGGATATTGTGTGATTTTTGTTGAGTATGTTTGTCCTATTTGGGGGAAATATGTCACTGGAGGTTTTAAGATTTCAAAAGCCCATGCTAGGTCTAATCTCAGTCTCTTTCTGCCTAAATCTTTTGGATAAGATGTAAGCTCTCAGCTACTGATAGATTGGCACATTTGCCTGCCTACTGCAATGCCCTCAAAATGATTCCCTCTAAAACTGTCACCAACCCACCAGTAAAATGCTTGCTTCTATAGGTTGCCTTGGAAATGATATCTCTTCATCAATAGAATAGTAATGAAGTATGTAGACAACAGGCTATTCATTATGTCTAACTGCCCACCATCTGAGTGCTAAAATCTGCAATGGCTACTATGGTTAAAGAGATCCTAAAAGAAAATCAATGTGAAGTGGTGCTGAGTGACCCCCAGTAGTCTCTGGCTTCTCTTTTCCAACAGTACAAGACAGGAGGTTAACAACCTTGGTTTATTATCCATATAACTATCAAGAAGACCTAGGACATTATGATCATGTTTTCATTCCTGCCCCATTTAAACTCTCCAGCTAAGCAAAAATCTAATGGTGTAGACTTGAGCTATACAGAGGGATCAGGAAGTAAACATCATCCAACACCTATGTAATGGTAGGTGGGTATGGTTGCCCATATGCATTATCTGAGAATCTGCATAAAGCATAGACAGGAATTCTCCAGAGAAAGGTGGCTAGCTAGACTGCCAGAAACAGTGAGCTCTGCATTCAACTGAGGGAACTTGACTATGTAAGTAAAGTGGAGAAAAATGTAGATCATCACTAGACATCAACCTTTGGGCCCTTACACATATGCTCACATGTGAAAACATATACACATATATGTTTCTATACATATACATACACTTCATACACACACACACATTAGAGCAAGAAAATTTAGACTCAGGTTTAGTCAACATTTTGACAATTCAACACCATGCTTTCATCTGAAATGTTTACACTCAACTACAAAATCAAGTTGCAAAATAGGATAGCAAAGAAATTCTGAGAGTGATGGAAGTAAGTTTATAACTTTGTGCCAGGTTGTATTCATAACTATCTTTTGCCAGATGCAACCAAATGAAGACCAGGAAGCTCAGGGTGAGAATAGTCTTGGGTTGTTTAATAATGTCCCAATCCATGGTCATAAAACTCAGTAGGTAAAACAGTCAGAATCAGCTAAACTACCTTTTGGATATTAACCATATTTCCAGAGAACCAAATGATTGATGAAAAAAATTCTTATTATAGAAGAGTGGTGACCACAATAGTGCCTTCCTTGCAATGTTGTTTCTTCTAGTGTCAGTAACATGCTGTGAAACATACTAAAATAAATAGAAGTTCCAGAAAGAAGTAATTTAGAAGTTTTAATTCACATTGTTAAGAGTAGCATAATAAAATTATGTTATTAGCTGATGGCATTATGCCTGCTAGTTACTCAGTAGTCAGATCAGTTTCTGGTGTATTACACACAGTTCACTGCTGTGCTGCACGGTGGTTTTGAAACAACCTCATAGACTACATGGGAGTATAGTAGTGACTATGGCAGGAATGATAGAAATACAGATATATTAGAAATATTCAGTTTGACAAACAATGAAATAATTGACTGGACAGTGGTTAGCATTGCCTTATAAACCACAGCAAGTGGTCATAGAGACTTTGTGAATGTCTCAGATTACCAACAACATTTGACCCCAGTGGTAAAACAACAACCAACGAAGAAAAATACTATCAATGGCTTAGCAGGTAAAGTGTTCACCACACAACCATGAGGAATAGATTCCTAAAACCCTACATATAATTTTCAAAAAAAATGGCACCAATGTTGGAAGGCAGAAATAGCCAGATAGTTGGGACTCACAGTCCAGCCACTACCTATTCAAATTAGGAGAATCCAAACGCAGTGAATAGGTAGCATCTGAGGACTAATCCCAATGTTGTTCTCTCATCTTCAAACATGTACTCAGATGTACACAATAGCACTTATACATACATACACATTGACTCTTCCTTCTAAAAGACCCTCTTTTTGAAGAGCAATATTTATTTTTATGTTATATATATGCATATATGTATGTATATGCTTGTGGAAGCCACAAATTGTCAAATCATCTGGAACTGGTATTATATTTTTGGTTGTGAGCCTAGCCTTTAATGGCTGAGCCATCTCTCCAGCCCTGAAATTGGTATTATAAACTGTTTGTGCTTTGCCATTTAAGTGCTAGAAATTAAACCAGTTCTACTGCAAGTGTATAAAGTGCTCTTAACCACTGATCTATCTCTTCAGACACTCCTAATTTTCTAAGGGTTGTGGAACTGGCACCAAAGCATGAAAGACGCTGTCTCAAAAGAAAGTTAACTTTGAGACCAATAACAGAAAGCCACCCTGCTTATACTTCACTTGAGCTCAAAAGGGTGCCAGCCCCATAGTGAAATGAATCATGTGAAAGTACATGGCATCCTAGATTTGCTTAAAATATTTCCCTGCCCTCAAAAGGAATATGGGGTGTGATGAATAAAAAAATACATGATGGTGGTAATTAATGCAGATGATTGAGAGGTATTAAATTTCTGTTTAAACTTGCTTATAATAACTTAATTATTAGCTATTTGATATTAGACAAGCTCTAAATTTTTCTGAGTTCTAATTTTTCTAATTAACGAAATAGTGATAACATTTTTTTTTAACCTCCAATGACTGCTTTGAAGTATAATGAAAATAACAGGCCTGAGTGACATAGGCTTCTACAAAGTATTTAGTAGTGAAATATTTCCTTGTAGGTGCTGCAGGAATTAGTAATACTTTGCTGATATTTGTCTTATTCAGTGTGCTACTTCAATCTCCATCATTCTAGGCAGTGCTCCCATTAAACCTAGAATGAAACATGAGTGGGGGGGGTGCATGTTTGTTGTGGTACATGTTTAGGTCAGAGAACCAATGTGGGTACCAGTCCTTGTCTTCTACCTTGTTTAAGTCAATAGTCTTGTCTGCTGCTGCCTATGGCAGGCCAGGTGATTCACAAGCTTCCAGACATTTCTTTGTCTCTACCTTCCAACATGTAGGAATGTTGAAATTACAAATCCACTGCATCCAGATCACATTGATTTAAGGGATCTGAACTGAGGTCCTCACACTAGCAGGACATGTGTTTTATTGATGGAGCAGTCCCTCTAGTCTTTTGAACATGTCATTTCTTCACATATGTTCTTTGGTGTTCTGTTTCATTCATGTCTGAATTGCTAGGAAATAACACAGGATTCCTGCACAATGAGGACACAGTGAGGGTTTACTGGCTCATTGTCAATGACCAAAAGCATGATTGATGTCTACCAATCCTACAGTCTGTGGGAAGGCTGGCTGATACATGGTGTAAGAAAGTACATAGACTTCAGGCTTTCAGAAGTGGGAAGCCTTCTTAAGAAGTCTGATGGTGAAAATTAGCAGTTGAAAGGAATTAGCTTTATGCATCAATAATGTATACCAAAGGAGTACAAGTGTCAGCAGTCTCAGAAGAGCAGATCAAGAGGGATGGTGTACAATGATAGAAATAGGCTAGGAGAAATTGAGAAGAGAGACTGAAAGTGAGAACAAAGAAAGGCCAGGTAAGAACCAGAAAGAGCAGAAGGACAAAGAGAGGAGAGAAAGAGAGAACAAAAGCAGTCCTGATCCTAGGTAGGGAAGATTCTTTCTCCCCAGGCTGGGAGACTATGGGACATCTATTCATTCCATCCTGAGGCCAAAAAGGACTCATTCACTCAGCTTGAAATTTACATATTAAAGACTCAATAGATAGACCATTGTCAGAATCTGCAAAATTCTCTTTGAAGTTGCTTCCAGATCTGATATGACAGATCAGTCAATAGAATGCTTGTCTTACAAGCTTGTGGACCTGAGTTTGAATCCCCAGAAGCCACATTAAAAAGTCTAGGAATGGTGACACACATTTGCAGTCTCGACTTTGGGGAATGAGAGTCAGACAGATACCTAGAGCTTGATGTCCAGCCATTCTAGCTTACTCGATGAGTTACAGGCCAGTGAGAAAGCCTGTCTTAAATTAAAGAGGCCAGTGCCAGGGAATAAACATCAAAGGTTGTTCTCCAGCTTCCACACTCACACATCTAGATAACCTAGACTCATACATACACAGACTGTACATGCACACACCTATAAACACATACACATATAAAGTTACCTATAAAGTTTTTCAAAAGTTATCTGTAAGCATTTGCACCTCCCAAATTGAAAATCGCATATTTAAGCAAAAATTTTTATAAAGTATATATAAGAGAAGCTTTTAAAATAGGAAATTTAGTGGCAGAGATTGAAGTTCGGGTCTGTAAAGAAGATGTTCAGAACCAGGTACACACAGGGAGGTTAGATCAGAGGTCAGAAGGCTTATTAAGAGCTCATTTAGGGTTTGGAAAAGATTCACCTAGTAAAACAGTATTATGAAAAAGAATCTCATTCTGTTCCAAAATAGAAATGGATGCTTCAAGTTGAGTTCTATTAAATGAAAATGGCAAGTAACAGGAAAGGTGTTCTAGAAATTTATCTCATTAGAGAGAAGAAACAGTCTTTTATAAAAGCAATATTGAAATAAAAAATGGAGTAACAAAAAATGTATGGAATTAAAAAGTGATATAGTGTAATTTCCAAATTCTTGAACATTGTAGTTTAAGGATGCAGTGGATAAATAATAGATTGGTGACAAATTGAAGTTTGTAGTAATGTATGTATCTTGAATAACAAAGAGCCAGTATGCATATTGAGAAAAGAATACATAAACAAATATGCAGTGCCCCTGTGCACACAGGGACTATACAAACACATCAAGTGTTCTGTTCCATCACTCTCAATCTTATTTCCTTGAGGTAGAAGCTCTCCTAGAAGCTGTACCAAGGATAGCAGCCAGCAAGCACCGGGGATCCTCCTGTCTCTGGTCTCCAAAACCCTGGGCTACAGCCATACACAGAGCTACAAGCAGTTTTTTATATGAGTGCAGGGAATTTAAATTTAGGTCCTTGAATATAACAATCATCCTTACCCAATAAGCCATCTCCCCAACTTCAGAGAACTACATTTTAACCTGTTAACTAGCCTCATGCCTCAAGTGGCTTTAGATAGGAACACATGTAACTGCCCCCTCTCCCTTCATGTACTTTCAAAGCTAGTGTTGATACATGTGAATGCAATCTTAAACTGTCTGAGGCTTTCAGAAGTTGGTTGCCTTTTAAGAAACATGGTTGATTTAACATGTCAAACCTAATGGGAAAAGTGTCAATTTCACAAAAGAACAATTAGTCAAGGAAATAAACTAACATGAGGCTTTCTTAAATTCCAAAAATAAATCAATCAATAAATAAAAATAAATGCTTGTACCTAAAGATAAAACAAGTTTGACTGTAGTTGCTGCGTTTGCTTCCTTCTGTGAAAGAGTTCCCTGACATTATTCCTCACTGACCAAATCTCAGAGAATATGCTCCTGTCATTTCTCAGGTAGACAGAAACAACAACCTTTTAAATTGTTTTTAACCACAATCATGAACATCCTGTCTGATCTACCTATACTTTCTACATGACATTTCAATGCCACAAAACTCTTTTGGAAAAACCTTTTAATGTTCACAACAAAACTGGACTTCTGTATCACATATACATACATGTACATATACTCATAGGTCAGGGAACATTGCTGAAAGGAAGGTGGTAAGTGTGTAAAATCCCAGATTCAAACTACATGTAGAAAAAAATTCTGTCTCAAAAATAAGGTAGAAAACTATAGAAAAAGACTCCAAACATAACCTCTGGCCTCTGCATAAACACACACACACACACACACACACACACACACACACACACACACACACACATCACACATACACACACAGTGAAAAAAAAGCATTAAAATGGATCATGTAGCTTGATAGTTAAACTTCTTCAGTGGCTTATGGTTATGCTGATGATAGAATGTAAATACCTCAACAGAGCTTACTAGGCACTGAATACTAGTCCATGTCCTCATCTTCATGTTCATCTCTTTAAATTTCCTGATAAACCCCACACACAGAAGCTGAGAAACAAACCCTTGTTATCATAAAGAGCTGAGAAAATAGAGCAACAGTAGAAGAAAACTTAAACAAATCCATATCTAAAAAAGGTTAATTCATCCTAACAAAATCAGAATAACCCTGAAGTAACAGTTAATTCTATTTTTAAGTATAAGATAAATAGATAAATAAGCAACAAAACATATCAAAAGTAGTTGTTTGAGTAAATCAGAATGAGAAATGATAAATTAGGAATGTTGGCCAGGATGAGATGGCTGTGACCTTGTGAAAACACAGAGAGAGGAGAGAGAGAGAGAGAGAGAGAGAGAGAGAGAGAGAGAGAGAGAGATTGACTTAGGCATGGCAATGGTGGACATGAATTAATGCAATAGAAAACTTCCTACCATTTGTTAAAAATCTTCATTATTTTATTTGTTCAAAGCATATGTCTATTACTTTGAAGAACTAAATAAGAGCATAAGGTGTTTGGGAAATATCAGTGAAATCTGATAGACAGATAAAAAGGAAAAAGAAGAGTATGGGATATTTTATGGTTTCAAACATGGAAAAAACAAGATAAGATCACCACCACTATCTTTGGACTGAGAAGAGTTAAACTGTGGAGGTTACAGAACTGCATCCACTGCTGCTGTTTGTTACTTTAGCAATGGACTTCCTCCTAATGATTATGATCTTATAATGTGAAGATACACATGCAAATTAAATAAATAGTACTCAGAAGTAAAGCAATGGGAGACTGGCAAGCCACACACATTACTACTAGGACTTGGAAAGGCAGAGAACAAAGTTATTCCAAGTCAAAGGATGAGATAATGTAGAGAGGTAGGGAGGGAATTGAGTCCTGCTTTCCTACTGCTTCCGGACACTTCATGTACATTCTATGTCTTTCTATTTTTGGCAAACCCACCACATGCAATGAAATAAAAATATTATGGCTCTGTGCTTCCTTATCTATGTGTTAATCCCTAACACTGTGCCAAAAACAATAGAGAAAGTCCTGTTCAGAAATTGCAACTGCCAGATTTAGTTATTTGTTAGTTGGTTGGCAAATATACTTTGTGAACAAGTAGGTGTATTACATGACTTAACAAATGATTATTACAGATAATAATTAATAAATTATCAAGTAAATAATTGTGATAGAGAATACTAAAAGAACAGTTTCTTCCCAGATGAGATATCCTTACTGATACCTTGAGTCTCTATCAGTTTTTTATTGCTGTAACAAAAGGTATAACACAAAATAAGCCCAAAAAAGAATATTTTTTTTCATAATTTAAAGACAAACAGTCAGTAATTGCAAAGGTATGGCAACAGAAGCATGAAATACCTTGTCTACCAACAAAATTAGTCTATTACTTTAGAACATTTCATCCAGATTATCAGAACATAAACAAAAGAATGTCAGGGCCATTGCCAGAACAGACCATGAATTGTTTATAAACCATTACTCAGCCTAGTCTTTGGTCATCTTTGAAATATCATTAATTGATCCTCAATAGTCTGAATTTTTCTATGCTTTCTGAACTCTCCATATGTTACAATTCAAACCTTTTAAGACTCCTTTTTCTTTCTTTCTTTCTTTCTTTCTTTCTTTCTTTCTTTCTTTCCTTCCTTCCTTCCTTCCTTCCTTCCTTCTTTCTTAGAAACTTTTACTTTCTTCCTTTCTTTTTTCTTTATTTTTTAAATCTTCACCTTTACCCTTTTCTTTTTAAAAAATTAACATTTTATTTACTTCCATCCCAAATGTTACCCCTATCCCATTCACCCCTGGTGGCGTTCCCTACCTTATTCTCCTTCCCCATCGCCTCTAAGATGTTGCCCCCATGGACATCCTCTTTCTCCAGGGTATTAAGTCTCTACAGGATAAGTCACCTCTTGTCCAACAGGGGATAGAAAAAAGCCCCTTCTCTGTGGCATCAAGTCTGTACAGAAATAAACATATCCTCTCCCACTGGGGACAGACACTATAGTTTGTCTTCTGTAACATATGTGTTGGAAGCTTCAGATGCCATACATATGTGTATGACTTTGGGGTGGTAGCTTAGGCTGTGGGAGCTCCCTGGCGTTCAGGTTAGTTGACACTGTTGGTCTTCATATGGGGTTGCCAACTCCTTCACATTATGGACACTTGATCTTTAACAAGAAAGCCAATATCATGCAGTAGGAAATAGAAAGTATCTTCAACAACTGGTCTAACTGGTAGTGTGCTGTTCCGAGCCCCTCCGTGTCCCCTCCGCCCATGAAAAAGGACACATGAGGCAATGTTCAGGTGGTTACTACAATGAGGCTTTACTTCTTGTATAAGCAGAAGCGGAAAGACTGGAAGAGGCACTGCTTATATACACCCTAGAGTGACGTGTTCACTTCTGATTGGCTGTTCACTCATTACCCATAATACGCCCCGGGTTGGGCAGTGACTTTTGGTGCACTTTTGCCTTTTGCACCTGTGCAGTCAGTTGTTTACTAGTGGGAGGACAGGATGCCCGCGCCATCTTGGAATGGCGAATGTATCACCTCTAACCGCTGCTTCCTACAGTGTGCATGTAAAAAAAAGCAAATTAATTAATATTTACACTCTACACAAAGCTCAAGTCCAAGGAGATCATAGACTTTAACATAAAACCAGATACACTGTATCTGATAGAAGAGCAACATTGGAAATAGTCTCAAACTCATTGGTCCAGGGGAAGATTGTTGAACAAACAGCAGTGACTCAGGCTTTAAGATCAACAAATGATAAATGAGACATCTTGAAACTGAAAAGTTTCTGTAAGACAAAAGAGATTCTCAGTAGCACAGAATGGCAACCTACACACTGGGAAAATTATTTACTAACTCTACATTCAATAGAGGGTTAATGTTCAAAGTATATAAAGAACTCAAGCAATGAACTTCCAAACAACCAAATAACCCAATTAAAACATGGGTACAGTGCTAAGTAGAGAATTCTCAACAGAGAAATCTTGAATGGCCAAGAAGCATTTAAAGACATGTTCAACATCCTTAGTAAACAAAGAAATGTAAATCAAAATGACACTGAGATTTCACCTTACACCAATCAGAATGGCTAAGATCAAGACTCAAATGACAGCACATGCTGGTGAGGATGTGGATAAAGAAAAACACTCCTCCAATGTTGGTGAGATTGCAAACTTGTACAACACTTTGGAAATCAATCTGATGGTTCCTTAAAAAGTTGTAAATAGTTCTACCTGAATACTCAGCTATGCTATTCTTGTTATGTTTCTTTACATCGTTATAAAGTTTCCACAGTCCATAGTTCTGAACACTCACATTCCTCCTGAAAACCAGCTACCAAAATGCTACAAACCACACAGTCATGTTTTATCACAGCAACAGCCCCACTTCTCAGGAAAAAAAAAATTCTATTTTAGTTACTTTAACTTACATTACTCACTGCTGTGACAAAGAAACCTAAGATTGGAAATACTTGCTTTCGCTAACATTTTGAATGGTACAATCTACCATGGCAAAAAAGGCACATCAACAGGAGCCTGAAACACTGGTTATAATTTCCACAGGCAAGAACAGGGAGAGATGATTGCTCCTCTCAGCTTTCTTTTTCCCCTTTATCTTTTCCAGGACCTGAGACAACTGAATAGTGGTTCAGTAGCTACATCTATTACTTTATGTCTGGAACCCTCAGCTGCTAGCTGTTGCTTTCAGATCCTTGCCGCAAATCTCCAGCTGTGACAGTCTGAAGTTGCCTCTCACTCACCAACTGGAATTACACTTTTCTGACACTAACCCTACATCAAATAGAGAATATCCAAAATATATTTGTCCATCCCACAGAACAAACTCAACAGTACCCCTAGATGACCACTCTCATTCAAGAGTTCAAAATGGATTGGCAGTTTGAAATACCTTCTTTCTTTACTGGCTACAAATTTGAAGTACATTAACAATATTTGTCTAGGAAACCTGTGCTAACATTCACACATATATGTAAAAGGGCTGCAATAATATTCCATCAGATATGGGTATAATATTGAGAAGAATAGGAAGAAAATCTAAATCATATGAAATCCTTATACCCATGACTCACCAACAGAGGGTCTTAAATTCAGATCCTAACTTTATAGAATTATTGTAATAATCAAAGAAACAAAGAATATAAACAAATATGTTACTAGTAGTCATACCAAATTTAACTTCTATGAACATTTTAAATTAGTTGCATTAGAGGATAAACATGGATCTTGCAATTACAGAACAGAAAACAATAAAATTTTCTGAAAGGCAAGAAAAGATGCTGGGAGAACAGGACAGATTGTAAAAATACTTTTCTCTACTAACAATAGCATTAGTAATCACCAAGAGCTTACCCCTATTCTAAAACTCTCATTTCTCCATCATTGTTTTGTACACTGTTGGTGATATGCCCTAGTAAATTTTCCTGACCAGTATTTTACCAAGTGAAATAAAATATAATCTAAGAGACCCAAAAGGAGGGTGATGCTAACAGTGCATAGGACAAAGGTAAACATTTCTAAAGCAGTTGTGTTTGAATGTCTATTTAACACTGTGCCATTGTATACAATATTTTCTTACTATTAGTAAGAACAGAACAAAACAAAAAACAACTAACCAAACAAAGAAACCACAACAACTTTGTAAGTCTCTATTGAGTCATAAACACATTAACATATATTACTTCTTAAATCTAAAATTCTATTTAAAATCACTAATTTATCCAGGAAAAAAAAACATTACAGGTTTTCCCACCATCTCTAGTCTATACAAGGGATTTTTATGGCAATACACGGTTGTTTATTGACAAGGTTTATGGTTCTAACCCTCCCACTCTGACATCTTCCTTCATTTTACATAGGACAAAGCATTTGCTTTCTATATTCCTAGTTCTTACCTTATCCCATTTAAATGTAATCAATTGTGTCATACTTGATTTATTACTACCTGAAAACAGTCTGGTAATCTTTCGAAGTCCTAAACTTCTTGAAGGCAGAAACTCTCATTTTCTCACTCTAAGATTCTGTTATATTGCCAGAGTGTTTACTGAACGAATGCATTAAAGATAAGCTGGGAAGTAAAAAAGTACTCCCTGATCAGATGTCCAGCTTTTGACAGTATTGTTTGTTGAGTACTACAACAGGCAAGAAGCTCTCCTCTTTCTTAGGGCCTTGTACACCTGAATTTTTTTGCCCCTTAGCAACTCCAGTGTTATTGTTAAATGAGTCTATTCAGAGTGAAGGCATCAGATTGACTGAAGAACACCTTCAAATCTCAAATTAGTATACATATGCTTAAAAAATTTAAAAGCATTATGACACAAATATTCTTGACTCAAAATGTCAGAGTTGTTCCTGCAAAATGTAGCAACATGTTTTCTAGAAAACATTAAATCCTTCTGATCAATGTGTAGTGTAATTAAAACTTTTGTTTTGGAAGGTTTTTTAAATAAAACGTCAAAAGAATAAACAAATGTATTGTTGCAATCCCCTGTGTCCTCTGGGAGACATAATTCTTTACATCTGTTCACATGGACATGAGGACATGCTCTGGGCAGAGAAGTGAAATAAATACTATGTCTGTGTCAGACTGGGCACTCTCAATGCTTCTCTAGGGTGTTGATTGCCACAGACACCTCTGCTTTTCTAGGCCAGGGCTCTTTCAACTCTTTCCATTTATGCACGAGAACTATTTATTTGCACAGTTATATATAATGTTATACAAATCAAATATGTACTATAAACAAATCATTTTAGATTATTATCATATTGTGCATTTTCACCATTTATGAAAGATTTTATATGAGGTTACACACTAATGAGATGATGAGCCTATTATTTTTATAAAGTTTTGAATGGTAGCTCACACCTTTAATCCTAGCACTTAGGACAGAGAGATGAATGTCTGAATTCAATGCCAGCCATATTTATAGAGCTACTTTCAATGTAGCCAGGGCTACACAAAGAAATCTTGTCTTGAAAAAATAAATAATAAATAAATAAATAAATAAATGGAAATAAAAGAATTTTGGGGAAGAATATTTAGTACTGAAGGATGTGTAGTATCTTCAAGGTTTGTCAGTGTTGATCAACATTTCAGTTTCATAATTGTCAATGCCAAGAATTCTACTTTGGTAGAATTTTTAGTACAAAATGGCCAAAGTATATGCATGGCCACTGAAGAAACTGTTGGAAGTTCTCTCCTACTCGGAAGTTAAAATTCCCTGAATAAATTTTCTTGATTCAAGTCAGTAACTCAAATAGTAATTTTTAAATAAGTCAATTTAATACCTTATAATCTAGTGATATAACAGTTTTAATACATACTTACATACTGAGGAATGATGGTAGAAAAACGTTTATAACATTTTCGTTCTATAGTTAATTGGTTCTGTTTTGTTAAGAGCAGAAAATAAAATATTTACATTAAAATACTGCAGCTCATAAAATATAATAGCATCTGAGCTATAATGCTTGGGGCAGTACACTGAAAAGCACATGAGTTGTGTTTTCAGAATGAAGGTTCTGGTTAGTCCTGCAAAGTAGCACAGGTGTGAACTCTTACATAAGCCTCAGATTCTTATACAATTTATTTTTAAAATTTTTGTTTGTTCTGTGTTCAGAGTACTTTTACTCTTTCTAAATATGTTGTGATTCTCTCATTTAGTATTTTACTTTAATATGGAATTTTAATCCAGAGTTTAAAAATTTGGCCTCAAGCTGGGTATAGTAGCTTATACCTTGAGTCTCAGAAATCAGGAGTCAGAATCAGGTAGATCTCTGTAAATTCCAGGCTAACATGTTCTATAAAGTAAGTTGTAGACAAATCAGGACTACACAATAAAAGGGAGGAGGAGGGAGGAAGGCGGAAAGGCTCTAAACTGGTATGCCCATGGAATAGTAAGCAAGGGAGAGGTGTAGCTTTTAACCCTAATCCTGTTTTCATCAGCTTGTCTGTTTTTTCTTTCATTAGGAAAGACACTGGAATAAATTTCTAGCAACAACTCAAATCAAAATTTTGCTATTTTTTTCAAATTGGATGAACATTTGAATATCCTCAGCAATATTCTTAATATATAAATTTTTGACTGAAGATATTTGAGGTCCTGAATCTCTTAAACACTCTATGTGGTTCTGATATTTCTGATCCATAAACAAGATCCAAAACCCTGTGCAATAATTCTTTGCTACACCAAAAAGCATCAGACAAATATAATGAGGTACACCAACATGTTGAAGTAATTATTTAAGTAATTATTTAAAAAGGGCCGCTGACTATCTAAGCTGTAGCAGCTCTGCCTAGCTCAGCTGCCATGTTCTGTGGCCAGAGGCCACGTGCATGCTGCAGCTAGAAACAGCCAGCCAGAAACACCAACCCTGCCACCCATGAGACCCCAGCATAGGAGACGGCTCTGCCAATCATCCACGCTGTCTCCACAATGCTGGGCATTGCCCAGACCATCCTGCCATCCATGTGGGCCCAATAATCAAGTGAGACTCTACTTCTTAAAGATTAATCAAAGGCTTTATATGCTTGGTAATGCTCAATAACAAGATGTCCATACAAAGAGGGTTGTTTCCTAATTAGCTCACCTAAATAAAAGTTGTTACCTGCAACTGCTCTTCATACCTGCGTGGTTCTACATCTCTGCCCTTTCTAACTCCTCCTCTTCCTTTTCCTCTGCCTCTCTTTACTTCTCCCACCTTAGCTCCTCCTACACCAACAGTTTGGTCTTCTAAATTATCAAGGGATTATTATCTATTATAAATAAAATTATTTATTTTATTTTAAAATAAAAATAACTGAATTGGTGAAATGGCTCAGCAGGTAAAGATGCTTGTTGCCAAGTCTGACAGCCTGAATTCAATTCCTGAGCACCAGAAGGAAGAGAGAACTAACTCCCACAAGTTGTTCTCTGTTCCCCACAGTCACAACATAACATTCACATATGTACATAGATATGCAAAAACAAAGAAAAATAAATGTAACCAGAGGAAATAAAAATGAGAAAATAGAAATAAATTGAAGAAAAAAATGTATTGAAGGAGAAAAATAAACTCAAATCTGCCACTTGTTATCAGTTAACAAAGTGATTATATCAATTCAATTCAACAGACTGTGTGTTTTGTGAATGTTCATATCCATGTGTGCATGCACATGCATTATGAGCATTAAAGAATGGAGGCTGGAGATATGGTTCATATATATACAACATGCTCACATACATTTATTCACCCATGTATATACACACACACACACACATACATACACACAATGATTAAATCTCCTTTTCTCTAAGATTTGCTGTGTGATAGACATGATGCCAACAATTGGAAAAAGAGAAACAAAAATGGATATAACTGGACTTCATTAAAATTTTAACTTTGGGGGAAAATAGAATAGTCACAAATGTGAAAAAAACTATGAAAGTAAATATATTTGTACATCAAATAGCTGATAATTGTTGAATATATAGAAAAATTCATAATCAGCTCCTACCAACAAGCAGAGGATACACAACTCAAAGTAATGAGAGGCTGTAATATATTTTTCTGCAAAGAATATACAAATAGCAAAAAAGCAACAATCAACCGTCTCACCACATTTGGCACCTAGTACGATAATACATTTTAGTGTTTAGAATGAGAAATATGCCCCAAAAGGTTTCTGTATACGAACATTTAGTCCTCAGTTAATGTTGTTTGGGGAAGTTATGGAACCTTTGGAAGTATAAAGTTGTTGACTCTGGGAGCACATTTTGAGGTATTATGACCTAGTCCTTCTTGTTTCCTATTTGTGGATAAAAATGTGGTCTGCTGTCCTCTTGCTCCTGTAGTCATGCTTTCATTGCTTGTTGTCACACCTTCTCCACCATAATGGATTTCATCCCTCTAGAACCACAAGACAAAATTTATCTTTTCTACCTCTGTGTTGATTTATCGTGGAACAGAAAGGTAATACAGGTGACTACGGACAGAAAATAACAAGGGCTGACAAGGAGTTGAAAAAAATAGAATCTTTGTACATTGCTTGTGGACATCCAAAAATAGCTTAGCCACTAAGAGAAAGTAGGTGAGTCTAGGAGAAATGGCTCAGTTGGTTGGTAATACTCTTATCTCTCAAGCATGAAATCCTGAGTTCAATACCCCCATGACTCGTGTGTAGTAGGAAAAATTTCCCCACAAGTTGGGAGGAGCTAAGGTGGGAGGAATAAGAAGAGGAAGAGGAGGATTAAGGAGAGGAAGAGAAGGAGGAGGAGGAGCTGGACACAGAGATGTTGGAGGTTTGAGAACTATGCTTGGACCAAGAGAAGTCCTGGGTTACAACTTATATCTAGGTTAGTTAATAGGGAAACACCTCCAATTGTGTGGGCATCTTGTTTATTGAGCATTATTAAATATATAAAGCCTTTGATTAATCTTTAAACATTAGAATATCATTTTCCACCAGGCCCACGTGGATGGCAAGATGATCTGGGCTCAGCTCAACCTTGTGGAGAGAGCATGGAAGATTGGCAGAGCCATCTCCTACACTGGCGTCTTATGGGTGGCAGGGCCAGGTTTCTGGCTGGCAGTTCTTAGCTGTGGCTCATGCATGTGGCCTCTGGCCATTTCTAGCTGCAATATGCAAGTGGCCTCTGGCTATGGAATGAGGTGGCAGAGCTAAGCAGAGCTGCTGCTGCTTAGATAATCAGCCCAAGAAAATGCCATTTTTAAATATCTCTCACAACACCCATTGTCAATTAAGCCAAAAGGGTAGAATGTGCTTATAATCTCAGCACTAAGGAGGCAAAAACAGTTGGATCCCTCAGGCTCACTGGCCTTGCCTGAACCCACTTGCCTAGCTAATTTGATGAATGGCATGTGAGGAATAACAACCTTGGTAATTCTTTGGTCCTCACATGACAATGAATACACATATATGCTCACATGTACACATTTATATACTTGTAAACACACATACACATATATGGAAATGTAACAACTCAATCTATGTATATATTGAGCATATATATATTATATATAATATATATAATATATATATATATATATATATATATATATATATATATATATATATCCAAATAGGAGGAAAAGACAGAAAAAAGAAATGACACTGAAAAGCATGAAAGTAGGTTCAGATATACCTTATCAAAGATAAGTTAGCAAAAAATAAAAGAGAAAGAGAGAGAGGGAGAGACAGAAATAGATGATGTTTAAAAAACAAAACTTAAAAAGCTTGATATAACGTCATTTCATATGTGAAAACTTTGATAATAGAAAGGCACTTTCATTTCAAAAACACATATAGACATAACAAACCATGTGTTAATCTATAGAAATCTCAGCAAATTCTGTAAGCAGAAATAAAAAGGCTACATTCACTACACAAACTAAATCACAGAAGACACAGCAACATTAATTCTACTCCAAAGAAAATCCATAAGACTGAGTGGTAAGATCATGTGTTTAATTAATTACTGGGTTAATAAAATCAAAATTAGAACTTCAACAGTAAACATTCCAACCAAGACAAGGTAGAACATTGCTTCCATAGCTAATAGGGAAACACCAAATACTGACCTAACATAGATATAGCACAGGTTTCCAAAATTAAAAAAATCATTAATTTCCTAAATGAAGTAAGCAAATCCAGCAGCAGTATTCAGAACTTGTAGAATAGGCTGCATAGCCAATAGTCTGAGTTCTTCAGACATAACAAGTCTTAAGTTTCATTAGTCAAACCATCTTCCTTTCACTTTCTTTTATTTCTCATTATGTATATGTATTTGTGTGGTGTGTTCATGTGTTTGAATGTATGTAGACACATACTTGTTTGGGAGCACATTTGTGTAGTGACAGGTACATGTGTGCATGTGGAGACTTGGGACTGAAACTGAGTGTTTTCTGTGATTGCTTCCCACTTTACTTACTAAACCTAAATTCCAATTTATCTAGTGTAGATTACCTGGGAAGGCTCTGTCTCTACCTAGTATGTATTGGGATTATAGGTGGCTATTTTGCCTGCCTAGATTTTATGTGGAGCTTTGGATCTAAAGTCCAGTCCCTATGCTTGCATTGTAAGTGGTTATGTACTGAGCAGTCTCCAAAGCTGCCAAAGATCCTTCTTAAGGAATAACTCCAGGGATTGGCTTACAGATTTTCAATTTACAGTTGGAGAGATGACTCAGTAGTTAAGAGTACTTAGTATTCTTGTAGATGATCTAGGATCTGATCCCAGCACCTAAACATTCTGTTCTCTAGTTTCAGTGAATCCGATATACTGTTTTGGTCTCTGCTGGCATTGGGTATACATTGAGCATACATAAACTCATGCAAGCACACACATATATACCAAAAGTAAAAATTTTAACTTTATTACAGTGAGAAAATAGATTTCTATATCCATTCTGACCCCCATTTTTAAAAGTATTTTATGAATTCCATGAGAACTGCAAGACTTTATGATAAAATAAGCTTCATATCATATGATTCTGCTCATCTATAGCTAACACAAATGTTCTGACAACATTTAAAGTAAGCAAGGCTAAGCTTTGCTGTTCAACACATTAGTGTCATAAATATACTTTGGAGTGAACTTATGTTCACATTAGTGTAGTAAATGAACTTTGGAGGTAAAATGTTTAGTTTATAATACTCTTATGAGGATATATCTCCATTGGTAGTTGAGAATCTTCTGTATTTCTTTACAAGTAGTAATAGCAATAATAAACAACCACAGTGTACATTGAGCAGAGCTTTATACCTTGTACACTGCTCCTAAACCACAGAAACAATATAAGATGTGCTCAGGGCAGAATGCCCACAGGACAAAGGTCTTTCAGAGACATGAGCCACAGAATCCTTTCTCAGGATTCAATGTGTATAGTTTTTGTGTGTGTCTTTTAAATGAAAAAGGTATTTTTCATTTAAGTCAAGGCAGACTTGCAGATGTTTTCAGCTTAAACCTTCTCAATCTTCTTCTGATCCTCACTCACAGGAATAGCACCCACTTAAAGGTGCAGCATAGCTGCAAGCACACACTAATTTAGTGGTGACTCAGAAAAGTGGTAATCTGGAGCCCACTGCAGGTCTGAGACTCTCCTCTTACCAGGTCTGTTTGTCAGTCTCAGCCTCCAGCAGGTGTTTACTACTTTTCTAACCTTGAGTTGATGAAGAGGCAGGGTAAGGGTGGTGACTTAAAAGGGAAGCCCTAGCTATTCTCTTACATTTTAGTTTTCTTAGAATCATCAATTTCCCCCTTCCCCTAGGGGAAGGCTCCAACTTCCCAGGCAGAATGTTTCAATTCAGTGGCAGCCATTGTGCAATACCCTGGGATTAGTAGTTTTATATACATTTTCATTCATAATCACGGCAACTACATAAAGCTGAGTTTCTCTTTTCTAGGCATTATTGTATACCATTTAATATGACTTGGGAAGAGATGCCTAGATCAACTAGTGTTTTCTGTAGCTTTACATTAAAAACCTGGTTCCCATCACAGACAGGTAGACACAGACTTAACTTATCAAAAAAACAAAAAGAAATTTTAGCCATTCATTTATTTGTTTTTTGATGATAATTAACAATGGATGTGTAGAGTGAAAAATTAGAAAGACCATTTTATGAAACTTATATAGGCTTTTTCTTTACCCTAAACCTTAGCAAGAGAATGCAGGTTCCAGAAGGCAGAACTGAATGTAAGATTTCAGGCCTTCACTGCCCTGGGACACATTCAAGGTAGAGGGCATTTTCTCTGAATCAAAGGACACTTGCTGGATTAACATTCCTCGGGCCTCAGGGTGGGGAAGGCCCAAAGCAAGAAGACATATTCCTGACCACAGAAAAATATGCAACTCATCTAGGTGGGGCTATGACCAGAGCAAGTGAGAAATAGTTAACCTGAAATAGTTGGTAATGACAGGGTAGGACACAGTGACATGGTAAAACTACATCCTTGAGAAGAATGAGTGATAATGTGTTTTCTATTCAGTTTTCTCTCTAAGCTCTAGAAGATTATTAGAAGTAGTATCTTTCATGCAATCATTCCATTACAGGAAAATATTTCCCTGAAAAATCAGAAATTGCCTTCTACCTCTTAACTGGTCAATTACAAAACTACACATGAAAGAAATATCTGCATAAATGAGCCATCAGAAGAATGATCAATGAGCCATCAGAAGACATGCCATCAGAAGAATGAACAATGAAAAGACATATACATCAATCTTTGTTCCTGCTTCCATACAGGACTGCAACTCAGGGCCAGTTTCTAGCAAGAATGTGCATGTGTGTGTGCATGCACGTGTGTTCCTGTGCCTGTTCCTGTGCCTGTGCCTGTGCATGTGTGTGTATGTGTGTGGTGTGTAATGTATATATACTAAAGATGAATACTTTTATTTTGCATTATAGATTTGTTTGTGGGTAACTGCACACACACACACAGAGAGAGAGGGAGAGAGAGAGAGAGAGAGAGAGAGAGAGAGAGAGAGAGAGAGAGAGACACAGAGACAGAGACAGAGGCAGAGACAGAGACAGAGACAGAGACACAGAGACACAGAGATGTGCATAGTGGTTAAAGGACAACCTGGAAGAGACAGTTCTCTTTGTCTTCTATGTAGACCTCATGGACTAGACTCAGGTTATCAGGCTTGGAAGTGTGGGAAGCAATACCTTTGTTCTACAAACACACAAAAAAGACTGTAAGAGAAAATCTGTTTTTAATATATACAATTCTGCAGAAAAAGACACAGTACAGAGAAGACTAAAAATGTTTGGCATGTTGATTTGACAAAAGACTGTGGTTTTAACAGGTTCTGGTTGCAACAAATTCCTGCTATCTTTCCTCTATAGCCTGGTACTTCAAAGAGTTAAAATCATTGTGATCTTCTAGCATAGCCTCATTTTCAAACACCCTATCCGATTAGTTCCAGTTAAAAAGACTTATCTAATGAATACTCAGGGCCTTGAGACTGCCTTCTTTTCTTATTGTGTGTTCTGCCATAGAACAACTTGCCTGAAGCTTTCTAAATCTCAAAGAAGTTCTAACACAAGCAGGCTCCAGCAAGCCTTAGGCTACAAAAGAGGTGACAGCACCCCCTGCTTATTTGTGATTCTTTGATGAGCAATAAGCACACTTTCTGAAAAAGGGACCCTAAAGAAACTTATGTCTTAAAGCAGCAAGCACATTTGTCCTATGAGTCATCCCACTGGACCTAGGTAAAATGTTTTGTAAAATAAAAGATGTTAGTTATCCTGCTGTTAGTTGTGCTGAAAAAAACAGAGGCTCTCTATAGATGAGAATGCTGAAGCAGCAATGGAGTCTGTGACAACTTAAGTTCAAGGAGGTGACATGAAAATAACCAAATAAAAATATGACTTTTTTCATTAGGCAGGGTATGATTTACCCATTGCCATTTGGAGAAGAAATTGGCTCATTTTGGTATTCTTGTGTAAGGGTTTTTTGTTGTTGTTTGTTGTTGTTTATTTTTGGTATTTTGTTTGTTTTGTTTTTTGTTTGTTTCCTGTTTTGTTTTGTATTGTTTTTGCTGTGTAGAGAACACATGACCATGGCAACTCTTATTAAGGACAACTTTTACTTGGCATTTCCTTGGAGCTAGTTTACTCTTTCTGGGTTTCAGTCCATTATCACCATGTCAGAAGCAGGAAGCATCCAGGCAGTCATGTTACTGGAAGAGGTGAGAGTTCTGCATCTTCTTATGAAAGCAAGCAGGAGATTTTGACTTTATATTTACCTTAGTTACCATGGGGCTAGGAAAAGTATCTCAAAGCTCATCTCCCAGTGACACACTTCATCCAACAAAGCCATACTTCCTAACAGTGCTACTCCCAAGGCTAAACATAATCAAACCACCCCACCACAGCAACTAACTGAACTATACACTGATAGCTAGATCCCTGGTAATGGTAAAGAAGCTGATGATACACTCTAGAAGGAGCTAGGTGAGAAGTATAGCCTTCTGCATTTCTGAGCTGCAAATGGTCTTGTGAGATGCTAGAGTGTATTTAATGTAAAAGATTAATGGAAGGGGACCATGTGATGCAGCCTCTACGAGACCATCACCTATGAATAGTGAGATTTGACTTTTTGGGGATCCTCTGTGGTGATGTACTTTCATCCAAGAAATGTCTCTTTTAGTGCTTGATTTTTCATAGGTTGTCAGTGGACCAACCGTCTAAGCCTTTATAGGAAGGATAAAGGTGTTATCTCATCCCTTTCCCACACCTGCTTTTAAAAAAATCATATTTTCTGAGAATTTTATACAGTCATACAATGAAATATGATATTTCCCACTTCTCAATCTCCATTTATACTTTCTCTGGATGTGTCTAATATCATGTCTTATTCTTTAAAAAATAATCCACTGAATGATATAGAAAACTTATCAAAAGTTTGGAAAGTTTTTATGACCCCCTAGATCAAAAATGTAGGCCAGACAGTTCACTAGTCCCACAAAGAAAGTAGAACTAAATGTGAGATTTTTAGGTCTTAGAATTCACTGCCTGCCCCAGAATGCAGAATGCATTCCGGGAGGAGTACATTATTCCTGAGTCAGAGGGCACTTTTTGGATTAACATTCAGGAGAAGGGAGAGGCTGGTTAACATTCCTCAGACCTCAGGGAAGAGAACCCACCTGCAGGTGGGAAAGGCCCAAAGCATGGAGACACATTCCAGGATGGGGCAGGTAGGGAATGAAAGGAATGGATGATATTCTTCCTTGGTTTTCCCCTCACACACACATACCCCTTTGTGTTTTTTTTCCTTTATATACCCTGTACTCCCCTGCCTCAGGGTCGACACTCCTCTGCCCCTGCTGGGTTACAAGCCTTGGTCTCAGTCAACTGATCCCAAAATATACCTCCTGCAGATTGCACAAGATCAGTGTCTTGTGACTTATTGGGTAGCCACAATTTCCTGAGGCTTGGGCGACATCCTCCCTTCATGGGGGTCTTACACCACAAAGACCAATTAATGATACCCATATGTGCATGAGTATGAGATCATCTACTGGAGTGTGCAACTTACCAGCAGCTACACTACAGAGAATTGATTCTCATTCTTCCAGCAGTAAGTGACTGACTATAGCTCCTCTATTATGGGTGGGTTGTTGTAAGCTCTTTCCGAACCATGCTAAAAATCTTTTTTTCTGAAGGCTTGATATTGTGCATATTCTGTGTAGGTTATAAATTCATGAGTACAACAGCCATGCCATTTCCAGAAGATAGCATTTCACAACAATTCTCTTCATTATCTGGCTCTTAACTTCTTTTACTTACTTTTCTATTATACTACCTCATCTATTCTTTCTATAAACAGTCAAGCACCTCCTTAATGCTCCTTGGCTCAATGATACATGTTGTTCAATAGACTTACAGAGGATGTTAATTCTGCTCCAGAAGAGTTCTATGTGGCACACATACTGTTCATATTGTACTTTCATGTTGGTCATATTGAAGAGCCTAGGACTAATCACTGGGAAGAAAGCCCTCAATCTTTGACACATCTTCTATACTGATTCTAACAGTTTTATGGATCCTAAAATGATAGGAGTGCAAAATGTTCTCAATTGATTCCCTTTACAATACACATTTGATGCATTTTATTCTTATGTAAGGTTACACTCCCTGGAACTCAACCCCCCCATAAAAATCTCAAGTGTGAACTCCATTTCTCCCACAATATATAACAGATTTCCTCTTTTTCTTTATATCTTCTCATACACAATATCTGTGCTGTCCAAAGACCTTTTGATACTTAATATCAACTGTCAACTTGATGAGATTTAGAATCACCTAGGACATACCTTTTAGCATATCTGTACGAAGTATCTAGATTGGGTTAAGTAAGATGTGAAGACCCTTTCTAAATACAGTGAGTCTCATTCAATGTCTGGTTTCCCAGATTGAATAAAAAGAAGAAAGAGAGTCGAGTGTCAGCATTGTCTCTTTATGGTTTCTGACTTCGTGACCATCTGTTTCAAGATCTTGCCACAATTATTTTCCTGCCATTATGTACTGTTCTCTCAATTGTGAAGAAAAATAAAACACTCATTCCTTAAGGGTCTTTTCTCTGTTATTTTTGTCATAGCAATCAGAAAAACAGCTAATATAGATTTTTTTATTCTTCTGAAATACATCCTATCAGGTATAAAATACACCACCTCTTCTAGCATAGTTACCTGCTCTCTTCCTGATCACTTTCCCAAACTGAATCAAGATTTTGACTCTGGATCACTGTCTTTCTCTCCTTCATTACCCCATCACAATTTTTTTTGTTATTTTTGAAACCTCCAGTCCATGTTCCTAATACTCTGTAGTTCCTTTGCCATTTCATTGCCCACGAATTTACCTTTTTTTTTCTTGTCAAGTTGTTTGCTCACTAGCCTCAATGTTTTGTTGTTGTTGTTAGGTTGTGGATCTGTATTTTTTTATAGTATCAATGTGTTAGTAATTCATGAAATCAGTTTTTAAATTATGTAAATTATAATAAAGTAGAAGAGGACATTTTAGTATCTAATGCTAAAGTTTAGTATATCTATGACTTGTTTCTTGATGCTTTCCTTAGGTTAATTGCATGTACATTGGACCAGATGTGGAAGAGAATTCACTTGCATTAAATTATGGCCAAAAATATCTGCAAACATATACTACAGAGATGTACATAGTCAATGGCCACCCGTGACGCCACATCACCAATGATTACCTACCATCAGTGCTTTTTGTTGAATACTCCTCAGTTTTTACCACTCATTAGGTTGATCTCTATCTCCATCTTCCTTTTGATCCCCTAAGAACTTTTTACTTATTACATGTTCATCAGCACAAAATTAGTGAAAATGATAGTATGGATGATAATGTACAAAGCTCAGAGAAATACAGCATTATTTATTGATACCATCTTACATGATATGGTATAGATAACAAGTGTGCTCTCTAACACAGTATTATTATGATGACAATCATTTATGTATAGGATTTGCATTACATAATTTGAGATGAATTTAGTGCACCAAGATGCTTTATATCCCAAGTTGAAAGACCCCAAAGGGAAATTCCCACTCAAGTGCACCCAAGGACTCATGAGAGACTGGCTTGCTGCAAACACATGAGGCAGTTTAATGGTGGGGTGCCCCGGGCCGACACGTGTCTCATGCAAGAGACAGAGGAGTCGATCTCAAGGATCCAGGGTTTAGGGTTTTTATAAGCATGGGGTGGGGAAAGGGGGAAACTTTAGCGTAGGTACACATGATTGGTTGTTTTTCATTTTTTGAACATTCAGCAGGCTGTACTAGTAGATGGGGGCAGAGGGCAGTTCCTGTAGGCAGATGTTTATCTAGGTTAGCAGAACATTTAGTTAAACTTAAATTACAGTTTCCTGGAACACTGAGTGGACCTCAGAAGTGGAGAGGGTTTGGAGAAACACCAAATGGCTGATTACTCATTTGGATATACCCGAGGCACATCCCTATTTCTTTTTAAAGATGTCCTTGTATACCTTTCTTTATGGCCAGCCAGTTCCTTGAATGATTCAACAGGCCTTTGTCTTGTAACTCCACATCTTCTGTAACTAATTAACTAGGCCCAAACCTGCTGACAGGCATTTTTAACTATTTAGATTAGGGAAAAGGAATCACAGGGCCCTGCTATTATTATTAGTTTGGGCCTATTTTAAAATTTTCTTTCAAAATAACCCTCAAATGTGTGATTCTCCTTTCATAGTTGTCTGAGCGCTAAGATTACAGATGTGTGCTACCACATTTTATTTGTGTTTTTCTTCAGGGGAATGTATCCTCTGCCTAGGTGAATGAATCTAAGGTAATCAGAGAAATCACAAGACTGGAAGGCAAGTGTGAGCCTAATGTCTAAACAAAATGGTAAACACTGAGACCTTCAGGACAGCCATTAAAACTATGTTAAAGAACTTTGAATATGTGAGTTCAAAAATACAGAATGTCTCAACTATGCAAAATATAAAGATGCAATATGAATAGTATCAGGAGCTTCATGGACCTGCAAAGGCAGTTGCATTATAAGCCAGCTTGTGAGAAAGGTACAATGGCAGGCAGATCCAAAGGCGGGCAGATTTCTGAGTTTAAGGCCAGACTCAGACAGAGCTCATTTAGGTCTACAAGTGGTCATAATGGCAATCTCTGGATGGGATCCCACCCAGCTAAATGTATTGTTTGTGCTTAAAATGGCATTTGAATTCATTAGCCACGGTTTTTTTTTTTTTTTTGTCATTGTTATTGTTTTTTGTTTGTTAGTTTGTATTTTTGTTTTGTTTTGTTTTGTTTTAAATGTTCTTGCTAGCTGGGCAGTGGTGGTGCACACGCCTTTAATCCCAGCACTTGAGAGGCAGAGGCAGGTGGCTTTCTGAGTTCCATCAGCCTGGTCTATAGAGTGAGTTCCAGGACAGCCAGGGCTACACAGAGAAACCCTGTCTTGGAAAAACAAAACAAAAAACAAAACAAAACAAAGCAAAACAAAAAAAGAAAAAACAAAAAAAAAAAAAAATGTGCTTACTGTCTTAGAAGAATCAAGGGGCTAAGTTTATAGAATGCTGATTCAAATGATGACCAGGAGGGAACCTGGAGTAAATGACTTAATTGATACGCAAATAAAAGATTTGTCTTTGGTAAGCCCAGTCTTTCTTAAAGAGCTAAACAAAATGATTAGATTTTTTTTTTTTTTAAGAAGCTACCCAGAGAGAGAGCTTCTTAGAGAACAAGCATAGATGTTTTAACATTTTGTCTACCAGCTACCTAGAGAGAACAGTTTGGAGAATAAACATAGCTCTTTTAGAGTTTATTTTTATTTTATTTTTATTATTTATTTATTTATTTATTTATTTATTTATTAGCAGCTTTCCACAGAGAGCTACTCGGAGAACAAATACAGACAGAACCTTTAGAATTTTTTTCTAGAAAATCCAAGAATTTTTTTATATCACCTTTCCTGATTCTGGTCAGAAAACCCCAGAGCTATCCAGAAAGCTATTATCATTTTTTTACTAGCATGAGTGAACTCTCTTGAGCAGAGAGAAGTATCAAGCAGAAAGTTATTAGGAGCAAACTAGACTTAAGAGCTGGCTATAGAGAGCTTGCTAGGGAGCCATTTTGAGCAGATTTTTTGGAATTAGCCTAGAAACTTTGTCCATATTGATGAGGGCCCAGGCAAGATTATGGGGCTGCTAGGTGTTACGTTCTGCAGTACATACGGCAGCTTGGGCCGGGATACAGTGGCCGCCCAAACGTGGGTCGGCCCGGGCCTCAACATTTTGCTTGGGCCGAGACATTTTTTGGCCACCCCGACGTGGGGCTAGTGTGGACCCCAACAATCCTTGACTTACTTTGGACACAAACACAAGTCCATTTTCTGACTCTATAAACCTAGGAAAACCATAACTTGGAAAAATTTCTTGGAGTTGTTCCTTTGGTACCATCTGAGCTGTCTCATTCTTAGTAGGGATAGCTTCAGTGCATCCTGAAGAGGTATCTATGAACACCAGCAAATATGTGTATCTTCGTTTTCCTGGTATTACTTCCATGAAGTTCATTTCCTAGTAGATTTCTGGCTTGGTGCCCATGTATCAAGTACGGGGTTCTTCTTACTGGCATTACATTGGTCAATTGACAGGCCTTACATTTCTTGACAATTTCAGCTAATTTTGAATTTTATCTCTAGTTCTGATGTGAGACTGGCAGACTAACTGTTGCATTCTCCAGACACCCATGTGTGAAGAATGATGGACATTTTTTAATCTCTGGTACAATTAATATGCAGTATGCTCTTTTCCACCATCACTTATGATACTGAGATATGGGCATGTTTCTGGCCTAGTTACATCTTCTGTAGGCTGGTTGGGTAGTGTAGCTCTGAGGCCTAGCGCAAACACGAGCATGAGGGACCTGATTTCTAGGGCCACATACTAGGCTGTTTCATTTGCCTTGCTGTTGCCTTCTGAGAATTGAGTTGGTCTTTTCTTTTCTGGTGTCTCAAGCAATGAATTGTGGACAGCTTTTTAGGCCCCAATAGAGTCCTCTGTAGAACAAGGATTTTCTTTATTTGATAGCTTTTCCTTCTGCCATCTCTCTCCCTATAAATAGCTCCATGGAGGTAAGCAGCAGTGAAGGCACACTAGCTATCTCTGTCTCTTGTCTTTTCTCAGCACTAACGTCTTGGTCAGAGGTACTAGTTCAGCTTTCTGGGCTGACATTCTAATACTAGGAGTGGCTCTGCCCATATGATCTTGGTGTCTGACCACTGCTGCCCCAATATACCTCTGTCCTTCCTGAATGGAGCTGTTGTCATTGGTGAATCACATTACCTCTGTATCCATTATGGGGATATCTTGAAAATCTGGTCTTATCCCATGGATGTGGGCCAAAATTTTTGAGCAGTTATGCAGAGGTCCACCAAGGTATTGATCAGGCAGAAGGGTAGCTGGGCATAGGGCAGTTTTGGCCTGAGTAAGTAAAGTAATCTTGGATGGATTAAAGAAAAGAGACTGGTAATGAGTCATTCTGGCATCATCCTTAACCAGGAGGGCATTGCTACAATGATGGGTAAACAGTAGGAGTACAGTTGCTGGCAACTGGATCTAATTTCTGTGACAGGTAGGCCATTGAGTGGTGCCACTGCAGAGTTTGAGTATGCATTCTGTGGATCTAGGGAGGTCACCTATGGTTGGCAGAGTAAGGACTTTTTAGCAGAGGCTCAAAAGTCCAAATTTTCCAGAGCCCTCAAAAGGTCCTGGATCTCTTTTAGACACTTTTGTTTTGTTTCTGCTGCCCCTGGGAGGTCATTAATAAACTGTTGAAAAGATGTTATCTTCTCATTTTAGCAAAATAGAATGTTGAACACTATTAGTTATTTACAAGGTAGCTGGTGGGTTTCCCCTTCACTTTTAGGGTTACCCTGGGCTTAAAGAGGGGATCTGAAACCCATCACCACCTATTCTTTGTCTTTTTTGTTTGTTTGTTTGTTTTTGTTTTTGTTTTTGTTTGTTTTTGTTTTTGTTTTTGTTTTTGTTTTTGTTTTTGAGACAGGGTTTCTCTGTATAGCCCTGGCTGTCCTGGAACTCACTCTGTAGACCAGGCTGGCCTCCAACTCAGAAATCCACCCGCCTCTGCCTCCCAAGTGCTGGGATTAAAGGTGTGTGCCACCACTGCCCAGCTATTCTTTGTCTTCTAAGGCTAAGGTTTTGATAACCTTCTTCTTCTTGGGACATTCCCTGGTCCAATAGCCCTCCTTGTTACAATAAACACATAGGTTCTTTCTTAAGTAGAGGAATTCTTGATCCTTAGGGTCCTCCTTACTTCTTTCTTTGGAAACCATCTTGTTTAGATGTCTGCTGCTGTCTTCTGGTTTCGCAATGGGTGCCAACTGGATCTTTGCTAGGTTATGAGGTTATTGTCTCTGTGTTTTCCTCTGTTTCTTTTCTGTCTCTATAACTACTACTAAATCCCTCAAACTCTTTTCTCCTAACTTCTCTTCCTGCCTAATGTCATATACTTTGGTCAAATTGGTGGGCTGTCATTTAGCAGCTTTGAGACCTGCCAGCAGGGCCTGAAAGTAAGCCAAGAGCCTCCTCTTACCTTCAGTGGTGTTAAAGTCACAGTCTGGGTGAGTCAGAGAAAAACAAGCATCAATAGCATCTTGGATATTGGGGGGTGTTGGGCCTAACACGAGGTCTAATCTCCATTCCACCTTCACCCTTCAGTCACTACACAGGTGGAGGGGCGAACAGGCCCTAGAGAGATTTACATACTAATGAGGTACCTGAAGGCCAGAGGTGGAGCCATTAAACATTCCTCCTCAGCCCCTCCCTTCTTCTCCCCTCCCCTTTTAACTCAGGTCGATCCTGGGTTTATGGGGGTATGCATCCAGATCCATCCACAATCTGCCATGTGAATAAACCAGTCTTGGAAACACAAGGGCTTCCTCGTGTGTTGGGGCCGCGCCGCTATGAGGAACCGTGAGGAGCCAGGGAGAGGCTTTTAGTTAATGAACAGCCGGGCCCAACTTCCAGCTGGAGAAACCCAGAGCGTTCCCAGCAGACTACCCACAGCATGGCGATAGGAACCCTGGGATCCCCAGCCTTTTTTTTCCCAACAGGGGGGTTCCCCTATAGGGCCTGGAACTAAATTCCTGGCCTCTGCTTGGATTTTCTCCGTCCCTTCTTTTATAAAGGGAGCCTGTGAAAATATTGAAGATAAAGGTCACTGTTGGCAAATGCCAGTAGATGAAAGGTTGATTCCCTTGGTCATTGACTTGCTCAGCTGCTCAAGGGCAGTACAATGGACTCCAGCTTGGGAAGCAGCCCCTTTGGGCTTAGTGTCCCTGCAACAGGTTTCCCTTTCTGGCCTGCAGTGTCTGCTATCCCACCTGAGGGGTTAAATAAGGTGGAGGTGGGAAGATAATATCTTCCTGAGTTCCTCCTTGAAAGATCAGGTAGAGAGATGGTATAGAAAGAGACAGATGATCTGGTATTTCTTCCTTTGTATCCTTGTTTTTTTGGTAGCCAAAGCAAGAACTTTCTACCTGTTGTCTGGGGAGAGAAGGCTTAAGTGAAGAGGGCAGGTCCTTTCCAAGGTTTCACCAAACCATCACATAAAGAATTTGGTCCAAGTGGCCAAATTTGAGTTTGAAAATGACTTTCTCAATCCCTTGGACCAATTTCAAGTCAAAGGATCCTTCTGAGGGTCAGTTGGTGTTGAAAAGTGGGCCATTCTGTCCTACAGACTGTGGTCAATTTATCTTTCTTAATACTGACCAAGAGATTCTCCCCCCTAGTTTTAACATTCTTATAATGGCTAAAGAGCAATTCTAATGGGGTGGATGGTGTCTGTATCAGGTTAACACACCTGTCAAAGTCACCTCCTAACCACAAACAAAAGTATAACACACAAAAACATGTATTGGCTACTCCTTTCTATCAAGCAGAACTGAGAAACGACAATAAATGTGGCACTCATAAACAAAAAACAAGAAGCTTATCCCTTTCTTTCAGTCAAGTAACACATAAAAACTCTAACCTCTTTATCAAGCAGAAATAAGAAACAACTAATAGGTGGCAATCACACACAAGAAACGAAACTCATCCCTTTCTTGGTAAGGTGTCTTTGGCTCAATAAGCCCATATCCACCCCAGATTGAGGCACAGGATGTCTACTAACCTCCTTGTGGCCACAGATACCTGACATGTCTGTCTTAAGCTCTTCTGGGCCAGGGATGTAGATTCAAAGACTTTTTCCAGAATAGAATTATAAATGTGGCACCAGTCAGAATTTACTATCAAAGAACGGCATAGACAATAGTGCCACACAGATGCCTGGTACACAAACCTTCAAGGTGTGGAACCAAACTGCTTCATAGGGCACAAACTACATGGACAGAATTTTTGTGGAGACAGACAGAAAGCTCTTACAATAGACTGATTGGACAGACAAGCAAGTTTATTGTAACTATTTTAATGCTACACACATATGGAGTTGTGTGCAGACAGATTCACAAACTGAGACTAACATAAAGAACGAGATATCTATAAACATACAAGAAGCCTATAAAATGCCAAATAGGCTAGACCAGAAAAGAAATACCTCCTATCTCATAATAATCAAAACACCAAGTGCACACAACAAAGAAAGAATATTAAATGCAGTAAGGGAGAAAGGCCAAGTAACATATAAAGGCAGACCTATCAGAATTACACCAGACTTCTCACCAGCTACTTTATATAGCTAGAAGATGCTGGACAGATGTCATACAGACCCTAAGAGAACACAAATGCCAGCCCAGGCCACTATACCCAACAAAACTCTCAATTAACATAGATGGAGAAACCAAGATATTCCACAACAAAACCAAATTTACACAATATCTTTCCACAAACCCAGTATTACAAAGGATGATAGCGGGAAAGCTCTAATACAAGGAGGGAAATTGTACCCTAGAAAGAGCAAGAAAGTAATCCTCTTCCAACAAATCGAAAAGAAGATAGCCACACGAAGATAATTCCACCTTTAATAACAAAAATAACAGGAAGCAACAATCACTGTTCCTTAAAGACTCAATATCAATGAAATCAATTTCCCAATTAAAAGACATAGGCTAATTCACTGGATACATAAACAGGATCCAGCATTTTGCTGCATACAGGAAACTCACCTCAGTGACAAAGACAGACTCTATCTTAGAGTAAAAGGCTGGAAAACAATTCTTCAAGCAAATGGTTCTATGAAACAAGCTGGAGTAGCCATTCTAAAATCTTCAGCCCGAGAACACAAAGGGAGGGACTCATGGCTCCACCTGTATAGGTAATTGAGGGTTGTCTTGCCAGGCATCAGTGGAAGTGGACAGCCTTAGTGCCAAAAAAATTTGGATTCCCTACCCTTGGGGAATTTCCAGAGCAGGGAGGCAGAAATGGGAGGATGGTGAGAGCACACCCTCAAAGAAACTCCCAGAATTATATGGATTAGACATGACAGAGGCAAGCCACCAGAAGACTAGATTCAAAAATTCAAAAAAAAATTATCTTGATACTAAAATTTTTTTGAGAATTGTATATTATAGAATACACAGCCTTGGTATATCTACTCATCAAGCAAGCTGAGCAGACTGGCTTGAACCTCTGATATCCTTTAATTTCAGCTGGATGCAGTGAAGAGAAAGTGTCAGAGGCTTATAAATTTACTCTTCCCCTTTCCCTTCTTCTAATATCTCAATGCCCATAATCAGCTTGAAGAAGTTAATGAAGAGTTGGCACCCCTATTCCCTGGGCTTCGGGACTGAGGTGGTTAGTTAATATTGGGCTGTCTTTCTAGGGAAAAGTCATGGTTTTGTTAGAACAGGGAGGATTAGCTAGGATTTACTGCATAGCCATAACCTATTGGTAGAAATAAGTATAATTGTTATTAAGATGAAGTTATAATTCATTATATTTTTTTTATAAGTTTAGTTTGATTTCAAATTTAAGGTTTTCATTGGTATGAGCTTTTATTAATATAAAAGTGAGATTAATATTGTTACTCTCATAGGCATTGTGCCTATGTAACACATTTAGTAATACAAGGCTTAGACCAAGTCCTTTAACTTTTCTAACTGATTTGAGATGGTTAGCCTGTGAGTTAAGGGCCTATTGCAAATTCATGGTTCTGAGTTTATTGTTAGGGTGTTTCTTATATATTTTTTTAGAAATAGCTGAGAGGAGTTAACAGACAACAGTTCAGATTGCCTTACATAGATAATTGGTTTTCAAAACATCAGAAATCCACAGAATTAACATTACAAACATTTCTGTATTAATGTTCATTTTGATTAGAGACCTGTCTGCTCCTGATAGCTTCTTGTCTTGGATTTGAAGAAGAAATTGAGCGTCTTTGGAGTTACTCCAGTTGTGGTGAGACAGCCACTAGGCAAGAATTGCCTCTTTCCATCTACAGACACATCACTGTCCAGAAAAGGACACACTTGAGGAATAGTCGACTGATTATATCTGCCAAGACAGAATAATCAGCCCTTAATAATTCTGCATCACTATGTCTGACAGATGATCCTGGGTCAGAAGGCTGAAGATCAGATGCTCCAATGTTTTTTAGTATAGGGACTTTCCAGGTGTTCAACAGTCTCTACAATTTGGCTAAGTTTTAGAAGCTATGCTCTGTGCTTCCCATAATTTCAGTTAACTCAGTCATTCTGGATTTCTGATGAGGTTGAAGACTTACAGTCTCATAGCCAATACCAGCTATTTACTTTGAGAGAAAAAAATTGAGAGGATGGTTTTCAGCTAACATTCATTTTAAAGCCAAGAAAAAAAAAAAAAAAAAAAAAAGCCAGGAACAGAACTAAATCTTTGAGTTAGGAGGGATGACAGAGGTTCTGTTTAGTCAACAAAATGATGGACTGTGTATTAGGTCTATCTTGTACCTTACTGACACAAATTGGTATAGTTATGCTCTAATTGTATTTTAAGAGAAAAGTTTTATTTTAACAGGAAAGGTGATATGTAGGAGGAGCTAAGGTGGGAGGAGTAAGAAGAGGAAGAGAAGGAGTAAGGAGAGGAGGAGAGGAGGAGCTAGGTGATGAGAGAGAGAGAGAGAGTCTCAAAGAGAGAAAGAGAGGTGGGGGGAACATGGAGGTGGATGTTCAAGTGTCTCTGACAGTCAAAGATAGTTAATATATCTAGGTTGGGTATTGGGTTACACTTCTAAATGTATGGGCATCTTGCTACTGAGCATTACCAAACTTATAAATTGTTTGATTTACATTAAAAAAATGTATAAAAGCAAAAAGGAGAAGGGGGGTTGAGATAGGGGTTTTCTAGGGAGGGGAAATGGGGAAAGGGGATGGCATCTGAAATGTAATTAATATATCCAATAAAAAAATAAAAATAATAAAAAAAGAGATCCTACTTCATTAATCTTGAATTCTGTTTTCCATAACAAGTCTCTTCCTTAATCACACTTAAACTATATTTTTTAAATTGTTGAAATTTATTTTTATTTTGTGTACATTCTTATTTTGTCTGCATATATCTTTAGAGTTTAATGGATATATTGGAACTTGAGTTACTAACAGCTGTGAGCCATTATTGGGATAAAATCTGGGGTCCTCTGCAATAGCAACTGTGACCCCAAATCTTTCTCTCCAGGAGAATTTCACATTGCTTTTTGAGAGAGGGTATCTGTTTAAGACTGGAGCTCACTGGTGGAGCCAGATAAACTAGCCAGTAAGCCTTACAAAACCTTCTGTCATAACCTCTCCATAGCTGGGTTACAGACATATGCCATCTTTGTGTATGGGTACTGGGATCTGAAGTTCATTGTATGAACTGAGTCCTTCTTTGCCCACTCTGTAACAAGAATGGCCTTTCTCCAATACCTTTTTTTTTTTTTTTTTTCTGCTGTTTGGCTGAGATTTTGCCAGAATGTTCATTACTATCCATGGCTCTATTTTCTGATGCACACCATTTATGTACTCACTAGCAGGTTTTAAACTTTCCCAGCAGTCATTTTCTGTGTCCATATCAAAACTATTCTTCATGTTCCAGTCCTAAAAAGATACATGTTTTATAGCTTGCACTCCAGAAGTTTCCAGACTTTATGTATTAACTATTCTAAATTACTTGAATATTTATAGGTATATTTGTAGATATTATAGCCACACCTTGGTCTATCTTCAATTTTGTCCTGATAGGAATCTGAGATATGGCAAATTATTAAAAATAAATGTATTTCCTTATGGTTCTCATGGATAGAAAATCCAAAATCAATGTATTGATTGATAACTGGCAAATGAATTTATCGGTGTGTATGTATGTGAGTGTGTGGGGGGAGGTGAGGTGATAAATATGTACTTTTGAGAGCTTATAGTGGAGTTCAGAGGACAAGTTTAAGTGTTTTTCATGATTCCATCCACTTTTTTTTTTTCGATACAAGGTCTCATTGATCTGGAGTACTCCATTGATCTTCAGAGATCTTTCTATCTTCATAGTGCAGTAATTACTGCCCCATGGTCTGTAGTTGTTTGTTTACTGTGGATTCTGGAGATAAAGTTCAGTCCCTCATGCTTGTATAACAAGCACTTTAGTGGCGTAGCCATCTACCCAGCCAGACAAAGGGCCTGCTTGTTACATCTTTATATGGTAAATGGTGGAATAGCAGTGAGAACAAAAGCCATCCAAGAGTCGTTTCTGAAAGTATTGATCTACTCATTGGAGTGGAGCCTTTTTTGGCCTAAACATCTCTCAGTATGGATTCACTGAGGATTATCTGTCACCATGACTTTTAGAAAACAAAACATTTAAGCTTCAACTCATTCTATAGACAAGAAACCAGCAAAACTTTTGACCAAAGAAGTTACAGAATCATACAGATTCTTTTAAAATGTTATCTTATGTCCCTTGGTAATGGATGAGCTACAAGAAGATTGCTATAATGTTCTAAGACATGCACTGAATAAGACAATTGGTTCCACATAGGAGATAATAGGATAATAATAGGTTGTGAGAAAAAATCAATGGCACCTGGCATGCCAGTAGAAAAGATTCTAGACAATGAACAGTGGGCTTAAGCTACAGGTCGAGGCAATCATAAAGAGAAGGAAAATGATCTGTAGAAGGGAGGAATCAGAGTAAAACTATAGATAAAACAGAAACCAGTTATGCTCAAGTAATTTTCATGAAAACATCTGCCAGGCAATCAAGGATGCTCTTGAGGTTTCATGGGGAGTACAGGGCAGAATCCGAGGGAGACTTTGCAATCATAGGTGACTGTCCAATCACTTGAGATGAAGACATTTTTGAGAAAGTGTTGGGAGCCAACTTTTAGCAGAAAGCAGCTAAAAAGCAGCTATCATCTTTGCAGCCAACTAGAGCCATATACCCTAATAGAGACTTGTTTTTCAACAGCTTACAACAGCTGAGCACACTCTGACAAACATCTTGTTTATCCCACATAGCTTGTTTTGCTGTTTAGTGACCCCAGTTGCATGGTGCACGTGGTAATATGTTTTCACCTGTGTTCTGCTTGTGCTTATAAATACCCAGGATTTCCTTGTAGTAGTGTATATAGGAGGTCAATAGAAGGTGTGAATATAGTCTATGGGAGACAGTAAAGGAGACTTGACTATAGATCCTCTGGCTTGTCTCTATTCTTTGTGTCTCTTCCCCTTCTTCCCCCCACTCTCTCTCTCTCTCTTGCTAGACCCTGGCCTGAAGAACAGAGTGGGCCGTTGCAAGGAAGAAAGAACAAATGAAGAAATCTGGTCAAGAATGAGATCCTAAAGTTTTATTCAGTATTACAGAACACCGACCAAGAATTCTGCCACAGGTATGTCTGACTTGGGTTTCTTTTTTGTTTGTTTGTTTGTTTGGTTTTGTTTTATTTGTTTTGAGATAAATAGGGAGAAAACATTTCAGAAGAAAAGTTCTCCCTAAACCACAGTGTATTATACTTCTCCAAGTAAGAAATGGTGAAGAACATTTTATTTCTGGACCATTCTTTGTTGTAACCAAACCACCCAGGATTATCTTCTGGGAAATGCTGTAGCAGACATTTATTGAACATGTAGAAATGCAGTTTATTTTGTGTTTCTCTTAAGGGTAGCAATTAACCTTTGAGGAGGCTGACCTTTCCTTAAAGGTTGCTCTGTTGACAGGCAGTCTCCACTTGCTGACTAAATGCTCCAGAGATATGTTGGATTCAGAAAAAAAAAATCCTGTATCTCTGGTAACTGTTTTTCCTCTTTCATATTTTCAGCTTGTGAATGAAACCATAAGCTTGAGTGACAGAAATCAGCTTGTTTCAGAGCAAAGATAGCACATTTCAGGGATCTTCATCTCACACACTCACTAGGGAACTCATGAGCCACATCTAGGCTGGAGTGATATTATAAGGCTTTATACTTGTCGTTCTCTCAGAATCCTACCTTGACACAGTTTGAGTCCGGTATAGTGATATCAAGCTTAGAAGCTGGTTGTTTTGTTTTTGTTTGATTTGAGAGTTTTTTTTTTTTGGGGGGGGGGGAGGTATGGAGTGGTGTTGTTTTGTTTTTCTTGATGCCTTCCTTTTCCTCTACACCATCTGAGAAATTATACATGTATGTGTGTGCATGCACATATGTAATTATGTATATGTGCATATGTAAAGTATGTAGGTGTGCATGGAGAAACTTATATGTGTGCAAGTACACATGAAGTGGGCTCCTATTCACATGGAGAGCTCAGTCTAGGATGTGGTTATGCAAGAATTGCCCACATTGATTTTTGAGACATCCTCTTGCTTAGCATGAAATGGACAAATTTGGCTAGTGTGGCTATCATACTAGACTCAGGAATCTGATTGTCTTGGCATTCATAGCACTGGGATTGCAAACATGTGTCATCATACCTGGCTTCTGTCTGTCTGTGTCTGTCTGTCTCTCTCTCTCCTTTATTTATTCATTCATTCATTCATTCATTCATTCAACTTACATCCCTACTGCAGCCCACCTACTACTCTCAATCCCCCCTCACACAGCCCCTCCTGTCATCTTCCCTTCCCTCTTTGTATGCTGGTAGGATTTGTGGAAGAGGTAGAAGTAGGAGGGATCGTGAGTTCAAGGGCAGCCTGGAAAACTTTTCATTTTTCACATATGTTCTGGACATAAAACTTGGGTTTTCAAGTTCAAAGGGAAAGCACTTTACTGACTGAGATATTTCCTCAGCTACACTGAAACATTTTAGTGAATGTTTGTTCAATCAGTACATGACTAAATAAATGAAGGATGTTTTGCTTTGAGGGGATAGCCATGAAAACGTGGGCATTTATTGCTTGATACATGTAGAACGTGAAAATTTATACTCTTAGCAAGATCCAAAAGTAAAAAGAGTGGATCTTCAAAGGTTCTGCTGAAGAGAGTCTTAATAAGGATCCTAAGGGAGTGATGTGGGTAGCATTATGGGAAATAAAAGGGACAATATATTACCCAGGGCTCTCTAAAGGGATGGAGTCAATAGAACAAATGTACATTACTAAATATATTTATTAGGATGGCTTACTGTCAGGGGCAGCCTTGCTTATACACTGGAGGCCTAAAATCAGCCATAGGCCTAAGTTAGCCAGCTAACACAAAGTCTCGGTCTCTGTGGAAAAACATTGAACAGGTGGCTATAGGATCTTATAAACAAGCAGCTTTGGTAGAAATTTACCAGCCTGAATAAAAAAAAACGTAGCCATGGGTCATGTGGATAGTTATAGACTTTGGGTAGCCTTGGCAGACAGTACCAACTTAGATAATGACAAGTGAATCATAGGTGGAGTGACCTGTCCCCTGAACCTTCACCCAGCTGATACCCTGTTCTGGAAGATATCTGTACTACCCCTGAAGACCTACGCTCCTGCACCGTCCCCTTCCCCACATCCTGCCTTTTTGTGTATATAACCCCTGCGTGAAAAAGTAAAAATCACAGTTTGATCAGCCTATAGACAAGTATCTTTCTTTGAGTTTTCCTGTTCCACCATTCTCTCTTTCAGGTGATCTCCCCAAACCCTGTTCAATACCCTGCTGGACAAGGCAGCTTACATGATACAAAGTTGCCCAATAGAAATTCGAATGCAAGAGAAATTGTGTATAGGTGCTTAGTTCACGAGAGTGGACTCCTTAGTAGTTCCAAACAGGTTTAAAAAGCCTGGAAAATTTGTGGTGATCTGTTGATCTTTTGTTTATGTTGGAAAGCTAAAGGAATTGAGTTCTGCTGGCAATGAAAGACAAATTCACAAAAATTCACAATTGGAAATATAATGACTAATGAGTACATATTATTTTTGTACCATGACATGGTTGAGAATTTGTAAGTTGAACCCTGTTAAGTTGGGTAATGTCTAAATGCAAGTCACATCCCTCATTTTATCTTTGGAGCCATATAGTATAAATGATTGTCAAACAGACATTTGCTGGATTTTTTCAGAGTTCTGTTGTAAGTACCACAATCTGAAGGCCCTCTTTCCTTTCTCCCTCATCTCAGGACCTCCTAAGAGCCAAGTTCGAATGAGAGAATAAGGGAGAAGCACACAAAACTTAGTTCCTGAAACCACAATGCAGAGACAGAAAGAATCTTCACAGAGAGAGCAAAGACAGCCAGCTTACAGTACATATCCAGTTCAGCTTGAGACTGAGCAGATCTCAAAAGTTCTTTTATAGCATCAAGACAGAGGCAAGAAAACCAGAACGGAAGAAAAAAATTCTTGCCATGTTAAGAACAGAACCAATGAAGGGAGAGGAAAAAAATGGAAAAAATCCTAAAGAATAGAAGCTTAAAAGCACAATGGCTTGGTTTTTATTCTCCTCCCTTTTGCTTAAAACCTGAGTCATCATAAATAGTCCACAGAATCTGCCTGTTCCATAACCAACTTCATTACAGAAGTAAAGCTATGCATATAAAGGTGCTCTATAGTTATTTCCTCCAAGCTAAAACATTAAGACCCTCAAATTATATTAGTTATTTTTGTGTTGCTGTACTAAACCACTCTGATAAACAAATTGAATAAAAAGGGGATTATTTAAGCTTTTGTTTCCAGGGGGATAGAGTCCACTATGGTGCAAAATGCATGGCAGGAGGAGCAAGAAGCTAGCAGATCACAGAGGAAGTAGAAAGAAAAGAAAATGTTGCAAGCCAAGCCATAGTACCTCAAAGCCAGACTCTCAAATGACATGATTCTTTCAACATGGCTCCACTTCCTAAAGGCCCCATAACCTCTAAAAACAGGACAAACAATTAGGGGCCAAGTATTCAAATACATAAGACTACATGGGAGCATTCTCATTCAAACAATCACAGGACATAAAGAACACTCACAAATCTTAAGAATTCCTGAAACATAGAAGATCTATGAGACTCCAACCCCAGTTTATTTGATAATAATTAGAAGAAAGGTATGACTTTCTTACCCGCCATGCTGCAGGCAGATTGCACAGAGACCCAGGGTGCAGCTCTTGTAAGTCATGCTGAAGAAGGCTTGCAGTGAAACAGCTGCCTTTAGTCACCCATACTCCTGTAAATAATAGCAATAAGCTCACTGTTTCACTTAGCTAGATTTAAGTAGAACAATTTCTGTGGTCTGTCATTGATACCCTATTGAGGTATTTTGAGGTATTTGTTCCATGAAAAGTCACACAACTGAAGGAAATTTTCATAGGACATATGGAAAGACAGGGCTCACTGAGCCACCGATGATCATGTCTATACAGCAGGCTTCATGCTGGATGACAGCAATTGCAGCAGTAACCCAAAGCTCCAATCGGTGTGCCCAGAGTGTAGTAAGGAAAAGACATAGGTAGACAACACAGACCTGGAAAGCAGACAATGCAACATCCTAACAAACAGAGATGGATACACAGCACTTGGCATAGAATGGAGACTGGCTGGAAATTGCAGGCAGAAGAGCAACATACAATAAAATCTTTGACAGGTATTTTCAGAAAGTTCAAGGGAGCTCTGCAGAATAATACCTCAGAGCTTTGGCACATGAGCCAGGAAGTAAAGGAAAGGAGATAAGAACTAGATAGATCATAGTGGGCTACAAAAGTGATGCTAAGGAATTGAGATCATACACTCCTAGAGGAGTAATATGCTTTGGGAGATGAAGCTGAGGCAGTAAAGTGTTTGCAGTGAATGTTGATATCTGGCCTTCCCCTAACATTTCTAGAATGCTGAGGTTTAGATCCAAATATGTATATCTACATCTTCACATACAAGTACACATATATACACACACATATACACACATATACAGATAATAATAACATACATTTAAACACTTAATAAAACTAAAGGCCGAGCAAGGCGGAGAATGAAAGGCCCTGCCAGAAGAAACAGCAACTGTCCACCTACAATTCAGAAGGTACTTTACCCACCTTGGCCAGGAGTACCCATGTTCAGGGAACATCTCGGCAAGCAAAGGTATCCACCTTTAATCTGGCCCAGAGAAAAATACCCAGAAGCCACAGAGATCTCTTTCAGAGGTACATGATAGCCAAAGGATGCTGCAGTAACTGATAAGTTCACTCATCATGCACAGTAGGTATTTACTTCCTCACAGGAAATATACGAAAGAAAACCATAAAAGGATTTATTTCCATGAAAAAGTCACAGAAAAATCTTCTCTTTTCAAATAATTATCTAATCAGATAATGTTTTTAAAAATTCTTCATGTGCTGGACGGAATAATCTAATACAAATACTGAGGAATGCAGGATCTACACAAAGTATGTTTTCTCTATACTACACACACACACACACACACACACACACACATCCATCTATCCATAAATTCTAGGCACAATTAATATGCATAGGTAACAAAACCATAGAGAGAGAAAGGGAGAAAATAATTGTTCAAGACAGATGGTTAACAGTGAGCAAATACTAACGTTGATTTCCCCTTTGACATCAGCAAAAGCCATCAGGCCAAGCAAACAGCTCAATTAGCAAGCCACTTTCCTATAAGAGCATGGAAAAGAAAGTTGGCTGTGTTGAACATGTTAAATCTCTGCTGAGATGAATTTAAAATAATGTCTTCTATTTTGGACTTATTTAAGCAGATTTGAATAAATAGATTTCTTATTTCTCACAGCCTACTTGAACATACAACAGCTCTAAGCTTTATCAATCCTAGGAATATTAGGGGAAGAATGATTTATAGATGATTGAAGAGATGACTCTCTGGGTAAAACACTTGCTGTTCAAGCACAAGTACAAGAATCCATGTAAATATAGACAAGGTAATGTACGAGTCCAGATGAGGGAAGTGAGGAAGGCAATCCCCTGAATGCTTACCAACCAACTAGTCCTTTCATAAAATAGTGACCAAAAGACTATTTCAGACAAGGTAGATGCCAAAGACCAATAACTAATATTCTCTGGCCCTGCTTGTATATCATGTTATAGGCAGGTTTACATAATACACACACACACCACTACCACTAACAAAACCAAAATAGCAACAACTCAAGACACACACACTCGCGCGCGCGTGCACACACACACACACACACACACACACAAACACACACACACATTAATAAGAAGCTGAGGCATAGTTGAGTCACATAGAGGAATATAGAGATAAGAACATGTGCCCTGGGTCCTGAATATCTTTACCACAGCATTGAGACCAGCCAAGTAACATTAAGGCACAATAATTGTCACATTTTTTTTAGTCTTGATAATCAAAATACACTGAGACAAGAACCAAATTCAATTGTTCAACAGCCTGTTTGTCACTGTATATAAAGAGAATACTATCCTAGGTAACTCAAGACAGTTACTTGACTCACCAGGAATAGTAGGATGGAAAACAAGAGATGTTAGTTTTAAAGAAATTTTCAGTGATGGTGGATAAAAAGATCTAGATGTGGCAGAGAGTCACAGCAGTGTCATGAAGGAGAGAAGGGCTCATGGGATTCTACCTTTCCTTGAGATCTGTAAAGAGTTAAAGATTACTATATAGTCAAGACATTTTCTTCTGTGGTGTTGCCTCTGGTGTGTTGGGTCTATAAGAACAATAAAAAAACAAAAACAAAATTAGGAGGGAGCTAGCTGGGAACAAAAAGGGGATCAACAGGGGTAGGAAGAAGAAAGAGGGAAACAGGGTGAAAATAATCAAAATTGCCAGGGACCAGCTTTGAGAAAAGTCCGAGGTCATTAAGGCCAAGTTATACCTAGTAAGAAAATAAGAAAACACACAATTGAGATACAATAGGCTGGCGTTTTTCTTGGCATGTGAGCCCTTGAACTCGGGAGTCAGGGTGCTCACCTACAGTTGACTAAGCCCCAGTCTTTTATTAAAATCATACAAGGAAATTAGGTTACCAAATTTATAGGGGGATGAGTAAATCCTTTTTTTGTTTGCCAACATTTTTTTTTGTGACAGAGTAATACAGATTTAGAACCAAAAAAGGGAACTATACAAATTTAGACATAAAAATCTTATAGCAACCACAGCATGCATATATATATATATATATATATATATATATATATATATATATATTTGACCACCAGTCTCCAGTGGTGAAGTTGGGGGCAGCAGTATTGTGGTTACAAAGTTAGTATTTTTTTAGACATATGGGAGACAGAACAATTTTATAGAGCAAACATGCTGGGGACACCATGTTTCTAAGTGCGAGGCAAAGGCCTCTTGTGGGCACCAGTATAAAATATAGTATAGAACTATATTAAAATGTCATAATGCTTCATGGGACCAAGAATTTCCTCTCCCACCTATGACGGACAAGACCATCCTCCCCTTCATGTACAGATGGAGTCATGGGTCCTTCCCTATGTGCTCCCAGGCTGGTGGTTTAGACCTTGGGGAGCTCTGGTTGGTTGGTTGGTATTGTTGCTCTCTTCATGGGGCCACCAACCCTTTCTGCTTCTTCATTCTTCTCTCTAACTTCTTCATTGGGAAACTCTTGATCGGATCAGTGGTTAGCTGTGAGCATCGGCCTCTGAATGTGTCAGTCTCTGGCAGAGCCTCTAAGGAGACAGCCATATCAGGCTCCTGTCAGCATGCACTTTCTGCCATCCACATCAGTGTCTACTTTTGGTGACTGTACATGGGATGAAAACCCAGGTGGAATGGATGAACACCGAGTGGAGGAGAATTCGAGGGTTGGGAGGTGGGAGTGGGGGGTATGTGGGGGCACATCCTCATAGAAACATGAGAAGGGGGGATGAGAAAGGAGGTTCCTGGTGGTGGGGGAAAGGGGGGTTAAGGGATAAAATCTGAAATATAAATATAATATCCAATAAAAATAAATTTTAAAAAAGTCATAATGAAAACCATTGTTATATATCATTAGTATATGCTGGAAAATATAAATAAATAATCTGGAATTAACAAAAAACTTACACAAAAAGTTAACACATTAAACAAATTCCCATCACTGTGGCAAAACACACAAGTTCATCAAAAGAGGAAAGATTTGTTTTGACTCAATTTCAGCTATTTTGGTTCAAGTCTGGCTAGCTCCTTTTCCTTTAGGCAATATTGTCAGGAATATGAAACGTAGCTCAGTTTGTGGCCATAAGGATGCACATGAACCTGGCAGAGGCATGAGAGCATCATTTACTGAGCTCTAGATGATACTGAAAGAGGCTCCTCACTTCTCATCTGTTGCTGTAGCCCCTTGCTCTCCAGAGCCTGTGACAAAAAATAAATCTAAGACAGACTGTGTCTTGGCTTAAAAGACTAACATTTCCAGGCAGTCTGTCTGGAAAGCCTGGATCCCTATGGAGTGTCCCAGATATCTCAGCTAAGCACAGAAGTAGTTATAATCCCCTTCCAAGTCAAAAATATCTATTCACTCGTATTTCCATTATTTTTGTCATTATTTTTGTCATTATTTTTGTCATTTCTGAATACTCAATTTGTGCCCTGGTTTTATGAGATTTCCTAATGTTCAGCTCAGAAGGCATCCAATTGTCAGTGAGTCTAAATTAACAGCACTTTTATTGGTGCAGTATATCTGACATCTGGATAGAAGTGCAAAGCATTGGCTATTAGGTGATAATCACAGTCATCTCTGATTAGAAACTAATAACATTAGCAATAAAAAGTGTGACTGCCATTAACCTTGAAGGAAGGCAAAGAATGTGTGGCATCTGTGTGGTAGAAGGAGTGCCAGGCATGTTCTGGAGTTTGATTTCTGGCTATGACTGAATGTGACCACTAGCAACAGGAAGGAAATATAATATATGTAAAAGTGGTGTTACTTCAATGGAAACACACCAAAAAAAATGGCTCCATATTTTCCATACAGTTTCCATATCTCTAAATAGTTCTTCAGGATTCTATTTCCTTTCAACATTATCCTTCTTGAAAATCATGCTTAGTACAGTACACTTAGTTAAATCCTGAGACGGTCATTGGTCTCACAGTGGGACCTTCCATTATTTTTCTCTGTGTCCATATTGTCAAACTACTTTCTAAATATTAATGTTTATGCTTATACCCATAGACTTGTACTGCTCTTGACCTTGGCCTTAGAAATTTATTTTTGCAATGAGTAGCACATAGTTCTGAGAATGAGTGACTATGAGTGCTCATCTCTAAATGCAACATCCTTATTACACACAACTCCAAGGCTAAAGAAACATCATGCAAGGGAGAAAGAAAGAATGAACAAGCTAGAAGATGGGAAGGACACCATGAGGTGTTATCTTCTGAACATGACATAACTTTTGTACTCTTGAATGCACCAGAAGTGAAGGTGCCCATACAAGCTCAAGACAGCAAAAATATCAGCATGATGGGGAGAGGAGCTCATGAGGTCCAAACCCTAACTGTGGAGTTATTGACAGCTAATAACTGCTCAGGAAAAGAATGATACAGTAGATAAGCACATAAGGGAACCAGTAATTCGACTTAATGTGTTGTTGAAAAAAAAAAGAGGAATGTGTAAATGGGAAAGCTAGAGACAACAAGAAGTTGAGAGTGATAGACATCTGTGCACGGCTTAAAACAGACCACACCAGACCAAGCGGTTCCAAGTTGGGTTTATTCACGAGATAGAGCAAAGATGGGAAGGGGGGTGAAGAAGAGGAAAAAGATGTAAGAAGAGAAGGAAAAAGAGAGAGGAAGAAGAGAGAGAGGTGAGGGGGTTCTGCCTGTTTTATATGGGTGATGACATAGCCTCTCCCAGGTAAAGGTGAGGTAGCCAGGTGGATTCTGGGAATGTATGGTGGTTTTCTTGGCAACGATATGGGTGTCACCTAGATGTGATATCACTGAGTTCGGAGCCTGATACCAACAAAGAAAGGGAGAAGGGTTGTTTTGGGAGATCTAGAAGAAGTTGGACGAATAAAATGGAAGAATGTATATTATCATATTTCACTGAACAAATGTACTAAATTCTTGATAGGAAGTTGATTAAATATAAAAAAGAGCATTTCTATCTTGTTCTCTCAGTGGTAATATCCTATGGTTTCTGAGCATTTGCCATGGGCCAGTCCTTCTTCCAGTACCCTACATGCATCATGGCATAAGATCTCTGAAATCAAGCAGAGTTGCTTCTGTCTTCATTCCCAATCACAAACAGTGAGCTTAGGCACACACACACACACACACACACACACACACACACACACACACACACAGAGCTAGCTCTGAAGTGAGCAGTCAACATTTGAATCCCAAATTCCCACAGCCTCTATGCTACCTGTGTTGTTTATTTGTGTGCTTGTGTGTGTGTGTGTGTGTGTGTGTATTAATGCATTTGCATATGTGTGGAGACTAACTGGCACACTTGGGTATTGTTTCTCAGGAGCTATCTATCTAGTTTTTTGAGACAAGGGCTCGTCTTTGCATGGAACTCACCATTTTCTTTAGGCTTGTTAGCCAGAAGCCACAGGGAACTTCCTGTGCCTGCTTGCTCAACAGGAAGATTACAGGTGAGTATTACCATCCACCTCTTTTTATCTGGTTCTAGTGATAAGACACAGGTGTTTGTGCTTTCACGTCAAAGTCAAACACTTTTATAGAGGGAAAAAAAAAAAAAAACAGCCTTTGCACATACTGATAAGCACTGGAAATACCTAGAAAGTTAATCCCACAGGCATCCTTCAAAGGAAGGAGATGTTTAATTTGTTCTTCCTGGAATTCTGAAAATGCATAGATGTAGTTTAGCTTTGATGTCTTATGAGCCAGGGTCTACCTGTGTTTTCCTGAACTTATTCTTTACTTATTCCATGCCCTTTCCTGATAAATCTTGAGCATTGTTTCTAGGCCATAAAATACCCACTTATACGCAATGTTATTTGGGCTTTACAACAGCCTAAGGGACTTCTATTATATCTTAAGGCCAGGCCAAAGCTCACATCTACATGTTTTATGTTTACATCAGTCATTTTCCCTAGTCCCTAAATTCTAGGCACTATCTGTGTGAGCCAACATTACCCATCTTTCTGAAAAAAGCTATATATACTTATAAAGAATATCAATTTTGATATAGATATGGAAAAATAGCTCAGTGGTTAAGAACACTGACTCCCTTTCCAGAGGTCTTATGTTTAATTCCCAGCAACCACAATGTAGTACACAATCATTTGTAATGGGATTCAATGCCCTCTTCTGGTGTGTCTGAAGACAACTACACTGCACTCATACATATAAAATAAATAAATAAATAAATAAATAAATAAATAATAAATCTTTAAGAAAGAAAAAAATAATTTCAATTTTAAAAAGTCTTAAATTTTTTATCCACTTGGGGACTGAGTTAATTCTTATCAGAAAAAAATTTTTTTCAAAACTTTTCTATGCTTAAACATCACTAAAATAAATAATCTAGTATCAGTCTCTCAAAGTCTGATAACCAAAACTGGAAAAATATGAATAAGGAAATTTCACTGTCAAATAAGGAATCATGGATGACATAATAATTTTTTTCTTGGGAAACAGTAAGGGAAACCTTGGACTCCACAGGCTCAGCCAGTCCTCACCCACATCATTGATTTTTTTTGGGGGGTGGGGAACCCAAAAACAAAGAAACAAAACAAAACTAAGAAACAATAAAAAATAACTCCAAGGCCCCTATTATAATTAAATGATGATGGCTAATTCATGATATGAATGAAACTAAACTGCTTTATCTGCTGTAGAAAGCAGGGCACCAACATGCTCTTCTGCTTGTATCTAAGACAAGAGACTGGTGCCACTCAAAGAGATACCTGGCCACTAGACAAAGGCCCTGCCTAAGAGAGTACTATAATTCTTTCTTCACAAATTTATACTCTCATCAAAACCAGTGTAGACAAAATAAAGACATGATTGTTTGGAGCCAGCCAGCAGATGGTGAAAACTCATGAGACCCAGACTACAAAAGCAAGGGTAATCTGGCAAGTCAGGTGTTGCTGTTGGTATTGTCCACTCTGAGATTCTTTCACTAGAACAGGAAAGTGAGACCTGTTTATAATATCCCAGTTTAAAATCTTCATAATTTTTTTCTTAAGGTTTCATTTGTGGACCAAAGGAAACTAATTTCTAGTTATATATGTAGTAGGATTTCAAGTACATATCTACCAAATTGAGATATCCTGACCAGCCTGTCCAGCAGGGCTCAGTCTAGGTTGGAAAAGAGTGAATAATGTTTGGACACTCCTGTCTGTTTTTGACAGGGTTATGAGGAGTGCTTGCTCATAAGTATGGATGTGATTAATGAAACTGCACATCAACCTGGGCTGCCCTTCCCCAGACAATGACCACTACAAGGTTTTTAATTAACTCATTTATTTTCATGTACATGGGTGTTTTGTATGCATGTGTGTCTGTGCACTATGTGTGTGCCTGATGCCCATGGAAGCTAAAAAACAGTAGAGAATCCCCTGGAACAGGATTTGAAGATAAATGAGAGGCACCATGTGGGTGCTAGGAATTAATCCTGGGTGTTCTGACTAACTACCTCCTCCTTGGTATTTGTTTACTTGTTCACACAGACTCTCCAGCTGACCTATAATTTACCAATTCCACTAATCCCTAGTCACCAGAAATCATTGTGTGTCTACCTTCTCAGTGCTAGGATTACAAATGCATCCCATCCCAGCCATCCAGCTTTTTTACATGGATTCTAGGGATCTTATTCAGATAATGCTTGAATGGAAAGCAGTTTGTAGACTGTATCTTGTTCCTTCACTTATACTAAACACCCCGAGTGCAGCCATTACCTGGGAAGGCTATTGTGTATGCCATTACTAGAGAAAGAATACACTTGTTTGTGGAGTAGGAAAAAATTGATTGCTATGTTCTATAACCCTCAGTTATTGAAGAATGACCAACTGCAAAATAATGAGAAAAATTATACTTATTGATTTGTATTTACAGATTAAGATACATTAGGACCAAAAAAAAAAAAAAAAAAAAAAAGGTGAAAACAAAATAAAGAGAAAGAAAAATTCAGTTTGTTGAAAATCTGTTGACAGGTGCTCTGTAAGTCTAAGTTCCTGACTGGATAAGTTATCCCTGTCAGAAAAATGCTTGTGTAAAAATACAAGGGCCTGAATTTATTCCTCAGAACCAATGTAAGAAACAATGGAAGTGGTGAAACATGCTTGTAAATCCTCCACTCTAGAAGGAGAAATAAGGCTCACTTAGGTTCACCAACAGCCAACCTAGACTCCTGCTAGATAAGCTTCAGGCCAATGAGAGATGTTTTCTCAAGGAGATGGTAAGACAGAAATTATCTAAGGAAGAATACTAGAGTTTGTCTTCCAAGTTTCACATATAAAAAAACATTAATAGTTTCCTATGTACATATGCATGTGCAAACACATGCAAAAGCACATGCACATGTGTGCTTCAGTTTCTACTCCAGTCAAAAGCTATGCAACCTTGAGACATGTTGCCTTCTTTTTTTAGACTATAAAGGTTCACTACATCATGTACATGTCTCAGGATGGAAGTGATTTCACCTTTCTTGGAGCCCCTGAAAATGATGTTCTGTGCTGTTCTACTGATATTTTGTTTTCTTTGTAATTACCTTTCTGAACACAGTCAGCTCCTAATTTTGATTCAGTTAAAGTAGTCATTAGTGGTTTAACCATGTTTTTAAAAAAGCATAAAAAATACTCTAGACCTTGCACAATGATATCTAAAGGGCAAACGATTGTCCTTTATGTTCTGACATAATTATAAAGTTTAATGTTAAAATGAACAGTACTCAGTAATCCCTCCTGAATAATTATAATGTTTCCAGCCCATCCAGAGGCTCATAAGTGACTAAGTTGGAGGTTGCTAAGGAAACACTGAGTTGAATGAGTAAGGGGAATTAAACAACTGGATATGAAGAGATGGGTTTGTCTCCCTGAGTTAACTATAGCAGGGAGAAGCAGAGCAGGGAGAGGCAGGGCAGAGAGGCTTGGAACAGAATCCTGCAACCTAGCCTCAGCTGTGCTGTAGACAGAGGCCATGCATCACAGCCGTCTCCTCCCATACATTAAGGAATGTTTTTACTCTACCAATATCACATCCTTGTAGGTACTCATGAGCTCTTTCTGCAGAACAACATAAAATCCCATCTGTATAACAGTAAGTGTTATTTTTCAAGCACATGTTTGGGGAGATTTTGGTATGGTCAATACCAGAAAGTTTCACTTGTGTCTCATCCTTCGGGGGAACAGTACTTCAGTATGATAGCAGGAACCTCAGAGCAAGCAGGAATGCTCGGGGATTTTTTATGGTCTCAGGTTACATCAGAAACAGGGAGACTTCCATTCCATCCTACTGCCCAAAAAGAGTCACAGTATAATCATCCTGACAGGAAAAAATATATTCTCAGGTGACCATTGTGCCCCTTCATTTTGGCTATAAGACTGTTGGAACAATGAAGCCCAAGAAATTCGAATTTCCTCAGTAATCTTATGCTGAGAGAAGGAAAAAGCAAAAGCCTGGTGCCATTCAGTGAGACAGCTTGTCATTTATTTTGCACTGTTTTGACAGTCTGATAGATCGCCTTGCAGGAGAGACTGACACCACAATGGAAGGGACCACTCCTTGACCAGGACACTTAGCTATGCATAGCTTTTGCCCTCTATTTAAACATAAACCTCCTGTCTAGACCCAAAAGATGGACTTGGAGGTCCTTGGATCTCTGTTCTCTTCCCCATGTGATCACAGTTAATATTCCTTCTTTCTCTGTTTCTCACCATTACTGGCATGTTAAATTAGTCTATTGAAGACACATGGTTGAATGTGGGTTCCTTGTTCTGGAGGGTGTCCCACAATAATATCCTGACTGGGGACAGGGTGAGAGCAGGGAGGGCTCGCCATTGTCTTCGCGCTGCCTCCTGCCTGCGGCTCCACTGTCTGTAGGTCTCCGCCCTGCCTTCCTGATGTGGGATGTTAAGGCCAAAGGACACAAAGTGGTGCGAGCAGGAGGGGAGATTGCCTGCCCCTGCCGCTGCCTCTGGCGCCCTGTCGCTGACTAGTCTCTCCCAGGTGCTGCCCCTGTCTCTCTGTGCTGAGCCCGTCCAGGCCCCGGGCTGGAGCCGGCTAGCTGGCAAGGAGGCAGCTTGGTGTCACAGGCAGGTTCCAGGAGATCAAGGCTCTCACCAAGTGTTACAGCTCTTGTGACAAAAACTCTCAGATAACCAGGATGATTCTTGAGCACGTGCTTTACTTCCCCTAAATAGAGCCCTTATATACAGTTTTAGGGTGGTTAGGGTCTGACAGCAGATAATGTCTATTGGCTTGACCTGAGATCTTTGACATACCTCATCTGCATGTGGGAGAAACTGAGGGACCGTTCCTCATGACTGATGGTCATAAACCTCTCTGTGGGAGGGGTTGTTGGAGGACTGAAGCTAAGTGAAAAGAACCAGGGCCTGGGAGCAGAGCTGAACTCCTGCTGTCCGATAAAGGTTCTGGGGTTCGAAACTCATGCTCGACCAAACACCTAGCTGCTTTGCACAGCCCACTGCTCTACAGCTGAACCTGTCTTTTTAAAACTGTTAGAGCCCCAGCTAAGACGCTAACAACCCTATGGGCAACATAGCCAATCCAACACCATGGGGAAGAAATAAGATCGTTTCATGTTGGTTTTAGGGAGATTAATCCTTTCTGAAAACTCAGCTCTCCTCTATTCCTCTGGAAAATTACAATGGGAGGTACTTTTTTCTATTCCCCAATATACTGTCCTTCACAAATCTAAGAAAGTCTTTTCTCATGCACTGAGATTGAACCCAGTGGTACCCAGTAGTGGGCACCCAGGCCAAAGACAGGAATAAAAAGGAGCTCTGATAGGCTAGAATGACATTAAAGAAGTGGCTCTAAATTGAAGGAGCGAGAAGTATGGTACTTTTTCCAAAGAATGAGCTACATAAGAAGTGCTTTGCCAGGTCTAAAGGCTCTGAAGCAATATTCCAACAATTGATCTATGTATGTGTGTCCTCATCCATGTGTGTGTGTGTGTGTGTGTGTGTGTGTGAGAGAGAGAGAGAGAGAGAGAGAGAGAGAGAGAGAGAGAATATGCAAATGTGTAGCAGTTAGAGGACAACCTTGGTCTTGGTCTTCACATCCTACCTGTTTGACGCAGGATCTCTTGTTGCTCACCAGTGCATGTGCTATCTAGCTGCCTGTGAGATTTCAGAGATTCTCCTACTACCACTTCGTATGTCCTAGGAATTCTAGAATTCTGTATTGCTCAATCTGACTCAACATGTGTTTGAGGATTCACAATAGGATTGTTAGGCTTACATGCAAAATCTTTGCCAGATTACCTTCCTGCCTGCAAACGTCTGTTTTACTAAATGGAGCTCAGCTACTGAGCACAAAGTATTCTAAAGCACCATATTTTTTTAAGCTTCCAGCTAAATATATACTGTTAGATGACTAAAGAAGAAGAGAAAACTGCCAGCATGATACAAAAGCCTGCATGTACACAGATATGGAGAAGCAGGAATCAAATATATGCATTGTAAAACCCAAACTGCAGGGGACTTTGAAGCCCATTAAGTCACACCCTAAATATAAGTAGCAATTTGATTAAATAATCATATCTATATAGGGAAATATTTTTCTCTATGACCTGATTTGAGGTCTTGATCATTGCAACTTGAATAGAGTTTTACAGAATTTGAAAAGCCACTGCTGGAATTAAAGGTGGCTTTCCATAGAAGAAACAGCTATCATTGTCAGGAATCTTACTAAAGCTACAGAACAAGGCGCTGAATCTGGTGTGTATGTGTGTGTGTCTGTGTGTGTGTGTGTGTGTGTGTGTGTGTGTATTTTAGAGAAAAATACTGGCTGTCAGTCCTTGCCTTCCACTTTGTTTGAGGAAGGATCTTTTCCTTGTTGTCATGTTGCATACACCAGTTGATCAGGAACGAGAGCTTTAGGAATTCTGATTTTGTTCATTATCTGTACATGTAAGGTTCTAGGATTACAGATGCGTACACTACTTCATCCAGATATGTGCAAGGTCTATATTTTATTTAGTATATGTAGTATCCTTTAAACAACATGATCTTAATCAAAGCAGAGATATTTAATACATCATTATCTTTTTTGAGAAATATTTAGATGTTAGCTGATTGTAAACTGCAAGTAAAAGGAAAGGATATAATTTAGGTTCTTTTATTTCTTTTCTTTTTTTCTCTCATACAATACATCCCAATCACAGTAGCCTTTCTGCCGTCAATTTCTACCAGTTCCTCTCTACACCTGTCCTCAGAACCAGTGCTCCTTCCTTTGTCTTCAGAAAAAAACAGGGCTCCCTCAACTAAATGCAGAATAAAAATATGATAATATCCAGTAGGTTCTGGTGGTCTGAACTCAGCTCAACAGGTTTGTGTGATAAGTGCTTTACCTACTGTGCTATATCCCATTCTCCCATTCCCTGACATTTCTTTCTTTTTCACAATTGCATTATTGATATACCTACTGACAACCCTCCTTTTGATGTGTATGGCAATTTGAGACATTTGTTTTAACCACACACTTAGCACAAGTATGGATTACAGAGTACACAAATGATCTATTTTGTGGAAATCTCTGGGGAAAAAAAAGTATCACCAGTTGGCCTTGATAATTTTTTTGTTTTCTTTTCAATGCCACATATCAGTTGAGAGTCTAGAGGATGGAGGAGATAACCTCTGAAGGTTTCTACTGTACAACATCACTGACTAAAGGCAAGGACATGACACTGGGAAAACCAGGCATTTAAAAAGCTTTATTTGAAATGGTTTTATGATGCAGGGAGCTATTCTACAACCATGAATTGCTGTAAAGTTTAAAATATGTGTTTTATATGTGGTTTTATTTACATACACATAGACAAGATCAAGGAACATTTTTACATGTTCTTCTATCAGCCTATAGTGCTGTAATCAGTCACAGTTATTTTTCCAAGGCAGCAATCAAACTAGATAACTGAACATTCATAGGCTGCATCAGTAACATACACCAGTTATAACTGTCCAGAGGTCTCCTCATAACAGATACATACAACAGACCCTCAATTTGAAGATGAAGACACTGATATCGACATTGACCTAAGTGGTCCTTTTTTTGGTAAGTGGTCTTTTTTCTCCTTGTGCTTACCTTTGTTGAAAAACTGCTGGCTTCACTAGGACCATGGAGAGCATCACATAATTCCTCACATTGAAAAGACAAATCACAATTTGTGCTCAGGGTGAAAATCTCAAGGAACTTCTCCATAACTTAGACCACAGGACCTTGGCTAAAAGCAGTACTTAGAAGAAAGAAAAAAAAAAGGAATCTAGAATTTATTACATTCTTCTGATAAACCAGGCATATTTTGTAGATTTTTTAAATATCAGAGAGAGAGAGAGAGAGAGAGAGAGAGAGAGAGAGAGAGAGAGAGAGAGAGAGAATGTGTGTTTGGGATGTTTCTATGTGCATGTTCATGTGTAAAAGTCAAGGTATGCTCATGGCACAGTACATATTTAGACATCAGGGGACATCCTCAAATATCTGTCCTTGACTTCTACCATGTTTCAAACAGGGTCTTTTTCACCAATTTGTATTCCATGATGAGTGGCCCATGAGATTCATGATAATCTCTCCTCTCATCTCACAGCTTACAATGGGAACACTGTATTTAGAGACATGTGCTACCATGCACAACATTACTTGGCTTCTGAGGATCCAAATTATGCTTTACCCATCCAGCCTTCTTCACATTCTGATACATATATTTGTAGTCAATTTTGTGAGTTTACATCCAAGAGCAGATAAATAGCATTTAGCATAATAAGCATAACATAATACTCTAAGACAAGCAGAAAGTCTATGAGACAGAAGGCAAAGAGGACTTCTGTGATATCCAGTGTCTCCTGGATATGGCATGGCTGCTGCACACATAGATCTATGAGGATCTATGTCCTGCACAAGTCAGCCAGCCATTGCAGCAGGATTCAGGGGGAGCTGGCTGGGCCTCACACTTAGGTAAGTAGCTATTGATAATCAGTAGATGGTGAAGGCATCTACTTTCACTATCAGTTTCGGAATCATATTCCACTAGGCCTGTGGCTTCTTATAAGTTGAAGATGTTACAAGCAATAAGTTCATGTGGTTTGTTTACAAATAAAATAAAAAACACGATTGGACTTGTTCACAAATAAAATTTAAAAAACGATATGATATTGGCATGGAGACTTGAATGTCTGGGCAAAGCTTGGGGGAGGTAAATAGCAAGAGTGGATACAATATGCATAAAATACATCGTATACATGCATGAAATTCTCAAAGAATTAAGCCATTTTCTTAAAGATACAAATATAATTGTCTAGGAAACTGGAATATGAGGAATATTTGCCATGCAAATATTCATAGGTAATGTGAAACTCTTGGACACTTACATACCTTCATGTTCCACTCCAGTGTTTCTGTTAACATGCTAACAGCCTTGTTTCCTAGCAAGTTAGAGTGTTAACTGGACAAAAGACTCATCTGAATACATGTTGTCAGGCAGTATTTAAGGCAGCAGAATAACACCTGCTTTAGCCTTGGCCTTACTTCAGAGGAAGTCAGTGTTCTGACTAATCATATGCCAGTTTGAAAAAAGCAAGTGTCATTAGAGATTGGAAATATGCCTCCATAAGTTCAGACTGCATGAACATTTGTGGAGTATTTTCTTTTTTTTTTTTTTTTTGTTTTGTTTTGTTTTGTTTTGTTTTTTGTTTTTTGTTTTTTTTTCGAGACAGGGTTTCTCTGTATAGCCTTAGTTGACCTGGAACTCACTCTGTAGACCAGGCTGGCCTCGAACTCAGAAATCTGCCTGCCTCTGCCTCCCAAGTGCTGGGATTAAAGGTGTGTGCCACCACTGCCCGGGGTGGAGTATTTTCTTAAATAGCAGACAATGTAGGAGGGTCCAGCCTATTATGTCTAAGAATATTCCTGGTCTGGTAGTCCTGGGTTCCAGACGAAACCAGACTAGTGGTATACAGCCTTTAATCACAGCACTGAGGAGGTGGAAGAAGGAAATCTCTTTTTTGGAGGGCCACATGGTCTACAGAGAAATTTCTAGTAATCCAGGTCTACATAGAGACACTTTGTCTTAAAAATGAGAGATGGGTTGAGGGGAGGCAGGAAGGAATAAAGGAAAGAAAGAAAAAAATGGAGGACAAAATTTGAAAGCAGCATTGTAACAATAACAAAAATTCATGGTCAGCAAAGACCACCAACAATTTGTTAAATATAGTCATAATAAAAATATTAAGCCCCTGCAGGGGCAGGGTGACCCAAATGAAAAGTCATGCTAAGACGCGCCCAGACAAGCCCAAGTGAGTAATGGGCCATCTAGTGTTTACTTTTCTCTCCCCCTTTTTGAGAAGTCCAAGGTTTCATGGTCAAAAGTATCTAGTCATCCTGCCAGCTCACACGTAGCTGCTTCTGCAAGTTGCTGATGTTTGAAATATCCAATCATATGTAAGCACGCCAAATTTTTCGGCTCCCCCCAACCCCTACCCATAAATATCCCAAATTTCCTGGGTTCTGGGTTGGAACCTCTATCTCCTGCGTGAGATATGTTCCGGCCCGAGGGCCCTTGTCATTAAACCTCCTTTGCAATTGCATCAAGAAGGTCTCTCATGTGTCCTTGGGGAGTGCAGGTCCGGACTTGGGTGAGAGTCCCCTTTTGGGAGTCTTTCAAAAGAAAGGAAGGAAGAAACTAGACTGAGCAAGCCATGGGGAGCAAGCCAATACATAGCCTTCCTCCTTGGCCTCTACATCAATTCCTGATTCCAGGTTCCTGCCCTGTTGGAGATCCTACCCTGACTGCTATTGATGATGAACTGTGCTATGAACATGGTAAGTAAAATAAATCTTTCCTTCCTAAGTTGATTCATACATGGTGTTTCATTTTGCAATAGACACCATAATTAAGACAGCCACATTTCAATTAAATATGAGAAGATACCTTTTAAACTTTCCAACAAACATGCATTGTGATCGTAGCATGGGAAAGGAAAAACAAATACAACAGAAAGTCCCAAATCTTCCACATGGATTAATAGCTAAAATCTGATTTTTAAAGTCATGCTTTTAGATCATGACAAAAGATGGACATCCAGGGAGCTCCTGCTAGAGACAAAGTCAGAGGCAATCATTTTGATAGATGGCTTTGGGCCTTGGGTACACCTGCAGGAAGTCAGTATGAAATGGCAGGTGGATGGAATAATAAGGAAAGATTCACAAGACAAATCATCAGAAGAAAACCAGCCGGCAATAACAAGGAAAATTTTGTCAGTAAAAAAGTGGCATCAAGTAAAAGGTTACAAAACAGGAAGCCACAGTTGATTCAGTTTGCCAGGAAGCAGATTCACAGCCAAAGAAATTCTCCTCCTTTTGCCTTTGCTGTCAGCTGTCAGCTGACAAAGCAGAAAGTGGGGTAGCCAACTGCTACATGTCAGCTTTGTCTGGAAGACACAAAAACCCAGCAAAGCACCTAAATGTTTCCAATATGTAGGTTACCTAGCTCTATATTTTTTTCCATTTGTACAAATCAGCTCAAGAATCCAGAAAAATGTTTCTTTGAACACAGAAATATTAAAATTTTATAGCAGACTACGAGGAAGACTTTGTCCATAAGGGTCTGAGGAAAGAAAGAATGTTTGACTGATAAAAGCTATCAGAACCTATCAGAAAATCTCCAATGTCAAGCATGAGTATAGAGCATGCTAAGTTGATTCTTTCTATAGAAAGTGAACTGGGGCTGTTAGGCAGGAAGCTCCTAGCAAGAATGACCAACACGTTCTTTAAACCAAGACATAAAGTACAAAATGTGGGAATGCTCAGATCCCTGAAACAGGATGAAAAGGTAATGTTGGAAGTCAAATGATCACTCAGATGTAGGGGTAATCACAGCTGTAAAACCCAGATGTGTCAGCTTAGGGCTGCTAAGTAGGATGTAAATCACTTAAGGTTGTTAGAGTGGACTGGTTTGGTCATAGTAAAACCCCCTTCCCAGAGGAGAATGCAATATTATGTTTTTTCCTATGGAACACTCCAACAATAGCAGAACTTAAAACCCTATACATATCCTTACATCTATATGTCAGCTATAGCACTAAATTCTGGGTAATCTGAGCTACAGAGAAGATTGCACACCTTTGCTGGAAGTGCTAACACTGACAGATGTACAGTGGAGTGGATAAAAAAGGTAAAAGAGATAAATGCCTTATGCCTACCAGGGTCAGGGTCTCAGCTACTTAACTTGCGTGGCTCTTTTGCTAAAACAGGTTTTCCTATTTCTTTATATTATCTAATTAAGCTCCCCCTCCCTTTCCTCACCTGGCCTTTTCCTCACTGCTCATTCATCCATTTTTTCTTATCTCTACAATCTCATCTCTCCTATTTTCCTTTGATCAACTAAATAACCCAAATCGAAAGAAAAGTCACAGTAAATCTGTGGAAAATACCAGAAAAACTATGCTTGCTCAGAGGTCAAATGGGCACTTTTAGGAGCACTTGAAGAATCACACCAACATAGAACGCCTCATATCATCAGATAGAGAAGGCCAGATGTCACTGTGGTTAGCCCTGACTAAAAGTTGGTGTAGCAGGGATTTTTCTCATGATCCTGTGGGCTATCGATGGTTACTAAGGCAGATAGGACATAAACAGGCTGAAGTGACAGGCTCTATAGGAAGCCCACTAAGACACATCGACCCAAATCAGATAATCTATAACAAATCCAAATTAAAACAATACCTTCCCACTAAGGCAGACCTATAAAGGATAATACAAGGAAAATTCCAATCTAAAGAGACTAATTGTACTCCAGAAAATACAAGAAATAAATAATTTCACACCATTAAAAGCAATAGATGTGAAATGTATACACACACTCAACAACAAGATCAAAATAAGAGGAAGTTACAATCATGACCATGAATATATCTCAATAACAATAGAACCAATTCTTACAACACAGGGTAACTAACTGGATATATAAACAGAATCCATCATTCTTCTGTATACAAAAACCACATCTCAGCAACAAAGATAATCATTATCTCTGTATAAAAGGATGGGGAAAAATTCTATCAAATTGACCCAAGAAACAATCCAGAGTAGCCATTCTAAATTATAATAAAATAGTTTCAACTAAGTTAATCAACAGAGAGAGGGAAAGAGACTTCACACTCATCAAGTAAAAATTCATCAAGAGAATATTTCAATTCTGAACATCTATGCTACAAATGCAAGTACAACCACATTTTTAAAATAAGCATTACTAAATCTTAAATCCCACATTGAACCCTATACATTAGTTGAATGAGACCTCAGTACACTGCTCTCACCAATGGAAAGGTCATTGACAGAAACTAAACAGGGAAATGATAAAAACACTACAGGTTATGATTCAAATGGATCCATCAGCTACTGAAAAAACATTTCAACCAAACACTAAAGAACATACCTTGTCAGCACCTTACAAAACCTACTCCAAAATTGACAATACACTTGGTCACAAGGCAAGTCTCAACTGATAGAGAAACATTGAAATAGCCCTTTACATCTGATCAGATAACAGCAGAATGAAGCTGGACATCAACAAAAAACAGAAATAACATGAATTATAAAAACTCAAGGAAACTAAGCAAATCTCTACTAAGTGACCACAGGGTCATAAATGAAAGAATGAAATTAAAGACCTTCCAGAATTCAATGAAAGTGAAAGCACAATATACCCAAATTTATGGGATACAATGAAAACAGTGCTAAGAAGAAAGTTTATAGTACTGAATGTCTTCATAAAGAATTTGGAGTGAGATCGTTGAAGCAAGTTAACAACACATCTGAAAGCTCTAGGACAAATAGAAGAAAACACATCCAAGAGAAGTAGATCACAGGAAATAACCAAACTGAGGGCTAAGAACAATAAATTAGAAATAAATAGACAACATAAAAAAAATCAATGAAACCAAGAGCTGTTTCTTTAAGAAAATCAACAAGTAGATAAACACTTAGCCATACTAATTAAAAGGCAGAGACACAGTATACAAATTAACAAAATCAGAACTGAAAAGGGGGACATAACAATGTATATTGAGTTTACTTCTGTATCTTCAATTCAACTCCACTGATATACCTGCTTGTTACTGTACCAATACCATGTGGGTTTTTTGTTTGTTTATTTCCTTTTGTTTTTGTTTATCACTATTGCTCTGTATTGCAGCTTAAGATCAGGGATGGTGATTCCTGTGGGAAGCCAGAAAGCCAGAAAGCAACTAGCATCCTTGCAGCCATCTTGAGCCATAAACCCTGACAAGAGACTTGATTACAATAGCCTACAACAGCTGAGCACACTCTGAAAACATCTTGTTTTAGATACCCAGGATCTTCCCTTGGGTGTGTGAGACTTAAAGGTGTGATTTAGAGCCTGAGACTTAAGGGCATGACCTAAGGTCTGATTTAGAAATAAGACCTAAGGGTGTGACCTAAGGGTGTGACATAGAGGCATGGCTTAGAAGTGAGACATATAAAACGCAAGAGAGAAACAGAAGAAATTTTTAAGTATTAGGAACTTGGAATTAGGTAGTAGGCACTTGAGACTCGAGACAGGCAACTAGGGACTAGGAGCTAGGGACTAGGAATTCATGACCTGGGACTTGGACTAGGAAAAGAGACTGAAGAATAAATGGGATTGAATCACACTCTGTCTGGTCTCCATTCTTTGAGTCCATCCTCACTCTCTCTCTTGCTGAACCCCGACCCTCGGACTGGAGCAACTTGGGGCAGTGCAGGCTCTAACAGTCTAGCTCCCAAGGCTTTTGGCAGTGCAGGTTCCAACACTGATAGAGTGGTCTGCAACATTTTGGCCCCCAAAAGTGGGGTAGCTTGGGCCACAACAGATTCCCCCAGAAATTATTTTATTGTTGAACATAGTTTTCACTATCCTGGGTGTTTTGTTATTCCAAATGAATTTGAGAATTGCTCTTTCTAACTTTATGAAGAATTTAGTTGAAATTTTGAATATAGGGATTTCATTGAATCTCTATATTGTTTTAAGCAATATGGCCATTTTTACTATATTAATCCTGTAAATCAATGAGCATAAGTGATCTTTCCATCTTCTGTGATCATCTTTGATTTCTTTCTTCAGAGATTGAAGTTCTTGTCACTTGCTTGGTTAGATTCACACCAAGTTATTTTATATTATTTGTGACTATTGTGAAGGGAGTTGTTTCCATAATTTCTTTCTCAGCCTGTTTATCTTTTGAATCGAGGAAGGCTACTGATTCGTTTGAATTAATTTTTATATCCAGCCACTTTGCTGAAGTTTTTGTTTATCAGCTTTAAGAGTTCTCTAGTAGGATTTTTTCATTAAAGTATATTATCATATCATCTGTAAATAGTGAAAATTTTACTTCTTCCTTTCTTATTCATATCCCTTTGACTTCCTTTTGTTGTCTAATGCTCTGGCTAGGACTTCCAGTACTATACTGAATAGGAAGGGAGAGAGTGGGCAGCCTTGTCTAGTCCCCGATCTTAGTAGGATTGCTTTAAGTTTCTTTCCATTTAGTTTGATGTTGGCTACTGGCTTGCTGTATATTGCTTTTACTATGTTTAGGTATGGGCCTTGAATTCCTGATCTTTCCAAAACTTTTGACATGAAGGTATGCTGAATTTTGTCAAATGCTTTCTCAGCATCTAGTGAGATGATTATGTTTTTTTTTTCCCTTTGAGTTTGTTTATGTAGTGGATTATGTTGATGGATTTCTATATATTGAAACATCTCTGCAATCCTAGGATAAAGCCTACTTGATCATCACGAATGATTGTTTTGATGTGTTCCTGGATTCAGTTTGCAAGAATTTTATTGAGTATTTTTGCATCTATATCTGTAAAAGAAATTGGTCTGAAGTTCTCTTTCTTTGTTGGGTTTTCATGTGGTTTAGGTATGAGCATAATTGTGACTTCATAGAATGCATTGGGTAGTGTTTCTTCTGTTTCTATTTTGTGGAATAGTTTGAATAGTACTGGTATTAGGTCTTTTTTTAAGGTCTGATAGAATTCTGCACTAAACCCATTTGGTCCTGGGTAATTTTTGGTTGGGAAATTTTTAATGGGTCTTTTTATTGGGGAATTGAGTCCATTGATGTTAAGAGATATTAAGGAATAGTGATGTTTGCTTCCTTTTATTTTTTTTTTAGAGGTAGAATTATGTTTGTGTGACTATCTTCTTTTGGGTTTTTTGAAAGAATATTACTTTCTTGCTTTTGCTAGGTTGTAGTTTCCCCCTTATGTTTGAGTTTTCCATCTTCTATCCTCTGTAGGACTGGATTTCTAGAAAGATATTGTATAAATTTGGTTTTGCCTTGGAATATCTTGGTATCTTCATCTATGGTAATTGAGAGTTTTGCTGGGTATAGAAGCCTAAGCTGGCATTTGTGTTCTCTTAGGGTCTCTGTGACATCTGTCCAGGATCTTCTGGCTTTTATATTTTCTGGTGATAAGTCTGGTGTTGTCTTATATGTTACTTGACTTTTCTCCTTAATGATTTTAATATTTTTTTGTGTGTGCATTTGGTGTTGTGACTATTATGTGAGGGGAGAGATTTCTTTGTTGGTACATTCTATTTGGAGTTTTGTAGGCTTCTTGTATGTTTAGGTTATGTTCTATAATTTTATTAAAGATTATTTACTGACCCTTTAGCTTGGGAAACTTCACAGCCTTCTCTATCTCTCATCCTTAGGCTTACTCTTCTCGTTGTGTCCTAGATTTCTTGGATGTTTGGGATGAGGAGCATTTTGCATTTTGCATTTTCTTTGTCTGTTGTATCAATGTTTTCTATGGTATCTTCTGCAATTGAAATTCTCTCTTCTATTCTTGTATTCTGTTGGTGATGCTTGCATCTATGACTCTTGATCTCTTTCCTAGATTTTCTATTTCCAGAGTTGTCTCCCTTTGTGATTTCTTTATTGATTCTACCTTTTGCAGGGAGAAGGGTATTGGCAGGAATGCTTAATTGGCTATGCCCTTCTGGCCTTTTGGTTTCTCATTAATACGGAAATCTATCTGGAGGCTATGTGATCTGTGGTCATGCCTTCTACCTGTGAAGGAGCCAGGGAACATTGTCTACATGACTAAAGAACACAAATCTATGGAGGGCTGTAGTCTTCTGTGAAGAGCCTGGAGTCTGGAAACATGGCAAATGTATACTGTCCCTTGCAGGGGACCCTGTAGGAGACACCTTCTGGGTCACCAGATTTTCATACCTAGCTCAACCAGAAATCATGCTGTTTTTCAAAGTCCTACATTGAAGGAGTCTTATCTGGCATCAATGGGAGAGTAGAACCTTGGTCCTGTGAAGAACTGATAACTCAGTGTAGAGGAATGCTAGGGCAATGAGGTGGGAGCAGGTATGTGGGTAGGGGAGCACCCTCATAGAAGCAGGGTAAGGAGAGATAGCATAGTGGGTTTGCAGAGGAGAAACTGGGAAAGGAAATAACATTTGAAAAGTAAATAAATAAAATATACAATTTAAAAAACCTTTACTGGATATGTAGAATATGAAAAAAAAAAACAATGTATACTGAGGAATTTAAAAGAATCATTAAGTCCTATTTCAAAAGGCTGTATTCCACAAAATTGGCAATTCTAAATTAAATGGATGATTTTGTAGACAGATACCAATTACCAAAGATAAATCAAGATCAGATATACTATCTAAATAATCCTATAAACCCTAAGGAAATAGAAGAAATCATTAAAAGTCTCCTAACCAAAAAAGCTACAGGCAAAATGGTTTTAGTACAGAATTCTACCAGACTATCAAAGAAGAGTTAATGCCTATACTCTTTAAACTATTCCACATAGTAGAAGCAGGAAGAACACTGCCAAACACAGTTGATGATTACACAGTCAGCCTGGTACCTAAACCACACAAAGATACAACAGCAAAAGAGAATTTCACTTTCCCTTATCAGCATTGATACAAAAATACTCAAGAACATATCAAAAGACATCTTCTACCATAATCAACTAGGCTTCATCCCAGGGAGGCAAGAGTGGGTCAATACGTGAAAATTCTGCAATATAATCCACCCCATAAACAACCTGAAAGAGAAAAACCACATGATCATTTTATTAGATGCTGAAAAAAACTTTGACAAAATCTAACATCACTTTATGTTAATTCTTGGAGAGAGTAGGAATAGAAGGGGCTTACCTAAATACAATAAAGGCAATATACAGAAAGTAAAAAGCCAACATCAAATTAAATTCAGAAAAACTGAAAATATTTTCACTATAATTGAGGAGAAGATATGTCTGTCTACATTCTCTATATACCTTCTCTATATAACTTGAAATTTTAGCTAGAACAATAAGACAACTAAAGGAGATAAAGGGGACACAAATTGGAAAGGATGATGTCAATGTATAGCTAGTTGCAGATGATATTGTAGTAGAGTGACCCCAAAAATTCTACCAGAGCACTCCTACAACTATCAAACACCTTAAGCAAAGTGGCTGAATAAAAAATTAACTCAAGGAAATCAGCAATTGTCTGCTACACAATCAATAACCTGGCTGAGAAAGAAGTTAGGGAAATAGTACCCTTCACCCCTTCACAATAGCCACAGATAACATAAAATACCTTGGATGTAACTCTAACAAAGCTAGTAAACAACTTGTATGGCAAGAACTTCATGTTTCTGAAGAAATTGACCAGTATATCAGGAGGTGGAAAGATCTCTCTTGCTCATCAATTGGTAAGATTAACAGAGTGAAAGTTGCTGTCATACCAAAAGCCAACTTCAGATTCAATGTAATCCCCATTAAAATTCCAACATAATTCTTCACAGATCTGGAAAGAACAATTCTCAACTTCCAAAGGAAAAAGAAACAAATTAAAAACGTGGAATAGCAGAAATGGTTCTGAACAATAAAAGAATGTCTGGAGGTATCACTACCCCTGACTTCAAGCTGGACTTGAGCTAACAGGACAATGGGAAGAAAAACAGCTTGATGTCTTCATGCAGAAATGATAAATGAATAAAAGAGAAAGTGCAAAGCATAAAAGAGTAGATAGAGAAAATGTGCTTAACCAAGTCTGGGGGTGCTGGGATGTAGGGAGGAGTAGCCTTGTTTAATCTTACAACTGCTGTGGACAGGGTAGCAGAGAGCAGAGATTATTAGCATCTCAACTTCTGGCCATTAATGCCTTTTTGTAGTCAATTGCTGAAGAGCTCAGCTAACCCTTGTGGTTAGCAGAAGATTTTGTCAAGATGAGAAATCTACTTGGAAACATTTTTCATATTCCAAGCAATTGGCTCATTCACAATGTAATTGTGGTAAAAGCAAAAGCATATAAGCATTCCCCAGACACTGTGTACTGCTTTTAGCAAGGCTTCGATAATACTTTGCCAAGCTCTCCTTGTTACCTTCATTTTTGATGAGAGCAGGATGCCCAGGATCTTCCTCAAAGCAAGAGATGCTTGAATATATTGCTCATCTTCAGCAGGAAACAGAATTTCCAGGCTCATGTTACCTCTATTAAAGTCAGGAAAGGTACATGATTGTGTCAGTATATGTATTTGTTATTACAATTTAACACAATTTATTAAGACCAATTCAAATCTAAGTGTGTAAGTTGTTTATATAAGCCAGAGGAAGAGAAAACATTACATGGTGTTCCTTTCAAGAATACTGCACCTTTTGTTTTAGTACAGGTACATTTACTGGATCCTGGAAGCCACTAATTATAGATAAATCCCAGAATCCATCTCTTCAGCTTTCAGCACTGAGATTATAAACACATGCTACCACACCCAGCACTCTTTGCATGGATGCTGTGGATCAAATATAGGTCCTCTCAATTATGTAGCACATGCTTCAACAACTAAGCTATCTCTTCAGACCTGATGAAAAGCAGTTAAAATCAATTTGAGGAAAATTATTATCAGTTCTCCTGAGGTAGTACCAGTGACCCAGTACTTCAATGTAAACACTCCCTTTTTTGGTAATGGACTTATTCAGAAAGGGTAAGGTAATGAAAGTCCTATAAGCTCTATTACAAATGAGGTAAGACAAGGCCCAACCTCCAGTTCAGGAAAACATGTGCATACCCACAACCAGTGACTCAATACCCAGCTTTCTTACTACCTGAGATTAAACCAACATGGAGCAGCCATCATGAAGAATAGACATCCACACTCCAAACTGTATTAGTTACACTCTTCATGGGTATGACAAAGGATCTGACAAAAGCAACTTAAGGGAAAAAATGTTTTGGCTCATAGCTTGAATATATGGTCCATCATGGAATAGAAGTCATAGCAACAAAAGCCAAAAATTGCTGGCCACATTGCATCCAAACAAGAAATAGAGACAAAAGGATATTGAAACCCAGCTCACTGCCTATTTTTTTCTCCAAGAGTCTGGCTGTGTTAAGTGTGTACATGTGTATACATATTTAAATGGATATACATGTTTGAGCATGCATATAGAAAGAATTAGCTAATACCTGAGTGCCTTTCTTGATCACACTCTGCCTTGTGAACTGAAGTAGGACCTCTCATTCAAACCCAAAGCTGATCATTTTGGCTAGTCTCCCTTGCCAGTATTCTCTAAGGATCTCCTATTTCTGTCTACACATGCTAAGATTACAGATGGGCCTCAACAACAATTTGGCATTTATATGGGTATTGTTCCCTGAATTTCTTTCCTCATGATTGTTAGGCAAAAGTATTATCTATTGAGCTATCTTACCAGCATTTTATGTAATACAAAACTTCTTTCTGTTTAAAAGTCCATGATCCATGTCATGGGATGGTGTTTCTTCAAATATATGTCCACAGATGTGTTTTTATGATATGTCTAAATTTAGTCAAGGATACAAGAAGGATTAATCATCACAAATAAACTTGACACTCCAAACCATCAGGTTCACTTTAAATAGTAACATTACATGTCTGTCCCCCAAGATCTCCTTTTTCATCTGAAAATACTACTAAATTCAATCCATTGCTAAAAATACTGTTGTCTTTAATAGTCCCAATGTACTGCTCAAATTTACAAAGTATCCAGAAACTCAAGACAAACTCTTAATTATCAGCCCCTGTGAGATACAAAAAAAAATGGATTAAGTAGTTCTAATACAGAATGTTACACAATAGACGAAGGGGAGATGTGGGGAATAAGAAAATATTAGAGCAAAGCTGTGATAAAATATCTAACACAATCACAAGGGAAGAAAGTCTTTCTTATGACATACTGTCTGGTCAACCCATTATTCTCCTTATGTTTTTCCTGGGATTGCCTATCCTTGTACCTTCATTTTTATCCCACCTCCATTTAGAGAAACATCTTCCCCTCTGTTATTATGAATCCTCATTGTTGATAGACTCTGTCTCCAGATAGGCAACCACAGTGTAGTCTAGCTATGGGAGCTTCTTTTTTTAATGAAAATCTCCACTAGTTGGTGGGGATAGTGCTTACTATACATCCATTGGGTACTTAATTTAATCTCCAGGACTCATGTGCAAGACCTGAGCATGGTGTTATGTGCTTATAATTCTAGATGATGGCAGACAGAGATAAGCAAACCCTTGGGGCTAACTAGCCAGCCAGCTTATCTTAAGCAGTAGATTCTCTATTCAAGGCCAATAAGAGACTATCTCAAGAAGGAAAAAAAAAAAAGGTAGCATACTTGAAACCTGAAATAAGTCATCCCAGGCTATTCTTCTGCCTCTACACGTATGTGCTCCTCACATACATATCAATGATCTTACCTTTGTTTCTTAAGAATTGGCAATGACTGTTGAGGCCCAGTGGGTCCCCAGTTAGTGAACTTTTTGAAGAGGATATGGAGTCCAAAGCTCCCAATCACTACATTGATGTGACCTCCCTATTCATTTATAAAAAAGAATGTGTCTCTGGGAGTGGGCTTTAAGGTTTCAAACTCCTATACCAGGCCTTGTCTCTCTCTATGACTCCATGTTGAGATCAGATGAAAGCTCTCAGCAATGACTGTAGTAACATGCCTGTGAACCTGTTGGCACACTCATCACCATGATTATCATGGACTAACCTTCTGAAACTGTGAGCTAGCACCAAATTAAATGCTTTATTCTTATAAGTTGCTTTGCTTGTGATGTCTCTTCACAGCAATAGAGCCAAGACATTGGCCTACTACTTTCTGATTTCTGTATAAAAAGACATGTGCAGATTATTTTTTTGGAGGGGGAGGGTATAAGGCAGTGGTTCTCTGCCTTCCTAATGTTTTAATGTTTAATATAGTTACAGATATATAGTGAGAATTTTGGTTTCTTTATGTTTTTGTGTTAATCACAAATTAGACATATGGGACTGCTTCAGATTGCACAAAGCAGCTCAATATGATTTGGCTTATGTTCTAGTAGGGCCATTTTTCTGTGAGCCTAAGATAGCTTATATTTGGAATTTTGAGGACTTTTGAGAGGGTTTAAAAATGCCAGAACACTGAAAGGCTGCTGTAGCTGCTGCTTCCTATGCTGCTGTCCCTGCAATTACTGATCCTTGTTGTTGCTGGACCCTGTTGTTGCTGGTCTCAGATGTTGCTGATCCCTGCAGCTGCTGGTTACTGCTTTCAGTTTTGCTGCACTGCTGCTTTTACTGAATTTCTGGTCTGTCATTTGCTGGATTGTTAAATTGCTGGATTGCTGAATTGATATTTAGAGATATCCTAATAAGTATGATTGGAGTTGCAGCTAGGAATTTTATGCCCTAAACGATCAGGTTTATTCTCTAACCATTAGTCTTGCTGACCTAGTACTGGAGGTTCAAAGAGATTGGGATAGAAAATAATGGTAGGTAAACTAGCCAAAAATTCCAGTTACATGTATGTAGTGTTGATCTTATACTATGAAGTTATTTTTATTGCTACTTCATAACTAATTTCACTATGAGTCATAATGTAAATACTTTTGGAGATAAATGTTTGCCAAGTGGGTTGTGACCCACAGATTGAGAACGACTAGTATAAGTGATCCTTGAAAATATTGCTAAGTTGATTTATAATTGCTGTATCAGAATCCATGTTCTTGTAGTTATATCATTTCCTGTGTTGGTGCAATATACAGGGTGAAAATATTAATCTGAAATAACCATGTTGCTATCATTCATAATTCAGAAATTCTGATCCCAGATGCTGTGAAAACCCACATTCTTCCAATGCTAATCCTCTGTTCTTTTCCAGAGATCTTGAGTTTCAGCAGTCACAACAATGAGCATAACCAGACTTGATTCTCTTCATGGTCCAAGAGAAATAGGAGTATAATTGATCTCCCACAGTTAATAACTGATGACAGATTCAGACACTTATCAAAACCTCTCAGTAAGCATATGTGTCTCTCTCACTGCTTGGACTCATCAGTCTTCTGGGTTCTGCAGGAACACATGACATGCCCAGGAGTAAATAGATGAGAAAAGAAAGACTTCATGATGGAGACATGTCAGCATTTCTATACACAAAACCATTTCTAGCAAATTTTGTAGAATGTTACTTCCTTGCAAAGGAGAACTGAATTTTTAACAGCATTCAAGAAATATTTAGAAATTCACTAAATTTTAGGAACCTTTTTGATCAAAAGAAAAGCCACATGTAAAGAACTAACTATATTTTTTCTGACATTGAGAAATGACTTTTCAAATAAGAAGTTATGAAACTTTTGCTCAGTTTAAGATATCTTATTTAAAATATTCATAAACTCCCAATAAGCTGGTTCATAGAAATCTCCCTTCTTCCCACTTTCCATGCTCACCACCTCTTCTTCTGATCATAGCATTCAAGTTAGCACTAACAGTCCCTTTTGGTGTATTATGGTTAGTATTTATTGCCAATTTTAACAGATTATAACATCATCCAGAAGACCAGTTTCTGGACTGGCATAGAGGTAGAAATACTCATCCTATCTGTGGAAGGCAACACCCCACAGGTTAGGATACTGGACTAAATAAAAAGGAAAAAGTTAACTGAGACCCAGAATCCATCTTTTTGTGGATGCCATGTGATCAGTTGTCTCATGCTCCAGCTATCATGCATTCTCTACCTTTTAGGACTGTGTCCTCAAACTGTGAGCCAAAATGAATCCTTCATTCCTTAGCTTGCTTGCATTGTGTGGTTTGTCATATCAACAAGATAATGATTAACACTGTGCTGAATAGTTGTACCACAGTTGCTACTCTTTCTATGGTTCTAAGCTGCTCCTGTGGACACGTAAGAGGAGTGAAACTACTTTCCACAGATCCTTTAACTACCCTGGAATTTTTCTAAACTTTCCATAGATATGTGAAAAAGATAAGAGCCCGAAGCCATTGCTATTTCTGTAACTAACACGGGAGATGAGAAAATACCCTTGAATCAGAGCATTTGATGCTGAACAGCTAAGACTATCAATAGTTATTTCTTATATGTGTCAGTGAGGTCTGCCAATTTCAACCTGGAGTAGTGAGTCAGAAGGAAAATGAGAATATTCACAGCCCCTGATAAGTAAAGCATCTCAGTCAAGACATCACAGTGTCTCCATACAAGAAGACCAGCCACTCAAACAAACACAACTCCAAACATAGTTGAAATTGAAACACTAACTTCATTAGAATAAGGCAAGCATCCTGGTTCCATTCTCAAATACTGTTTTTTCTCAATTGTGCTTTAGATGGTACACAAAACATGCAGTCAGACTGTAAAGTCAATTTGAGTTGTAATACTACAAGGTGATGGGCCAGGAGACATGTTAGTGCTGTAGCTCTCCAATAAAACTGTGGCAATAACCAATGTCTACACTATGAGAGTGAAGGATTGGGAGAAAGGCCTTGGTCATAGAACTAGAATCAGGAGTTCTAAGGAAGACAGACCACAAAAGGAGCCCAGAGCAGGCAGGCATCTGTATTGTGAGTAGCTGCTTTTCAAAGAACAGTTATTTCAGTATTTGTCCCAATAATCAAAAAGAGAAAACACTACAGTTAAACAAGTCAGCCTCTTTGGCTGACTGCCCCAGTACCTACCCAATGGACTCTTGACTGAAATGACCAGGACATAAGTTGAGTTTATACATCAATTCATCAACATGAACTTCCACTGGCCCTTATGGTTGTCAAATGGCCTGCCTTTCAGAAAAGGAAATCATGTATGGAATATGGCACCATTCTTCAGAGAAGCAGCCAGACATCTTGTGTTTATATTTAGTCCCTACCAATAAAGAACCATCAATTTTTCTTCACTTGAAAGAAGTAATTCTAGAGTGGGACCTGGCCTGTGTGACTCTAACACTTTTAACTAATCAGTATTCCTGGACTTACTGATCATGTCTACCTACAAACAACTACTTCCATTAAACACTATATTTAAATGAAGTCCGTTTTAGCAGAAAAATAAAGAGGGAAGTGTAACAATATCCACCAATAAATTTATTGAGAATCTGAGATCAGTCCCCAGATGCCACTTAAATAAGTTAGGTATGAGGGGCGTGTGCTTGTAATCTAGTTCTGTAGAGACAGAAAGGTAGACAGATCTTTGTGGTTTGCTGACCATCTAGTCTAGCTTGCTTGATGAATTCTATCCCAAAAGGAATCCCTGTCTCAAAAAATAAGTAGACAGTATCTGAGGAATGACTGAGGCTATCATTTGGCCTCCATGCACATTCACATATGCATGTATGTACAGTAAATGTACACACTTCCAGACACAGGGAGGGGGGTTAGATAGTGGCCTTCTATCCTTGTTTTTTAAACCATAAATAAATAAATAAATAAATTCCCAAATGGTTGATTTACCAAATAAAGTCTCAGGAGCCAAATGCTGTGGTGAAAACCAGCTAGCTCAGAAAGTAAGATAGAACACCCAGCTGACTTACCTACTCCACTGAAGTCCTAGAAGGATAATTTTCCTTCTCCACATAGTCTTAAATACCCTTCATCTCAAAGACCTTTCTTTCTATTTATGTTCTCTACCTGTCAGCTGGTTGTTTGCTTCACTTCTTCACTTTTCTTTAATCCTATTTACAGAAATCTCCTTGAATTAAAGTTGTATACTAGGGCTGACCCACACTAAAACAACCTGTTTACAATAAACAGTAAGCTCTTGGATGAATGGTGTGTGCTAGGGTTGAGCAACACTACAACAAAGCTTTTCAAGTTCACAATGTGATCAAATATGCTGCAATAGTATCACCCATGATTTTAACTTCTAAATTATGCAGAAAACTTTAGCTTTCTAGAATATTGCACCTACATAATAAAAACTAGATTGTAGCATAGCCTTGGAAAAAACATTATGCAGAGTTTAAAAGTGATTTGTACAATGTCTGTGACTCTTTCTTTGACATCAATGTGAAAGGAGGAAGTTCCCAGCAATGAACTGAGAGTGATCACTCTCACAGTAATTCTAGTAAACAAACTGGAAATTTCCTCTTCTTGCCTGTAATCCTGTGGTCAGATGGTGTAGGGACCTTTGTTCCCGAGACAGCAAGGTTCTTCTGAGGGATACAACAGTAGATCCATTCAACTATGTGAAGCTGAGCACCTGGGGAACCAGTCAGCCAAAGGGAGAGGACAGTGTGTCAAGTTTAATGCTATTTGGTGAGTATAAAACAGAAATAGAAAATAATTTAAATAACCAAGGCAAGACAAAATGTAAGAAGAATCCAGAGTATTCCTTAGAATTTCATTATTCTATGCCTCATGGCAAAAATTACTGGGTAATGAAGACCTAGTAGTTAGATGGTAATTTTTCAAAAGTATATGTTTAAGTCATCCCAGTTGCTAAAGAATGTTGATCAAGTTAGGTATTAATTGAAGGCAAAGGAAACTTGGAATAAATAATAAAAAGTATAATAAATTAAAATGCCAAATATTTTCTTAACTAATTCTGTCAACTAGTGTATAACAAGTATTTAAAACTCTTGATTGCTTATATATTTATGCATCAACCACTTTTCTAGCATTTTACTAACTTTGATTTTATATAATATAATTGATGATGGGTTAGTCTTGAAGTAGCAAGATACTAAAGGAGAATTATTACTGATAAACTAGGACTGTGAATATCATTTGGAGCTAGGTGCTATTACTATTATAATTCTGTTACTCTCATGACACAGACAGAATGAGAACATCTTTGTTGAAGGAGAGTCCTTATGTAGAAGCATTTTGTGGTTATTTATAATCTGGATGTTTAAATATAAGCATATATTTGCTTACTAATCCTGTGAATGCAAAATGTGGTCTGTTACTAATCCTGTGAATGCAAAATGTGGTCTGTTCTAGATGGTGTTAGATATGCTTGCTGGTCAGCACCATCACTGTTACCTTAAGCTCCACCCTGCTACCTTAAGCTCCACCCTGCAATCAGAGGCTGTCTGTTTGACAAGGATATTCCCAGATGCTTTTCAAATATGTTTTTTTTTTTTTTTTTTTTTTTAAGATTCTGCCAGGAGTAGGATCTCTGTTGATATTGGAAGGCAAATATCAGTTGGAACATTCAAATGGGCTTTATTTTTGGAAAATGAGAGTCTTTTTTATTTGCATTATAAGTGACACCCATTGTACAATAAGATTTCTGTTTCTCTGTCCTCTACCAAACACAGAAAAATACCTTTGTTAATAGATGAATAAATAAGGAAGTACATGAAAAAAGAGGATGGATAGATGGATTTTTTCCATGCATCATGGATAGATGTATGGATACACGGATAAATGGATGATGAAAAGAGTGATGCATGGATACATGGGTGGACATAAGGAAACATGGATTATATTATATATTCAAGTAATTTGATATGCAAAGAAAATTTTTAGTGAAATGGAGATAAAGTGGTTTTAAATTTTGTTTTAAAGATAAATGAGAGAGCTTCAAATGTTAAGAGAACATTAAATATTAGATGAAGGATCCCCATGTTTCCTGTAATTTTAAAAAACCATACTACCATTCTCCCAGGAGTTTGGCCTACATTCCCAGCTTAGCTCTGAGATCAGCTGCCTCACTCCTGACATAGCTGCACCAACAGCCAGCCTGCACCTTTCCCAGGAGTTGTGATCTCTTGACCAACACCTCCCACTTAGCTTCCCTAAGCCACCAGATACAGCCACACCTTTGCCCACAGGTAGGAAACAGTTCAGACAGATGTATTGTTTTAGAACAGGCCAGATAACACTAACCTTATCAGCTAACCTATATCAGCCATCTGCTAGTAGCAGAGGCTTCCGGTTCTGGTGGGCCCCAACACCTTAGATGGTTGTTTCATCCTTCTCATTCCAAAACATGGACTGAAAACTTTCTCCTTTTGTAACTCTTGCCTTCCTAGTGGGACCCGGAAGTCCCAACTTTACCCTGCATCTAGCAGTTGTCTCCTGCCTACTTTATTGATGTAATCAAGAAAAAAAAATTAGGAAAACAGCACCTCCCTTTATATCCTCAGAGAAGGGAAGTTTTAATTTGTTAGAAAGGATGATGATGACTATAAATTTGAGTGGAGGGTAGATGGAGAAATGTAGACTCTGAACGAAAGATGTCCCTGATGGAGGAGTTGGAAAAGGGACTGAAGGAGCTGAAGGGTTTGCAGCCCCATGGGAGAAGCAACAGTGTCAATCGCCCAGACACCCCCCCCGGACGTCCGGGGGACTAGACCCCCAACCAAAGAGTAGACATGGAGGGACCCATGGCTCTAGTCGCATATGTGACAGTGGATGGCCTTATTGGTAGTCAGTTGGAGGAGCTGCCCTTGGCCCTGAGGGTGTTAGATGCCCCAGTGTAGGGGAATGTAAAGACAGGAAGATGGGAGTGTGTGGGTATGTGGGTGAGCACCCTCATAGAGGCAGGTGAAGAGGGATGGGATAGGGAGTTTCCAAATGAAAGACAATGAAAGGGGAAAAATTGAAATGTAAATAAAGAAAATATCCAATTAGGAAAGAAAAAAGAAAGAAAGACAGAGAGAGAGAGAGAGAGAGAGAGAGAGGGCGAGAGAGAGAGAGAGAGAGAGCGAGAGAGAGAGCGAGGAAGGAAGGAAGGAAGGAAGGAAGGAAGGAAGGAAGGAAGAAAGAAAGAAAAAGAAAGAAAGAAAGATGTCATCCAGTCTCTAAGAGAACACAACTGCCAGTTGAGGATATTATACTCAGCAAAACTCTCAATCATCATACATGGAGAAACCAATATATTCAATGAAAAACACAAATTTAAACAATGTCTTTCTACTAATCCAGCCCAGCAGAGGATACTGGAACAAAATCCCCAACACAAATGTGCTAACTACACCCAAGAAAACACAAGAAAATAAACAGATCACAACAAACAAAAAGAAGAGAATCATATACACATAATACCACCTCCATCAACAAAAATAACAGGAACTAACAATCATATATCTTTAGTATCTCTCTGTCACGGCCTGAACTGCCCCACACTTGGGGGCCAAAAATGTTGGGAACTGCACTACCCCACGTTTGGGGGCCAAAATGTCTCAGACTGTTCTGTCAATGTTGGGACCCGCACTGCCAAAAGCCTTGGGGGCTAGACTGTTAGAGCCCGCGCTGCCCCAAGCTGCTCTGATCCATGGGTCAGGGTTCAGCAAGAGGGAGAGTGAGGACAGACGTGAAGAATGGAGATCAGACAGAGTGTGATTCAATCCTGGTTATTCTTCAGTCTCTCTTCTTCTCTCCAAGTCCCAAGTCTTGAGTTCCTAGTCCCTAGTTCCTAGTCCCTAGTGCCTCCAAGTTCCAAGTTTCCAAGTCTCGAGTGTCTAATTCTAAGTTCTTCCTCCAAGAGCCTAATACCTAATAATAACTCTTCTGAGTTCTCTAGTCCAAGTGTCTTCTACCTAATGCCTAATTCCTACTCCAAGTTGCACTCTCTAACCTAATTCCTAGTTCCAAGTTGTATTCCAAGTTGTACTGTCCAATGTCTAATAACTAACTCCAAGTTGTACTGAACTCTTCTGTCTGCCTCTCGCCTTTTATATGTCTCACTTCTAAGCCACGCCCTTAAGTCATGCCCTTAGGCCTTGTCTCTAAATCTGATCTCTAAGTCACACCCTTAAGTCACACACCTTTAAGTCTCACATACCCAAAGGAAGATCCTGGGTATCTAAAGCAAGATGTTATCAGAGTGTGCTCAGTTGTTGTAGGCTAGTGTAATCAAATCTCTTGTCAGGGTATATGGCTCAAGATGGCTGCAAGGATGATAGCCACCTTCTGTCGGCTCCCCACATCTCTCAACATCAATTCTCCAATAAAACTCAATTCTCCAATAAAAAACAGACACTAAGAGACTGGACATATAAGCACTACCCAGTATTTTGCTGCATACAAGAAACACATTTCAGTGACAAAGACAGATACTACCTCAGACTAAAAGGCTGTAATAAAGCTTGTGGTCCCAAAAAACAAGCTGGAGTTGCCATGGCAACTAATATCCAATAAAATAAACTTTCAACAAAAAGTTATCAAATGAGATTATCAAGGACATCAAAAGAAAAATCCATCAAGAGGAAGTCTCAGTCCTTAATATCTATGCCCCAAATGCAAGAGCATCCACATTCATAAAGAAAGCTTAACTAAATCTCAAAACACAAATTGAACGCCACACAATAACAGTGAGAGACATTAACAATGAACGTTCACCATTTGGCAGATCATTTAAACTGAAATTAAACACAGGCACAGTGAAACTAATGAAAGTTATGAACCAAATAAATTTAACAGATATCTATAAAACATTTCACCCCAAAACAAAATATACCTTCTTCTCAGCACCTCATAGAACCTTCTCCAAAACTGACCCTTTAAGCAGAAATAAAACAAGCCTCAACAGATACAAAAACATTGGAATAATCCCATACATTCTATCAGATCACCATGGACAAAGGCTAAACTTCCATACCAACAAAGCCAATAGGAAACACATATACTCATGGAAACTGAAGAACTCTCTGCTCAATAATAACTTGGTCAGAAAAGAACTAAAGAAAGAAACCAAAAACTTCATGGAATTCAATGGAAATAAAGACATATCATACCGAAACTTATAAAACACAATGAAAGCAGTGTTAAGAGGAAAATTCATAGTACTAAGTGTCTTCATAAAGAAATTGGAGAGATCCCATACAAGCAAGTTTTTTTTTTTAATTTTAAAAAGACTTTTAATTGTTATTGCTTTTATTTTTTAATTTCTTAGTGGATATTTTATTTACATTTCAGATGTCATCCCCTTTCTCTATTTCCCCTCCCTATAACCTCCTATCCCATCCCCCTCCTCCTTTTTGCATTTATACCATTGTAATTACATGCATGTATTAAGGTCAGTTCTAGGCTGAGTGTTTAGCAATATAATAGATGCAAATAGTCAAGGAACAAGCAATACCATAAACACAAATAGTCAAATAACATGTAAGGCATTAAACACAATTACATCAACACTCCTGGAGTCACTGTTTCAAAGGACTTATTAGGATGACCAAAATATCTGAGCCTGCTGTAGCCCAAAGTCATTTTCATGTCTGCAGCCTTCTTCTTTGTTCTAGCCTAAAATTTAGAGTCCTGTCTGAAATTACTTCTTTGTTCTAGCCTAATTCATACAAGCAACTTAACAGAACATCTGAAAGCTCTAGAACAGGAAGAAGCAAACAGACCAAAGAGGAGTACATGGCAAAAAATAGACCAAATCATAGCTGAAATCAACCAGTTAGAAACAAAGAGAATGATACAAAGAATCAACAAAATCATGAGCTGGTTGTTTGAGAAAATCAACACTACAGATAAGCATTAGCAACTAACTAAAGGGTTCAAGACAGCATCCGAATTAACAAAATCAAAAATGAAAAGGAAGACATAGGAATATAACCTGAGGAAATTAAAAAAAACTGTCAGAACCTACTACAAAAAGTTATACTCTACAAAACTGGAAAACCTAGATGAAATGGATGATTTTCTAGACTGGTCCCACATACCAAAATTAAATCATGAGCAGGTAAACTGTCTAAACAGTCCCATAACTCCTAAGAAATTTGAAATTTTCATCAAAAAACTCACAGGCAAACACAGCCCAAGCTAGATGGTTTCAGTGAAAAATACTATCAGACCTTCAAAGAAGACCTAATACCAATATATTCCATAAACAGAAACACTACCTATTTCATTCTATGAAGCCACAGCTACTCTGATACCTAAACCACACAAAGACCTAACAAAGAAAGAGAACTACTGACCAGTCCCACTTATTAATCTCAATGCAAAAATAATCAATAAAATTCTCACAAATTGAAACCAAGAACACATCAAAATCATCATTCACCATGATCAAGTAGGCCTCATCTCAGTGATGCAGGGATGGTTCAATATACAAAAATCTACCAATGTAATACACTATAAAAACAAGCTCAAGAAAAAAAAAAAACACATGCTCATATTGTTAGATGATGAAAAAGCCTTCAGCAAAATACATATCAAATGTCCTGGAGAGATCAGGAATTCATGGTACAATACTAAACATAAAAAATCATTATATAGCAAACCAACAGCCAAAATCAAATTAAATCCAGAGAAACTAGAAGCAATCTCACTGAAATTCAGGACAAAACAAGCTTGGCCACTCTCTCCCTATCTATTCAATATAGTACTCAATGTTCAAGGTAAAGTAACTAGACAACAAAAGTATATCAAGGGGATACAAATTTGAAAGAAAGAAGTCAAACTATCACTATTTGCAGATGATATAATAATATAAATTAGCAACCTCAAAAATTCCACTTGAAAACACATACTTCTGATAAATAAATTCAGCAAAGTGGCAGGATATAAAATGGACTCAAACAAATCAGTCATCTTCTTTTTAATAAATGACAAACAGGCTTAGAAAGAAATTAGGGGAATGGCACCCTTTACAATAGCCACAATAAATAGTATAAAATATCTTGGTGTAACACTTACCAAGCAAGTGAAATATCTGTATGACAAGAAGCTCACAGCTAACCATTGATCTGATCAAGGGGTTCCTATTGGAGGAGTTAGAGTGAAGACTGAAGGAGCTGAAAGGGTTTGTGGCCCCATGAGGAGAGTAAAAATACCAACCAATCAGAGCTCCCCAGGGTCTAAACCACCAGCCTGGGAGCACATAGGGAGGGACCCATGACTTCAGCTGTATATGTAGGGGAGGATGGCCTTGTTGGGCAGAAGTGGGAGAGGAGATACTTGGTCCCATGAAGGCTGGACACCGAATATGTGTGGGGAGATTTGAGGGTGAGGATGTCGAGTAGGGGTAGGTGGGGGCACATCCTCATAGAAGCAGGAGAAAGGGGAATGGGATAGGAGGTTCCTAGGTGGGGGAGGGAGTGGGGTAAGGGGATAAAATCTGAAATGTAAACATAATACCCAATAAAAAAGAAAAACAAAACAAAAAAGAAAAAGAAAAAAAAGAACTTAAAATCACTAAAATATGAAATCAAAGAAGACCTCAGAACATAGAAAGATCTCTCATGCTCCTGGATAGGTAGGATTAACATAGTGAAAATGATCATCTTACCAAAAGCAACCTGTAGATTCAATGCAATCTCCATCAAAACTTCAACAGAATACTTTACAGACATGGGAAGAGCAATTCTCAATTACATATGGTAAAACAAAAACACAAGGATAGCCAAAACAATTCTCAAGAGTAAAAGAACTTCTAGGGGAATCACCATCCCTGACTTCAAGCTGTACTACAGAGCAATAGTGATAAAAACTGGATGGTATTGATACAAAGACAGGCATGTAAATCAATGGAATAGAATTGAAGATCCACAATTGAACCCACACACCTATGGTCACTTGATCTTTGACAAAGGTTCTAAAACCATCCAGTGGAAAAAGGACAGTATAATCAATAAATGGTGCTGGTCCAACTGGAGGTCACCATGTAGAAGAATGCAAATTGATCCATTCTTATCTCTTTGTACAAAGCTCAAGTCCAAGTGGATCAAGGATCTCCACATAAAACCATATACACTGAAATAGAAGAGAAAGTGGGAAAGAGCCTGGATTACATGGTCACAGGGGAAAAGTTCCTGAACAGAACACCAATGGCTTATATTCTAAGATCAAGAATTGACAAATGGTACCTTATAAAATTGCAAAGCTTCTGTAAGGTGAAGGAAACTGTCAATAAGACAAAATGGCAACCAACAGATTGGGAAAAGATCTTTACCAGCTCTACTTCCAACTGAGGGGTAACATCCAAAATATACAATGAACTCAAGAGTTTAGACTCCAAAGAACCAAATAATCCTATTTAAAATTGGGTACAGTGCTAAACAAAAGATTATCAACTGAGAAATCACAAATGTATGAGAAGCACTTAAAGAAATGTTCAACATTCGTAGTCATCAGGGAAATGCAAATCAAAATGACACTGAGCTTCCAATTTATAGCAATCAGGATGGCTAAGATAAAAAAAAACTCAGGTGACAATAAGTGCTGGTGATAATGTGAAGAAAATGGAACACTCCTTCATTGCTGGTGGGATTGCAAGCTGATACAACCACTCTGGAAATCAGTCTGGCAGTTCCTCAGAATATTGTAAATAGTTCTTTCTAAGGATCCAGATATACCACTCTTGGGGATATACCCAAAGATATGGACTAAACCTGCAACCAAAGCGTACACATGTGGGGACCCATGGTTCCAGTTGGATATGTAGTAGAGGATTACCTTATCAGGCATCACTGGAAAAGGAGCTCTTTGTCTTGTAGAGAATTGATTACACGGGGTAGGGGAAAGCTAGGGCGGTGAGGCAGGAGTGTGTGGGCAGGTGTGGGAGCACTCTCATAGAGGCAGGGAGAGCAGGAGGGGATAAAAGGTTTGTGGATGGGAAACAGGGAAGGGGACCAATATTTGAAATGTCAATAAAAAAATAACCAATTAAAAAGGAAAAAAAATCAAAGGTTAAAAAAAACAAAACAGGCATCACTCCCATCAACTGATCAAGTACCAGATTCCCAACCTCTCCCATGCTAAAAACTATTTTTTTAACTTCTCAGGCCATATTGTATAAGTCATTCTAAAAAAGTCCCCCTTTGCAATATTATATTCATTCTGTTGCTTCTGTTTCTATAGAGAATACTCAATAAAATATGATTGTACTTATTCAAAGATTAAGCTAAAGTTTAGACAGGCTAAGAATATTACCAAGTTGATGCAGGTATAAAATGAGAAGAAACATAGGTAATTGCCATTAACAACCAATCACAAGCCATGTAATATCCATGTAATGATTTTCCCTTTTTTTTTTTTGCCTTTGTGTTGACTGCAGATGTAGCATGAATGAACGATAGTACAAAATTTAAAATCTCAAGAAGACAACTATAGAAAGTGCATGTTAGTTTTCTTAGCACCATTGCCTCTCAGAAGGACACATTACACACTGTCATTTTGAGTTTGCCATTCCTGACACCACTTTGCAGTGTGAGAAGAAAGCCAAACCCATGTCAGAACATTGCAGAACAAGAAACAGACAACACTGACTTATGGCTTCATCAATTGCTAACTCTTGTCCCACTCTTCTAAAACTTATCAGCTTTCCATAACCCAAATATCACTAAAACACATCCTATCCTCCAGACACTGTGCTCAGCACAGAAAAAATATGTAACAAAGCAAGATTCTTGACTCACAGAGACTCATAGTCTGATGAAGGAATAGTCATAGATGATTTTGGTCAGGCAAGGAATGTGGGGGAAAGTTGTGAAAATAATGGGGAAAAATTAGTGGAGAAAAGACAGGCTGAATTCTGCAGTATGACAGGAAAACTGAGAAAGGAAAGAAAGGCATTCCAGATAAAGGGAATTTAGTATGAGCTAAGTCTCACTTTTAGCCAGGTCACACTATTTTGTAAAGTACCTCCATGTTGGTTAAGTTGTGAAAATTTGACAAAGATACAGTAGTTAGAACTAAAATAATTTGGTTTTGTAATTATTGCCACATGATCCCACTATACTGACATGTTTTTGGATCACCTGGCAATCTATGATTCACTACTAATCATTACCAGGTAACACCTACACACAGCTATTCTTGTGCCCAGGAAAGAATGTTTTTAGCACTTTCCACCCTCTTATAACTACCTCTTGTCTGAGAGCTAGCATCTAACTTTGGTTTCTCAACCTAGAAACCTCACTTCTGCAGGATTATCAGACAAAATCTGTTTCTGCTTTTGCAATCTCAGTTCCTTGTCTGTTTTTCCTTTCTTTGATGTTTCATGTGTTATTCGGGGTTCTCTTGAGGAACAGAGCAGATAGAATGGGTGCATTATTATAAATAGGGAAATTTACTAGATTGCTTTACACAACACAAGCTTGGTAGTCCAATATTGACTATCTGTGTGCTGGCAAGCTTGAGAAACCCAGCAGCTGCTCATGCAGGAAGCTACATGCCTCAACAACTAAACTGGTAGTAAAATTATGGAGAATTTCTGAGGAGTTGCTGTCCTTATGGAATAACTAAAGAAACAGGATCTGATGACACTTATGAATGAAACAGCATGGTAGCAGCAGTGTAGATGCATTGACCAGCAAGGAGTAAAGGCAGGCAGACAAGCAGCATTTCCTTTTCTTGGGAACTTTGTATCTGGTAGCTTCTAGAATATTCCATCCACTTTGGAGGTAAGATGTTTACCCTCAGTTATTCCTTGTTAAAAATGCCCTTACAGTTGAGTTCCTTAGTAGATGTTAGATTAATCAATCTAGCAAACAAGATTAACCATGACAATAAACAAACGACCCTGGTACACACAGGAGGCTTCTGATAACTCCAAATCCTCTGAGTTTCTTGGAAGAGGAAATAAAAATGACTAGAAATGTAGCCAATTTTCCTGTCACATGTAGACTTCTGTGGCAAACTAAAGAAAATCTTGTCAGAATTAAATAATATACACCAAAAGGAAAGGATTTGAACAGTTTAAGATACTTAGAAACTATGAGATTGCAGTTCCTGCTCTCTGAATTATCATTATTAACTGTCTTTCTCCAAAAATGCAGGACGTAATAGTGGTTATGATTTGTGAGGTAATCTATTAAGAGCAGAGATCATAGAAAACACTGAAAAGTGTTGAGCAAGTGCACCATTGACTTCTCAAGGACATTTGTAAGTCCACACTCCAAAGCTCCATTAGCAACTACCATGTGGAAATCTTTGTTGTCCAGTACTCACCAAATCTGAATGTAAGAGGGATTGGAATGGTGGTTTCACAGGTAAGACAACATATTATTCTTTTAGAGGACCCAAGTTCAGAGTCCAACACCCATTTTACACAGTTCAAAATAACAAATCCAGCTCCAACATATAGCCCCACACAATCACATACATAAGCATAATCCAAATGAAATATATTGTTTTTAAATGAATGAAAGATAAATTGTGTGTAAAAAGGAACCCCTAATGTTATGTATCCTTCCTCAGTCCCAAAGCCATGTGAGTATGGCTTTTTGTCATGCTAGATAGCCAGAAGTTGTATTTCTCCAAAACATTAAGATTTGCCGGTAGAATCTTCAGAACTAGACATGCCTTCTGCTAAGGGCTCTTAACCGGTACTTCTTAAAAGTCTAACATTCCAACCATAGGAATTGGCATCAGTTTTCCTGGGCTTCGAGTGACACTGATTATCTTGAAAGAAGTAGTTCTAATGTGAAATTAAGATTAACCATCACTCCTTTAAGAACAAAACTCAAGACCAATAATTATGAATTGGATATAAACTACAGTCTCTAAGTAAATTTCTTCCTCTGTAGGACTGTTTGCAATTCACGTCTATCCCACTCCTGAAAGACAAATGGCAGACCTGGTCCTGACAACAATGACAGGGGAAAGCATGCTGCAGTCACCAGTATGCCTGATGCAGAGGATGGGCCAATGAGCTGTAAAATTAAACTTGTTTTTTTAGAGCCCATCTGTATGTTAAGAAAAAGGATAAATTAGCTAACACCATAGACACTTAAAAAATGCACCCAGTCCACGCATTTATTTGAGTATTTTGAACCAATGGGGGGAAATGAGTTTTATAATTGAAATGGTAATGGAATGAGTTAGTCATGGGAGGTAAGGGCATTCTCAGACGCAATCCTCAAAAAGCTAGCAACTCAGACAGAGGCTTGGACCAAAGACAAGTAACAGAGAATATTTTCTGGATGAAATATAAGGTCCCTGGGTACAGAAATTATCTGGTTTAGTGAATACCATGTGCATCACAAGACAACAGTGGAACTGCTTCATAATTAATGACAATGATTGTCTGTCTTTTGTCACATCTTCTTTGGTCATCCATCTCCATACAAAATACAGGCTCCTTGATTTGCCCTCATGAGCCCACTGTTATTAAAAGTCTATGCATGCCTTCACTCTTCCAAAGTTGATGGTAGACAGACTCTAGCATTAACTCACTTGCTTTACATTTGCTGAGAAATGTCTCTGAATCCTGCATTGAGCTTGATGAAAACAGTTGCAATGAGGGCAGAATCCCCACCACCAAACTAGATAGAGTCTTGTGAATTCTAACAAAAGAGACTTGGAATCAGCCAGAGAAGAAGCAATTTGGAGAACAGCCACTGAAAACACAGAATCATCTCCTTAGACATTTCCTCACATTGAATCAGGAAAATTTGTACAACAACCAGCAGAAATTCTTAGTTGAGATGTCAAAGGCTTGAAATACATGGCATCCCATATGCCAAAAGATCTCAGTTTTCTAGCATGGCAACAGCCTTATTCCAGGCAGGGATCCTATGGGGATTGTTGGGGAAGTTATAGGAAGCTACATGGTGTCCTGGCTAAGCACTCGCTTGATGTGCACCAAATTCTTGGCACTATCATGATCTGAGGATGAAAGGTGACTATAGGAAATGTTGTCATAAACAGTCTGGTGAATTAAATTCCAGGTCTCTAAGCACCTTACCCAGCTGCCAACAAGAGGGAACAGTACTGCTTTTAAACAGGGGGTAAAAACTGTATATACTTAACCAGTACCTGTCAAAATGTCACACTACCATCAATAAGTAACTCACCATTGCCCAGGCACCAGGATCTCCTGCATGATGGTCTGACAAGCTGCAAATCTTTTCTCTAGGAGACAAGTTCCTTCTCTGGTTGTCCCTAAGACCTCAGCCTTTCCTTCATATAACATTGGACTCTTGGGTAAACTCCAGTTTCTAAAACTGGAATTCTAAACTTCCAGGTCCATTGTTTCAATAGTCTCAAGCCTAAGGGAGAACATTATGAGTCAGAAAGTGACATATTTAAGTCAAGGTGTGGCACCTACCTTGCTCAGCACTGGCTGCAGGCCCTCCCTGGCCTGTTTTCTCAGGACCAAGTGGCACTGATAATGACACAGGCTCACTAGAAGAATAAAATAGTTTAAGACCGAAGTGTTGTTTAATATGGCTTTTGCCATGTGCTATCTCTGAGTGAGTACAGCCATCAAGACTCTTGAATGTGCGGAGGCTGCTGTAGTATTTTTCACTTTTTTATCAGTGTAAAGTAAATAGCTCTATCTTCACATTGTTGCCCTGAGATGCCAGCACCACATAGGACCCACCACATATTACTTGGACCCTAGTAGGCACTGGAAAGATGTTGTATGCCTTTCTCCATACAAATGTGTGTGTGTGTGTGTGTGTGTGTGTGTGTGTGTGTGATCTCTACACTTGATGGAAATTGGAAATTTTCATTTAGTATAGGTACTATCATAGTTATCAATTTGACACAGTCTAGAGTTAGCAGACTGCCTCAATCTGAGTAGACTAAGGGCATGTCTGTCATGAATTTTCTTTATTATTGATTGATGTAGAAGGTCCCTGTGCACTGTGGGTAGTGCCACACCTGGACTATGTAAGAAAGATATATGAGCTCCTGCCCTGGGAAACAAGAGAGAAACTGAAGCTCAGAGATGTTGAGTGACTTGCCCAGCTGAACATAGACAGCAAATTGTAAAAAGGATCCCAGTTAAAACCTGGATAATCTGCCTCTCAAAGTTTTTTTTTTTTCTATCAGGCTTTCTGGACTTTTTGTTTGTTTGTATTTGTAAGAAAAAAATACCTGAAGTTCCACGGATTGGGGACATGACTGTCGTGTGGGAGGAGGTTGCTTACTGCTTTCCATGCAAACATGGGCACATGAATTCAAGCCACTAAAACCTACATTTTAAAATTAAGCCATGGTAACACCTGCTTGTAAGTCCATCACTGCAAAATTTGAAATAGGTAACTCCTGAGGCCCTAGCCATCCAGCTAGTAGACAGAAACAATTCAGAAGCTTATCACAAGGCTCTCTGAGCCAAAGCATAATATCAGAAAGGCCAAATTCCTTCTTAGAGACTCTGCAACTATATCTCTTTGTTTAAAATCTCCAGCTTCTAAAAACTACCTGGATCATTGGTTCCATTCTCACAGCTATCAGCATAGCATGTCTCTAGATGTTTTTGTCTCCCTTGAAGCTGAAGATATATGAGATGCAGTGCAGATATCAGAAGCTAGAAGTGTTTAAGATATTTACACGCCACTAACCCAGCCCTATGAGGGTAAAAGCTGTTGAGCTGCCACTTGCCACTGAGAAGTTGCCAGTGGAGTAGTGAATGAAGACAAAGGATGAGCCACTACAGGAGAGACACAGGAGCAGGAAAAGATGGAGAGTAAAACATGCCCATTTCTCATCTCCATAAAGTACTGGCCAAGGATTAGTCCTAGGAGAAAAAAATTGGCCTTGGAGAAAGATAATCTTCAAAGACCCAGCTACATGTACCAGAGCCAAAAAGAATACACTTGGGTCTCAAGGACAAGAGTATAATATTTGGTGAGCTTACTCTGTGCTCATCGTGCCGCAAGAACTGTTAAGTTTACTCAACTTAAGAAATCTCTCTTTCTGTCACTCTGTCTTTCTCCTTTCCTCCCACGCTCCCTCTCCCTTCCTCTCTCTCTCTCTCTCTCTCTCTCTCCCCCTCTCTCTGTTCATATGTGAGTAGGTACACATTGAGGTATGCATGTACAGGCCAGGAGGCCGCCACAGATGTCATTCATCAAGTACCATCCACTTTGAAACAGGGTCTCTCAATGGACTAGAGCTGGACATATAGGCTAGGCCTATTGGACAGAAAGCTAAAGGGATTTGACTGTCTCTGGTACCCCTGTGCTGAGACCACAAGTGCATGCCACCATACCAAGACTTTTACATGAGTACTAAAGAAAGAACCCATGTTCTCAAGCTTTCATAGAATTCATTTTACCAACTCATATCTCTTCAGCTTCCACCTAAGGAAATCTTTATAAAATATCAATGGTGTAGGTCTACTTATTTCCTTTTGGGAGATCAGAGACTCAGAGATGTTAAGGAAACTTCCAAATGTCACCCTGCTGAAAGTTATCAAGACTGAGTTCTTTTTTGTTTGTTTGTTTGTTTTCTTCTCCATGACTTGGATGCCCAATTCTGAATGCATATCCAAAACTCCTGGAAGACCACTGGATATAAAAGATACCACAGTACAAAGGGAAAGAAGCATCATCTTATCAAAAGAAAATGATTGCAAGCCTCAAAATCCTAATCCTACAGAACCAGAGAGAAGGAAACATGACTTGTCAGTCCTTCTCATCACTACTTACCTAGTGCTCATCTCTCCATAGTAACTAGCCTGCTGGTACCCAGATCCTATAAGCATGTGTGCCTTGGGTGTGACTACCATCAGCCATTCCAATCCCTTTACTAGAGGCAAAGACCTGTCCACCACTGCTTGTCTTCACTGAAATTTAAGGCATACAAACTCTAGTAGTTCCTTTTCTGTGGTTAGTATTCAAATAATCTGATTAAATGTAATTTATGAGAGAAAAAGGTTTATTCCATCATAAAAGTTAATCCATCATTGTAGGACACCAAACTAAAGGCAGGAAGTTGAAATAAATACATGAGAATGCTGCCTAATGGCAAATGCTTAGCCTGTTTTAATATACAACCAGGCCCACCTGCCTGAAGATGGTCCTCCCACGGTGGGCTTGTCCTTCTCATATGATTTCTCAATGAAGACATCTTACAGCCATGGACACAGGACCATTTGTTCAAGGTAATGTCAGTTGGGGCTTCCTCTTACTAGAAGATTCTAGTCTGTGTCAATATGAAATAGCTACTACACAAACCAAAACAACAACAAAAGTTACAATGCTATGTCCTCAAAAGATGCTTCGTATTCTGTGAATGATGTTACAAAGGATTCTCTTTTGTAACACAAGGTCACTTGGATCCCAGGCTTGCCTTGAAAGGACTGTGTAACTGAGTATGACTTTGAACTTTTGATCTTGTAGTCTCCATCTCCTTCATACTAGGATTATAGGTGTGCAGTACCATGCCAGGTTTGTCCATGTTTATTAGTCTTAAAGCTTGGTACATGGTTACGAAGCAGTCTACCAGCTCAACAACATCCCCAACCTAAGTAAAAGTTCCTGAAATTTTGCCCTATCTTTAGAGGGTAAACTGAATCTTCCTAAGAGAAGATTTGAATGGGGTACCTGAATGTCTCAGGACACCTCTCCAGAAGAGGACACACTCAATAGTTAATAGAAGCATACATCTGATTCTGCTGAGTTTATTCTAAAACTGCATCACTGTTTATGTGCATAGTATTTATGTAGAATCAGAGTACCTACAAAACATCCACCTTAAATGACAAAGCCTGCACAGCAATCTGGTACCCTTAAAAGTAGCAACAGGATACCCAACAGGCATAAAAGAACAAACTTAAGGGGTTGGAAAGCAGTCAGACTCATGGAGCTTGTGACATAAGTCAGTGATAAGGCATAAGAGATATGAGGAAGCCAGGGGGACATCAACAGGAGCAAAATAACCACAGAAGAGGAACAGGGGGAAAAAAGACAAGTGATCAACCCATACCAATGACTCCAAGGAGGTAAAATGCTGTTTCCAATTTTAAGCTTCCTTGAATTTTTGTAAAACAAAGAAGATCTTTACAATGACTCCACAAAAACCACATGCCTTAATGAGAAAATAAAACATAATTCTATCCAGTTCACCCACTTGTTGTTTAAATCATTTTATATTGAATTCAGGTTTCATGGACCATTAAATCTCTGGAGGATGAATGCTCAGGGAAAGCTCTGGACTAATGCACTAATGAGTGTTTTGAAATTGTTTTGCTAACACTTTTGTTGTTTGTTTAATTTCTGGAAATAATAAAAACCTTAGGTTTATGAATTTTGTTCCTACACTTAAGAATCAACAACAGCTAGCTTAATTGAACCTAATTTATTTATTAGTCTAAGATGTTGCTGTTTTCTGTCATTGAGATACATTCTTGACACTAAGTAAATAATGCTATCTCACAAACTATTACAGCATCCTTTACATATAACTACACACCATCAAATACCCTCTGACAAATATTCCCTTGCCTGCCCCATGAAGATGTGCGTTTTCTTTTATGGATCCAACAGTAAATGGGAAGTGACTGACAGAAAAGTTTGTGTCACCTACTAATTCTCTTCTTCAGATACACCCTCCATGAATAAGAGCCAAGAATCCCAGAAGTCTTCTTTCTTACCAGAGGCACAAATAAGCTATACACTAGGCCTTTTGTAGACAACAAATTCTTCTGAGCAATCTTCCCTAATGCCAACAGAAAGGCATGACCACCAGTTATGTACAAATCCTGTTAGAAAAATCAAATTAAGATGAGGCTAGGAGCAACTCTCTCACTTATCTCCTGTAAAGTGTTTGCCTTAGCTAGTGACATACATACTTCATTTATAAATATCTGGCTATAGGAGCTATATTAGTTATTATTCTCATTACTCTAACAAAATTCCTGACAAAATAACTTCACAAAAAAAAGTCTTTTGTTGAATCACAGTTTAAAAGTACAGTCAAGCATTGCAGGGAAGTCAAGGTTAAAAGAGCTTACAACAGCTAGTCACATTGAGTCTATTAACAGAAGATTAAAAATAATGAGTGCTGATTCTCAGCTCACTTTATTCTTTTGTGAACTCTGAGACCCCTACCCATTGGTTGGTGCCATCTACATTTAGCATGAATCTTCCATGGTCAGTTAAATCATTCTGGAAATAGTAAGACATACTAAAACAAGTCTTTAAAAATTGATTCTAAATTACCTCACATTGCCAGTGAAGATTAGCCATCACAGGTGCTAATGAATTGTCTGATTTGTTCACCAGTGAGAGGTGGCCTGTCCTTTGGTGGAAAAGCTTGTTGTACCTACTGCTAGAAGTCAACAAATAAGACCTATTGATTGAGTTCTCTTCATGCACTGAATGTTGTTCTAAGTTCTGGAGATGCCATAGAATCAAAGCAGACACTTCAGGAACTAATCAGACTCTTTCTTTAATCACATGTGTAGATAAACAATTTTATAAATAAGGCTACCATAGCAAGTGAAAATAAATGCCCTAACCCTGAAAAATATTATATATCCTAAAGAATAAAGTAGAGGGCAGGAGGAAGCTACAAAACTTCCCTACTTGAAAATTCCTAAGAGGTACAAAATAAATATATTAAGGTACAGAAAAAAAAGAAAAGGTAAAGAAAAAGTGAGAAGTAAGAGAAGGTAGTGAAAGGAGCATGAAAGAAAAAGGGAAAGGTAGAAAGAGAGAAGAAAAAGAGAGAAAGAAATGGGAAGGTGCTGTATAACAATTTCCCCCCAACTAAAACATTCCATTAAAGAGAGCTCATCAAAACACTTCATAAACTCACAAAGTTTCTCAAACTTGCAAGATTGACAAGGCCTTCCCCCAATCCTGTAAGAAGTGATAGTTTCTGGAGTGAAGAAATATTGACCTACTGGGCTTCCTGTAAGTTACTGAGAAATCTAAGAACCCAGTGTTTATGAACTGTTACTCAAACTGCTGTGGCCTTTGTGGGATTACAACTTCCTTTGAATTGTAGTCTTGTAAATTACCCTGATATGCTAGTAAATTTATGGAGTTAGACTTCAAAGGAATTGTCTCTTTGGTCTTGGTCTGTCTGAGAACTGAGGAGAGAGAGAGAGAGAGAGAGAGAGAGAGAGAGAGAGAGAGAGAGAGAGAGAGAGAGAGAGAGAGAGAGAGAGAGGCTTTTAAAATACAAACTAAATACCTAGTACTTGGTCTTCAAAGCATAAGGAAACCACTTGATTGGATTGGAGTGGGGTGACAATGATCCCCATGCCAGTTGACTGAAGGAAGTTTTATTGTACAGCAAACGTAGTAGGGAACAAACAATGGAAAAACTGATGCGGATTTCTCCACTAATGAAAGGTCCTAGCTGGGCAGTGGTGGCGCACGCCTTTAATCCCAGCACTTGGGAGGCAGAGGCAGGCAGATTTCTGAGTTCGAGGCCAGCCTGGTCTACAGAGTGAGTTCCAGAACAGCCAGGGCTACACAGAGAAACCCTGTCTCCAAAAACAAAAAACAAAAACAAACAACAAAAAAAAGGTCCTAGGACATAGCACAGTACACTCCATGAGAAACATGTGTTCCAATTCAGATATCCAAAAAGGTTCCAAAAAATAATGAATGTTTACTTAATGCAGATTGGGGAGAAAGACAGGTAAGGAGGCAACTCACATTTTCCACAAAGCAGCCAATTGGTGGGAGATTCTCCCTGAAAAAAATTATAACTAGAAAGAGATTTCTAAGAGGTTATCATACTTGTTATCTTCAACTCTGGATCTTACTATATTTCCACTCCTGTTCTGTGAATTATAAAAAAGGCATCCCATGCAAGGCACTGGAAAACAGGCTTGTTCCCAGTCCTGCAGACTCTCTGACTCAGAACTTTGAAATCGCTCTCGCCACCAGGCTTGCTATATTATCATGGCTGGCTGTTGCCACACATGCCCCACATTCCCAGATTCCTATGGCAGGCTGGGGTAAACTCTTGTACACCATGCTCTGCCACCATACCTTTATCTGGAAGCCAGATGTGAAGGAAAAAAACACACAAACTTAGTTTAAAATCAATAGGTAACACAATCGCTGGCCACAGAACTTAGCATCCTAATTTTGTATTCTATGATAAAAAATTCTCCAGTGGTGGAACCGACAGCCTCCATCTACCTACATTGTGCCTCCATGCCCTCTGCACTCCTACGAGGGGCTGGGTTTCTGTTTCCCTTTCCCCAGGTTCTATGTAACTCAGCCATTTTGGCAAGACATCTTGGTCCCTTGGCTTGTTCTTAGCCATTTGGGTGACTGGCCCCCCTTTTTCTTCTCTTTTTCTCTCCCTCTTCTTCCCTTTCTCTCCTCTTATATCTGTATTCAGTTGGGACCCGTCCAGGTGCCTCAGACTGTTTTCTCCCTCACATCTACAATAAAACCTTCTCTCCTAAACATAACTAACTAGGAGCAATCATGTCCTCAATCTCATTCACTGGCAAGAAGATTTAAAAGGAGGCAAGAAATGTTCCACTAACTTCTAGATGATAATGAGAGAGTTTGTCAAAGCTGTGTGAAATCTTTTTCTGGAAGACAACTTGTCCTTCTTATTAGCACTAAGTTTTCAGATATTTCCTTTTCACATTCTTGGAAAAATTCTATTTCTTGGGGACCAGAATTTCAATAATAGGATATTCAAAGGGAGGGGACTCTTTAGAATATCTTCATCCCTGAGTACACAGTGGCATTCTTTAGTTCCATCTGAGTAAGGTGGGTGATTGGGGAAAAGAAAAGGGCCAGGAATCTTCTGCTTTCAGATTGCAGAGTAACAGATACATGCAAGTACTTGCCACTCTTGCTCCTGAGCACTGGACTTCGTTCTATTTTTAGGTTAAGTGCATCCTGCTATAAAGATGATTAGTGAAATGTGTGTTGGGAAGCACAACAGAGAATGGACCATGAGCATGGACAGCTGAAAATGGTTTTCACAAATTATTTTTATTAATGTTAATAATTAGTTCTCAGGACACTTTGCCTTTAGTTTCTCAGCAATGTCATACAAATTAGATTAGCATTAAGTGCTACAGAAAATTCCCATGATGCTCAGAAATGTGATTTCCAGAAAAGATCCTTTGAGATCAAACTGGGCTCACCCTGGGATGCCCAGAGTACCTCAGGGGTTTAAGTATAGTTACTGCCTCCAAAGCTTGAGCTGTCACCTCTTGGAGACTTCAACAAATCTTTGTGGGTAGAACAGTGGCAAGCAAGCTAACAGGGACCCAGCCATCTGCTTCTCTGGAATTTACCCTCAGGTGGATGCTTAGCTTCTAGTAAAGCAGCAAAAAACAGTAACTCGAGTTAGTTCCAGCCTCTCTCTTGAAACAATTTTGTTGAAAATCAGACCAACTTTAGATTTGGAAGTAAAGATGATTGGTTTTTAATTGGCCTCTGTGCTAAATCAATGGTGAACTGCTGGTGAACCTTGTGGAAGAACATTTTACTTATTTTTACTAGAAGATGAAATGTTCTTTTCCATCTTTTTTACGGGAGAAATAAAAGAAATCAGCAATATTTCAAATGGAGCAGTAGAAATAAACAAAAAGTAGAAGTAAGTAAGGGTAAACATTTTGTCTGGTTTGAATACAGCCTTTTATTATAACATCTTTTAATTATAAATTATTAGTCCAGTAAGTACTGGAAATCGATGTCAACTGATACATGAGTGTGTGTGTGTGTGTGTGTGTGTGTGTGTGTGTGTGTGTGTGTGTATTTTTGTGTATGTTGAGTACTGTTTTAGACCTCAGTCATTCAAGGATAAACAAAATACTTGAGACTCCTTCAACTTGAATAACCTTCTTGCAGGGCAGACTGAAGCCCAGACAGTGATACGTCATCCTGATCATGACTGCTAAGGAAGGCATAAGACTTACCTTCTATTTAAAACTAATAAGCCTTATTTCAAGGATTACTAGCCCAAATTATTTGTTTCTCTTCTCAGTGTGGCCACATTGAATAAATCTCCTTTCTTTCCTCTTCACCATCACTTGTGTACTTGTGTACTATGTCCTGTTGAATGTGTGTGGCTGAATCTTCCTTGTTAGAGTAGCTAAGCAGAAGACCCCCATCCTTAACAGTAGTAACATCAGGGACAGAGTCCTGATGAGACCTGAAAATTATTTCTCTGGAAAAAAATAAACATGCTTCAAAGCCAGTAGCCATACGTCTTAGACACAGTTGTTTAAATACTAACACTAAATTTATTTGCACTAAATTCGTTTCTATTTTACAATATGACTGCTAAAAAGCATAAGCATTTGATGACACTGTAGTCACACAGGATAGCTACAACTAGCCCATGAGCACATTTCCTTGATCATGAACACATTTTCTTGGTTGTTTCAAAAATGTCTTTCTACACTGAGACAAAGAAAATGGGCAGAATGGGTTAGAAAAAGATAACAATTGATTTTTTACATACAGTATTGTTATGGTTGGTGTATGTTCAACCCAGCGAGTGGCACTATTATGAGGTGTGGTCCTGTTGAAGTAGGTGTGTTACTGTGGGTGTGGGCTTTAAGACCCTCATTGTAGCTGCCTGGTAGTCAGTATTTTGCTAGCAGCCATCAGATGAAGATGTAGAACTTTCAACTCTACCTGTACCATGCCTGCCTGAATGCTGTCATGTTCCTGGATGTCTGGGAACCCAATTTTTATCTTCATCTCCAGTTCTAACTCCTCTACTCTACCTGGAAACTTTGGTTTGATACTTTTACAGTGAGATCTTTTACTACTATGTATTAATTATGAAATGATACTGTTTCATTATGGCATTTTTATATGTGTATATAATACACTTTGACATGGAACCCCATGTAATTCTTTGGTTTTGTTTCCTTCTAATCTCCTTTCTCTGCCTCTGCAGGCCCCTTGTTATCTAGTGACTTTTGGATTTAATCTTGAGTCTACATATGAAATAAATGTGGTATTGGTTTCTCAGAATCTGAATTATTTCATAAAACATATTCATATCCAGTTTCATTCATATTTTCCCTGAAAACAGCATGGTTGTATTCATCATTTCTGAATAAAATACATAAGCTTAATTGGTTTTGCCCTCTGGCCTTAGGTATTTTTTTAACATGGAGATCTCATGAGGCTCTAAGGCCTGTAGTCATGCCCTCTACCTATGCTAGGTGACACAAATCTCTCTTTGGGAGGGGCTGTAGAGGCATTGCCCTACATGACTGAACAGCGCAGATCAATGGAGGTCTTTGACCACGTGTCAGGAGCCTGGAGTCTGGGAGCCTGGGTGAAATGTATGCCATCCCTTGCAGAGTCTTTGGCCATCTTTTTGGTTGGTGGGGTGGTGTCAGACATTTCTGGAAGGGACCCAGATGGGCTTATGCTGGTCTTGTGGAAAAACACAAGAGAAACTCCTCCTGGTTGTAAGGAGGGGTCTGGTCTGGTCCCTTCCAAATTCCATCCAACAGATCTCGCTATTGTACTAGGATAAGGGAAGCTAATTTTGGTGTGTGCCAATGGAGAAAAATAGGAGGGTGCTTAGAGTTTTTGTAGATGTTAAATATGTTTAGGGTAGTCAGGGCCATCATTAATTGTACATTAGTGGGATAAGTAGGGTTTTTGTTTGTTTGTTTGTTTCAGGAGTTGGGCCTTCAGGGTCTGATGTGTCCTTTCTATTATCCCTTGGCCCTGAGGGCTGTGGGGAATTTCTGTACAATGGGCAATTTCCCAGCATGTGCAGAAGGTTTTAAATTGAGAGCTAGTGAAAGCAGGGCCATTATCAGTTTTTATCTGCTGAGGAATGCCCATAATGGCAAAGGTAAAAAGCATATGGTAAATTAACCTTTTTGAGTTTTCACCTGTCTGGGCTGTAGCCAGTATAAAATGTGAGTATGCATCTATGATGACAAAATCATATTTTTGTCTACTGAACGGGGAATGTGGGTGACATCAATTTGCCATAAGGCATTGGATTTGAGGCCTTGGGGATTGGTGCCCACAGTTTGTAAAGCTGGAGTGGTAATGAGGGATGCATAAGGGGCATGTGTTTTTATTGTCCTTTGCAGCTGAGCAAGGGCTATGTGGTGGAAGCGAGCATGAAGCCCCTTTATATTTGTGTGTGTGAGTGAATGAAATTGGTCTGCTTGCTCAGTAGAGACTATGAATGTCCCTGTTGAGGCAGGTTGATCAGCAAGTGCATTTCCCTCAGTTATAGGACCTGGCAGGGGACTGTGAGATTGGATGTGCTGGATATAGATGAGGGAGGCTCTTTCCTGTAGAATGGCAGAGACATGCATGAGTAGAGGGGAGAGTGGGTTGGCATCTCATTTGACAAATGATCTTGACAGCCAGGGGAGCAAATTGACAGCATATACCCTGTCTGAAAAAAGGTTAAGGAGGCCCTTGACTTCTTTTAGAGCTAGGTAAATGGTATATAGTTTCTTATATTGTGGGGAGGGGTGATCTCTTTTTTAGTGTTGAGGAAATGTATTACCACTGAACTACCTTTTCTTAATTTCAATACAGGGTGTCACTATACTAGACTAGCCTTGAAAATGTGTTCTTCCTCCCTCAGTATATCAAGTACCTGGGATTACATAAATACATACACACACACACACACACACACACATACATACATACACACAAAGAGAGAGAGAGAGAGAGAGAGAGAGAGAGAGAGAGAGAGAGAGAGAGAGAATGAACACTAAAGTTGCTGTTTATTTTAATTTCTAGTAATAAATGCAATTTGTGTACGAGAAGCTGATGTCAGCCACAGTTCACAAGCTTGTTGCTTGTCACAAGGCACATTTTCTCAGGGTTTTATGCAGACTGTAGTAAATACCACCTAGGATCAATGGTTATCAGGTGTATCTTTCTTCATGATAGCACACAGTACACATGCAGAGATTGATAAAAGCCAGACTGGAAGAAAAAAGCATGCAGAACAAGCATGTAGAGGGGAGCCCTGCCTGCATTCTTGACACTCTCATCTTTTGGGTCCACACTGGCTGAGGTCAACTGCATTCCTATTCTTGAATTCCAGGAAGTAACGCTCTTTCCTCATAATACATTCTTCTTTATTATTTTTCAACTCAGCTCCTTGGACATCTGCTCTTTGCAACCAGAAGTTGCTTTTAATGCAGACTTCCTGGTGGAAGAAAGCAAACAGCCTCTGCTACTCGTGCAGGCCAAGGGCTTTGTAAAATGTGACCTCTTTCCAGCAGGATTCTAGAATCAGAATATGAAACATAGAAGACTAGGTTCAGTCAGTAGAGTGCCTCTTTTCAGTCATGAGGATCTGAGTTCAGTCTTTTAAAACCTACTCTTAAAGACTAGGCATGTAATGCATACTTATAATCCCAGTATGGAAGGGGGGTTGTAGGCAGATACAAGATGTTCCCAGGGCTCAGTGAATACCCAGAACACTTTAGTTGGTGAGCTCCAAGCCTAGACCCAAACTTTGTCTTTTAAAAAATATTGTCTGACCCTGATGAATGATAGCTTATATTACGCTCTGGTGTACATGTATGCATAGATATATTTAAAGACACATGTGCACCAGGACACATACACTAAGACAGACAGACAGACAGGCAGGCAGGCAGGCAGACAGACAGAGTGAGAGACAGAGAAAGAAAGTGAGTCACTCTTTCCAAAAATACCAGTTCCCAGCATGATTGTGGAACAGCCACATACTTATTTCTTTATTGTCCAATGATTTGCTCCTGGGAGAGTTCTTGTGGGTCTTTGGGGACACTGACATAAAAATTTAAGTATAGTTTACTTTATGCAGAAAGCTGCTTCCTACAAATTGTGTGTGAATAACATCTTTTCAAATGGAGGCACATTTCTCTTTAAATACTGGCTATCTCCCTATAGACACTTTCCCTTCCTCCATGATTATCTTCAATTGTCAGTGGCAAAATATAACCCTAGCTCAACAGCTATATCCTTCCCAAGAGGTTCATCCATCAATCATCAGAATTTCTACTCAGAGCCTATTATGTGTAAGACATTGTTGATGATCTGTAAAGAAAATAGGGAATACAATGAATACACCAGGGATTGCTGCTATCTGAATCCTCTACAAAACCATGTAGATAAATAGGCCATATGCTTATTTATCTCTTCTTGTAAATTCAGATTTCTCTCTATCAGGTTTATCCCAAAAACGTGTCTATGTGTACTGAGTAGGCTATGTCTGCTACCGAAGACATAGAAAGGCATAAATGGGTATTTAGAAATAAACTCATCTATAAATCCTCACAACAGCAATTGTAATGGTTGACTGCAATAATTGAGATGATACATGGAGTTAGCAGAGGTAGGAGGTTCTAATAAGACATGAATCTGCAGCTCCAGGACAAATAAAAGCATACCAAGAAAAAGTTAATAATATCATTCTAAAAACAAGGGTAGAATGACCTCATTTTCTTTTGTGACAGAAAATGTATTCATACCACTGAAGGACTTTCATGTAACCCTCCATTATCTCTGTGGTCTGAATGTCCTTCAGTCTTATCCTTAAGTTATCTATGGCATCCAACTGTCTTTGTGAGCTACCTCAGCAGAAGCTACCCAGCTTCCAAAGAGAGCATATGAAATTTGTTAGATATTCCTCATCATTTAATACCCAAGGAACTTTGGACATCTCAGAAAATGCAAGGAAGTACCAGCATGTAAATACTGGAAACAGGAAAGATGGCATACTTGAGATTTGTTAGGTTTCTAAACACCAGAAATGAACTACTGCCCTGTTAATAAAACAATAATGTTTTACAATGAAAAATATTTCATATTTTAATCTGTAGTGTTTAAAAGCAAATAAAGAAAATGCCCAGGAATGTTAGAGAGTCCTAGAAGGTTTTCCTTTGGAGTCTTGGTCATAGAACACACTTAGCTCCTGGCTTCTTTTTTGAGGGTGAGGGGTATCTGTCTGTACCTCTGTCCTTCCTCAGAAACCTGACCTTCTTGCTGCTCAGCCCAAAGACCTTATCAACTTCAAAGGATACTTTTTAAGCTCAAGCTAAATGAAGAGATGTCAATTCCCTTGATCCAATTCCAAACTGTCAGGAAAAGCTGTGAACTAGCATATTTTGTCACAGTTGGCTGCCATTTACCCCATAATTAGCTGAAGCTGGGAGTGTATGTCTTCTTAGCCATCTTGGAATGTCATTCCCAAATATTACCAACTGCATGGGTTAAAATTCAGGTGTTAGAAATACTTCCCAAAGGTAATTGAAGGAGGAAAATTCTCCTCCCTTATTCCATGTGTCCTTACATGCCCTTTCCTCAATGCATATATATATATATGACTGCAAACACTCAGAGGCCTCTAGTTGTATCATTAAAATATGCTGCCATTCAAACTCCAAAAAGAAAAGTCCAGCCATCAATTGGTGATGTCTTCTGTGTCCATAAACAGTGACAGCAGCAAATTAGTCACACATTTCTCAGACTAGCACATATTTTCACAGTGCTTGGTAGTAAAATAGATAAATACTAGGGTTGTGGACACACAGTCAAGAAGCCAAGGCAGATCGATGACAAATTCAAGCTTCATGTGTAATAAATTAAAAAGTTACAGTCTACCCTAGGCATCTTAGGAACAGCTTGTGTAAAGAGAAAAGAGAAAGCAGAGATGTATACCTCAGGCATCTGACCCCAGCAACTTTAAAACTCGAGACTCCTAATGTGGTCTACTTGACTAAATTCAAATTTAATTATAATTATTCTTTGACTCTAACCTATCTTTCTGGATAGTAGGCAACATGATCCTTCTATGGACCCTTATCTTCTTTTTGAGCCTAAGGGTCCAAAAGAAAACCTCCTAGGTCTCTATAACATTCCTGGGCAAATTCACATATAGGCATCTACACCTCTATACACACACACACACACACACACACACACACACACACACACACACCAGAAAGAAGAGAGACGACACTCCTAATCATGGCACAGACAGAAGTAGACCAGGATAGTGATGTCAGGAAGAAATAGTAACCAAAGCAAAACAAGAACACCAAGGGAAATAAGAGTGATATGGAGGCTGAAGAGATGGCTCAGTGATTAAAACCACCTACTGTTCAAGACCCAGCTTCTGTTCTCTGCATCCTCATGTGGCTCACAGTCATCTATCCTTTCAATTCCATCTGATGCTCTCTTTTGACTTGTATGGGCATTAGCCATTCACATGGCAAACATATTCATGGCAAAGAAAATTTTCTTTTCTGGGCACCATTCAGCATTGATTGCGTCTAGGATATCTGAAAGCCTGAGGAAGGTTGGAATGGAGGGGGAGCAACAAGAGCCATTCTGCTTGCTTACTATGGAGCCATAGGGCACAATATAAGCTTTTCACAAATGCGTAGAGTGGCAGGGGCAAAAGAAATGTAGCCTCTGATAAAGCTATCCCCTCCCTTGGATCTCTGTATTCCATTTGCTTTGAGTAGCCATTGCAGTCAGTTTCTGTTCCTGGTAGCAGAAAGTTAGCTCCAGGAGAGAATGAGCAATCTACCCCATGCTCCAGCAGTAGTAAAGACCAAATATTGATGATAGCTAATTCTAGCTGGGCTATAAAGTTATAGAAACAGAACGGTTATAAAATAGGTTTTCTAAAGTTGTAGGAAGAGAAGAAAGTCTGTTCTGCCTGTTCCCAGCAACTAGCTGTTGCCCATAGTTCTTCATTTACTATGCATAGGTCTGTGTTTATGTACATGTTCATGTATAAGCCTCTATACATGTATACACCTATGCCTATGTACATGTATATATCATACATATATGTGTATATATATATATATATATATATATATATATATATATATATTTGTGAGTGTGTGTGTGTTTACAGCTTACCTGCCTTGTGATTTTTTTCCTTTTAAATTCTAATAAGTGGTCCTCAAGCTTAAAAATAAACAAACAAACAAACAAACAAAAAACAGGAAACAGACTTTTAAGAGTGATTAAGGAAGATTTCTGATGTTGGCCTCTGATACCCTCAAACATACACATTAATATATACAATATATATATAATATATTTATATATATAATATATATAATATATATGTATAAAATAATATAATAATATATATGTATAATATAATAATATAATATATATGTATAAAATATTTCTTTCCATATTATATATATACATATATATACATATTATATATATATTATTTATACAGATATATATATGTATATATATACATATATATTATACATTTACATATATAATATATATACATATATAATATACATATATATACATATATAATATACATATATTTATGTATATTATAATATACATATTATATATATTATAATATACATATTATATATATATATATATAATATGGAAAGAAACATTATATATATATATATATATATGCAGTAAAGACTACTGATATACTGTTCCGGGAATGCTAATGAATTTCATAGAAAATAGAATCAGAGAATCATTGGCCTGCGTCCCTCTCATACAACTCTTCTTTTGAAGAAAATATTTAATTGATTAATTTTATGTGTATGCATATTTTGCCTTAATAAAATGAAAAGAAATAAATTTCCTACCCCAGCCTTCCACAAAAGTCTTTTTTTATGGAAAATGGACATGACCCGATCTCATCTCCTGGCTCATCAAAAGGAAATGAAACTTCATTTGAAGTTACCTCTGGCAGTCTAGGTGCCATTTGTCCCCTGCTGAGACTCAACGCTGTGACAGATACTGCCCCATCACCTTCACAACCACTTCTACTTTTCAGTCTATGAGCTGTGATCAGAGCCACTCCATGCATATGCTATTCCTCATCTTCAACTCTGCTAAGCGACTGTGGTTTCTTCAGTTTCATCAATGTATAAAAAATGAAGTTCAAGTAAAGACTGTAATTTCAGGGGGCAAGAGGGTGAGCCCCCAGCCACTCTTTCAAGCTCTAGGTCTAATGGACTCAAACTCATGTGGACTCCTTTCCACATTGCCCCAGCCATCTTTTTATTTCCTAATCAGTAATAACTTTGTAATAAGTACTTCCTAATTTTTTTTTACTATCTAATTAGCCATAGCACTTCTGAGAGTAGTTCCTAAGTCTGGTGCAATGCTTCTCATAGAGATGGAGGAATGAACAAGAGCATTTTTTTATTACACACTCTGAAGGTACCTTTATCTAATTTTATTTTACTTTTTCCTTAAGAATTTCATACTTTCACACAATGTATTTTAATCATATTCACCTGAGGTCCCCACTCTTTCTCCCACATGTCCCACATTCACCTCTCAACTGCAAATCGTCTTTTGTTTGTTTATAGGGCACTGAATCAGGTCAGTATTGCCCATTTGTAATTGGGTGTAGGTCTGTCTATTGGAACAGGGACAACCCACAATAGATCAGATCCCTAAAGAAAACTTTGTGGTTTTTAGCAGTCATCAACTACCACTAGCTCTCAATTAGGGGTTGAGACTTATGAGTCCCACCCCATCCATGCTGGAATTTGAACTGTTTTGATCTTGGACATGTCCTGTGAAGACTATCTCTGTTTTTATGAGTTCATGAGCATGATAACCCCATAATGTCTAGAAGACATTGATTAGCAGTGGTCGTCCTGGTCTTTTGGATCTTTCAATCTTTCCACCCACTCTTCAGGTATACTACCTGAGCTTTGGGATGAGGGGTATGATATGGAGGTTCATTCTGAGCTTAACACTGGACAGTGACTTTATCACTTGATGGTCTCTCTGTTAAGCTCAATCCACTGAAAGAAGCTTTTTTGATAAGAGGTGAAAGCCATGTTGATTAATATGTATAAAGATAGGTATTTAGAAAGCAATTGTCTTGATGCTTTATCAATTCAGCAGAATACTTGTAGCTCATTGGGCCATAAGGCAGTGTTTTTAAATCTGTGTGTCACAACACTCTTCACAGGATTCACTTACAGTTATTCTGCATATCAGATATTTATATGACAATTCATAGCAGTAGCAAAATTACAGTTATGAAGAATCAACAAAAATAATTTTATGGTTGGGTGTCAGCACATGAGAAACCACATTAAAAAGGCACAATATTAGGAAAGTTCAAAATTACTGTCTTAAGGTCTATGGCCTATCCAGCCATGGGAGGTGAGTGGGTTTTAGTGTGTTAGCCCTCTGCCTTCTCAGAGTGCAGGCTCTCTAAATGCAACTACTTAAAGTTTCCATATCTATATTCTTACCTGGCAATGTAAATTCTGTGGACCAGTTACACATCCCTAGTTGAGAAGCAGCCTGAATGGACCTTCTGATAATGGCATGGGTAGTGTGTTTACCACCCCTGCAGCATGAAGCAGGCAAGTTCTTCTTCTACCCTCTGCAAGAGAATCCACCATGTACTCTTCCCTTTCTAGGAACAATTTCTGGGGAAAGTGTCCCCTGCCTGTAATTGGGAACCATGACTGAATAGCCTTTTAAAAAATATGAGTCATATCTCTCTATTCACTCTGTGTATTTTCACTCATTGCACATGAAAGAATGTTCTATCATTGGACTTGCAAAAGAGGAAAAATATTCAGTGTCATTCTAAAGGAGTATAGTTTGGAGGGACTAATTAAATGCTTTATAATTTTCAAATATCAGCATCTCAAAACCCCCCCAGCACTCCTTATTGTCCTAGCTCCTAACAGTATAACACAGTAAATGGACAAATGTGATCTTTTTTAAGTTGAAAAATAGTCTAGGCAATACACAGCTTTAGTGCATCTGTGTGCATACCTGCACTGTGCCTGAGTAAATGTGCTCCATATGCATGGGCAGTGAAATATATGAGGACATATGTTTATTCAATTTCTAGATATGGAGCTAGTATCACACATGATCTACCAATAACTAAGACAATGAGAAGTAGGATAAGAAAGGCCCAACCCAGTTTAAAGAGTTGAACCCTTGTTCATATTTTATTGATTCTGTTTGCAGAATGGGGTGGGAAAGAAATGGGTGCAACTTGCACTTGGCTTGTATATCCACTGGAAAAAAAGCAAAGAAACCAGTTTAGGGGGCTGCTTAGGATCAGAAGGACTAGGATATACGACAATACTTCCACACCCAACCTCACTCCAGGAAAGAGATGTTCTGAATGAGAGCCTTGATACCATGGAAGCAAGTGTATATGGAAGGAGCCACAATGTTGGAGCAACCACAATGGGCCAGCTGCAATCAGAATGAGTTACCATTCTGCCAAACACTCCTTAGACACCCTCTTTAAGTCATGGAAGCTTAGGATCACAGTGCCCAATGAAGGAATGTAAGCTTAGGATACTGAATGCCAGGCTGTGGAGATGGTTCCCCTGAGTAATGGGTTTTCCATACAAAATAGAGGCCTGAATTTCCTGCCTCAGAACCCACTTTGTAAGAGTCAGGCATCATGTTTTGAGTTTGTAATCACAGCATGGTAGGCAGAGATACAAGAACACTTTTGGGGCTGGCTAGTCAGCTAGACCAGCTGAATTGCCAAGTTCCAGGACAGTAAGAAATACTGTCTCACAACTTAGGTGTGTGTGTGAGAGACAATAGCTAAGGTTGTCCTCATGACTATACACACACACACACACACACACACACACACACACACAAGTTGAATTCATAGCATTGGTAAAAGTCTCTAATGCAGGTTTAAGGACACTGAGACATATCATTGGGGGAATATGGAGCTTTCTAGAACAGTAAGTAATCCCATAGGCAGACAGAAAGTCAATGGCATGGAAGCAGCTGAGGGGAATTCAGGTCCGGGCACTAGAAACAGACAAAATGGAAGGGACTCCAGGGAGAATCGGGGCTTGTGTAGTAAGGAAGGTATCTTTTTTCACCTTTCTCGGGATGAGAATTGTCTCCTACAAAAGTCTACAGCAAGACTCCCTGATTCCTATGCAAGAAGCAGAGAAGGAATGGGAAACAGGAGTGTGGCCACCAATACGTACTTTGATGTAAACTCACCTGTAGGCTGAGGACTCCTGGTACCTAGAAGTCTATTAGTTAGAGAGACACAGTCAGTGTCCCAGGTCTGAGTAGCTGGGGAGGGACAGATTGCTGTAGTATCGGGTTTGAGCAAGAGATGGAATCTAGCACCATTCTTTATCACCTTTCCAATTCTTGTCCTTAGCTTTCATACCTACCTTCTCTTCAACCCATGCCCTTCACTTTCATGCTTAACTTGTGTCTTCTGAGTCTACCATGTGAGCTCTGAGAATTGCTGACTCCTGCTCAGAGTTGAGAGCAGAAATGCTATTTACCCTTTCTGGTTCAATTTTTGTTTTGTGTGTACAGGGAGATCACACATTACATAAGACCAAGAACAACTTTTGAGAGTCTGTGGGACAATGGATGATCATGCCAGGAAATTTGGTAAGACAGAGTGAGTCTGAGATCCCTAGCACTTGGGTACACACTAGGCACCTAATTGATCCCTACTTGATTCCTGGGTGAGAACACATGTCTACATCAGTCACATAGCCCAAGACAGAGTTATCCATGGTAATGAGATACCTAGAGGCCCTAATAATTTAGCCAATAAGTTTTCCTTCCCAGAAATTCCACCCTGCAAAAGGTATTTAATTTCTGGTCCACCCTGAGAAGTTTGTATGTATCCATTTTCCATGATGGACAGTCAATAAACAGTATAGATTAACAGGAACTGTCTCTTTCATTGAAACTGCTCATGGGGTGCATGGAGAAGGCCTTTGCCTACAGAGCCACAGCCTAATTCTCCTGTAGAAGACCTCTCTGCATTTCCACACAACCACCACAAAGCTAGGACAATCACCGATGAGGCGAAGCAGGAGTTCCCCATTTCCACATCCCTGGGTTCATTGTCCTCAGCCCAAGAGCTTCCAATGTTCCCAGTCCTGGTCCTTTGGAATTTCTTCATTCGTTCTGACTCCTCTATGCAGCACTGCAGCAGCAACTACATGTCTAGGAGTCAGGGAACCCCAACTTCAGCCTTCCCATCTTAGAATGTCTTCTCCTACCCACTGAGTGATGTCTCAGCACTTCTCTAAACCCCAGCACCTGACTGCAGTATGGTGAGATTCGTCAAGCATGCCACTGAGTTTTGTCTCCCCAGCAGCAGGGCACAACTCAGACCCACAACTGGTGTCTCTGCATTCTGTTTGCCCAAGAGACATTTTCCACACTCCAGTGGTAGGGCAGAAGGCAGACCCTTCAGAGTCAGTTCTCTCTTACCATGAAGTGTGTTCCAGGCATCAAGTCCTCAGTTTTGGTGGCAAGGCTCTTTGTTCACTCAGCCATCTTACCAGCCCCTAGCCACCCCTTGTGTGTGTGTGTGTGTGTTCTGCTGCCACTGTAATACAAATGGCCATAGTTCCAGTAACAAACATTAGCCCAGGCCCAACTCATTTGTACGCTTTACAGATCAAATTTATTATGACTCTCTTAAGGTATGAACATCCATATCGTACTGTCTTAAATGTCTAGGTTTCTCTGATGCTTTCCTCTGGGTTTTTAAGCATCAGCTCTAACTAAAAAGCAGATGGCCCATCATTGGGGCTGAAATAGCCTGAGAAGCACTCAGGGATTAAGGAAGACCAGTAACCAGGAATGTTTAAAGGAAAATTCACTGGAAGAGATGACAGAGAATGCTATTGTCCTCACTCAAGATTTAAGATCTACAAGATATCATAGTACCTTCACCTGCCCTCCAACATAACCCTCAAACAATTCTGTTTTCTTTCTGTTCAAAGGATCTGGATCAGTTTTCTCATTGCTTTAATAAAATACTTGAAAAGAGCAAGTTAATGAAGAGTTTACTTAGGCTCACAGTTAAAAAGTTCAGCCCATTGTATAGGGAAAGTAGTCGGAGCTGCAGCAGGAGATAGCTGGTCACATGACTTCCACAGTTAAGAAGCAGAGAGAGACAAATACTGGTGTCAGCTCTCATTTTTTTTCTTATTCAGGGCAGGAATCCAGCACATGGAACACTGCCACACATTTTTCTTCCCACCACAATTAGCCAAATCTAGAAAGTCCTGCTCAGAACTTTATCTCCTGGGTTATTCTAGAGCCTGTCAAATTGACAATGGATAAAAACAAACACAGGTTTTGTTGACATATTCCACATGCAATTTAGGAATCCTTTAGGCTTTATTCTCAGGAAACCTCCTACACTGTGAGAAAATGATGGCCAACTCCCAGTGGGAGGGAAATTGCCAGGCACCTGCCTTATAGATAAAATGATAGTTTGAGTCTGAACTTCCTGAAAAATGTTTTGTTTGTGATACCACATTCTTCCACACCCATTATGTAGGTGTGTGGGGGTATTTGAACAGACGATCCCTAGAGAAATGATAAAGCTGGAAAGAGGTCTTATACAAGACAGCATGATGGATGTCCTTATGAGGAAAAGAGATTGGAACATAGACACTTACAAAGGGAAGATTTTCTGGAGAACTGAAAGAAAGATACTCATCTATAAGCCAAGCACAGTACCCTCTAGAGAAACAAAGGATCCTAATTCCAGACTTGCAATATTCAAGATTGTGAGAATATAAATAGAAATGTCTACTCTTAAACCAAACAGCATGTGGTTCTTTGTTATAGCAGGACAAGAAGATTAGTACATCACCCAAATGTTCCAAATAAAATCCAGTGCCCTCTAGGAGAGGATCTGGGGGAAACTAAGGACAAAATGTTGTGTAGGCTTGACATGAGGTTACAAAATGAGTCTTACATTTTCACATGCATCAAGTTTTCCTACATGAGAGACATGATAAGTATATTTTCTATCCGGCTGTCACCAAGTGTGGCACCCCAAGGCAGAAGTTCAATCTGGCACAAAACCTTCAGTTTAGGGGTATTTTTCTCTTCTCCTTGCTTTTTGTTGCCCTCTGCCAAGTGCCAAAGCTCCATAGGCTACAAGCTAGACCCTTCCTCTTCATGAGCTTTGGTCAAGTCATTACCTTCTTTGAACATATTGTTTTTATACTAAAAACTAGAGTAAGAGATAGAGAGATGGCTCAGTTAGTTAAATGTTTACTGTACAAGCATGAGAGGCTGAGATCCATTCCTATCACTTACATAAAAATCAAACTATGAAGGCATGCATTTGTACTCCCAGCACAGGGTGGCAGAAAAAGCTGGATACCTGGGAATCAATGACTAGTCAGCCTAGCCTAATTGGTAAACTCTAGGCTAATGAGAAATCCAGTTTAAAAGAAAAAAAAAAAAAACAAGATAGATAGCAACTACGGTTGATACTTATTTTCCACATAATGCAGGCATGTGAACACACACACACACACAAACACACTAAAATTTGCTTCATAAGCAGTTGTTTCAATTATTTTCTGAAGGAATATTAAAAGGTGTGGAGTAGCCGGGCAGTGGAGGCACACGCCTTTAATCCCAGCACTTGGGAGGCAGAGGCAGGCAGATTTCTGAGTTCGAGGCCAGCCTGGTCTACAGAGTGAGTTCCAGAACAGCCAAGGCTATACAGAGAAATCTTGTCACGAAAAACAAAACAGCAACAACAACAACAACAACAACAAAAAAGTTGTGGAGTACAATCCTAATACAAAACAGTATCAATATCATTGTCTTTCAATGCAAGCATATTTACTTGTATCTCTTTACATCCACAAATATGGACAATTAGACTCACAATAAATTTTTATACTTTAGATCCCTTCAAAAGCAAACCAGGAGAAAAGCATTTGAATGCAAGGGGTTGCCTAGAATGCAGCTCCAGAGTAACTCATCAGTGACGTGGAACGTCTATAAGATTGAGAAGACATCCTAAAAGGCTAGTTACTGTATGAGGTAACTACTTGTCCAGTCCAGCTGGACAATCAAGTGGGGCCCTTAGAACCTGTGGAGAGGACTGAGATGCATGAGAAAATAAAAAGGCACAGCAAGTGAAAAAGTCTGATCAAGCTGACAAAATTTTTATTGTTCACACAGGTTATATACTCTGAAAACAGGATATGGGGAGGGGTAGGAAAGGAAAGAGAGCTTTACAGGTGGAGGAAGCTAGCTGCAGCTGTAGGGTCTAACTAAGTTATACCTGTTGTTCTCACAAAACCTTGCCATTACAAGGGGGTTCTAAAAACATCTATCTAGCAGGATGTTGGCTAAATCTAGAGATCAGGAGGAAGGGTTACTAAGGTGGGTTGCTATGAGGCCTTGTTTGAAGTTCTGAGAACTGACAAGTGAATCATGGAAGGTAAGCAGAAAGAAGAATAGTAGATAGGAGAACCAAGTGAGTGTTTGCCAAGAGTAAGGCCTTGCCATGACTTCCCACAACTACTTCTGTATATAAATGGATCTTGGTTATGTAAAGAAACCTGAGCAGAAGTATATGTGTGTGTGTGTGTGTGTGTGTGTGTGTGTGTATGTATGTATTACATACTGCAGGAAGTGGCAGCCTTTCATCTTTCTTAAAGAGGTGAGTTACACCTGAGAAGAGACTATTCATTCTGGCATTTAGAGTGCACAGGATTACAGTGGGCTGTTCACCCATAAGAGATGAAAAAAAACAAAAAACAAAAAAACAAAAAAATGTTACTGACAGTCAGAAATCAAGCCAGAGCATACTGCAATATTAAGAATGGAGTAGATGTGGGCATCTGTCCTTAGAATCAACTTTGGCAGCAGTCACTCAGATAGGATGTGGGTGGTTCTGAAACAGAAGGAAATGTTCCATTTTTTACAAGCAAAACAACCAGCTCAGCCCAAATATCCATAGAAAGACTTATACTTATGCTGCCCTCTATAAACTTTATATTTATCAATTTTTTGTGCATGTGTATGCATATATGTCACTGGCCTGCAGGTAGCCAGGTAAGATAGGCTCTCTAGCCAGCAACATCCAGGGATAAATCTGACTCTACTTCCCCAGGGCTGGGATAAAAAGTGCAAGCCACCATGACAGGTCCTCCTGCATACAAATACTTTATCAGCTAATCTCCCAGCCTTTCTTCCATGTGTGTTCATGGCTCTTTTGCCCCAATCAAAACTGAAAGCCTTTCCCTTGTGGGTCACCATCCTTTGCTAGCTTTAAACTGTTCTTTGGAGACCCACTCTGACAGATACCTACCTAAAGAGCAAACTAACATCTGTGGATCTTTTATGACAGAGCACAATAAACATATGCATCATAACAATTAACAAACCTCAGTGGATTTAACAAGCAGAAGTCAATTTTATGCTTGATACACTGCAGGTCTGTGTAGCCTCTGGAACTTCAATGATCTAGCATACACTATTTTATGTTTCATAGGCAATAGAGTCTCCAACTCACTGTAGTGAGGGGGATTACAGGAAACACATGTGAGCTTGTCACAACCCAAGACAAATTAACAATCATATTGTGATCATCCTCATTTTTTTTTTTTTTTTTGCCTAGAAGTGAGCACAATTTAACTGAAACATGTAAAGAAGTTTGATAAAACTGTGATCCAAAAGGAAGAAAGACTAGATAGTATATGGCAGCATTCTGGATGGTACTTCCCTATAGTTTACCAGTTTCCTCTGAATAGGAACCTTTCCCTTCCAAAGGAAGCTCTTTAAGATTCAAGAAGCAGACATGCCACAAGTCTTGGGAATTTCCTGAAATTTACAAGATTCTTGAGATCACTCTCAAGATTATCAATACTTTGTTCTATCCTTGGTGCCCTATTGGAGTAAGTAGGTATTTATTCACATGTTTTCAGGCAAAGTCGCTCCCAGCGAGATGAAACAGCCTTGTGAGAACCCACTGATCACAGAACCAAATGTAGATCAATCTCAGTTAAGCAAAAATAGTTTATTGAATGCATATTATAATACTGGACTACCAGCACCAGACTGCAAGAAAGAAAAATGTAATTGTGGTACCAGTTTATCCATAGGGCAGACTTTTTCTACATAAAAAAAAAAATTCTTAAGTTCAAAGGCAAGCAGTCATGTGGTACATCATTTTTGACTAACTAGATAAATGATTAAACTGATTAGTCCTGAGAGAGGTAAGAGGGGTGTTAGACAGTTGCTAAATGCAGGAATTTTAAAACATTTAGATAACAGGGTACAAGTGATTCAACCATAAAATTTTGGCGTAGTTGTAGAATTGTTTATGTCAACTATAGATAATTACTTCTGGCAAGTAAAGTCTGAGAACCTGAACTTAATTTCACCTTCTGAGCAAAATAGAGAATGAATAAAGATGGCTATAGTTATGTTAAAAGGAGCAAGCCTCAGCAGTAATAATGTCCCAAAGACCTCATCCAGAGCCAAGAACGTGAATTTAATTTTCTTCCGGGACTATGTAAGATGGCAGATCTTTGCTTTGCAGATTGTGATCACTTAACAGAGCCATGTGTCATGGCAAATCCATCTATTTCACGCTGAGTCTGGCTTGGCCAAGGTAGGGACAGCATGACATGGTTCCCACCTGGAAGAGAGTCACTAGTGTGTGGGCCTCCGTGAGTGTTGATATTTGCTGTGGGCATAAAGCTTGTTTATATAATAATTTATATATTCCTATGTTATTCTTCAGGGCATGCTCTCCTTGTTAACATTAGGGACTCCATGATAATTAGAAACAGCATAAGAAAAGAAGTCAATGGTTGTCTATGTCCTTAGCAAAAATGGTAAGTGCTGAGACTTTTAGGACTTAAGGCTGTTATACAGAACTCTGAAAACATGATTCCAAAAATATGTAATTTCTGAAATATGCAAAATATAAGGATGCAATATGAATTCTACAAGGTGCTTCACAGATCTAAAAGAAAAGAGGCAGCTGCACTATGAGTCAGCTAGTCAGAAAGATACTAATAACGGAGGTAAAGAGATTTATGAAGTGGGGATTACAGAACAAGTTTCCACCTAGTTATTTGTTTGTGCTTATAAAGTTAGTCATATTCCTGAGGTCAAGGTTTGCCTGGGACAGAGGGAGTTTAGGTCCAGGATCAGAGATGGTAGGAACGGTAATTTTAAGGTGTAGTCCCACCTAACTAGCTTATGTTCTGTGCTTAACAAGGGAAAGCAGATCTATGATTTATTTGAAATGTTGAAAAAAATGTGCTTGCTATCTCTAATCATCAAGGCAATGTGGTCATGGAATGCTGATTCATGAGATGATCAAATAAGAACCTAGGGTGGATGGCTAAATTGATATGTAAATAAAACACTGGTCTTTTGATCTACAACAGTTGAGCTATCCAATGAATTTATTAGGATTTTTTTTTTTTTTTTTTTTTTTTTGAGAAAGGTGTCTCAAGCAGAATATAGAGAATTTTGGAAAGCTATCTAGAGCAGAACATAGGCCTTCAGCTTGTAACCCACGTTTTTTCCTCAAGTAATGTTTTTGTCCCTCCCAGACATTTATTTTTTAGAACTCCTCTCCAAACTAAGGTTGTTTCTTGGAAGGTGGCACCCAAGTAAGGGACTGGGGCAAGAGAAGTAAAGTAGATTGGGTAAGTTCAGTTTCAGATGCAATTATGATGTATCAAACCCTCCTGGTCTGAGCTGGGAAAAGGAATGCAGATTTAGTAAATAATAATAAAAAAAACAAATTCAAACAGCAGAAATAAATATTAATGTTTTGAAACAAGCCATTAGTAAGAAAGTTGTGAGGATGCACACAGGCTTTTATAAGATTTCATTGAGTTTATACAGATACAAGCCATAAGGTCAGAAAAGACATTAACAATTAGGTCCAGGTCCATGAGGGTGAAGAAGTACCTAAGTGTGCTTTTTTTTTCTTTTGGAATACATTTAAGCCAACCTTAAAGATAAAACTGTATGATGATCTGAATCACTCTAGCTCAGCCATGGTAAGGTCAACCTACTTCAATTTGATGAGTTTGGGAAAAACTACAACATTATTTAGGAGGCTACCATCAGCTCCCCTGATGCCAAAGGTTTTACAGGCAAATCTTGCAACTTCTGGGAATGCAATTCTATCAGTTGATGAGGCCCCCAGTCCCAGTGGTACTCTTAATTCAGAAGAGAAGTTCACTGAGTATCATAATGATAAATAGCCTTCTCTCTTGACAGGTACTGACACCACAGGACTGGCAGCAGTTAGCCAAGCTTGTCTCTCAGGAGAACAGTTTTTTCATGGTAAATGGAGTATGAGAAGGAAGTCAGAGAAGTATTATTTTTCAAAAAAGAAGAAAATAAGGATGCTATATATCAAGCATTGACTAAAACAGACATTTTTGAACCCTAAGGCACAATTAAGAATATGAAAAGAAAAGTTGATGGTTATCTTAAACCTTATTATTACTGTCTAGAGGAAGTTACCCTCTTCAGGGTCACAACTTTCAGTTTTGGCAGACAACCTTCAGGGCAGAGAAGAGCTGGACACTGATTTTGTGGCTCAGTTAATGTAATCAATCACAAAAATTATAACAAATGAAAACATAGCAGGTATATTAATGAACCAATTAGCTTACAAAATGCTAATAAAGCCTGCAGAGACTTTCTTAGGCATGAAACTCGCTTTGGAAATGTTACATATTTTGTCCTCCTCTCTGCTGACTTTACACACTTGCTGGTACAAGGGCTGGCAATGGCAGTAGCATTACAGCTGCTTTTCCATTTCAAGAAGGGGGTCCTACAAACCAAATACCTCTGCCTCTTCTCATCCAATTCTACTGTCCAGGGTTTCCTGAGTATGGAACCCATCCAACTATCACCCTCAAAGCTGTGGAGACTCATAGCCAAGGAGATGAACATGCAGGGAAGAGTGTCCTGAAGGCACAGACACACAGGGGATGACAAAATGGCTCCTCCCTATCTTCTAGGCTAAACGTAAGTATAGTCCAGGCAGTAAAGACCAATTTACCAGGTGGAGAACTATGGGTGGAATCTTCCTGCTGATCCCTTGGGACAGCATAATTCACCCAAACCTTAAAAAGAAAACTATATTTGTTTTTGTAGAATTTATTCAAATGCTTACTCTTCCCTCATAACAGGAATACCTGAAACAATATCTATGCTTTTTAACCCAAAATTATTTAAATTATTTTTCAATGTGATTAAAAATTCTTTCCTGTTTCAGAAAATCAGTGGATCCACATCCACAGGTCAAACAGAATATGTTAATAGCCAATATTTAATCCTTAATTAATAAAGTAATACTATCTATTTAAGCTAGTTTCTTTTCACAAACAAAATTATTACTGCCTATTCCAGGAACATAATTAACATAGTATCTTCTTTCTGGGGTACCTAAAGCCAATGAGACAAATAATTCCCAACTCTTTTATTTGTGCTTTGCTTAATAATACAGCACAGGTAACTTCCCAATAACTTAGGTCCAGGCCCAGGAATGATAGAAATATTAATTTTAAGGCTGAGTCCCACCTAGCTAGCTTATTGTCTGTGATTTACAAAAAGAGGCATATCCTTGCACTATTTTGCAATGTGCATATATACATATACATGCTTGCTGTCTCCTAAGAATCAAGGCACTAGAGTCATGGAATGCTCATTGATTAGATAATCAAAAATAATCCTGGGGTAGATAACTGAATGAATATGTAAATAAAAGACTGGGCTTTTGATTTGCAAGACATTAGTTATCCAGTGAGTTTTTAAAATATCAGGAGAAAGCTATCTCAAGCAGAAACAGGGAGAGCAGCCTGAGAGGCTGTCTTAAGCCAACATAGGTCATCAACTTCTAGCCAATCATGTGACTTCAAGTTGTTCTTTTGCCACTCCCAGACACCCCTTATTTAGAATGCCACTCCAAGCCAAAGGTGGTTCTTGGCAGTTTCAGAATTAAGCTTTTCATTTTAATGGTGTGTAATTCGCACCATACAAGTTTTTTTATCTAATACAGCATTGGTATACAAATATATGTCAAGATGTCAAATCAAATGTCTAAAAGTACTGCAAGCTTGTGAGGTAACGATGAGTAGAAAGTTCCTAAAATAAACATGTGACAAGTGACAGTTACTCTATCTGTCAGACTTCTTTTGGGGGGTTCATGTTACAAGGTGCTTGAAAGCAGAAAGTGGCTGTGCTTGGAAAATGTTCAGGATGCCCCTAAACAGCCAGGCAGGAGACATTCATTGTCTAGCACCCACAGTACCAGGATGGACATGAAAACAGCAACAAAACATGCCCTAATAATTCAATTACAATATCCCAAATGGAGGATGACGATAGGATGCTACCATTACAGAAAGTACTGCAGCTAAGCATAACACAGGCTCAGTACAAACCAGGTCAGTGAGAACCTAATAAAAGATCAATGTTGAGGAATCAAATGATGGTGTCAACCCACACTGATTTGATTTCTGATGATTCAGTCCTGATTTTTGCCTTGACTCGAGAAAAACCAAAGTATTATAAAAAGTTTTATGTATATGGATACTTGCGGTATTTTCTTTAACTACCGGCAATGAAATACATATATTCTTTGCCAACCTTAGTATATAGCCTTTACCTCTGAGCTGCTTAAAATCCCTTTCATGATGGAAACCTCATCCAAGTTGTACTGGCAACATGTCCCCAGCCTAGGAGACCACACATATCAAATAGAGGAATTGGTCCAAGAACCACAGGATATAGACAGCGATCTTGCCCCAAAACCAAGAGCAGAGAGAGCTGCCTAGCCCTTAGAGGTGCTCTGCTAGAGAGTGGTTGGCTGAGCCACAACACTTCATATCACTCCTATATTTAGTATCTATTTCATCTAGAAACAGACACACATAAAGCAACCCCATAATTCAACCGTATGCACACTGACCCACCTCTCTTCTGGACAATGGCTGGTAGTCATGCATTAGCATTCCCACAAGACAATTTCTAGTTGGCTATTGGGCCATTTAAAAAAGAAAATAAAGGAAGAAAGAAGTTATGCTACATTTATAGAAGGCACTTAGAAACAGAAAGTTATATCAATAAAAGTTTAATTAGCACTCTCGTAAATTTTTAACTTGACATGAAGGAATACATTTGTCCAAATTGATTATTGTTTCAGGATGAGAGAGTAGCCTAGTTGGTTAAACCTATGAGCTGACCCATCTAATGGATTTATTCAACTGAAATAATGGTCCTGAGTCTTGGAATGAGCAAGGTTTGTTTTGGTTTCGGTTGTTTTTTTTCTTTGTTTTGTGTTTTGGTTTGGTTTGGTTTTTTTTTTTTTTTTTTTTTTTTTTTACATGTGTGATTTAGTGATTCATTTTCTTTTGCTTCTCTCAACAAGCTGAGTCCACAACAAGAAGCCTTGGTGTCCCCTTAACCAACATGGCATCATGAAACCTCAAACTTGAGGTGGACGTAAAATCTAAAAGAAAGCTGTCTTAGTAAATTTAAGCATTGCTCTGTCAAAACTCATAACAAGATCAGGTTAAGGAAAAATTGGTTGATCCCATTTGACAGTCCATTATATTAGGAAAGGCAAGGTAGCAGCAATAGGAACCTGTCTGGTCATACTGCATCAGCATTAAAGAATCATTTTGAGGGCACAAAGTGGGTCCCAGCTTAAACATCAAGAACCATGCTTACTCCAGCAAAATTCATGACCTAAAGGTTCTACAACCTTCACAAATAGCACCACCATCTGGAGACAAAGTGTTCAAATGTTTAAGAATGTAGGAGGCATTTCACAATCAAGTCACAAGGAATTGATGTCATGCTCAGGTCTTATTTAGGCAGCCACATAATTCTTTTAGTGACATTTGTTTGGTTTTGTTTTAAATTGGCTGTTTTAATTATTTACATTTCAAATGTAATCCCCTTTCCTAGTTCCCCTTTGCAAACTCCATACCCTATCCCCTGCTTGCCCTGCTTCTATGAGGGTACTCCCCATCCACCTATGCAATCCCACCTCACTGTCCTAGCATTCCTCTACACTGGGGCATCAAACCTTCACAGGACCAAGGAAGGGCCTCCGCTCCCATTAGTACCAGATAAGGCCCCTTCAGCTCTTTCAGTCTTTACTCTAACTCTCCCTTGGGGTCCCTGTGCTCAGTTTGATGGTTGGCTGTGAGAATCTGCATCTGTACTGCTCAGGATCTGGCAGGGCCTCTCAGGAGACAGCTGTATCATGCTCCTGACAGCAAGTACTTCTTGACATCCACAATAGTGTCTGGATTTGGTTCTGCATATGAGATATATCCCCAGGTAGGCCAGTCTCTGGTTGGCCTTTCTTTAAGTCTCTGTTCCACTCTTTGTCCCTGTATTTCCATTACACAGGAGCAACTTTAGATTTAAATTTTGGAAAATTTCCCCTATTCCTAGGTATTCGAGGGTCTTCCCCACCTTTTCTTCTATTAGTTTCAGTGTATCTGGTTTTATGTGAAGGTCCTTTATCCACTTGGACTTGAGCTTTGTACAAAAAGATAAGAGTGGATTGATTTGCATCCTTCTACATGCTGACCTCCAGTTGAACCAGCACCATTTGCTGAAAATGCTGTTCTTTTTCCACTGGATGGTTTTAGTTCCTTTGTCAAAGATCAAGTGATCATAGGTGTGTGGGTCCATTTTTGGATCTTCAGTTCTATTCCATTGATCTTCCTGCCTGTCTCTGTACCAATACCATGCAGCTTTTATCACTATTGCTCTATAGCAGTTTGAGGTCAGGGATGGTGATTCCCCCAGAAGTTCTTTTTTTGTTGTTGAGAATAGTTCTTGCTATCCTGTTTTTTGTTATTCCAAATGAATTTGAAAGTTGCTCTTTCTATCTCTATGAAGAATTGATTTGGAATTTTGATGGGGATTGCACTGAATCTTTAGATTGCTTTTGGCAAGATGGCCATTTTTACTAAGTTAATCCTACCAATCCAGGAACATGGGAGATCTTTCCATCTTCTGAGATCTTCTATTTCTTTCTTCAGAGACTTGAAGATCTTGTCATACAGATCTTTCACTTGCTTGGCTAGGTTCACTCCAAGGTAATTTATATTATTTGTGACTATTGTGAAGGGTGTCATTTCCTTAATTTTTTTCTCAGCCTGTTTATCCTTTGAGTAGAGGAAGGCTACTGATTTGTTTGAGTTGATTTTATATCTAGCCACTTTGCTGAAGTTGTTTATCAGGTTTAGGAGTTCTCTGGTGGAAGTTTTAGGGTAACTTAAGTACACTATCATATCATCTGCAAATAGTGAAATTTTGACTTCTTCCTTTCCTATTTGTATCCCTTTGACTTGCTTTTGGTGTCTAATTGCTCTGGCTAGAACTTCCAGTACTATATTGAATAGGTAGGGTGAGAGTGGGCAGCCTTGTCTAGTCCCTGATTTTAGTGGGATTGCTTTGAGTTTCTCTCAATTTTCCTGAGTGAGTTAACCCAATCACAAAAGAACACACATGGTATTTACTCACTGATAAGCACATATTAGTCCAAAAGCTTGGAATAGCCAAGTCTCAACTCACAGCCCACATGAAACTCATGAAGAAGGAAGACCAAGTGTGGATGCCTCAGTCCTACTTAGAAGGAATAACAAAAATACTGAAGGGAACAAATATGGAGACAAAGTGTGGGACAGAAACTGAAGGAGGAGCCATCTGGACAGCATTCCACCTGGGTATCCATCCTATGTACAGTCACCAAAGGTAGACACTGATGTGGATGACAGGAAGTGCATGCTAACAAGAGCCTGATATAGCTGTCACCTTAAAGGTCTGCCACAGTCTGCACATTCAGAGGCAGATGCTCACAGCTAACCACTGATATAATCAAAGGTTTCCCAATGGAGATGTTAGAGAGAAGATTGAAGGAGCAGAAAGGGTTGTGGCCCCATGAAGAGAGCAACCAACCAGAGCTCCCCAAAGTCTAAACCACCAGCCTGGGAGCACATAAGGTGGGATCCATGACTCCATCTGTACATGTAGGAGAGGATGGCCTTGTCAGGCATAGGTGGGAGAGCAGATCCTTGGTCCCATGAAGGCTGAACACTGAGGGGGGTGGGAATTCGAGGGTGGGGAGTAGGTGGGGGCACATCCTCATAGAAGCAGGAGAAGGGGGGGATGGCATAGGAGGTTCCTGAGTGGTGGGGAGAATGAGGGTAAGGAAATAAAATCTGAAATGTAAATATAATATCCAATAAAAATAAATAAAAAGAAGAATTTTAAAAAATAAATTTTGGAGATGGGTGGGTGGCCCATTTGGAGAGGCTATGATGGCTAAGATAACGGAGCAGAAGTTTTAGTATATGATGAGGCCCCGTGTCCTGATTAGAGGACATCTCCTCCTTGTATCCCAATAGGTTAGATTGCTTCCTGGGATCTCAGGCTAAACAGTGTTCTGTCTGTTTACTACTCACTTACCAATGCCTCCACCTCATAAAACTATCACTTGTAGGAATAGATCTTAACAAATGAAGTGTGTGTGTGCACACACACATACACATGCAGATGCAAATGTGTATTTGGGTATGAGTGGAAGCCAGACCCCCGACCTCAGCTTTCATTCTTCAAGTGCTGTTCACCTTATTTTAGAGAAATGGAGTCTCCCAATGCCTGGAGCTCATCAAGTAGGCTAGTCTGGCTGGCCAACAAGCCCTGAAGATCCCATCTGGCTTTCCTTCCCTAACTCTGGCATCACAAACATATGCCACAACAGTCAGAATTTTTAGCTTTACATGGGTTCTAGGAATGGAACTCAGCTTCTTCTGCTTATAATAGGATAAGTGACTATCAATTAAGGTATTTCCCCTGTTCTAACACATATATTTTAAAAAGGATACAACACTGAATTAATTGCACACATAAGCCAAATAGAAAGAGGTCTTGAAATGGAGAATTACTAGCTTTGGCCATGATGAGCACACTGTATTCTCTGATCATGCTATAACTTTACATAGCATGGGCATCTGAAAATCAACATGCAGCAGCATTTAGACAGGACATTCAAGACGTGGCTTGCTGGGAAATTCAGTAAGACTCATATTTTCTCATCTATAGAAAGAATAATGAGTGGTGTGCCAATATTTGGTCCTGGCAGCCCCTACAGAAGAGATGCTAGTGGGCAATTTTGTTATAGTAAGTAAAGAAGTAAATGTCAAATACAAAAAGACAATGATACCAGGTGCCATCAGTACCAGCTGTCTGAGCCCTCGAGAAGCTTGTGGCCAACAAATATCCTTGCCCAGCCTATAATGTATGGATAAGACTCAGTCCCAGAGGCTATGCTGATGTTCAGTGACAGGTGTCTGGACCTAATTCTCAAATCTCTTTCTCCCTGGCACATGCTCATGGTGCCCACCTGCTGGAATGCCAGGCTGCTTGCCATGGCAAAATGGCTATATCCACTTAGCCCTGCCAATTAAGTTCAGACTTAATAAAAAGTGGCAGATGTTTGGCCCCTGCCATGCAAAGGAATTGCTCCAGTATCCAGAACCCATCTGAGCCTCCTGCCAGGGCAACCTGGGATTTCTAACAGCATCAGCCCTCTTCCCATCCTCAAGCAAAGAAACAGAATGAAGAATGTTAAAACAAAAAGGCCTCTCAGAGAAGTTGTTTTGTTTTTTTTCATTTGAGGGAATGATGACTTCCAAGAGAAGTACAGGGGCCTTTACAAGCTGGATGAAGCATGGCATGAAAAGGTAATAGCGGGCCAGGTACTCAAAAGATGTTAGCAGATCTTTGTTGATATGCTGTGTGTACCTAATGGATCTACTGACAGCAGGATTCAGTGAGAGGTGACAAGGGGGACCCTGTGCATGACTGTGACTCACATCAGGGTCTGGATACATAATCTTGTTACCAGTATGTAAATGAGAAGGATTCTGGATGTTATCATCCACCACTTATTTCCTCACATACCTCTGCAGATTTCTGTTACATAGTAAAAGCTTGTAAACTCTTATCTTAATTGGGAAGTGAGATCTTATTTTATACATGTTTAATCCTAGCTCTAGAGAAGAAGAGAAGCAGATTCCTGGGGTTCATTGGACAGCTAATACCCTCCTTGGACAGTTGTGGACCAGTGAGAGACCCTGTCTGAAAAACAAGGTAGACAGTACTGAGGAATGACACTCAAGGTTATTGTCTAACCTTCACTAATACCAACATGCATATAAATATTTTTTTAATTTCCATAAAAGAGGATTTTTTTCACGAGAAAGGATAGAAGCATGAAATTCATGCATTGTTCTATCAACCGAGGGCTTTCTAACTGGGGTGATTAAAACTTGGAGCTCAGTGCTTTATTTCGGTGACCTTACATGACTGTATAACACTATCTAACATATCTAACAGTACGATTTCCTATTCCTCTAAGAAACTTCTGAGACTCCGGAGAGTTGTGGAAATGAAACAAAGAAGAAGGAAATGAAGGGAAAAGGGAAAAAGATGGAAGAAGAGAAGGAGGGAGGGAGAGAGAGAGAGAGAGAGAGAGAGAGAGAGAGAGAGAGAGAGAGAGAGAGATATTCTTACAAGTATAATCCCAGGGGCAGCAGGATCACTTGGTGGGTAAAAGCACTTAGTCTAAAGCCTAATGACCTAGGAGTCACATGATAATTGGAGAGAACTGATACCCTATAGTTGTTTTATACCACCCTCTTACATACCCACATAAATATATAATAAAAATGATTAAGAAACAGTACTCACAATTTCAGCACAAACCTGAAGTTCACCTTTCATAACCCTTTTTCAAATACAAATTTTCTAATTAGAAAACAATACACAGTTCACTATGTGAATGAATGCTTCATTTGCCCATCTTCCCTGCCTAATCTTAGACTATACTCATCAGTAACTAATATGTCTCACTTTTACATATTCATACAGGAAGACTCAATACTATAATTATAGATGTTTTAATAATGTGACTTTAGCTGCCCCTTACATTGATACCTTTTATTTAGACACAAACAATTCACTATATTTTTTAGATCTCATTACAGCAATTTCTCTTTCAGATCCTTCAGTAACAGCATTAGTTTATATTAATAACTGAGCCAAGGAGATACAACATGAAGTTATATTTCTTCTCTGGAGCTTCTGTAATAAAATAAAAATGTGTGACATGCACAAGTTTATAATCTTGATGGCTAAATTTTCCAGAAAAAATTACTGACTTTATTAGTTAATTGTACTGATATTCATTCCTTGGACATTTCCACATTAAAAAAAAATTGTGAATCTTTGCTAAAGTGGTGTGTGTTCTTTTTTATTTTTCATTAATTTACCTATTCATTTACTTTAAATCACTATTCCAACCCCACTCCTTTCTCTCTTTCTAGTTCCACCCTCACAAATTAATCCCTCTATTCCATGCTGTTTTTCTCAGAGAAGTTGAAGCCCTCCTTGTGTACAACCCTGCCCTGAGCCATCATATAACAACATGACAAAGAGCATTCTGTCCCACTGAAACTTGACCAGGCAGTCCAGCCAGGACAAAGGGATCTCGGCCATTGAAGATTACTGGTATAAGATCATAAAAGAGTACAGGTATAAGATCAAATCTCAGAGTTTTTGTATTTGTGCCTGATGAATAAAGATGTTGCACATTTTGTTAAGTGCATCTTGGCCATTAAAGATTCCTCTGTTGAGAATTCTCTGTTTATTTCTCTAACCCATTGTTTAATAGTGTTATTTGGTTTATTGGTGTCTACTCTCTTGAGTTCTTTATATATTTTGGATATTACCCTTCTGTCAGTTATAGGGTTAGTAAAGATATTTTTCCATTCTGTAAGCTGTTCTTTTATCCTATTGATGCTGTCCTTAGACATACAGTTTCACGAGGTCCCATTTATTAATTTTCAATCTTATCTTTGAGATACAGCTGTTCAATTTAGTAATTTTTCTCCTGTGCCAATGTATTCAAGGCAGTTCCCCAATTTTGCTTCTATTTATTTGATGTGTCCTCTTTGTTATTGAAGTCTTTGATCTATTTGAACATGAATTTTGTTCAGGGTTATAAATATGGATTTATTTGCATTCTTCCTCATGAAGACAACCAGATAAATTAGCACCAAATGTTGAAAATGCTTTCTTTTTCCTACTGTATGGTTTTGTCTTCTTTTTGACAATCAAATGTTTGTACATGTCTGAGTTTATTTCTAGGACATAAAATCTATTCTATTGATCAACCTGTCTGTTTTATGCTAATATCAAGCAGTATTTATTACTATGATTTTATAGTACATCTTGAGATAAAGGATGGTGATACCTCCAGAAGTTTTTTTTTTTTTTATTGTACATGATTATTTAAACTATTATGGTTCTCTTTGTTTTTCCATATGAAGTTGTGCATTGTTCTTTCAAGATCTGTAAAGAATTGTGGAATGTTGATGGAATTGCTTTGAATCTCTACATATAATTTGCTAAGATGTTTTTGGTGTGATGGCTGTTTTTACTATGTTAACTGTACTAATCCATGAGCATGGCAGATCTTTCAACCTTCTGATGTCTTCCTTAATTTCATCCTTCACAGATTAAGTTATTGTCATGCAGTCCTTTTACCAGATTTGTTAGAGTTACACAGAGATGTTTTATATTATTTGCTGCTATTGAAAAGGTTTTTTCACTAATTTCTTTCTCAGCCCAATTAACATTTTAATAAAGAAGTGTTACTATTTTTTTGAGTTGATTTTGTATCCAGCCACATTGATGAAGGTGTTTATCAGCTGTAGGAGTTGTCTAATAGAAATTTTGAAGTCACTTATATACACTATCATATCATATAGAAATAGGGATACTCTGACTGCTTCCTTTACAATTTGTGTCCATTTGATCTCCTTTAGTTGTCTTATTGCTTTAGGTAGAACTTCAAGTACTATGTTGAACAAATACTGAGAGTGGGGGTAGCCTTGTCTGGTCCCTGATTTTAGTGGAATTGCTTTAATTTTCTATTTTTTTCTGTGTTGGGTATTGGATTGATGTCTATTGCCTTTACCATATTTCGGTATGGACTTTGTGTCCATGATCTCTCCAAGAATTTTAAAATGAAGGGGTATTAGATTTGTTAGAGGGTTTTTATTTCAGTATGAATTGAGATGATCATTTTTTCTTTGAATTTGTTTATGTGTTGGATTACATTACAGAAATTTCATATATTGAACAATCCCTGCATCCTAGAGATGAAACCTACTTGAACTTAGTGGATGATGTTTTTAATGTGTCCTTGGATTTCCTCTATATTTTACAGGATATTTTGCATTGATGTGAAGAATAGAAATAGTTCTGAAATTCTCTTTTTTTTGTTGTTGTCTTTGTGTGGTTTATGTATCATGGTGACTGTGGCCTCATGGAATGAGTTTGGCAATTTTCCTTGTATTTCTACATTACAAAATAGTTAGCGAGTATCTGATACAATTCTGCTGTAAAATCTGGCTCTGAGCCTGGCTTTTTTGGGGAAGAGAGAGGGGAGGGTGTGAAATTTTAATGAGTGCTTCTTCTTCCTTGGAGATGATAGAATTATATACATTGTTTAGCTGATCTTGCTTTACGTTCCATAAGGGATACCTATCAAAAAAATCTTCCAGGACCTCCACCTGAACTCATGTCAAACTGCTATATTTTTCCCCAGACCCCAGAACAGTCTTTAAAAACTATCTGTCTCCCAGGAGGTCTGACCTACCCAGGGACACAGGTGAGACCACTCTCTCAATATCAACATAAGCTGTAACCCACCCAGACCCCAATATATGTGGGATCTATTCACCCCTTGCCTGGTTCTTGTGGCTGGGGCAAAAACCTAGCTGGTCTGCTCCCATGAAGAAACCATATCCTGAGACATCCTAGAGGAGCAACTGAACTCAGAAAAGCAGGGAAAAACTATCGCCCACTATCCAAGTCCCAGAGCTACAACTGGGAGTGGGTCTCTTAAGACCCACTGGGCACCCAAATCCCACCCCTGCGGAATACTACTCCTATTCTGCCCCTCACCTGGTTCTTGTGGCTGGAGCAGACACCTAGCTGGTCTGCTCCCATGAAGAAACCATATCCTGGGACATCTTAGAGGAGCCACTGCACTTAGAGCAGTGGACACCATATCCTGAGACATCCTAGAGGAACCACTGCACCCAGAACAGCGGACACCTAGCTGGTCTGCTACCATGGAGACATCAAATCCTGAGACGTCCTAGAAGAGACATTGTACTCAGAGCAGCTGAAGCTAAGGATCATAGGATCACAGAAACATCTGGACCCTGAGGAGATCTGATACAAGCAAGATAACTGGAAAGGCAGGCTCCAATCAGAGATAGTGAGTCCAGGTAGCACTAGAGCTAACCAGATAGTGAAAGGCAACTGCAAAAACATAAGCATCAGCAACCCAGGGTACTTAGCATCATTAGAACCTAGTTCTCTGACACGAGAAAGTCCTGAATGCCCCATATCACTAGGAAAGGAAGATTCAGATTTAAAATCACTCCTAATAATGATGATAGAGGACTTTAAAAAGGACATAAATAACACTCTCAAAGAATTTGAGGAGAACACAGGTAAACAGGTAGAACCCCTTAGAGTGGAAACACAAAAATCTCTTAAGGAATTACAAAAAACCACAATCAAACAGGTGAAGGAATTGAACAAAACCATCCAGCACATAAAAATGGAAGTAAAAACAATAAAGTAATCACAAAGGGAGACTACCCTGGAGATAGAAAACCTAGGAAAGAAATCAGGAGTCATAGACGCAATCATCACCAACAGAATACAAAAGCTAGAAGAGAGAATCTCAGGTGCAGAAGATACCATAGCAAATATTGACACAACTGTCAAAGAAAACACAAAATGCAAAAAGTTCTTAACACAAAACATCCAGGAAATCCAGGACACAATGAGAAGACCAAACATAAGGATAATAGGGATAGATGAGAATGCAGATTCCCAACTTAGAGGCCCAATAAATATATTCAACAAAATTATAGAAGAAAACTTCCCTAACCTAAAGAATGAGATGCCCATAAACATACAAGCCTATAAAAAGCCAAATGAACTAGACCAGAAAAGAAATACCTCCTGTCACATAATAATCAAAACACTAACTGCACAAAAAAAAAAAAGAAAGAATATTAAATGCAGTAAGGGGAAAAGGCCAAGTAGCATATAAAGGCAAACCTATCAGAATTACACCAGACTTCTCACCAGATACTATAAAAGCTAGAAGATGTTGGATAGATGTCACACAGACCCTTAGAGAACACAAATGCCAGCCCAGGCTACTATACCCAGCAAAACTCTCAATTACCATAGATGGAGAAACCAAGATATTCCACAACAAAACCAAATTTACACAATATCTTTCCACAAATCCAACATTACAAAGGATAATAGCGGGAAAGCTCCAGTACAGGGAGGGAAATTATACCCTAGAAAGAGCAAGAAAGTACTCTCTTCCAACAAATCCAAAAGAAGATAGCTACACAAAGATAATTCCACCTCTAATAACAAAAATAACAGGAAACAACAATCACTGTTCCTTAATATCTCTTAATATCAATGTAATCAATTTCCCAATTGAAAGACATAAGCTAATTGACTGGATACATAAACAGGATCCAGCATTTTGCTGAATACAGGAAACCCACCTCAGTGACAAAGACAGACTCTACCCTAGAGTAAAAGCCTGGAAAACAATATTTTAAGCAAATGGTCCAAAGAAACAAGCTGGAGTAGCCATTCTAATATCTCCAGCCCAAGAACACAAAGGGAGGGACTCATGGCTCCATCTGGTTAGATAGTTGAGCATGGTCTTGCCAGGCATCAGTAGAAGTGATGAACTTGGTGCCTGAAAGTTTGGATTCCCTAGTGTTGGGGAATTTGAGAGCAAGAAGGCAGGAATGTGAGGATGGTGGGAGCACACCCTCATAGTAATAGGAGAAGGGGGGATGGGGTAAAGGGTTAGGCATCAGTGGAAGTGGAGCGCCGTGGTGCCTGAAAGATTGTATTTCCTAGGGTTGGGGAATTCGAGAGCAGGGAGGAGGTAATGGTAGGAGGTGGGAGGACAGCCTCATAGAAACTCCCAGAATTATAAGGATTAGACATGACAGAGGCAGGCCACCAGAAGACTAGATTCCAGAATTCAAACAAAAAAATTATCTGGATACTAAAATTTGTTTTGAGAATTGTATATTGCAGAATATACAACCTTGGTGTATCTACTCATTGAGTAAGCTGAGCAGACCTGCTCAAACCTCTGATGTCCTAGAATTCCAGCTAGATGCAGTGAAGATACAGTGTCAGAGGTTTATCAATTTACTCTTCCCCCTGCCCCTCTTTTAATATCTCAACACCCATAATTAGCTTGAAGAATTATTAATTAATTATTAATTAATTATTAATGAATGAATTATTAATTAATTAATTATTAATGAAGAGTCAGCACCCCTATTCCCTGGGCTTGGGGACTAAGGTGGTTAATATTGGACTGTCTTTCTAGGGAAAAGTAATGTTTTTGTTGGAACAGGGAGTAATAGCTAGGATTTATTGCATACCCATAACCTATTGGTAAAAATATGTATAATTGTTATTAAGATAAAGTTATAATTTCTTAAATGGTACAAAATTTACTTTGATTTCAAATTTAAGGTTTTCATTGGTATAAACTTCTTATTAATATAAAAGTGAGATTAATATTGTTATTCTCATAGGCATTCTGCCTATATAACACATTTGAGAATACAATGCTTAGACCCAGTCCTTGTTTAACTTGTTTAACTGACTTGAGATGGTTAGTCTGTTCATGGCTCTGAGTTTATTGTTAGGGTGTTTTCTATATTTTACTTAGAAATAGTTGAGAGGAGTTAACAGACAACAGTCCAGATTGCCTTACATGGATTGTTGGTTTTCAAAACATCAGAAGTCCACATAATTGACATTATAAACATTTCTGTATTGTTCATTTTGATTAGAGACCTGTCTGCTCCTGACGGCTTCCTGTCTTGGATTCTAAGAAGAAATTGGGAATTTGAGAAATCTTTGGAGTTACTCCAGTTGTGGTGAGACAGCCACTAGGCAAGAATTGCCTCTTTTCGTCTACAGACAAATTACTGTCCAGAAAATGACACACTTGGGGAATAGTTGACTGATTATATCTGCCAAGACAGAGTAGTCAGCCCTTAATAATTCTGCATCACTAGGTCTGCCAGATGATCCTGGGCCAGAAGGCTGAAGGTCAGATGCTCCAACATTTTGTAATATAGGGACTGTCCAAGTGTTCAGTGGTCTCTATAAATTGGTTAAGTTTTAGAAGCAATGCTTTGTGCTTCCCATAATTTCAGTTAACTCACTCATTATGGATTTCTGACAGGGTTGAAGACTTCTGGTCTCATAGCTAATCCCGGCTATTTACTTTGAGAGAAAAGATTTAAGAGGATGGTTTTCAGCTGACATTCACTCTAAAACCAAAAAAAAAAAAAAAAAAAAAAAAAAAGCCATGTTTAGAACTAAGTCTTTTATTTAAGAGAGATGACAGAGGTTCTGGTTAGTCAACAAAATGGTGGACTGGGTATTAGGTCTATCTTGTACTTTACTGACACAAATTTGTATAGTTATGCTCTAAATATATTTTGAGAGGAAAGTTTTATTTTAACAGAAAGGGTGGTATGTAGGAGGAGTAAAGAGAGGAGGAAGAGCTAGGAGACAAGAGAGAGAGAGAGAGAGAGAGAGAGAGAGAGAGAGAGAGAGAGAGAGAGAGAGGAAAGCAGATGTTCACGTGTCTCCACCATTCAAAGATAGTTGGTATATCTAAGTTGAGTATTGGGTTACACTTCTGATTGTATGGGCATCTTGTTATTGAGCATTACCAAACATATAAAGCCTTTGATTAACATTCAAAATATTGTATAAAAGCAAAAAGGAGGAGGGGGATGGGATAGGGGTTTTCTAGGGAGGGGAAATGGAGAAAGGGGATGGCATCTGAAATGTAAATCAGATACCCAATAAAAAAATTAAAAAAAAAAAAGAATTGCTTTGTATACCAAAAAATAGCCACAGTAAACTTGGATCTGAACCAAAAAAAAAGTCTCATTTCTGGACATTTATATCCTGAATGCCACGGCAACCAAATTTGCAAAAGAAATTTTACTAAAACTTCAACCCCACACTGAATCTTACACAATAATAGTAGTGGTCTTCAACACCTCACACTAACCAGTGTATAAGACATTGAAAGAGAAACAAAACAGAGATATGTGAAAACTAACAAAAGTTATGAATCAAATGGATTTAACAGATATCTCCAGAACATTTCACCCCCCAAAAAAAGAATATACTTTCTTCTCAGCACCTTATGGAACCTTCTCTAAAACTAACAATATAATCTGACACAAAACAAGCCTCAAAAGATAAAAGAAGTTGAAACAAATCCATGCATTCTACCAGATCACCACAGTCTAAGGCTAGACTTGAAAAACAACATAAAGCTTACATACTGGTGGAAAGTGAACAACTCTTTACTCAATGATAACTTGATCATAGAAGTAATAAACAAAACATTAACGAATTCAATGAATGATGGCACAGCATATCCAAACTTAAAACAATAAAACCAGTGTTAAAAGGAAAATTCATACCACTAAGTGCATCCATAACAAAATTGGAGAGATCATTTATCAGTCACTTAACAGCATACCATAGTGCTCTAGAACAAATAGAAGCAAACACACCCAGGAGTAGTAAATGAAAGAGAATTGCCAAGCTCGGGGCTGAAATCAACCAATTTTAAACAAGAGAGGAGAATGCAAAGAATCAACAACTAGAACTGAGCCTCTGCTGCATTTCCCACCTGAATAACATTGAATCATTTGCTAGATTTCTCTGAACATTGGTGACTTCTGTCAAATTGGTATAATGCAAGTGGTACACAACTTTCACAAAGATTAATAGATTTGCACAATACATACCATTTTGTTGTAGAGAAAGGTGGATTTGGGAGTATTTTATTTTAAATTCTTTTTAGATGTGTGTACGTGTATACATGTGTTTGTATGTATACATACTTGTGTGTATGCAAGCAGAGTTTAATATCAAGATGCCTTCCTCTATCTTTCTTCCCCTTCTTTCTTCAGACAATATCTCCTCATTAAACACAAAGTATAAGATAGTAGCTAACCAGGTAACCACCAGAATCTGCTTATCTCCTTCCCTTAGCTTTTCTCATCTCTGGGATCACAGTTCTATACTCATCTTTTTCATGTGTCCTTTGGATACAAACTCAGATCTTCATGCTTTCAAGGTAAGCAATTTGCCAATAAACCTACCAGCCTGTCTCCATTATAGAAATCTTACACAAATGAGTGTGATCCTCAAATGACTGTCTGCCTCTTAATAGCCATGAAGAGCTCAGTGTATGAGTCAGAAAGGGTTCCATTACATACAATCACCCAGTGCTCTTCTTTTGTCATATCTTGGACAAATGTCACATTGCAAAGGCTATTGTGACTCTCTAGGAAAGAAATAGGATCAAGACCATAGTGAGTAGACATGACTCAACCTCACTTGTGCATCTATGTTGCAGTCACACAACTGCAGACACATCTCTTATAATAAAAAAAGTTGACTGTTTGTATTTCACCAAATATTTAGTATGAAGGTGGATGTCCTGGAATATCAAGAAAGGTTTAAGGGGGTTGAGGAGTTGCCCCAGCCCAAGAAGAATTCAACAAGGACCTAGGAGTGGGACAAAAAGAATGAAGGGACAAGAGATATGAAGGAGAGCAAGTCAAGAGTTTTGATCAAGCTATCAAATTTTAATTTCAGGCAGCAGTTTATAAAGGCATAGCAAAATGGTAAGTTTAGGCAAGGATCATTGACTAAGACCATCCCACTATCATAACCAGCTTCTGGCAAATACAAGACGTTAAGTTAACTTTAAGTTCCTAGGGCCTGAGACTGTGAATGTCCTTTCTTAGCCTTGTACTTTAATTTACTAGGTTTTCCAGAATAGTGGGTAAATTTCTGAGTTTTGGCTCCTTGCAAGGAATCACTTAGAAACCAAAGCAGAATCCAGATGTGGACCTATAACTTGGCATAGTTATTGCTATTACAAAATATCTCACAACAATCAACTTAAAGAAGAAAGGGTTTATTTTGTCTCACTGTTCAAGATAATTACTTCATCAGGATTGTGAATGATGCTTATAGGAGTGTGAGGGAGTTAGTCACATTGCATCCCAAGTATGGAAACAGAGAGAGAGAGAGAGAGAGAGAGAGAGAGAGAGAGAGAGAGAGAGAGAGAGAGAGAGACTGGTGCTCAGCTAACTTTTTCCTCTTTATTCAGTCCTAAACCTCAGACTATGAAGACGTCCCAGCCACATTAACTTGGGTATTCTCATCTTAATTAATTCAATCTAGAAGCTTTATGACATGGGCAGAACATTGTCGCTTGCTGGTTCTGAACAGTCAACTTGACAGTATTAACCATTGCAGCCCTTCTCTTATATCTCTACTTAACAAATCTCACCTATAGTGTCTATGCTCAACTCTTTCCTGGGTCTAACCTGCCTGATTAGTAACCTAAACTGGTCACATTTGGTTAACAACATTCAGTTTTCCTGATCTACCTTCTCCCATGGACTTCATTCTCTTCTTTCAACAAAAACTGTACTCTTATCTGCCTTCACCTAGGAATAGTATTTTCCCCAGGAAAGGCCCTGGTAATTTCCCTTCTAGACAATAAAATTTGCTGTTACTTAAAATATATCAGCTCTACTTCCAGGAAACCCATGGCCTGCTGCAGCTCACAGGCTTCTTTCATCCACAGATGTGGAACTCTGTGGAACTCCCTGAGCTTCAAAGGCTATTGACAGACATTTCTACTATTATTGACACAATGCCTTCATGGTTAGAATTAAATCATGACTTGCATCCTAGAATTTTTTAGAAGGTTCTCCAAGTCACAGTGTTTGTTATAAACAACAACATGCAGAAAATTGCAGCTGCTAGGGAAAAAGCCTGCTTGAGTGGATGGCTCCTGGGTAGTCACCTTTCCTCTAGAGTCACTAGAGCCTGGCTTCAGCCAGAGTCCAGAAGCCTGACCTAGCATCAAATTACAACTCCAACACAAACATTTATGAATGAGCAAATGCTTGATTTGGAGTTAAAATGTCTTCAAAAGTCTATGTGTTGTGGACCACTTGCTAGTTTAGCACAAATTGACAGTGGTGGGACCTTTACTGCAAAGAGCCTGATTGAAGTTCTTTAGATCACTGGGGGCCACTGAAGGGGGTTGTAGGACCTCAGTCCCTTTTCCTTCCTAATTGGCTTGATTGATGACCTTGAATTTCTAGTCCTCCTGACTGCACTTCCTGAGGGCAATGATTACAGGAATGTACTGTGATTTCTCATTAACATTGTGCTGGGATTCAGAGTCTTATGTATATTAGGCAAGCATTCTACCCACTGATCTTCAGGTCCACCCCATTCCCAAACCTAGATTTTATCTGTCTTTTGCTTCTTGGTCATGACATGCAGTAGCTTTGCCACAGATTCCTGCCTCAACACAGACCCAAAGACATAGTCAAACTGACAGTAGTCTAAAAGTGTCAAAGCAGAGAGTTGAAACAAACATTTCCCTGTATAAATTGACTTATCTCATGTTTTTGTTTTAGTATCTGAAAGATGATTCACAACATTTTGGCTAATGCATGGTTTATTGATGGTTCATCAACCATGTATGAAATCAAAACTAATTGAAAATGGGAGACAGAATGGCCAATACTAAGGAAGGAAACACCAAATAAGTAAAGCAATTTTTGCTATAAGACAACCAATTAGAAAAGCAAAGGAAAAATCACTATCTTCTCTGATTTATGGTGCATGTGCAATGGTATAACTATATGGACATAAAAATGGAAAACCATTAACTTGATGATAATTAGCAAAGATAACTAGTCATGGGAGGCATGAATGAAAAATGCAAAATCTAGCAAAACTTAGAAAATACCTCAAATTTTATGTATCTCATACAGGGAAGACAGAAAACAAATCAGAAAATAATGAAATTGTCAAAATCATGTTTAAATAAGAATAGAATATGAAAATTTGCCAGGTAACAAATTCAGAATAAGTCAGCAATAATGATAGATTATACATTTCAAAAAAGTTGTAGGTTCACTAACACTCAACTAAGTTGAGTCCACTAACACTCAAAATAAGGGGAAATGAAAACCCAGATTAAACCAGGACAACCCTGTAAGAATATTACAAGGAACCCATAGCCAGGAAGTGACGCACCCCCTTAATCCAAGCACTTGAGAGGCACATGCTTTTAATCTCAATGTTTGGGAAACAGAGGCAGGTACATAAATATCACAGTGATTTAAATTTAAAAGCTGAATGCAGAAGGCAGGCTGAAAGTAAAAGTGAATATCTTCTTTGATCTAAAAATAAATAAATTTAAGCTTTAATTTATATATAAAGGGGAATAATATACTATATGTATCCACACTTACTATTGCATATTTTAGTTTTAAAATGTCCAAAGGATTTAATTTTTTTTTAGTTTTAAAATAATAGTTGATTAATTAATTCATCATTACCTTATGCTGGAGGGACTGGTAGAACACAATAAAAATACTTTAATAACCAAAAGTATCTTGTTTTAAGGATATTTCTTGCTAATCTCTCCCAAAGTTTTGCTGCAATTTCTGCTCATAGTGAATCAGGTTCAGCATTAGTAAAAAGTACCACAATTTCTGCTGGATCCATTCCTGTGAATTGATGAAAACTCATTTTTCCTTTCAGGATCAATTCATATTAAGATCTATATATATTTTATATAGATCTTAAATTTTTTACTGTGTTTGTGTATTAAAAGTACCCCTTCTAAGATATTATCTTCACTTTGCATAAATATCCCTATGTGAGAATGAGGACAAAATAACTAAAATAGTATCTATATTTGCATCCAAGTGATCCACATGGGCATCATGCAATTTCTTTTCTACCATAACCAACTATTTCCCAGGATCAACTGATAATTTTCTTTGGCTGTTTAAGTCCTTATCATATTGTAAGTTCTGAAATAAATTACTTAGTTCTTGAGTAATTAATCCAGTTGTAGGATATAACAAGTTAATATCTTCCAGAAATTTTAGAAAATTATTGCATTTGGAATTGATCTCTCCTGATTTATACTTTCTGTGGTCAAATATTCTGGAGACCTATTTTATATCCAAGATATTTAACAGAATCTCCTTTTTGTGTTTGCTTTTAAAGTAGCACTTTGTAACTTTTCCAGCAAGGCAAATTTTTTTTTTTAATTCACCAAACAAATTTTCCCCAGAGATGTCTGCATCTGAATCAGCCAATAAGATATCATCCATAAAATAATAAATTTTAATTTGTGGAAGGTGTTTACAAATTATTTCTAATGGTTATTATATAAAATATTGACAAGAGGTAGGATTGTTTAACTTCCCAGTGATATCTTTTTGTTGGACAACTATTATTATTAGTAGGAATAAAGAAATCAAATCTTTATGTATCATGAGCAGGCAAAAGGACTTTGAAACACCAATCTTTTAAATAATTACCATCAAAGACCATTACTTGAATAATACAGAAGGCAATGGAATTCTTGTCTGTAAGGAGTCCATTGGCTGAATCATATTATTTATGGCTCTTAAATTTGTTGATATCCTCCATTTCCTTGATTTTTTTTAACAAATATAAAGAAATTTCATCGGCTAGTAGATTCTTCAATGTGGTGATTATTTCCCTGTGCCAGTATCAGCTGTTCTCAAACCTGTAAAGTGTGTTTTGTCTTTTATCACAGGCTGTTAAAGAAAATATTTAAATCAGTGGGACCTGATCTGGCTTGCTGTGAATTGGCCACCATATTCCCGACTAGGCAAGACCTGAGATCATGAGCGGCGGTGTGTTCTCACAGCTTCTCAGTTCAGGCAGGCCAGGAGTACCAGCCCTGGCACCCACAAGATGCCATCATGGGAGATGGCTCTGCCAATCTACTATAGTGTCTCCCCAGTGCTTAGCTGAGCCCTGACCATCCTGCCATCCATGTGGTACCCAGTAGAAATGAGACTCTAATGGTTTAAAATTATCCAATGGCTTTTTATATTTGGTAATGCTCAATTAACAAGATGCCCACACAATTAGAGGTGTTAACCAATACCTAACCTAGATATTACAATTACCTTAGACTGCTACAGATGCGTGCATATCTGCTACCATCTTCCCCTCCTCCTCCTGTCTTCTCCCTCCTAGCTCCTCCTCCTCCTTCTCCTTCCTTTCTATCCTCCCACATCAGCTCTCCCCATTTGTAGCAGTAGCACAAAACCCAAAACCGTTCTGCTACAATAGGCCACTTTTCTATTCCTACAGTTTTGTTAGCTAGCCATTCTAAAGGTAGTCAGTTGGTACCTTAGAAATAACAACACCTGTGATGTCCTGATGATAGACAACTTGGTCAGTATGTGTCTATTATTGATAGTACCTTTTAATAATTTTCTCAGAATCATTCTTTTTTTACAGTTTATTCTGAGATTGGAGGAATATTAGTCTTTGTCTTCCATTGCTACAACAAATCACAACATGATAAATTCATATCTATATTAGTTACATATAGCTTTAATTTGCCTATTTGTTCTTCTGGCCCTGTACACTCAACCCATTTTGCATTTTGTTTCACCTGACATGAAGTTACAATTTGTAAAAGCTGAATATTTACCTTCTGAAGAGGCTGATCTGGATACCAAGAGTTTGGTGAAATTACTATGTCTGCTCCTGGGTCTACTAAACTTTCTATTTCAATGCCATTTATTTGCATTTTTAGCTTTGGTCTGGGACCATTTATAGCATTTTGTCAAATTCCTTTTGTTCTTTTTCATATCTTCTTAAATGTTTGTTTTATCTACTGAAGCTGTTTAGTCCCCAATTATATCCATAGCAGAGCTGTTTTAACAACAGGCAATGATCCTTTTAATTGCTCTCTGGATGGGTTTCTCTAATGCTGACAGTCAATGATTGAATAAAATTTGATATTGACATCTTTGAGAGGCCACTTTAAGCGCTTCCTGATAACAAAGGGTTACCCTTTTTCTCCTTTGTAGATCTGTATTTATTCAAAATGCAAAAAAAAAAATGATTAGACCTTTGAATGCAAGGTCAGTTCAATGTTGGCCTTTGGCAAACGATCTGTATACTCTAGAACGCTAAGGACTTCCTTTAGAATTATGTCAAAAAAAAAGTTTCAAAAACACCTTGCCTACAATCCTATTTCAAATGACCTTGCTTATCACAATTAAAGCTTCTGGTATTTTGATTAAAAAAAAAAAAAGCTTTTAGAAATTGCTTCTCCTATCAGAGTACCATCATAAATGGGAGATTCAATACCAAGAGTATTTCTAATCCATTCATCTTTGTACAGGTCATGCCTTTAAAGGTCTAATCACTTTTTTGTAGTTTGAATTAGCATTTTCAAGAGCCAAAGTGTTGATTAATATTTATCTGACTTCTGAATTTGATATGATTCTATTTACAGCTAAAATAAAACTTTGTAAAAAGTCAGTGAATTCTTTTGTGCCTTGTATAATCAGACCCCTTTTTGATTCATCAACCATTTCCCAAGCTTTTAAAGCTGCTAAATGACATAGTATCAAGGTGACATCATAAAATGCAAGCTGCCTTTGTAACTCAGCATATTGACCTGTACCTACCAACTGAATTGGGGAAACATTAATTCATCCAGCCATAATTTGTTGTTCTATGGCACTAGCTTCCTCTTTCCACTGTGTTTGCCATTATAATTGAGGACCAGCTTCCAATATTGCTGTGGCCAAATCTTCCCAGTTTTGGAGGATAATGCTACTCTGAGTTGGTAATGAATTTTATACTGGCTTCACATAGTGTGTGAATGTTTAATGCCTACCATATTAAATGACCATTTACATGAATTCCCTCAAATATGTCTATCAGATTACAATTTCTTGATCACAATGGGGGTGTGTATCATCTGCTGGTAGTTTTTGTATAGTAACTAGATAAACTAAGGTTGATTTTCTAACAATCATAGACATCCCCCTTTCAGTTCCTTCATATGATGGTATGGTAAATTCTTGTCTAAATTCCTCTGTCTGTGTCTGAATATTTTTTTTTATTTTCATATATAATTCTTTCTAAGGATTGTATCTTATCAATGCACTTTTCATACTTAAGGCATAAAACACTATGACTATTAAGGAAAAAATATGAATTACTAAACTGATAGTAATTATAATTGGCTTTATGTCAATTTCAGTTCAGTCACATTTTCTTCTTCTATTTTCACATCATCTAAAGTACAGGGTCCAAGTGTCTTACATTATGGTATGTCTCATCCCTAACTCTCTCCTTGAGGATTTCCCAGGTGACTTACAAAATCAAATGTCTTCTCAGTTTGAAACTGGCTATTCATGAGGTCGTCCCACACATTGGAGCACCAAATATTTTAAAATAAAATGTTAAATATTCAATTTCACCAGTAAAACCCAAGATCTAGATGCTGTTTTGAAAGCCTGTTATGTCAGAGAGGCAGAGAAAGCACCCAGGTGATCTTCCTCCTCAGGTGACCTCCCCAAAAGGCAGTTCTTCTTCTAAACACCATCTCAAAAATCCTTCACACCAAAGTCCCTCACTTTTACTTCATGTGTGTCTCTTTTTTTTTTTTTTTTTTCATTTTGCTGATTCCTGTCACTCTCTAGGTAATTTTTTTCTGTGTTCACTTATCAACTGCTTGCTTGCTTGATGACTTTACCTATGATTTATGTTAGTTAATACTGTTCACAATAATCAGAAAGCTCTTGGATTAAAGGTTATGTTAGGTGTGAGCAATAACACAGTTAGAAACAGGATTTTCAAACATTTAACACAATCCTCAGGTTCACAATGTGATCAAATATCCTACAACAGCCAGTAATATTCCCACCTTTGTAAGTGAAAGTCTTCCCAATACAGAATGTCCTTCAGATCACATACTTGTGTATGCTAAGCAAGCACTCTACCATTAACCAACAAACTACATCCAACCACCAGCTGTCCAATCATCCCATTCTATCAGGGCTTTAGCATTTATACACACTTTCATGAGTTTTCAGAACTCCACTTGCAAAAAATGTCTACAGCTGGCAAAATCACACCCCTACTAGAGCACAAGGTAAATCATAATCAGCTGATATGGATAGGCTAAAGTGTCCCAATATCTCATACCTCACATTAAAACATAATCATATTTCTATAATATTCCTGTGGGTTTTTTTTTTCATTTAGGAAGCCAAAATTCTCACTACATTTCTCCTTTCTTTTTAAAACCATTAATTGTGCTGTGTTTAATGAGAAAATATAAACAAAGACATTTTCAATAAAATCAGTGTTTTTTGAAACAGTTGCCAAGGTTTTCAGGAGACCTCTCTTATTCTTTGTACTTTGGTCAGTTGTGGGTCTCCATGTTAATTGTCATTGCCTATGAATAGATGAACCTTAAAGATGCACTATTTTCGAAATAATGAAAAATCATTAAGAATCTGCTTCATACTGTGTCCATAAAAGATTGTTAGTTTTTACAAGAAGTGCTTTGGTTTATTATTTCAGAAGTGACACAAATGCTTAAAATTCGAGGTATAAAAACTCAGGCTGTCTCACACCACCATGATCTAAAACTCATACAATTTGGTACAAAGTTGCTTATAATAGCATCATGTTATTTGTTTTTGCTCTAAATAGATAATAGATAATAAAGTATAAACAACAACATATTTAAATATTAAACCAAATCTGTAATGAGAATATATGTTCTCTCTAATCGTATTACTGTCATTCATGCCATTCTTTGACAAAATAGAAATGAACTGAAGAAATAGTTCAGAGGTTAAGAGTCCTTGCTGTTCTTGAAGAGGACCACCAGCTCACCAGCCCAGTGAAACTCCAGCTCCAGGAATCCTGAAAGCTTCTTGTGGCCTCTATAGGCACTCAAATGCCTCTCTAAGTAAATGATAAGTAAATAAAAATATTCAAAAAGATATGAGACAAAAACAAGATGAGAAATGCTTTGTGCACCATGTCTAAACAGCTGAATGATTGTTCAGGAAATCTCAAGGACATTCTAAATGAAAAAAAAATAAAAATAGAGAAATAAAACACATGAGGAAACTTACATCAAGAAGTACTAACTACCTTGCCCATATCACCAAAATCAAGTGGTAAAAGTAATAACCAGGCCCAGGCAATTTGGTTGCAACACTGTATTTAAATCACCATTTAAAATTGCCCACAAATAAGAAAAAAAAGTAAAAGAACAAAAGAAAAGAATCACCCCCCCAAAAAAAAATTCATTATTGCTAACAAAACATACACATTAACTGACTACCATTTCTTACCTAAAGTGACTGATTTCATTTCCATTAACAGGTCTATTGCAACCCTGGAAAAACACCTAGTCTACTTTTCTTCCTTCATGGTTCATGAAAAATATGGTTCATTAAATACCAGAGAAAGTGATTGCTTAACTAAAAGGCAGTTGTGGTACAGGAAACTTTCATCTGAGAGAGTTGAGCCCGAGTCATTAGAACATACCAGGAGGGTCCAGACAGGTGACCACTGATGGATATAGGAAGTAGTACCTGTTAGAGGCTCCAATTTCTTGGAAATGAAAACATGTGCTAGACACACTATACCAGTATCTGAAACACCAGGGAGCTATTTAAAGTGGCAGTGACACAGCAATGCAGACTCCCTATAGTAAAAAACACTGATTACATTTCTGTAATAGAAAGAATGCTAGATCAAAAAAAACCACAAGAACCCCTGTGAGTGTGGATTTCTGGTTACACAGGTCACTTTCAACTCCAGAAGCCTCTCTCCACCCTCACAGATGACTATAATTCCCTGCCACAAGGAAATGACAGGCACTCTACTAAGATATCCTGTCTGTCAATCCTTAATTCTCCACTCACTGAAGCAAGTTTACTAAATACCATAAGCAGTCAGGAGCTGTGGATGCCACCTCTCATATGATAGACACTTACTAATGTTTGTCCCTTCTGTTTTGACCAAAGAATCAGAAACAACATATGACTTACCCACAGAGAATACAGATAAAACCTCTAATACCTGTCCCCATATTTCTTTCAGGGACTACATCCTACTTAGAGCACCAGCCATACCCACTGGCTATCTGAGGGATTGGATAGATTTTTAATAAATCTCTTACTCAAAATGGCAATTGTGTCTGTGTCCCTAAAAATATAAGTCGGTAAACTAAGCATGCTCAGTTGAGGAGTACCTTCCTTAGTATGCTGAGACTAAAGTTATAAATTAAAAGGCAGTAAACAATTTTTTTTTTCTGTGCACTTAGTCCAAGTTTTGGGTCATATGTATAAAAAATGAAAATGATAAGAAGAAAAATGCTTCTGGACATGCTCACCTTGTATCAGAAAAATTTAGCTGAAAGCATAGAAGAAATACTTTGAGGGTATATCAATTAGAAATCTGTGCCTGAGTGTGCCTTTAGCAGAATCAGGTAAAATATAAGAAAACAGCACCATTCTGTTCCTCTTAATGTGGCAGAATTAAGTAGTTTAGAACAGAAAATAACTGACATTATCAGGGCATAAGTTCCAAGTATGCCAGAGAAAATGAGGTTAGAAGGAATGCCTTCTTAACATACAAAGCAGAAACAAAATTAATGTCAGCTATCGGCATTCTGGAAAATTTATAAATTTATTGACATGCCAGGGAAAAACTCATGAATAAAAACCATACACTGTGATCTAAGTGTATGTATGCAAGTACTATTCTGAGACAACAGAAGAAATTGGATGAGTAGACAACAGAAAATGAAGTTTTATAAAAGATAAATGAAGCAAATTATTAATGCAGAAATTATCATGACTATTCTAAAATTGTTTCTTCCAGTTCAAAATGCTTTCTCCTAGAGGGAGGAAGGAGACTCTTAAAAATGAAGAAATAAGGCAAACATACAAGGCATAGAAAGTAAAAATTACAAGACATAGGCAACTCCTAAAACTTACAACCTTCACAAAACTGGAGCTCAAGATTACAAAATTTTCTTTAAGAAAATTACTGGTGAGAGAAGACTGTGTTTTGTATAAGGTTATAATTCCTTAGAGGAAGCTCTGTGGATGCAGCTTTTGAAAGTTGTCACTAAAAAGGATCCACCTTTCTATGACTCAGTTGCCACTGAATCACATTTGTACTTTTAGGTAACTTCAAAAAATTCATTGATGAACCAAAACAGACCTGAGTAAAATCATTTCATTGCTCAATCTACAGTGCACTGAGGTGAATGGATGTTTGCTAATTTCTCCCTATGGAAAGGGCACACAACACTTATGCATAAGAAAATGTGGAACTGACTGTTTGGTACCGAAACCTGTAAAGCAATACAAGTGCCTTCAGAGAAAGATGAAATAGGGCTCTGCCATTAATGGGCTTAATTTCAAGTCTTAATTTACAAATTAATTTTTAATAAAATATTTAATAAGTAACTGCTGGATGATGTTCTAGACTTAACATAGAGTCACAACAGGTCAAATTGCAGAGAATAAGCACTTCTGTAGTACTCAGCCCTAAATGAGGCATCTATGTGACAACTCCTATCCCATGAGGATCTGGAAACATCATAGAAGATGGGACAGAATAATTAGAAGAGCTTAAAAACTTCCAGAAGCTGTGGTTGCCTGAATAAGATCTTACAAGTAAACTTTTCACATGATGGAGGATGAACTCACAGTGTAATACTTAACTGAGGAGCTACTGAGAGCTGAAGGCTTCTGGGAGATGGGGAGCCAACTTCCTTCACTGTGGTAGTCCCTGATAAAATGATTATTCTCTCGTGAATTACACCATACCTGTACATACATAGGCAACACAAACTCAATTCAGTGGTGGTGGGGGGGTATTATTTTTCTTTTAAATGAATTTCTTAATGATGTTATTCATTTTGATGTTGTGGTAAATCTCCAACCCAAATATGACTGGTCAATGAAAACACAACTCAATAATTATGAATATATTCTGCAAGCCTAGATTGGACAGATTCATCACTTCACTACTCTATTCCCCAGCTATGAGACTCATAACTTGAGGGTTTTCCAGACCCTGTGTTTGTCCTTCTACCTCCTGCTTCCCTGACATCCTCCTCCCCACTCATTCTCCATCATTTTCTCTCTCCTCCCTCACTCTGCTCTCTTCCCACCAACCTTTATTTCTCCATCTCCCCTTCTTCTGCACAATTACTGGTTCCAGCCTTTATTTTACAAATTAAAATGGGCAGAAGGTTCACTAGAATTTACCTGTGCAATGATTCACTTCTCCTCTGCAGCCCTTCCCAGGAAAGGGAAATTAACATCAAAAAACAAGACTGAGGCTATCCATAACATTTTGATATAATACATTCTGGTTAGTCTCCGTCCATTTTTTATCTAAGTGAGTTTTCTTTAAAAGGAGTTGGAAATTAGGGGTTAGTTATGCAAGTAGTTGGATAAGAAGATTATATGATATAAATATACATTGTCCACATATATAAAATTACCAAAGATTATGTAAAAAGTAAATAATAAAGTATGTGGTAGTAGTATACTAGAACTATACAATATTTCTCATCACACATGCTTAATAAATAATGGCAGAATTTGTCAGGGCATCTTGAGATCAGCATGTGAATTTATATTGTTCTTGCAATGACTAACAATCCCACAATAATTAACTTAAAAGAGGAAAAATTTATTTTCATTACAGATCAAGATCTTTTCTTTATAATGGGGAAGGCAAACATCGGAGCAGGAGGCTGCTGGTCATACTGCATCTTCATTCAAGCAGTGGTGTGGAATCAGGCTATAAAACTGCAAGGCCCACCACCATAATCTACTTTTTTAGCAAGGTTCCAATCCTAGAATTTTCACAAGATTCCCCAATACCACCACCAACTCTAGGCCAAGTATACACACATATGAGCCTCTGAGAAACATTTCATATTGAAACCTCACCAGGGTACATACAACACTCAAAACTCAGATCAAGGCAGATTGCTACAATACCAAATATTTTCTAGAAAAAGTAGAATTAAGGTGAGGCACTCTATCACAACTCTCCATATGCCACAGTTCCACAGCACAGGTCTTCACATTACCATGTGATCTTCTCACACTACAGGAGCTGAGTTCACAGCAGGCAGAAACACAAAGCTGTTTGTTACTCAGTCATCTCCTTTGGAAAACATCTAGCACTACCAATGACAGCAGAGTGACCTGTCATAAGGCCACTTCCATTTTATGGGCAAAGAGCTCTCAGCTTGTGGAAAACATGAGAAGCACAATCAGAATGTTTAAACAGTAAAAAAGACAAGATTATCAGAAGAGCTAGAAAGTTAGCCCAGTCTATAAATTGCTCGCTTATAATCACAGCAATAAGGAAACAGGTGGATTCCTATGACTGGCTGACCAGTAAAGGTAGCCTACTCAGAAAGTCCAGGATACTGAGAGACTATTTCCCCCAAAAGTAAGATGAATAACCAAGATGAAACTTGAGCAATGACACTCAAGGTTATCTTGTGCACCTGCACATGGGTACATTCATACATACCCACCTACACAACATAGAAGCTCGTATACACATGTACATAGATATCTACACGAAAAGAACAAAACACTGTTCATAGGAAATATCTGGACATCAGCCCCAAAGCAAGCATTACTGTCACAGTGTGAAAGCTCAGATTAAAAGGAACACCTGACTTTTGTCCCAGAAGGACAAATGATGAATGTTCCATACACAGAAAAAAAAAAAAGGTTGCCAAGAGACAGATGGTGCTTCTTGGCATTTCAGGACACCCAAGAAGATAAAATGCTTCATATGAAATCTAAGAGCCAGCCACTTGGAATGTTTTGTTTGGCTTATAAATGAATGAAGAAAGGAAAGGTTTTCCCAGGAGGGAGGAAGCTTTCTAATCAACTTTCAAAGCTAGAAGGGACATTAGCAATCAACCATGCACCAATAACTGAGCAACTAAGTAAGGCCAAAGGTGTAAAGTAGCCAGAGATACTCAACTACAGAAGGTAATGCCTCTGGTTGTACTTCCCAGAGAACAAGCAAAAGTGCGGTTTAGGTGGTGAAGTGTGTGTGTGTGTGTGTGTGTGTGTGTGTGTGTGTGTGTGTGTGTGTCTGTCTGTGTGTGTCTGTGTGTGTGTATGTTTTCAGTGTAAAGGTTGTTTATGTAGGGAAACATTACAAGAGTCAGGATTTGGTGTCATATATTATTATTTGGAGTAACCTAAATCTATGTTTGAGGGTCTTATTTGGCTTCGGAATAAATGATTTCTCATTCTCTTTGAAGTGAGAGCTGTAATTTTATCTAGGCACTTTAATGCACATTGACTGAACATGTTTATCAGGCTTCACCATTGAGTGATCCCAAAGTCTCAAACATCAAGCTGGACATGCACAGTTCAACATGGACACTGCCCACAGAAATGGAATCCAATATCTGTAGAAGCTGCATGAGCTATGGCTATACTTTATGGTAGTATCAAAATGTAGGCATTGGAAGTATGTTTTATGGATGACAGGTACTCAATTAGATCCTCTAATCCTAAAGTACATTCTTTGTGGCACAGTATATAACAAAGTCCTTGTTCCTGAAAGTCTTAGAGGATGTCTGGCCTTCCTTTCACCATGAACTAAATATAGGCTCAAGATGCTAACAATCATCTCATTGAAAGCCAACACAGATCTGCAATGAATTCTTCTTTAGGTAGCAAAGGATCTTTGAGGGATAAAGGGTAGTGTGTGTGTGTGTGTGTGTTTGTGTGTGTGTGTGCTGGTTATATGTTGGAGGTGTGTATTTTATATATTCTTTGACAGTTTCATATATGTATACTATAGTTTTTTTTTCATTTTACCATATTGTTCTCTCTTATCTCCTTCCCCTTTTCCACTGAAACTTCTTTCCTTTAAAGTATCTCTACTACTATTATTTTTGTGTTTGTTACATGTATTATCCAGAGTTTAAGTACTGTTGAATGCATATAAGAAGTTAATTCTGGGAGTCTGGTAATGTTTTAGAAGTTACAACACTGAAGAAAATGACACAACCTCACCAAACAACCATTATCAGTCAACAGACCAACAGTAAAGGACTGGAGCCTCACAAGTTCCTCCCCAATCTATAATGAATTGTGCTGATATACAAATCTGTCAGAAGTAACCACAGCTCTACCAGCTTCTTAAATGCAGTGTCATATTATGTCAAATAAACCTTTTATTGACAGCATTCCTTGTTGTCTTATAACTTTTTCTGCACCTCATATGATTTTTTCCCTAAGCTTTAATGGTAAGGTATAGATTTTTAATCAGGACCATGTACTACTCCATCACTTATTCTTGTCATCTGGACAAGTTCTGAATCTCTGCATTAACTACTGGATATAGCATTAAGGAGCTTTTCTGATCAAGGCTAAAAAGCAATACTATTTTATGGTATGAACATGAGTATTTAGAAAGAAATTTCACAAAATGTTCACTTAGCAAAACCACAATATTACATCATTCTCTTAGGCATAAAACTCCATCCATGAGATCTAGACCAAATTTATACTATAAGGCCCAGGTTCCCTCTTATGAAGCAATCTTCAAATTCAACCAGAAAAAGGTTAATTGGCTCCACCATAATCTTGCCGTTATTGCATCAGTTGACACACACTGCCTGGAAAGTCAGTATTGCAGCTAGAGGTATTGAAGAAGAAAATTCCACCAGACCCCTCCCCTCCTGGAAAAGAAAGGTCATAGAATGCTTAGGCACCCCTCTTCTGCAGAAAGCAGAGGTTAATTAACATTCCTCGGAGCACAGGGTGTGGGAACTGACCTGTGGGTGGAGCAAGGGCCCAGAGCACATGGACAGCAGACCATTGGTTTCACGCAGACAAGGGAGGTCCTTGCTGCCTCATTCCCTAAAGATCAATCAGTTTAAAAAAAATTACACTCTTTGGCCAATCACATTGTGCCTAATGGCTGCTACACTTAGAGACTGTATAAATGTCCACTGAACAAACTGTGCAGGGTCACCTCTCCTTTGGGGATGCAAGATGGCCCCAGCATGCTGGAACATTAAAAATTCCACTTGCTTTTTGCAACGAGTCTTGTCTCCACATGGTTCACTCAGGGAGTCTCCAGTAAACTAAGGCTTTGCTCCCTAGAGTCTTACATTGTGACAGGAAGACAGTAAAGCAATTACTCCATCTTGTATGCTTTCTAAGATCTTTTCAGGTTTTTCTTGAATTTGATTTCCTTGATGGAGGAGAATTCCATGGAAAATTACTAAACTCTATTCTAGGAGCTAAAGGCCAAGATTCTCTGGTTAATTTACCTTAGCTTTCATTAAACTGCCTGCTTATAAAGAACTCCTCCAGCTAACTGGTTTTCTTACCTTATATTGAATGAATTGCTTCTGTGAAGCCTCCTTACAGATGCTGAGATGAATGCCAAGACATCTATTTTGCCTTCAGAAATTCTGTGTTCTGGACACTTGGGGTAACACTTAGGTCTGAAGAGCCTGAATGTAGCCCCCCTAGATGTAATAAAGACTTTCAATTGGCTCTAAGTTGTGTCTGAGCGGTCATCTCTTCTGGGTCCCCCAAAACAGGGAACAAGATTTTGTGGCTTTTCTCTGCTTTCAGAATGTTTTTAGAAAACATTTCAGACCCATGAAAGTTAAGATAGCAGGTAGGAAGCTTCCAGCTCAGTTAAAGCTTGGATCCTTTGTATTCTGTATTTGAAGTGTGTGATGTGGTCTTCAGGAACAGGGTCTGATCATGAAGGACTGATAGAAAATCAAGAGCAATGACAATAGCCTGTATTGTTTGGGGCACTCTGGGGCTCCATGACAAACAACTCGAGTAAAGTATCCTATATTTAGCACTGGAAATATTAGTTAATGAACTATGATTCTGGGAGAAACATTGTCCAACTCTGCAGAATACCTCCACTCAAACTCTTTTTTAATGATATTTCAATGAGCTTATAAGACAGATGGCTTCAAAAGTTTCTTTCATATATCTTTAGATCGAGTTACTCCACCTTGGTTTGTCCTCTTCCATATTCTACCATGCCATATACCTTGCTATTTTGAGACATTATCTCTCTCTAGTCTGGAACTTGCCAAGTAGACTAGGTTGATCAAACAGCTTAGTCCCAGGGTTTCTTCTGTCTCTGCCTTCCCAGTCCTGAGATTACAAGCACAAGTACACCAAGCTTTTCTGTTTTGGTTGCTTACAAGAGGAGCATTTGACAGACTGGAGATCCATGTTCTCAGACCCCAGAGGGAAATTTTAAATGCTATTGTTAACTGGAAGCTGAATTTCTTCATTCTTTTACACCTCAAGGGTAAATTTAATGGAAAGGATTTAATTGTGCCCATGAAAGAAAAGTTCTTTGCAGACAGATGGACCTGGATTCAGAATGGTATCTCAGCTGAGTTGCTGTTAATGAGTTCTAGCTGCCTGAAGGCAGATGTGCAAGCTTACACATTTTGTCATTGGCTGGAAAACAGACAGAAGACAGATTTATTTTGCCTCTCAGTTTTTAGCCCATGGTTATATGACTCATTGTATTGGACCTGATTCAAATGAGAACATCTTGGATTTGATTCTGCATGACAGAGCAGACTGTTCTCCTCATAGAAGCTGGCAACAGGCAGAATTAGGAGAAAGCCCTCTCCAAAGAAATGTTTTCTGTACTGTTCTTCCAGAAGATAGGCCTTACTTCTTAGTAATCCATCCAGTAAGAACTCATTAGGACATCAACCCTTTGAAGGGAATAGTGTATTTGCTTGTGGTAACTTGTCATAAGCTTACTTATGCCTCTGCTATTGCCTTGAAGAAGATGTGATCAGGCTAGCCTGGTGTGAACACAGGGACCAGTCTTCTCAGTTATTCTAACAGGGCCAGACCAGAAGAGTCTATACACAGTCAGTGATTACCAAGTGAGGAACTCATACAGTTACTCCAGACACCAGAACAGAAACCAATTGACAGGTTTTTTTTTGAAGGCCACTTAGATGTTAACTGTCACTTAGATGTTCTTACACATGAATATTGGGGAATGTTAGGTAATCCATTGTTATGCCTCGCACTGTGCCCTTCAAAGTCCAAACTCAATGCTGAAGCTTTAATACCAAGTACATTACAATCTGACAGTATTGGGAGACAGGACCTTCCTTCACAGAGGTATTTACATTCAAACGACGTCATTGGAGTGAGCCATGATCCAACCTGACTGAGACAGGCAGTTTCCATAGATAACTTAGAAACTAAGATCTACCCCCTCAACTCCTCACCTTCATTGTACTATGAATACAACTTCTCTTCATTCACAATATTTAGTTCTTTACCAACATCCACATTTGCAGGCATGGCCAAGCACATATGCATAAACATATGCACACATTCATTACCACACACACACACACACAAATATTTAAACTATGACTAGGAAATTGGTAATTTCTCCACATGAGTTAAAATGGACAGCTGGAAACCACATGGGTGTACTTTTTCACTCTGTTATAAAAACAAGAAAACAATAACAACAATAGTAAAAACACAGTCTATGTCCTACTTTCTTTAGACCTTTGTCTTTGCATAATATCCTTTTGTATAATATTTAGAAAATGTACACTCATTAAGCTCTGCAGCTCTTGTAAGCATAAATACATGGTAGTGTGTGTGTGAGAGAGAGAGAGAGAGAGAGAGAGAGAGAGAGAGAGAGAGAGAGAGAGACAGAGAGAGAGACAGAGAGAGAAAGAGAGAGAAAGAGATGAGTATGTGTACTTGCAGAGTATATTTTCATGTTCCCATAAGCACATGTGCTGAAGACAAAGATGGAGATTATGTGTCCTACTCTATGACTCTCTGCCCTTGAGACAGAATATTATCGAACCTTAAGCTTAAACTGCCAGCAAGCACAGTGAGCATCCTGTCCTTGACACTCTCAGCACTGTGGTTCTAGTTACACTGAGCCACGCTGGAATTTTTATGCAGGCACTGGGCTTCAAACTCCTCACTCTCAGCCAGCAAGATAGATCAGTCATTGAGCAATACCACTACCTCTCTATTATATTTCTTTAAATTGTTAACAGCACCATCCTGTCAGTAAGACAATGTACTTTCCTTTGCAGATAATCTGTGGCATCAATTGATTTGATGTCTTGCCTCAAATTGTTCTGAAGTATAAGGAGTTGTAGGTATAATTTTGCATCCACATAGAAATGTCAACACCACAAAAAATGCAAGCAACATCCATCTTCTGTTATGAAAGTAGGTTTAAGCTCATAGTTCTCCTGAAATGGCTTTAGGATTCCCTAATATATTTAACCATTTCATTGAAGATCATTGTGCCAGGAAATGCTAAAAATACCCATAGTTAACTTGTTTTTAAATTTTTAATTATTTTCATTAGTAATACACACAAATATACAGGATTATTCAAACCACACTTGAGTAGAGGAGGGGAAAAAAAGGAAGGATGGCTATACAGGAACTTTGTGGTTGTCACTTCTTATGCATCACATGTGAGTCACAAAATTCCCAAAAAGGGAGGATTCTCTCTACCTCAACTATGTTCTGAGGACTTGAATGTGCAATAAAAACAGACTAAAAGTCAGGTAGTATCTCTGAGAGAGGGCTAATAGTTCATCAGGTAGCTCAGAAGCTTCACATCATCATCAAGTGCCTGCTTACAATTCATCAAAGTTCTTAGCAGATAATCACTGGCCTTGAGCTGTATGCTACCCTGAAGTCTCAGCAGATGCATTCATTTTTTAAAAGCTTACGCTTTAGAATGTGTTGGACTATGTGCACTTGTCTCAAGGGTTTGCATAAGACCAAGATTTCAAAGCATAGACTTTGAAAAATACCTGAAAATCATATTTGCCTCAAAAGAGGTAAATAAGACCTTGAATGACTCAACACACCTTAACATCATCCATATACTATGTGGATGTAGGAACCCACAAAAAAAAAAAAAAAAAAAAAAAAAAAAAAAAAAACAGCATCTCAGTAGCTTGTGAGAGCTCATGATGTAAAAGTCAAACCTTAGCCCACCTGAATGGTGTGTTTCTAGGTATTATTAACTTATTCAGTTTTTAAATGCCCTCCCCAACAACAGTTTTTTATGAAGTTCTAAAATAGAAGTGATTAGGGCTCAACCAAGAAAAGAAGTATAGGCACTGCAACACCATATATGAAGGAGTAAATATCCAATAAGTAAAATAAAAGTTTTTATGGGCCAAGGTGTCACAGAAAGCATATGTCAACCCATCACCAAAGAATTAGATTCACTTCTGAGAAGAAGAAAAAAACAAACAAACAAAAACAAAAAACAAAACAACAAAACCAAAAAACAAACAAATACCCAAGGCTTCCAACAGGGAAGAAATAGAAAAAAAGAAAAGCTAACTTCACAGATGTCTTAGTTTCATTTTAGTTTCTGTGTTGAAACACCTTAAAAGAAACAAACCATGAAAGGTTTAATGTACTTTCTGTTCCAGGTTGTAGTCTTTCATTGCAGAATAATCATAATTCTAAAACTTGAGACAGCTAGTCACATGATACCTATAGTCAAGAGACAAGGGAGAATGAATTCATGCATATAAATCTGTGATCAGCATTGTCCATTCTTATAAAGTTCAGCATCCCATACATAGGCAATTATACTAACCATACTGGATGAGTCTTCCCATTTTAATTAAGGTAATCAAGATAATCCCCCAAAGACTTGGTCAAAATCCATTCTCCAGTGTGATTCTATGTTTTGTCAAGTTGACAATTAGCACTTACCATGGCAACTAGCAATCAGAAAAAAATGTGAATCAATACCATGGTGAAATTCCATCTCACCCCAATGAAATTGGCAGTCAATAGAAAAACATGTAATAACAAATATTGGAGAAGATGTGGACAAAATTCTAATCCTTACACACTGACAGTGGGGATGTGACCTAGTCCAATCACTACAGAGATTTCTCAAAACACTAAAAGTAGATCTTCCTTGTGACACAGTTGTACCAACCAGTCCTAAGATTCTAAGTCAACATATCACTGAGATATTTTCTTGTCAGTGTTTCTTTCAGTACTGACCAAAATCAAAAGAATGGATAAATTAAAGGTGGCATATATACACAATGAAATGTCTTCAGACAGAAAGAAACAAGTTATATCATTTTCTAAAAAAAAATACAGCTAGATATAATCATATTAAGTAATTTAATCCCATTTTAGGGAGATAAATATTGAATGTTTTCTCTTGTTGGTGGTCCTAGATTATATAAATATGCAAAATCACTTATGAGCATATGACATTAACTCATAAATAAACTGTCTAGAGGAATAAAGGAGATGGTGGGAGGTAAGGAGGACAGGAAAGGAGAAGTTATAAGGTAATGAAGAGAATGTGATGAAAATGTAATATATACATGTGTAAAGCATAGATAATAAATAAAAATACATAAATAAGAGAAACAAAAATACAAATATATAATTATTTAAGGAATGAAATCTATATTAATTAGTTATATAAAAAAAGGCAAAGTAAAACAGTAAGGCTTGGTGTTTTAACTCAAAAGTAAAATCAGACATTTATTTTTACATGATAACATCTTGTGTGACAAAGACAAAGGGAAATGGGTACTAAGATGTGCTATTGAGCAAGCACACAACAATGGCCATAAAGCATAACTCTGCAAAGTATATTGAGAGAGGTAAATGTGGACACCACAATTGGCCCCTACTATTTATAGGAAAGTTGATCTAAAACCAATCTCTGTGGCTGCTCAAGTGCTTGGAATTATAAGACCACAAGATCTGTATATTATCTACATATAACTTTCATATACTTAAGTCCTTTTAGATTACTTACAATACTTGATAAATGTGTATTACAATACATTGCTTAGGGAATGATGATGATGAAACATGCCTATTCATGTCCAGTTCAGGTGTAATTTTGCCAGATGTTGTACATCCAGAGATTGTTTAGTAAGAAGATTCAGAACACCAAAATGCAGAAGACACCTGCAATTCTTCTGGAAATGTTTCCTAAGGAGATAATTATGAATGCCACATTCAGCGTCAAGAATTCTTTCTGCAGTAATGTTTTCCTTCTTGTTTATGTTGTTGTTGCTGTTCTATATAATAAAAGTTGGAAACAGTCTAAATCTCCAAAAGTAGTTAATAAATTATAAACACAACACACAAGTATGCAAGCACAAAAAGCTCTGTAAAATACTTTTATTCATATAGGAAAATAGTCACAATATGTTAAGTATAAAAAAGAAATTGCTATATAAGGGCTGGAGAGATTACTCAAAGTTTAGAGCATTCACTGCTCCTGTAGTAGATCTTTCCATCTTTGAATACCCACATCACAGTCACAAGCATGTGAAATATCAGTTCCCAAGAACCTGACACTTGTTCTCTGGCCCCCAGGGGCATATGTGCTCATACATACATATATAAAAACATACATACATTCATACATACATGTGAGCAAACATTTATATACATAAAACTCAAACTCAGAAATTAAAAAAAAATAGATTATGCAAGGGTTGGATAAACAACCTGGTCAGTACCATGTCTGCTACACAAACATGAAAACATGAGTTCAAGGACCCACATAAACCTGAGTATGATGGTACACATCTGAAAACCTAAAGCAGAGAAGGCAAGGATCCCTAGGAAGATCTGGGACTGCCTGCTGAACCAGTAAATGAACCTGTCAGAGAAAACAAGGTAGTTCCTGAAGAATATCATCTAAGGTCATTCTGTGACCGCTTGTATACATGTATACACATGCACATGTACCTGTCTATGTCCACATATACCTCTGCCCATATACACACAAAATAATAAATTACTATATTGTGTTCTAATTTTATAAGTGTAGACAAATGTCCTCTCTCTCTCTCTCTCTCTCTCTCTCTCTCTACACATGTGTGTATGTGTGTGTGTGTCCTCGGTATGTGTCTGTATGTGTATTGTGTATTGTGTGTTTATGTGTGTGTGTGTGTATGAAAGAAAGAGAGAGAGAGAGAGAGAGAGAGAGAGAGAGAGAGAGAGAGAGAGAGAAATATCTGTGTATACTCTGATTGTGTAACAAGATCTGGAAAGAAATGTGTCAATGATGTGTGGATAGAGCTTCTGTCTAGATGGACATGTTATGAATAGGTTAAAGTATTTTGCACATGTCTGCATTTTCTGATGTTTCTGTAGTAAGGCTTTAAAAGGCAATTTTAAGCATACTAGTTCTAGTGAGTGAGGCAGAAGTTTATAGGTGGAAAACACATGAGCAAAGTCTCAATACATAGAAACAAAGGTTGAGCAAGGAAGAAAGAAAGAATACCAGTCAGATGGTAGAAGAAGGGCCCTCACCAGTTAGGGTTAGAAAAATCACCAAAAGCCACATGAATGTGAAAGAATCCCCACTTGACTACAGCTGGTCTTCTCAGCCCACTGCTCTCCAGAACAGACTTTAACCCAGTCCCTTACAGTACAAGGCAATGGCAGCACTCACAAAATCCCAAGCCTAAGCGCGTTGCTGTTAGTGCAGTGCTGAGTTCTGGGCACCAAAGACTAAGGTGGATGATCAAGAAGTGAATAGAACATCATATGTGTCTGCTGAGTACCAGCAACCTAGCTGGGTAGTCTGAGGACTCAGCCACACAGAAAAGTTCTGTGAAATGTGATTTGTGTGTTCATATGTGCATGTATGTGTGTGTAAATATATCTATGTATAGGGCTATGTGTGTATGTGTGTTTGCCTATGTGTATATCAGTGTTTGTGTTGGGTATGTGTCTATGTATTTGTGTCTGCATGGGTGTGTATGTCTATGTATGTGTGTATGTTTATGTGTGTTGTGTGTGCATGTGTCTATGTGTGTCTATCTGTGTCAGTCACTGTGGCTGTATCTGTCTGTCTGTTTCTCTCTCTCTCTCCTCTCTCTCTCTCTCTCTCTCTCTCTCTCTCTCTCTCTCTCTCTCTCTCTCTCTCTCTCTCTCTCATGTGTGTGTGTGTGTTTGTGTGTGTGTTTGCCAGAACTAAAACACCCCTATCAGTCTGATTCTGCAATGGTTTTTGAGAGAGGGTCACTTGGTTTTACCTAGAACTTGACTATTAGACTTGACTAGCTGGATAGTAAGCCTCAGGGATTTGCTGATCTGTATACCTCTGAACACTGGAATTCCAGACAAGTGCCTAGTTTGTGGTTGGGGGAGCAACACATGTGTGCATGTAAGACCTGAGGTCAACACTGTTAGGTAAATTCTAACTTCTATATTGAGGTGTGCCCTCCACACTCATCCCCATCTTCTGTGGCTATGATGACATGGGGCATGACTGAGGATATGACTTTCTTAACAGGTTTGAAGGAACACAGTAGGTATCCAGAAGAATTCATGTAGTCATGAGCCATTGCATTTGTCACATCCTGTCCTCCAGTCTCTGGTCCCCAGCAGGTCTCAAATATCCCCAAGGATGCTGCCACTGGAGCAGGGACCACACCAGAGAACCCCTGTACCAATGCTATTGTTTCCAACAAAGGTAGAATAAATGTTTGGGTGTGTGGTGGTCAGCAATTGCAATTCTCCTGGGAGGCTCTGTCTAAAAAGCCCTAGAAATAGGAACATATTTTAAACAGTCGAGGCAGGGAAATGGATGTATATTCCATGCACTTAAAAAGTGTACGGGGACTAAAAAAGTAATTCCATCAGCAAAGCACATGCCCTACAAGCATGAAGACCAGAGTCCAAACAAGCATAGTGACACACACTTGTAATCCCAGGGATAATAAAGGAGAAAGGCTTTCTTTGTAAATTGCCTATAATCTCCCCCTTACTGTTTATATTCAAATGAAAGCAATTATAGGGCAGAAGCCTACTGAGAAATCTGATATCTACATAAAATTAACACAATAAGATCTGAAAACAACTGCATTTATGAAGCAGCCAGCCACACAATAAGGTGACAGACAAGCCAGGTAGATTCTTAGAGTTGCTAGCAAGCCCGTCTGGCCTACTTCTTGGACTCAGGACCAATGAACATTCTTGTCTAAAAAGTAAAATAAACTTTAAAAATTATTCTACTATAGACAAAAGAGTTCCTGTTCAGTTGCTTCTATTAAGCTGAAACCTGAGTCTGAGTAACCAACACACACACACACGGTATATCAAATTCATATAGATAAAGGTTTGCTGAAATAGATCTTTGCCTGTTGCTTCTTTGGTGCCAACTGGGTAAGCAAGTTCAGGTTCAGAAGCCATACAACCCACAAATATTTGTCATGTGAGTCTTAAGAGAAAAATACTTTTCTAAGATAAAACCTTTATGGGCCCCTGAAAATGAAAGAACACCCACTCACTGTTTGGTTCCTACCCCCTTAGTCTTATTCTCTGAGTCAACCATAAAATGGGTGTTTTATAAGGAATCACATTCTCAATATTTATGTATTAATAAAATGATAAGAAAAGCTGGAGAGATGTATCAATGGCTAAAAGCACTAACCATTTTTGTAGAGGAACCAGATTCGGTTCCTACAACTCGCACCAAACAACTCACATTTCTCTGTCACTCCAGTTCCAGGGGGTCCAAAGCACCCTGTCCTTTACAAGCATCTATTCATATATAGTACACATAAGCTCCCCCCACACACAAACATTATTAAAAATAAATAAGAAATAAATATTTACTAAATAAATTAAATAAAGGGGAAAGCTACTGCTTTTCAAAATGGATGTAATCTCTCTTCTTCTGTCTGTTCTTAAATGCAAGCAACTTTAGGGCAGAAGCCTGCTAAGAAGAGTGACAATTTATACACAATTTTAAAAAGAGCTCTGAGCAAACATGTCTATGAAAGCAGCTATGTAGCTAGAGAGTCACAAATAGAAAGTGGGGGAGGGGGAGCAAAGGGGCAGGGGTGTTTATCTCCAAACCTGCGATTCTTAGTTGGTATTCCTCATTTGCGTTTAAATGATTATTCATTATTGGACAAATTAGCTCAAGCTTTTTCCATGAGAAAAAGGGGAGAGGAAAAACTGCACACTATGGAGGAAAATCTCTACAAGAGTCACAAAGTGATAAATGCCCTGAAGCCTGTTTATAAATGCAGGGGGTGAGACAGAATTTTAATGAACTGTTCCACATAATCTAGTGGTTAATGATCCGTAAGAACCCTTGTCAATGGCAGTGATTGTGAACTAACTCTTTCAACTTCAAGATCAATATGAGTATACACAGCTCTCAGTTACCCCAAAGGGCACTCTGGGTAGAGAAATGATTGTCAGAGGCTACATAAATTATGCATCACAGCTGTAAGACCAAAGTCTGCTTTGTGTTTATCTCCTTCTGTTTAAGTCCATATTTCAAACAAAGGGAGCCCATGACTCTTTGGAGATCAAACCACACTGCTCCTATACAATGCTGCTACAAAAATGATTAAATTGTTCTAAAGATATCTCTGGTTTTTAGAAGCTATGTAGGTTTGCCTGCTGGTGTGAACCCCTGGGAAGGTGGAAAGTTCAGATAGCTTGAACTCTTGATTTTCAAAGACAATCATAGTGGACTATTAACTGTGAGTTATTTTAGAGTCATAGGGATCTTATTAATTCTGCCTTGTATAATAACTCTTGTTCTCAACCACCAGAGACCATGTGTATGTGAGTGTGGGTGCACTAGCAACAACGTCAGACAACTACCTCAGGAATTAGTCTTCAAATGCCACCTCATTTTTGATTGCTGTTGTTGTTTAATTTATTTATTAAATTATATATCCCAATATCAGCCCCAACTCTTCCCAGTAAACCTAGTAATGCTAGCTCTTTCCAGGTTCCACCACTGTCTCCTTTGAAAAGGGGAAATCCCACTCTGGGTCTCAAACTCCAACCCCACTAATCTCTACCCCTGAACACCAAGTTGCTCTGGAACTAGGCAAATCCTCCCCTACTGATGCTAGAAAAGGTGCTTCATTTGGGAAAGTAGGATCCATAGGCAAGCAAGAAATAGGCTCAGGGTCAGGTTCTCCTCTAGTTGTTCAGGGACCCTCATGAAGAAGACCAAGCTGCTCATATTCTGCATTTGTGCAGGGGGCTAGGTTCAGCCCATGCTTGCTCTTTGGTGGGTGATTCAGTCTCTGGGAGCCCTTAAAAGTCCAGGTTAGTGGACTTTGATGGTCTTGTGGAGTCCCTGTCCTCCTTGGGTCCCACAATCCCCCAAACTTCTTTTGTATCAATCGCTTGTTTTTATTTGCATACTCCAGACCAGCTGGCCCCCAACTTTCCTGGTCTTCTCCATTTTCCACCTCTCATCTCCTTATAGGAACACTAGAATTACAGACTCTTGCTACTGTGTCCAGCTTTTTATGTAGACTTTCAGGAACTGAACTCACATCCTCATTCTTCTACAGCAAGCACTTTTGCCAACAAAGCCCAATCACTAGACCCATAATAACCCTCTTACCTGTTCTTAGTTTTCTGGATACAGATAGTCACATTCTTCCTCTGAAATCTGTGTTTTGCAATTATATTGTCTATTTCTACTACCCGGAGTCATAACTAAGAAGATATAGTTGTCACTATGGTCCAAATGCCTCCAAATATAAAAGAACCCAGGTAGACAAAAACAATTATTAAAGTCTGGAAATGAAAAGGAACAGACATAGTTTAGTGAGTAAGAAATAGCACTGTTGTTGTAAACAGAATGATATGATGGGGGAGACCAGAAGAACCTTCAAAGAAATAACATGAACAAAGGAAAAGAGCTGCTAGAAGTTCCACTGTTCATGTTTTACTCTAGGGTAGCCTACCTGACAAGGATCATGGAGGATAGATGTACTGGATCAAACCATAGACTGGAGGCTGTGAAGCCACAGTACAGAATAGCTTCTGAACTCTCTGGCCTACAAGAAGTAGGGTAGCCTGATTTATTCAAGCTTTGTGATCTGGGCACTTAGAATGACCAGTCTCTTAAAGGGGCAGACAATGCCCTAACAAAGAAAAAGTAAATAAATTTCTATAAGCAATTGTTGTTGTTCAAATGAAGTCTGTCCCCAAGAGTTGCCTGGTTAGAGGCAGATGACTCCAAGTGAGGTGATTTTGATAGATGGTGGAACCTTTAATAGGGAGCACTTCATTATATGACAGTATTTTTTTCCTTCTCACATGATGCTGTTTTGTAGTTTGCTCAGAAGCATGGCAACTAGAACAAACCACTTCAATACTAGCCAAGTTTATAGTACTGGTGGTTTAGCTACTGACACACCCTAGTAGATGGAGGAGTGCACTGTCAAAAAACCCTTATCTCTGAGTCCAGCTGCTCCCCCAGTCCTTTGCTCAGCTGCAAGTGATCTTGGGGAATACTAGATATATAAAACGTGGAAGGTTAATTGAATGATGGTCTATCTGATACAACTTGCATGAGGATGTCATCCAAGATGAGGTAGGATTTTATGGTGATCCAGCCATTTCATCTCTCACATGAGACTTGTATATTAGCCCACACATTTTCTGTAAAGAAGATCTATTAAGCTCATTGGTCTCTATAAGTTGAACTTTAGTGAAATTATAATTTAGACTGTCATTGGTGCCCATGTGGAGAGAATGAATATTTACTGAATCTCTTCTGGAAAAGTTAATGCAAAAATCCCAGTGAGTGGTAATAAAATCATCATGGTAATGTCTTCTGAAGAAATTAATGCTGGTCTTTAGGTGAATCAGTTTTCACCAAATGTAGTTTGTTTAAAGTGTCCTATGTGGTTTAAATGAGAAATGTCCCCAAATACACTTATGTATTTTAAAATTTGGTCCCCAGCTGGTGGTGGAATTTGAGGAGGTTTGGAGGTTGAATTTGATTGAGGAAATATGTCACTGAGGACAGGCTTTCAGGATGTATAGACTGTCTATATTTCTGACTTGTTCTCTCTAATTCCTGTGTGTAGTGAAAATATGAACTCTCACCTTCCTGGTCTGGCCACCATGCTGCTTTGTTACATGCTGCCCTGCAATTTTAAACTCTCACCTTCTGGAACCATAAGGTAAAATAAGCTTTCTTCCTTAAGTTGCTTTTGGTCAAGGTATTTTGTCAGAGCAACAGAAAGGTAACTAATACAGAGAGCAAGCCTTGATCAGAGAAGGTTCAGTAGGAAACAGCAAACTTGAGAACCTGAGCTTAAGGATTCACTGCATCCATATAGTGTAAGTGTTATAGCTCTGATGGAGAAAAGTTTCCCTATTGTAATTTTTAGATCTCTAGGCACTAGGGAGCCAAGGAATACCACAAAGTCACACAAGATATTTATTGAGACAGACACAAGAGGGTGGCTGCCTCTGCTTGGCCACAAGCAGGAGGGAGGTAAGCCAGAGACAGGCTTATATATGACTTCCTGAGACAGGATTGTTCAAGAATGGAGATTTCCAAGGTGAGGATTGATGAGATTTCAAACCAAGCTCCCGAATTTGTGGTATTTTAAAGTCAGGATTGCTGAGTTTTTATGCTCATGGATTAGTAAATTTGGCGTTTCAGGGATTTGAGGGTTAGGGTGGCTTTCAACCCCAGATGTAGGTTTGGACTTTTTATCCTACTTGCAGTGTTTCTGTAACCCAGCACTGAGGAGGATGAGAGACAAATACAGAAAGAGTGCTGGGGCTTTCTGGCTGGTGACTTTAAAAAAAAGAAGTGAGCTCTGAGTACAGTAAGATAAACTATGTTGTGGTAATAAGAAAGAGAGTGTTAAAAGAGGACACTAAATGCTTGATATCTCTGCATTTGGGTGCATGGGGACATGTGCCCTTAAGCATGAATGTGTACATAGAGGAAGAGATAGTGACACTGACCTTCACCCTGCCTCCTTCTTATCTTACCATTTGTTCTCTCTCTCTCTCTCTCTCTCTCTCTCTCTCTCTCTCTCTCTCTCTCTGTCTGTATGTGTGTCTGTGACACTCTCACTATGTGTGTGTGTTGTTGTGTGCATATGTATGTGTGTGTCTGTGTGTGTTTGTGTACATATAGGTAAACTTGTGTATGCAAATATCCATGTATGTGAATGTGTACGAGATCTGAAGGACATCACCTGGTGTTATTCTTCAGGCATCATCTATCATGTGGGTTTTGCTTTGCTTTTTGAGGCAGAGTCTCTCCCTAACTCAGAACTGACAACTAGCCAGTAAGCCTCAGAGATCCGTTTCTTTCTGCCTTCCTAGTAATGAGATTAGAAGCACGCACCACTGTATGGTTTTTGTTTTTTGTTTTGTTTTTATTTTTGTTTTCTGGCACAGAGACATGTGCTAGAGGGGCAAAAAGTACCACAAAATCACACCATGCAACAAAACTCCCACAAGAGATTTATTGGAGATAAGAATAGAACAGTGGCTGCCACTGAAGAGGAAGAGAAACAACAGAGGGCTGAATGGAAAGAAGGACTTTTGTGGGGTTCTTGGAGCATGAACAATGAATATAGTGGAAAAATATAGTTTTCATAGGAAACATAATCTGGTCATTTAGGCAGAGTCACAAAGGCAGAGATTGCCAAGTTTCAGAGCCAGAAGCAGGGTGTTTCTTCATGGCCCCTTTACTCTATAACCACTGTATTTGGAACTTCTTATATAGGTTCTAGGGAATGAACTCAGGTCCTCACATATGCAAGTTTTACTGATTAAACCACCTTTGAGCCTTACTTAAATGTGGGGAATGAAGATATCTTAGACTCTCTCCTTTGCATCACATTTAGAATTCTGTCTGGCTTTCTAAGTCGTTGATTATTTTCTCTTCCTGTCTAAATCAACTCCATACCCAGCCTTTCATTGGCTTGGTCCCAGAAACAACTGTTTATCACTGCTTGAGGTTATTAAAGCCTCATCAGAAAGAAAGCATAATACATGGAAGCTGGAATGCCCACTACCTTTGGAGAACTCACCAGAGAGGGAACTGAATAAGAAAGTATAATTTATGGCACACAGAAGCACAGGACATAGCACTCTACCACCTGGTGTGGAGAAACAGGGCCTGAACTGAAGTGCAAGAATATTAGCATTCATGCACTTACACAGCGAATCCCTCCACATTGAAGCTATCACTCCTGGAGGGAAGAAAGAAAAATTGTAAGACTAAGGAGGTAAATGAAACAGAAGTAAGCAAAGCTTTCATGTCTCCCAAGCTCCTAAAAGTTAGGAGTTTCATTAGGACTCTCTCCATGGCTATGGACATAGGATCCAAATGCTGCAGTATGGAGATTGTCTATCTGCAGCTGGATGCAGATTGAGCAGAGGACTGTAGGGATGAAGATGTTTGACTCTTCACTCATGCTGTATGGACTGTTTGTAAATGTGCCTTCCTAATCATTTATGCTTAGTATTAACTCATCACCTATTCTTTTATAAGTAATCTCAGTAAACTCATTGGTTCACTAAGCTAGAAGTGAGTAAACTTGTTTCTCTTGTATGAGATAAGTAGATGTTTGTTCATGAATCCCTAGGAAAATCATACATCAGCATGATACATTCAAAGAGACACCATGTCAAATATAGAGAGAGCAGTAGTTCTGAGCTTGAGCTAGAAGATGATGAAGTAATAGTGTAAAGCAGGAGCCAGCACATGGGGCATCTCCTGAGCCCAAAACAAACAAACAAACAAAACAAACAAAAATCAAAACAAACAAAAAAAATCAAAAAGTCCATTTCCATTATAAAGTAAATCAAATACCAGAAATGATTTTGTACTGGTAGATTTGCATTCCACAGATCATCTTAGCAGAAGTAGGGAGGTCATAGAGGAACACAACTTAGAGGAAAGTTCTGGAACTGCCATGATAATGGTAGTGATGGTAACTGTGAGATGACAGTGTCCATGATGGTGAAGATGAAGACACAGACACAAAGAAGCTGATGTCAGCATGAAGGTTGGGAGTTCAAAAGTGGGAACAGGAGGTTACTTGAGCTGCATCAAAGGATGTGATAGTTGACAAAGCTCAAGTGAAGAGGAATGAAAATTTACTGATGCACATTTCTTCCTCTGCATTTTTCCCCAGGTGCTTCCAGAATGCAATGCCCACTTCACCCACATCCCTGGGATGGCTCTTACCTGCCTTGGAATCTGCCCTTGACAACTTGTACTATGTCACTCTTTCTTTTCTCCACCTCACTAGCTGATGACCACCCATCTGGAAATCAACAAGCAACATTGCAATTTCTACATTTCTCTGTGGTTTTGTCCTGGATAGACTTGTCAGCATGGCCTCCTACTTGACACTGCTTCTAAAGCCTGTTTACTGCTCTCAGTGTCAATTCATGCCCATTTTTATCTATAAGTATTACTTCTCAATATCAATGTTGCAATCATGATTGTCTATAAAATCAGAACTATTTTCTAAAGGTTTTCATTTTAATAATAACTATGTGCATTCAATGACAGGTGCCCTCATAGATCAGAGCAAAGTGTCAAAATGTCTCAAAACTGCTTATTATCCAATGCATTCAATTCAATGGCATGGGGGAATTAATGTGACAAGCAATATCCTCACTCTGTAATAAATTATAAACAGTAGGGAAAGGGGGCAATTTTATTTTACAATCCTTCAGTACTAGGAAAATAAATATAGTGCCTTTTGGCACAAAATCATGGTTTTTACATCCCTGGTTAAAATTCGCCATTTTCTTTACTCCTCAATGGCTGAGTACTTCAGGAAGGCACAATCTCTCCAGGATTTAGTATAGCTCCTCCCCCAAATTTTTGGTTCAAGACAGAGAGCCTTTTCTAGTGTCTATCCGGGAGCTTGAGATTATCTTCCTCTCTTGATATCTCAGTCAGAAAGATGGAAAATTTTAAACCCAAGATAAACTAAAGTGTCAGGGTAAACAGGTACCAACTACCTACTAAGGAAAATGGGGCCTAGTAGTTACTGATTGGCTGCTATTGTTTGATGATCTTGAAGTCTAACAAATGCACTCACACTGACAACAACCCATAATGATTTATTTCTCATGATAATAAACTTGCTCCAAATTTTCTCAGGATAAAGAAAACATAAAAGACAGAAATGCAATTGTACTAAGCCAAACCCACATAATCTGCCCACATTGCATCCACAGTTCATTCGGAAAGAGCATAAACTATGCCATTTTCATTTAACAGTGCAACACAAAACCTGACCCAATTTTAAGAATCAGAGTTAGGATCAGTTCAGATCTCTAGAACGCAAGAAAATGCTAGAGAGATATGGTACATACATCTAAACCTAACAACACTGGATGTGGAGATAGGAGATCCCTCCAGCAAGCGGCTAGCTAGTAGAGTAAAATTATCAGTATGTTAGGAAAGAAAGGACTGGGAAAGACACTGGACACCAACCTCTAGTAGTCACACATATACACACTGATGTGACCACATGCATACACACATACATGCACACACATAGATCATACACATGCATGTATCAAAAAATTAAAGCTTTGCAGCAGTGAGACTATGAGTTTGAAGCTGTGCTCACTAATGAAATTGTCATTACATAGACTACTGACCACTGATTCCAGATCATTCTACAATGAATTTCACTGAGTCTAAATGAAGCATGATTCTTCCATAATCAAGTAGCATTGTCTAGACACAAGCTAATTCAAAAGCTTCTTAATATAGAAACCTTGAGTGTATGAGTCTCTGGTATGTGCAGTATTTGTGTGCATATGGTATGTGTGGTGTGTGTATATGTGTGTGTATTATATATGGTCTGCATGTTTTGTGTGTATACTGGGTATGAATATGTTATGTGTTGTGCATATGTGTTATGAGTGGTGTGTGTTTCTGACTTGGGGCTTAGAGTTGTACAGTGAATGGAAAAAGCAGCACTTTTCATCAAGTTGGCCTGACTACAAAACCTGTGCTTCTACTCTGACATCATCTCTTTGGGCCCATGAAGTTTAGGCTTCAGGACTGCTAGAACTCAGGAGGCAGAGACAGGAAGGTCTCTAAGGCTCTCTGGCCAGCCAACATAAACAAGTCAAAAAGACACACACACACACAGAGAGAGAGAGAGAGAGAGAGAGAGAGAGAGAGAGAGAGAGAGAGAGAGAATATTCCAAAAAAAGTATAATTAAAGACTAAAGATGACAACTGACATCAACTTCTACCCTCCATACACTCATGAGCATGTGTACATATGCACCTTTACACACACACACACACACACATACACACACACAATTTGTTAGAAATGACTGAATATACAACCTATGGTGAGAAGTAGGTTGGTGATTAAAATTCTATGCTACAGGTTAACTTCACAATGATGTTAGAAAGTACTGAATAATTCTCATTAAGTTCTTTGGACATCTCTGTCTTCCAGCAGCCTCCCAGAGATGCCGGGTCCCCTGGCCTATCCATGGCAAGAACACTATTACGTAGAGTATATTCTATCCAGACTGTAGTCCTTAGTATTCCCCTTCCACTTACTCAGATCTTGTTTCCTACCCAGAACCCATTTTGCACTCTGCACTTATACCAGAGCCTAGTTTCTTTCTCTACTGTAGTGAGCCCTTCACTGATAGTCTAGACAAAGTGATTTCTCTCCCTGCCCTCTCCCCATTTGTGTGTGCAGGTGTGAGTGAGGGTGCATGTGTTGGTGTATGTAACTTCTTTTTTTATTATTATTAAAAACAAAATTTTCATGCAATGTTTTCTGACCATCATCTTCTTTACCTCATCATCTCTCACAGTCTCCTTTCTCCTCCAAATCCATACCTTCTTTTCTCTTTTATCTCTGTTTTAATAATACAAACAGGTACATTGAAAAATCACAAAAGAGCATAGATGATATGTACTCACTGATAAGTGGATATTAGCCCCCAAAACTCATAATACAACTCACAGATACAACTAACATACAACTCACAGATCACATGAAGATCAAGAAGAAGGAAGACCAAAGTATAAATGCTTCAGTTTTTAGAAAGAGTAACAAAACACTGACAGGAGCAAGTAAGGAAATGTGGAGCAGAGACTGGAGGAGGGGCTGTCTGGAGACTCTTCCACCTGGGATCCAGCCAATGTGCAGTAGTCACCATATGCAAGCCCTGTTGTAGATTCCAGGAAGTGCATGCTGACCAGAGCCCGATATACCTGTCTCCTGAGAGGTTCTGCCAGAGATGGGTGCTCGTAGCCAACCATTGAACTGATCATGGGGTCCCCAATGGAGGAGGTGAAAGGAAGACTGAAGGGGCTTAAAGGGCTTGCGGCTTCATTGAAAGAGCGACAATACCAACCAACTAGAGCTCCCATGGTCTAAACCAGCAGCCTGGAAACATGATTGGAGGGACCCACGGCTCCAGCTCTATATGTACTGGAGAATGGCCTTGTCTGGCATTGGTAGAAGAGGAAGTTCTTGTACCCTTGAAGGCTGAAAGCCCCAGTGTGGGGGAACTTGTGGGTGGGGAAGGGAGAGTGGGTGGATGGGTGGAGGCACATCCTCATAGAAGTAGCAGGATAGGGGACAGAATAAAGGATTTCTGGAGAGGGGGAATGGTGAAAGGGGATAATATCTGAAATGTAAATAAATAAAATATCCCATAAAAATAATTCTTAAAAAAAGGCAAAAGAGTAAAAAAAAAAAAAAAAGGATAAAACAAAATGAACAATCTAGCAAACAAAAATTGAAAAGAAACAAAGAAAACATATGAAGAAAAAAATTCATAAAAACACAAAATCAGTGTTCATAATATAAAATAAAAAGACCAGTAAAGAAAGAAGAAGATGATGGAGGAGGAGGAGGAGGAGGAGGAGGAGGAGGAGGAGGAGGAGGAGGAGGAGGAGGAGGAGGAGGAGAAGGAGAAGGAGAAGGAGAAGGAGAAGGAGAAGGAGAAGAAGAAGAAGAAGAAGAAGAAGAAGAAGAAGAACAAGAATAAGAAGAAGAATAAGAAGAAGAACAAAAATAAGAAGAAGAACAAGACTAAGAAGAAGAATAAAACTAAGAAGAAGAAGAAGAAGAAGAAGAAGACAAAGAAGAAGAAGAAAACAAAGAAGAAGAAGAAGAAGAAGAAGAAGAAGAAGAAGAAGAAGAAGAAGAAGAAGAAGAAGAAGAAGAACAACAACAACAACAACAACGAGAACAAAAAGAACAAGAAGAACAAGAACAAGAAGAACAAGAAGAACAAGAACAAAAACAAGAACAAGAACAAGAAGAGACACAATTACAAACAAGAACTTTTAAGCACACATATATTTCAAAATAGTAATTAAAGTGCAAATTTCTCTATAATGGCTTGTTTTGAAAGCATTTGCTCTATAATCTCTCTTATTATTGATGTTTTTTGAGACAGGATCTCTTGCAGCTTAGGCTGGCCTTCAACTTGCTACATAGCTGAGATCAACGCTGAGCTCCTGATCACCCTCTTTCCACCTTCCAAACACTGGGTTCATACCTGTGTGTCACTGAACCTTGATTGTGTACTCTGTGGCTCAAATCCTGAACTTCCTGCATTGTAGCCAACCACACTATAAACTGAGCCATATTCCCAGCCTCTATCTGTCACCTTTTGTTCAAAGTCAATACAAGTGGGACTGAATCAGTCCTCATAAAAAGATTTAGGCACAGAGAGGGCTAAAGGGTAGAGAAGAACTGATGGGAATTTCACAAAGAAATGACACTAATATGAAAAGCTTAGTGTTACTGTCACTGTGGATCATTCATTGAAGTGCTTATTGCCCAAACATGAAGTAGGTGGCACTCAGAAACCAAAGCATTAGCTGGCCTCACAAAAGCACCAGTGGCCTTTACCAGGAAAAGATGAATGATAGATGTATCTCCTTGTTGGAGCCAAGCTCATACAGTCAACTCAACCCACCACATTCTCCTTAAGGTAAAAGAAAGGAAAGAAGACTGCATCCTACCTTTTTTTTTTTTTTCTCAGCATTCATCTGGACATTATAAAAGGAAGATGAGGTGGGGTGGGCATCTTCTTTTAGCTGAAGTTTTTCTGGTGGTACAACACTGTGTATATACAAGAAAGGGTTATTCTCATAGGAGCTTGCCTTTCATTCCTATACTCATGGGCACACACATTTCGGCACTTCAAAACACACAGCTAATCAGTCTTCTCTCTCTCTTAAATAATAATTTATGAGCTGAGACCCACCAGTTCTTACCAGATGGTCTTTAAAGACTTGCATGTTGCAGCTGCTCAACCTGGTTTATAGTGAGATCCAGCCAAGGGCTATATGGCTGGAAGCCAGTCCTGACTCTTCTGCTTTCTTCTTGGTTCTCTCTTGAGGTAGCAGAGGGGAAAAGCCATGACAGGGAAAGACTTGGTTTTAGTAGATATTTAGCTTTGCTGCTTAGCAATAAAATGTTTATCTGTCTTAAATCTAAGTCACTTTGCTGCAGTAGCTGACATACCTGTCTGAGTTATTCTGATGTCAGAAACTAAAGTTTCTGGCATTTACCAGCTCATTGTAAAATTGCAGAGGTTTAAGTAAAGGGTTAACTGCTAGAGCCCTTTCCCTTTTGTCCAGGGGCCTCTCTTCTTAGGCTACGGAGAGGTTTCGAACAATAAACATCTATTAAAACAGGAGAAGAGAGTCATAGTTATAGAAGGAAAATTATATACAATCAAATATGAATAAACTCCCATAAATTTATATACAGCTTCATGCATAAACATTCATATATTTCCATTCAAACCAGTTGGGCCCAAGTACATAATTATCTCACAATTAAATTCATACACACACATCCATACTTACACATGCATATGGAACAAAAGACCAAGTGTCAGTACAAAAAGAATTCACTCATTCTGGGTGATGGATAGAGATAGAAATGGTGTCTACCCTTTTTTTGCCAAATTAATTACACCCAAGTATGCAAAATGAAAGGTTTTTTTTTTTCTCTTTAATAAGACCAACCATTGCTTTGCCCTTAAGAAAAGACCTGTTCTGTACTATGGTAAGGAGAAGCTTGCCAGCTCTTCTGCTCTCTACAGCTTCATATTTTTTTCCTCTTTCTCTCTGCATTCTGTATATTGTTCTCTTATTTTTTTAAGTTGCCTTATACTTTCTAAGTCATTGCACTCTGTATTTTCCTTCTAATCTTGCTATCTTCTCCTGCACTGATATAACAGTACCCTTGCTTCCAATGCTTTACTTCCAATGCTGTGCCTTCCAATGCTATGCTTTCCAATGTAATATTTTTTAGTCTTTTGTACCTTCTCTAGGAGAATAGATCACATGGTTTATCAAAATATTCTCCCCCTCCCTTTTTTTTTTACAAAAGTTCACTAGAAGTTCAAATATATATTTAAATCATAAATTGAATGAGACATTTCAACAGAGAATATTTACATGCATATTTATTAAGAGTAATTATCGGGCTAAACATTCATTATCTGTCACTAGCTCAACAGGTTCATTGAAAGTAAAAAAAAAAAAAAACCGTAATTTTTCTGACTAAGTTATTAGCAAAGTTTTGTGTAGATAATTCTGTGTAGATAGCCCAGTCATTATTTTTCTTCTGTTTTTGCACCTATAGCAAATTCTTAGTTCCACTTTGTATGACCTTGATTAATTGTTTTACAATGCTTTGGAATGTGCTGTTAGTTGTAGATGTCTTCTTGCTATCTCAGAACCAATTAATTCATAACACTTGAAAACTTGACAAGTTCTCATTGCAATTTTTATTATCAAAAGAGACTTAATAGCGGTCACTTATAAAAGATCTTTATAATTACTAATATGAGTCTAGGAATTCTTATAGGACCATTAAGAATTAAGAAATCATTTATTTGTCTATATAACATTACTACAAGAATGTACATTTTTGTAGTTCTGAAGAAATCGGCTCAAAAGGGTAGGTTAGTACCTAGTGGTTGATATATATATATATATAGATAGATAGATAGATAGATAGATAGATATAGATATAGATATAGATAGATAGATAGATATATAGATATATAGATGATATATAGATATATAGATATATAGATATATAGATATATAGATATATAGATATATAGATATATAGATATATAGATATATAGATATATAGATATATAGATATATAGATATATAGATATATAGATATATAGATATATAGATATATAGATATATAGATATATAGATATATAGATATATAGATATATAGATATATAGATATATAGATATATAGATATATAGATATATAGATATATAGATATATAGATATATAGATATATAGATATATAGATATATAGATATATAGAATATATGAAAAGCATATTAATAGCAGGAATCTTTCCTCATATGAAATCTCCTCAGCCTTGCCTAAGGAAGCAAATCTGTCAATAATTTTAACAGTCCATGACAAAACTATCTCAGAAAGATCACCTGCTAGTTTTTAACTTTTCTTTGATAGCTCCTAGCACCATACCAAGCCATACCAAGCCCTGTGCACTTGCCAGTGTGCCAAGCCCTGGGATTTTTCTTCACAGGAAAACCCCAGCATATCACCGAACATCAACACAACTACAATGTTTACAATTAAAATTACAGTCATGAGAAAACATTCTCACATTTTACTAAGCTAGCTTGAGTCTTAAGCTCCTCTTCTAATGTTAATGTCTATGTACAGACTTCAGGGTCTCTCATCATCCGTAGCACATGGTCTTTCTGCCCACACTTAGAGACCAATAAACAGTTCACCATTAAGCTTGGCTTCTGCTTTTGTAGGAAGCACCAATGACACATTTCTTTTGGTGCATGAATGTGTTTTGTGGTATAGGATATGCTCATGCATGTAGAGACCAGAGGTTGACACCAGGCTTGTTCTTCTATCATTTTCCAACTTATTCATGAAACTGATGCTCATGAACTTACCTGGCCAGAGAGCCCCTGGGTTACTCTTATATCTACCTCACCCAGGCTGGAATTACAGAGATGAGCCACCATGACAGCTTTTACATTAGTGTTGCAGATGGAAACTCAGGTCTTCATGTTTGTGCAACAAGCACTTTCATGACCAAGGCACAGTGACAATTTATGGACCTAGATTTGAGATGTGCAATTATTCTATTTATAAATGGTTAGCTAGGGGAGTCTAATCCTACACATAGCCATCAATGTGAAATCTCAAACTAAGACTGTTCATCAGTGAAATAGGACAATAACATCATGAGAGCTGAGCTTAGTCACTCAGCACACTGTTTTCAAGCTGTACTCTGAAAGCACAAACTCATTCATTCCTGAGACCATCTAACACATGATGCTCTATTCTTTTTTGTTTGTTTGTTTGTTTGTTTACTTCAATTTTCTATTATTTCTTTAAAAATTTCATACAGTGTCTTTGATTGTATTTACCCATTCTCCCAACCCCTGCCAGATCTACTACCCCACTTCCCCACCATACCACATCCTCATTGTTGTATCCTCTCTTCTTTCAAGCCACCCTGCTTATTTGAGCTGTCCGCATACACCCAGGAGTGTGGCCCTCACAGGAGCCATTCTTACTTTACAAGTTTTCAGTGAAGTAGTGGCTGGCCAGGGTTCTGTGTCATGGTAGAACTCAGAGTTACTACAGGTAAGCTGGATGAAGGAACTCATAGAGCTGCATACAGATGATCTGCAGTGACCTTTGACTCCTTTCTTCCTTATAGGTATCACTGCAGGAAAGTCATCAAACTGTCTCGGCACACTTGTAATTGCAAAATGTGACCAGGGGGATTGATGCCTCCTACACACTTGACATTTCAGTGCCTAGATTACCTTTAGCTGCCATTGTTCTCTCTCTGATGTTTCTAACAGTGCTACCAACAGGTATCAATGATTTCTCCAGTCCTGTACAATTCACATTTTTTTCACCATGATTTTACACTGCTGAGCAAATAATTTAAGCAGAGGGAAGGTTTATTTTGGCTCTGTTTGCAAAAGCTTCAGACTGCTGTATCCTGGTTCCGTGCTGTGACCCTGTGGCAAGGTAGATAATCTTGGTTGGGAATGCAGCAGAAGAAAGCTATTCACCTCATGGCAGCTAGAAGTAAGAAAAGAGAAGGAGACAGACAAACAGAGACAAAGAGACAAAAAAAGAAGACAAATACAGGTTACATTTATCCAGGGCACAAACCCAGTGAATATATCCTCCATCCAGTACATATTGCCCATTATTATTTTTTTATTACATCACTAATGACTATAAGTTTTGAAGTCATAATAGAGTGACCCACTGTTATCGGAGATCTCATGATTTGATCACTTACCAAAGCCCTGCCTCTGAATATCATTAGAGACCAAGCCTTCAACACATATACATTTGGGGTACATTTGAAATCCAACCCTCACATACTGAAGACCACTACTATTCCATAAAATACTCCTAAACTCCTAAAGGCAACACAGCTGGATAACACATCTGACTATGTGATCTCCCCCACTTCCTTTTTTATTTATTTATTTATTTATTTATTTATTTATTTATTTATTTTTGGAGAGAGAGTCTCTAGTATCACATGCTTGACACTTTTTGTAGCTAAATATAGCCTTGAACTTCTGATCCTTCTGTGTTCACCTTCTAAGTGCTAAGAACACAGACATGTGCCACTGTGCCTATTTTATATGCTTGAGATGGAATCCTGAGTTTTGTGCTTGCTGGGCAAGAACTCTACAAACTGAGCCATATACCCATGCTTCCATCACCACAGGAACCTTGTTATTTAAAAAAAAAAAAAACAAAAAAAAAACCAACAACAACAACAAAAAAAAACTTAACTTATAACCCCTTGTTGTCCTAGCTGTGGTCTCACTTCAGAATCCATTTCCCCCCCCATCCACCCACCAGCAGTGTAAGAACAATCAAGTGCCCCATCCTCTCTTAAGCAGTGCCAACAGTTCTAGTCTCTCAGGAAGTATTCCTCCATGTCCAGCACCATCCTTACTAATCCAGATCTCGGCCCTCAAGGGCTCTCTTTAGCAGTTGAGACACCTCACCTAAGTCCACAGTCTTCTCAGACTGGCCTACATTTAATAGCTTTTCTGGGCCTAGAGATCAAAATTCCTTCCTTAAAAAACAGAACACCCCATAGAAGGATTCACAAAGTGACTTTGGGCTGTAAGGCCCCCATGAAGGGAGGACTTCACCCAAGCCTCAGGAATTCGTGGCCACCCAATAACTCACAAGACACTGAATTTGATGCAATCAGCAAGAGGTATATTTCAATCAACATGTTGAGGTCAAGACACATAGCCCACACAGGGGCAATGGGGTCTGACCCCGGGTCTTTGGAGGCACAGAAAATTTAAAGGTAAAAACCACAAGGCAAAAACCACAACCCAAGGAGGAGTGAAGGAGGGTCATTGGAGAGTACCTGTGGAAAGTCTCAGCCCATTATTCAGTTTGTGACAGGGTCCAAGGAACAGTCATGGGGAACATTTTGTATAGGCTATTCTCAAAGAGCCTATTTATAATCAAACATCTATCTTGTGGTCAGCCAATTTCCTGAAACACAGAGCTCATGACCAAGCTGACCTGCACTCTTGGTTCTGCTCAGGCTGCTAGGAGTTTTTTGAAAATTTTTAACCTTTTCAGGGCAAGGGGCCTAGAATCAACCCTAGGATATGCTAGGCCCAGATGATACCACTGAACCATGACCCCAACCACTTACACGTGATTATTTTCAGAAAATCATATAGATTTTTTTTTTTTGCAAAGAAGTTTCTTTAAATATAAACAGTATGGGTGCAGTCATGGTAACCTCAGGGAAAGTGGGTTGGAGAAGGTGTATATTGTTTACTATGTATGCTTCTGAAAGGTTGAATTTTAGTGTGACTGTACAATATATTTTTGTTAACACAAGCTAGTTTTCAAAACTCAGTTGTATAGAATAAATGTCTAAATAAGCTCATTAACACAGTGGTAAAGAGTCCCATTATTTCTAATTACTTTTCTTTATCAATTATCTATAAGTTCTGCACTTCTTATTTGAAACCTAAAAATCTGGCCCACATTTTCTTTGCCCCTGTTCATAACAAGTATGTTTTCATTGCAGGGATTTCTGTTTAAAAGGGTGTTTCTGTGTCTGGTAAAACAGCTTAATAAATTACTTGTCATACAGGCATGTGGAACTGAGTTTAATCTCCAGAACCACTTGAAAAAGCTGGGTAACAAGCTTGTAAGATAGCTCAGTAAATAAGAGCATTATCTGACCTTGCAGAGGACCCCAGTTCAGTGCTGAACAAAAGATATGCACAGTAGCTCACAACTTCTTGTTAATCCAGTTGTAGGGAGTTTGACATCCTATTCAAGCTTCTGTTGGCTCAGGCTCACATCTGGTACACAAAAACTCACAAAAAACATGCACACACACACATACACACATGCATACACACAAGTAATTATTAAGCTGGATATTGTGTCACACAGTTATAGTCTAAGCACTGGAGAAGCAGAAACAAGCATATCTCTAGGGATTACTTGCCAATCACCTGGCCATACCTGCAAAGCCCAGTCCACTAATAGAGTCTAAAAATAAGTCCACTAATAGAGTCACAAAAAATAAGGTAATCATAGGCACAGACATATATACAAACACATATAAAAACACACATAAATATACACATACAGAAAAAGACAGAGGGATTTCATAAAGCAAAAGCCCTCTAAAATGGAAGGAAGCACTCCAATTTCTTATTATAAAAAACAGAATTGAACTGTGTTTCCATATACCAAGGCTGGCCTAGATAAAATGAACCACGTAAGTGCCCCCATGAGTTTGCTATATCCAGAAGGAGAACCTATAAGAATACAGTGTGTATATTTCATGTCTAAATGGTGCCAATGTTGTCCTATGCCTTTCCTAGTACATCAGATGAATGCTTAGATTGAGTTTACAAGAAGTAATTATTCCCAAGATAAATAGAGACTCAAGCAAGGTATGACAAATCTACCTGCAATGTCCATATGTATTATCCCCACACTGTGTTGGGGAGGAGAAAGAAATTACATAACAACACACCATGGTATAGTAGAGATTGATTCTGTTAATCCATAAATAATAAAATCACCCCAGGTGTTGCCTTAAGTGAGCTGTGAAAGATAATCACTTCCTCAAGCTCTGTAGCTGTTTACCATATGGTGTACTAACAGCTGACAAGAGAAGAGAGACAACAGAGTCTCCTTCCATGTATCTTTCCTTATGTGCTCTTCAAATTGTGTATACTGGTGCGGCATGGTGGAGCCCTTCAAAATTAGGATCTCTCCAGAAGTGTGTTTCTATCCTCTGTGTTTCTCATGCTACCTTTGTGGGGTTTTCTAAGCATTGTTAAAGCAAATGGCAGTGAACATATTTATATCTCAGATCAAGCAAGGTATAACCTTCAGCTTAGAACCACAACTTCATGCCAAAGGAGAGGTGGATGTGTGAAAAAAAGAGAGATTTATGGAGAGGTTCTGATCCTTCATGGTAGAGTAGCCCCACCTGTAGCTGGCCATGGAGGAAAGCTGTCTTGTAGCAATTTTCTCTGAAGCTCAGTAAGATGTAGAATGTTCTAAAATAAATAAATAAATAAATAAATAAATAAATAAATAAATAAATAAAAAAAATAAAAAAGTCTTGTTAAAACAAAGCAAACAATGCAGAAGGATTAGGAAGTCTCTGAAACTGACCAGATTCAAAAGCTTCCCCACCCTAGTCCTGTACACACATACACAGACACCAACTTATATAAGCAGTAAGGACATCTAAAGGAGACAGAGACCAATCAAGAGGCACAGTTCCATAAAGATGCACAGAAGGCTCTTTAATCTGCTGAGTCATGTAGAGAGCTCTGGTATCCAGTTTCATGAGCCATCACATAGGCTGAGCTTTCAGTAACTCAGCTGGTTTGGGATCATCATTTTGTCTGTAAGTAACCCCTCTTCCATCTGCATTACAGAATGCAAATAATTCATTAGTTCTCCAGGCTGATTTTTAGTGGTGTCTTTACTTAGGTTCTCTATCTGAGGTGAATAGAATGCTTGTTCAGATCTTCATAACAAACACATAACAAAAGCCCAGCTGGATCAGAGGCTCCTGCTGCAGGTGCTTGTGTTTTCACATTGCCCCTTGGCAGATGACAGAGGAAGGATGGGACCCTTCTATCTAAGCCTTGTAGACTTTGCATGTAGACATCACTTAACGCCCATGGTTTTATAACCAAAATCTCTGGGCACTTCCTTCTGAAATGCACTATTCTAGTAGCATAGACTTGCTTGACAAAGCTTCTCATGCTGAACAAAAGAGGAAACTATTTCTGTACCCAGTGATTTCCTTTACTTACTGCATTCTCTTACCAGCATGTTTTCACCCAGATATATTTTCCCTTGCCCTAAGGGAAAATATACACTTTACATGTTCATATAAATAAAAGCTAAGTTAGCCCAAAAATCAGGTTGAGTTTTTAAAAGCCTTGTAATGTAGAAAGTTTCTAGTATTCTTTCAAAATTGTACTTTAAATAAAAAGTTTAATTATTTTACTTTTATGTATATTTTGTGCTGCTTAAAATGATAGTATCTGGAATAAAAATATCCTCTAGAGATTCCTCAGCCATAAAGTCCTTGACATATCAATTTACCCACTTAAGTTCAATCCCCAATAGACAGTATACAAGTGTGGTCCCATGGTATATACTGGTACTCCCAGTGTCAGGAAAGTGAGCATGGCCAAATTCCCCATGGCAGCTTGTTGAGCCAACCTTGCTTTCTCAAGAAGATTCTAGCCAATTAAACCATTATCTCAGAAAACAGGGTAGATATCTCCTGAGGAACAGACCTAAGGTGGCCTCTATCCTCAATTTGAATGTAAATCCACATGAATTTATACAGATAAAATTATACACAATCCCTAATTGCAACTAATAAGTAGGGGCATCTACTTAAGAGAGCCCCTGAAGTCACAGACCAGAAAGTAATGTCAGTCAGGCTATCTGCTTATGTATCTATCTCAGAAATGTGAGTTCAGCCATCCAGTACACATAAGACAGAAATAACAAACACAACAAAAGCGGATTCAAATCTTTTTTCTTTTTGCTACAAAACAGCTATGTAGTCTGAAATCCAGTAAACTCCCTAAAATTCTGTTACTTGACCTATTCACTGGACATAGGTGAAGAAGGCTGCTGTGGTTTGAGCATGGTTTATCACCTAAGAGTTCCTGCTCTAGACTTTATCCACAGTGTGGTGATGCTGGGAAGTGACACATCTTTATGGTTGTTCCTTAATGAAAGGTGCTTAGAACATACAGAATCTTTCCTTGAAATGGGGTACATTAGCTGCCATAGCATGACTGAGATACCCAAAGGCTGAGTTGTTACAAGCCCAGATTCTGATGACTTTCTGGCTCCTGTTTGCTAATTTGACCCTTTCTAAACACAGGTACACACAACCTGTCTGTCACCATGAGCTCCTCATCAAATCCAAGTTAATACTGACACTATAAATTTGAACCTCCAAAAACAGTGAGTTAAATACCCTTTCCTTTGAATGAAAGAAAGAAAGAAAGAAAGAAAGAAAGAAAGAAAGAAAGAAAGAAAGAAAGAAAGAAAGAAAGAAAAGGGGAGGGGAGGGGAGGGGAGGGAAGAAGGGAGGGAGGGAGGAAGGAAGGAAGGAAAGGAAGGAAGAGTAAACTACCTGGTGTATTTCCTTACAGTAATTTTAAAAAGTCTAATACAGAAAACTCCCTTGCTGATATGCGACAATTTGCCCAAACTGTGTATTTATTCTCATGGTATTTAGAGCTGTTCAAGTCAGAGGCTGGGCCCTAGCAGCCCTGTAAATTCCAGGAAGCTCTAACAGACAAATTTAAAAGTTAAGGAAGAGTGAAAAGCAGAAAAAGGAGGTTTACTCAATGTGGCCATACAGGCAAGGGAAGCAATTAAGAGCTCTAATGATCCACCAGTCACACCACAGTGAGAACTATGCATAATTAAGCACTCCTGGTCCTGGTGTGATCCTGCCTATCACTGGCCCATCATTATCTCAGCCTCAGTCTCTCCTGAAAAGTTTTCTGACATGTAGTCAGAACTATTTTAAATCTTCTCCTGGGAAACATACTCTCCCTCTGACTAGAAACAGGGTTTCAGCTTTTGGCTTTCCTCAGCTTGATACCTGGAAATATTCTAATTTTTTGTGGTTCCCCTTTCTCAAAATTTTAATAGCTAAAGTGAGGGGCACAAATGTCTTCCTTTAGAATATCTTCACTCCTAAAAGCATCATTAGAAAAAAATGAATAAGAAAGAGAAAAATGCAGTTCTGTCCCTGACACCACCAGGCTGCAATGCTGTGGTGCCCCATAACCTCAAGTGCCTCGTGCTCTCCAGAAAGTGGCATGAGCCCAAGAGGCATTGTAGGAAGTCACATATGACTCTGTTCTCCTGCAGTTCAGGAGCTGTGTTGCATAGAGGTCCTGTAGAGCCAATGAAGTGCACTGAGAAAAGGTCAGCTGGATACACCTGCTCAGTGGATTCTTAGGAGCATTCCCACCAGGATACTGGTAAAATAGTAGCTACATCCACTGAGTGGCCTAGGCCAATTTCTTTTCTGCTAGAGACAGACCACAAGACCAGAGAACTTTATTTCCAATGCCCTATCCCCCTACCCCAACCACATCACACCCTGACAACCTGAAAGAGAAACCTGGTAGATTCCAGACTAGACTTATGTCCAGTCCACGATTCATGTAACACATCTCATATATACTACCAGACACCCTACTGGGAGTACTATCCATAAACTTCTAGCTAACAGACTTCTTCATGGCTGAGTTTTTCTTCTGAGGAAGAGAGTTCATAGGGGTAGCAGCTCAGACACATTAAAGGGGTGCTGGTGGTCACAATTCCTGCTTCCCACCCTTCCCTAATTACTTGCTGGGGTATCTGTGAGATTGACCATGGTCAAATCTTACATACAGATCTATGGAAAGAGACACATAACTATAGTGTGTGGCTCAGACTCCCTTCAGAGCACCTACCATATGCTCTCCATCACTGCCAATGGGATCTGAAGTCTCCTCAGAGCTCCTACAGTGCTAGTTTGTCTACCTGCCTGTGTATCTTCCTGTCTATAATGCTAATAAATCTTCTAACAAATTTCTTAACTCTATTAATTCAGTACAGTGACCCCACAGAGTCTCACACCCAAGACTTTTGAAAATGTAGTTTTGTCTATGACAAGCCATAGTGGAGATGAAGTGCCCCTTGTCTACAGTTGGAGACCCAGGAGCTTTATGTAAGGAAGTCAGTCCCACTTCTTTCTATTGCTATGCTAAAACATCATGACCAATGCATCTAAAGGAAGAAAGCATTTAATGTGAGACTTATTGTTTCAGAGGATCAGAGTCCATGCTAACAGAGCAAAAAGTTATTAAAAGGGGGAGATGAAAACTCACATCTTGAGCTGCAAGTTGGAATCAGAGAGTGCTAACTTGCATGGTATAAGTCTTTTGAAACCTCACAGTCTATTCACAGTGACATATCTCCTCTAACATGGCCACATATCCATATTCTTCTCAAATATTTCCATCAACTAAGAATAAAACAGTCAAAGATATGAGTCTTTAGAGACCAATCTCATTCAAACTACCATATTCTGGTTTTCACTCTATGATAAAATCTGGAAGAAGGGGGTTCTAGCATCAGAGAAGGAATAGCTCAGCAGCAGTATATATGAACTTGCCAGCAAGAAGTAGAGCAAGGAGGAAACAAACAAAACCAAAAACCAACAAACAAAAAATGAAAACAGAAACAACAACAGAAAAAACAACAACAAAACTTCATCCATGTTCGTTTATATAGGCTGTCACCAGAACATTTGGCTCTTATTAATGTGGGTCTTTTTACTGGATAATGTGACTTATCCAGTCAAGAAAATTCTTTAAAGTGTACCCATCCAGTTGGGTTTAAGTTGATTCCAATTGTAGCTAATTTGACAACCAAGAGTAGTCATCATAGCCACCCTGAGAAAGAAGAAAGGTAGCGGTAGCCATGTCTAGACAAGGTCACAGAAGCAAGAGTTACCATTTCTATCTAGAATGTTTCCTAATGCCTGACCCTATTGTTTAGGATATCCCACACCATCCATTTAATGTCTGGATGAATCCTGAGGTGACCGCTTCACTGCTTCCACATTGCACCCTCTTGTCTAATAACAGCATCAATGTTTCAGTCTCTGTGTAATGACCCAGATAGGAACTAAGATATTTTCAAGAGATGAAATGCACCTGCATTGCTTTGGCTGTTGAGATGGTTGAACAGTTGTCCCTACAGAATTTGAATTTCTTAAGGTATGATTTACCTACCATGTGTCAAATAAGCCTCAAATCCAGTCAGAAAGTAGTTGGTTCTTCCTACCCTAGGCTTCTTTTATAACTCAGTACTTTCATCAAGTGGTTTATCTCACACATCCTTTAACTATTATCTTCCCCAATGTTAACATTGTGTTAAATTCTGGAGCCACAGATTAAAAAAGAATGTGCAACCCAGGCCCTCAATGAACTAACCATGCAGTGGTAAAAAGGAAACTTTGCCCCTTTGAGAGCCCTCACTTGATTATGTAAACCTGAACAGGATGATAGGCCAGGCCCCACTAGCCAGTCTTGCACAGACTGTCCAAGGGACTCTACATGCAAATCCCACTCCTTCTCTGGTCTTCCTTTCTCTTCTGTTTCTGTTCTTAACCTTGTAACTGGATGACGTTAACGTCACCTCAAAGGATACATCCAGAGATAATTTTCCTGGACAATTGTAAATTCCATCAAGATGACAATTATCACAACACCTTCTCCTTGAGCACATAATTAAGCCAACAAATTACTTTCTAGATGAAGTCAGCTAAAGTACTTTATGCCATCAGCAACCAGAGAAGCTCTCACTGCTCTGCCCTTGTGGAAGAACAGTATAAAGTAAGGGAAACTAACTGTTTGGAAGTCTGTGGAGTTCTCCCCTCCCCCCACTTCCCGGTAATATAGAGTAGAAAGCAATCCTTGGCTGCCCAATAAACACTTTCATATTTTGGTGCTGAATCGTTTCTTCAGAGGAATTATCTCTGAGGACTCCCTTTGAATTGGAAGATTCTAAAGAGTTTTTGTCCATCCAAAGCAACTGCCATTCAAATCTAAAAGACCACAGCAATCAGGGAATTCACAGCCCTTGATTCATATGCTGTAAATGTTTCCTGCCTCTGACTAGAAGCAAGTGCTTATCTGCCCTGCCAGGAGCTAGGCTTGAATCTCAAGACATTGGTTCTAAAAACTGAAAATAGTCCATGATAAATAATCAGAGCAAGGAAGAAACTGTCAGTAGAAGAGTTGAATAAGGGAGAGTAAAGTGCGGTCATCGGCCTTTGGGGTTCAAAATGACATGGATACATGCTCTCTTCAAAGAAACAGCCTTTTAAAGTCTACTCCCTCCATGGCTGTGTAAAGTGTCAAAACCATTCTCCAAGCTGTAAATGACACCAGACTTTGTATACTCAGGGTAAGCCTCTATATAGATAAATTAATACTGTCTCTGAGAATGGCTGTTCTTCATGTTCAGTCCTACAAACCCAGGGGTTTTCTACATGCTAGGCTCCTTTCCAAGAAGAGTTAAAAGTATGATAACACACAAACATCTGATGAACCCAAAGCCAAGGTCCTGTGAAGTATTTCAGGACAGGCCATTATTGTAACAGGTATAGCTTAGTTTCAAAACATCCCTAGCAAGGTAGGCTCAGCTACCCAGACTCTGTGTGCCAAATAAAGACATAGTTAATAGTAAAAGCAGGAGAGGGGGTGGGGGGACAATATTCAATGCAGCCTCATAAAGAAGTAAAAAGAGATCTAGTGACCTCCTCCCCATTCCTATACTAAATTTATTGACAGAAATGTTCAGGTTGAAACAAAGTATGAAAGGTATGCATAAGCAGGTCTAGTCCAGGTGTGGCTCTGCCCATCATTGATCCATCATTGTCTTGGCTACAGCTTTTCCTTCAAGGTTGTCATCTTACATACATGTGTGTGCTCACACACACACACACACACACACACACACACATTGATACCACCAGATTCTAGGCTTTTTCCTTGTTCAAAGATGAGACTCCAGAAGAAATTTCAATTCTTTGTGATTCATTTTCTTAATAGTTTGATAATCAATAGAAAGGATACAGGAATACTTTAAAAAAAAAATCTTTATTTCTTCCAGGATGATTATGTATAAGGCAGAGAAGACCGGAAGAATTCATTGAGGCCAAAAGATGTATCACCTCAATCACAGAAATTATGATATAGGCTCCTGGCTTATGAACAAGAAGCCTTTTTCTGAGTCTGCTCAGAATCCAAAGTGACCTAGACTCTACAGGTGGTATCCAAAGACCTCTCTCTGTTTAGGCTACACAAACCCACAAGTCACAGGATTGGTACTCATCTCTTTTCCTTGGAACCCTAGATCATAAAGATCACTCAACTTTGCATTATCCCAGCACACAATGCACAGAGTCTATGCAGCAGAGAACAGTCCATGCTACAGCCAAGATCAAGTAAATTTTCGCCATCTCTACCAATTACAAAAGAAGAAGAAAACTCTGAAAATCTGCTAAGTTACTGGATTTCATTTTTCAAAAACAAAGTTTTTTAGATAGTTTTTCTCAACTGCAGATGGAGGAAAGCCTTGGCGAAATTTTCAATTTGCCCTCATACCAGCTGCAAATCCTAGTTTAGTAGTTACTGTTCTCATTGTTATGAAACAATGCTTTACAAAAGCAACTTGAGAAAATAAGAAGGTATTTTAACTCACAACTTGAGGGTCCAAGCCATCTTGGTATTGAGGATATGCTAGCAAAAGCCTGAAGCATCTGGTTACATTATATCCATAATCACGAATTGAATCAGAAATCAAAGAATGTTGATGGTACTCTGTTTTGTTCTCATAGAATGGTGCCACCTAACATTATAATGGGTCTTCCCTCTGCAGTTATCCCAGTCTGGAAATCAATTCACAGACATTTACAAAGGATTATCTCCTAACAGATTCTAGATACTATCAAGTTGACAGAATTAATCAGCAGACATAATATGAATCTTGAGTATTTCAACCATTCCTCCACAGCATTTACCTCTTTGTAAGACCATAACCTTAATATTTTCACCTATCTTTTAACCTCCATGAATCATATATATATATATATATATATATATATATATATATATATATATATGATCAGCATGAGAGAGAGGGAGAGAGGGAGGAAGGAGAGAAGAATGGAGAGGGAAAAGAGGAAGAAGGGATAAGGGAGAGAAAGGGCAGCAGAATATACAAAATGGGAAGTGTCATGAATAGAAATCTCAAACCTGAGCTACTTCAACATGCTTTGCATTCAGAAGGTATATAATTCCTACATTCTCCCATCTCAGAGATAATGTTATATTGGTTTAACAGTTTGAGTCACTTCCTGGGATGAGTTATAAACATAAGTGATTCCTGATTAAGATTAATTTATACATTTTAGATAGGTCAGATAAAGGTTAGGGACACACTCAGAAAGTACTCAGAGGTGATCAGACAACCAAGGTTATGAAAGCCTGTGAATATTAAAAGAACATGCCCACCAACTGTGTAATAATTAGTCCACTTTTGGATGAGCAACAGCAAATGGGACCAAATGTTTGCAGAATAATTTAATGACATTTGAAACAAGGTCATACATGTATGGTTTGTTCTTGTGTTTTACATCAGTTCATAAATGGTAGTTATTGCCCCATTCTAAAGAGAATCTCTGTATAGCTAATATCTGTAGGTAGTGTTTTAGAATATGTTTTTATTCCTAGTCATATGTATAAAGGGATCGGTGAACCTGCCATATGGCCAAAAATAGAGTGAACATTTATTTTCTGCTAAGTATTTCCATAAACCTGTTTGCATGGTGTTGCATGGTGATGATTGATTACATCCTCATCTCCTCTCTTCACATAAATTAACACTTGATTTTAAAGCAGAGCTGAGTGTCAAAGATATGCTAGTATAAGAGAGAACTTTAATGTAATGCCCATGAATGTTACTTTTCTTGTTATTATGAGAAGTTCTCTGACAAAAGCAATGTAAGGAGGAGCTTACTTTGGCTCATATTTTGAGGTAAAGCCCATCACAGCAAGGTAGGGGGCAGAGTGCACTGGTTACACTGTATCTGCACTCAGGAACCATATAAAGATTAGCACAGATGTGCAGATTACTTTCTTTTTATGTGGTCCAGGACCCCAGCCTACGTGATGCTGCTACCTACATTTAGGCTGACTCTTGTCACCTAAATCTAGAAACTACCTCATGGACAAGTCAAAATTTTTGTTTCCATGGTAATTTTAGATCCTGTTTAGTTGACCATCAAGGCTAACACACACAGACAGAAATCTTGTTGGATCTCTTAAGAATACAAGTGTTCTGCAGAGCTCATATCTCTTCATTGCAGTGATTTCCAGAATAGGTAACAAATTCTACCCGGACCTCACCCCCAAGGGTGTCCAAATAATAACCCCTGTTTACAAGCAATGCACAATCTACTTATAGAGGAGAAGTCATTAATCTTCCCTTTTGTTTTTGGAGTAAATAAAGCAAATGGCCTTTGGACTTTGTTACTGACAGAATCAGATATAGGATCCAGGCCTGAGCTTATACAGGCTGTGGGCAAGACTCTTTAGTGCCATCCTCACACCATTCAAAGATCACCATTTATATGTTTCAAAGAGACACACATTGCCAGTCTCTTCTGTGCCTGGAGGTTGTTTTTGCTACAAATAAATGAGGAATCATGAAAGTTGTAGTTAGGCTAATTACATAGTTTCTCAGTTGTTATACAACGTGTAGATGTCTGAAAGCATCACATCTTGCCTCGTTCATACAATTAGGATGAATGATCGTATAAAAATAACAAAAGAAAGACTTAAGTGTCTCTGGCACACAGCTGAGGTGCTCCAGGTCTGTTCTCCCTGTGTGAATGAGTGCAAATGAAAAGCAGCAGTGTGGGCATTAGGAAAACAGAATCAGATAGACTTTGATAATCTGAAACAAAAAACAAAACCAGAACCTTGGTCTTCAAAGACAACTGTGCTCACCAGCTATAGAAGGGAGAGTGTGTGAGTGCATTTCCAACAATTGGGGAGCAGGAAAAGATCCAGCATGTTTGAAAAGTTACATAGGTTGATAAAGTAGAAATCAGATACTGGGACAGGGAGTGGGAGCAGAAATGATTCTAAGAGCACAGTGAAGACCCCCAAACTTGGGAGACCCTTCCTCAAGTCTCAGAAAATCACAACCACCTAAAAATCACAAGAAACCATACCTGGCTGCAGTCAGCAGAGGTTTATTGGGGAGAGTTGGCTAGCCAACGTCACAACTGCTCATCCATGCAGGAACAGAATTTTGACAAAAGGCCAGCAAGCTGAGGGGCTTTTGTTTTATAGCACAGCACGGGGTGGGGAAAGGAAGGAATTTTCACTGGTTACACATGATTGGTTGCATTTTTGCGTGGTTACACATGATTGCTTATTTTACAAATTTTGAACATCAGCAGTCTGTAACACTGGGAAAACCTCAAAGGGGGGGGGGGGTTATCCAAGAATAGTGGAAAGTTAGCTACTTCATGGAACCACCCAGATGACTTGCATCTTTCTCTGTGGTCAGGAATGTGTCTTCTTGCTTTGGGACTTCCCCACCCTGAGGCTTGAAGAATGTTGCTCTTCCCTGAATGTATCCTGGGGCAGTGGTAGCAAAAGCCTGAAATCTTACATCCAGTTCCACTTTCTGGAACCTGCACTCTTTCTGCTCAGGTCTAAGGGCAAAGAAAAAGCCTGCATATATTTCACAAAATGGTCTTTATAATTTTTCACTCTACACACAGCAGTCTACGACCTTTTCAAATTTGGTCTGAGGCCTTGTACTTTAATGACTCTGGAGATGATCAAAATTCTCTGAGCTTAGGCATCTCAAATCAGAAGCTAGATGGTAAATTGAATCATAGTAAGCAAGTAACGTCTTTTGAAATAAGCCCACTAAGTTTGACGAATCATAACTGATGTTGCTCTATGGAGGGAACCTTCCAGATTTCCAGGTTGGTTTATCTTAATCAGAAAACACAACTCCATCAAGTTCCTTGAATTTTTCAGGCAGGATTTCTGAAAGAAGAATTGATGTCCATGCTCATGGTTGTGTGAACCTGAAGGTCATATATATATATATATATATATATATATATATATATATATATATATATTAGATCTTTCATTTACACTTCAGATGCCATCCCCTTTCCCCATTCCCCCCTTAGAAAACCCCTATCCCATGCCCCCTTTTCCTTTTTGCATTTATACATTTTTTTAAAAAATGTTAATCATAGGCTTTATAAGTTTGGTATTGTTTAATCAGAGGTGTAACCCACTACCCAACCTAGATATATCTACTATCTTTGACTGGTGGAGATTCATGAACATCTGCTTCACTGTCTCCCCCCTCTATCTCTCTTTCATCACCTAGCTTCTCCTCTCCTTCTTCTTCTCCTCTTCTTATTCCTTTTCTTCCTCTCAGTACTCCTCCCACCTTAGCTCCTCCTACACATCACCCTTCCTGTTAAAAGGAAACTTTTCTCTCAAAATACAATTAGAGCATAATTATGCCAATTTGTACCAGTGAGGTACAAGATAGTCCTAATACCCAGTCCATCCTTTTGTTGACCTACCAGCACCTCTGTCATCTTTCCTAACTAAAACATTTAGTTCTGAACCTGGCTTTAGGATGAATGTCAGCTGCCGACCATCCACTCAGATCTTTTCTCTCAAGGTAAATAGCTATAAGTTTTCAACCCCGTCAGAAATCCAGAATGACTGAGTTGACTATAATTGTGGGAAGCACAAAGCATAGCTTCTAAAACAGAGCCAATTTATATAGACCTCTGAACACCTGGACACTCGCTCTACTTCAAAACGTTGGAGCATCTGTTCTTCTGCCTTCTGGCCCAGGATCATCTGACAGACCTTAGTGCTGCAGAATTATTAAGGGCTGATTACTCTGTCTAGGCAGATATAATCAGTCGACTATTCTGCAAGTGTGTCCTTTTCTGGACAGTAATTTGTCTGTAGAAGGAAAGTGGCAATTCTTGCCTAGTGGCTGTCTCACCACAACTGGAGTAACTCCAAGGATGCTCAATTTCTTCTTAGAATTTAACATAGGAAGCTGTCCAGAGCAGACAGGTCTCTAATGAAAATGAACGTTAATACTGAAATGTTTGTCATGTCAATTCTAAGGATTTCTGATGTTTTGAAAACCAGCTATCCATGTAAGGTAATCTGGACTGTTGCCTGTTAACTCCACTCAGCTATTTCTAAATAAAACATAGAGAACACCCTTATAATAAACTCCAAGTCATGAATTTGCTATAGTCCCTTAACTCACAGGCTGACCATCTCAAATCAGTTAAAAAAGTTGAAGAAGGACTGGGTCTAAGCTTTGTATTCCTAAGTGTGTTATACTGGTACAATGCCTATGAGAGTAACAATATTCATCTCACTCTTATATCACTAAGAAGCTCATGCCAATGAAAACCTTAAAATTTGTAAACAAAGTAAATTGGTGCCATTTAAGAATTTATATCTTCATCTTGATATTAATTATACAGATTTCTACTAATAGGTTATGGCTATGCAATAAACCCTAGCTAATCCTCTCTATTCCGACAAAACCACTACTTTTCCCTAGAGAGACAGCCCAACATTTACCACCTTAGTCCCCATGCCCAGGGAGTAGGGGCGCTGACTCATCATTAGCTTCTTCAAGCTGATTATGGGCGTTGAGATATTAGAAGAGGAGTGGGGGGGAGAGCAAATTGACAATCCTCTGATGCTGTGTCTTTGCTGCCTCCAGAAGGAATTCACGGACCTCAGAGGTTTGAGCAGGTCTGCCCAGCTTGCTTGTTGAGTAGATACACCAAGGCTGATCATTCTGCAATATACAATTCTCAAAACAAATTTTAGTATCAAGATAGTTTTTTTTTTTTTAGAAGAGGGCTGACATTTTATTAAGAATGTTGGTTCTAACCGCTTTTCTATTTTTCCCCTCTTTTATTGGATATAATATTTACATTTCAAATTTTATCCCCTTACCATATTTCCCCCACCACCCAGGAACCCCTTATCCCATCCCCCCTCCTCCTGCCTCTATGAAGGTGTTTACCCACCTACCCCCAGTCTCCCTCCCCACCCTCAGATCCCCCCCCCTCAGTGCTCAGCCTTCAGAACCTGAAGGTCTTAAGTTGAATGAAGGAGAACAAAATTTGTACCAGTTCAGGGACATTCATGAATAATGACAGTGAAGGGTTAGGTTCAAAGCAGGGGAGTTAGGACTCTAAGGCAAAAGACAGTGGTGGGTATATGCAAAATAAGAATCCAACAATTGAATTTTAGAGGCTATGTAAGAAGTAGTTCCCACTCAAGGTGAGGAAGATGGACATAGTTGATCTTGTAAGACTGTACCATATAACTGGAGTCCAGATATGGACCATAAAGTTTGTATGACAAACATACAGGAGGCCTGCGAATATTGAATGGAACCCTTTAATGTCATACTCTAGGATAAAATACACATTGGAACATAGATGAGCTACTGTCTCCATGTGACTGGAGTATGACTCAATCCCTTCACATTTTCCCATAAGTCCTTGCATTGAATGTATAACCATGAAAAGGGCTGGGATGATGAAGGTAGCTACTATATTAATCTAAGGGTTGTACAAATTGAGTCTAACAAACACAGCCTTGAGTTTCCTCTTATTGTGACCATTCTATTGGGCACATAATAATTATAATGTATGTTTCAGCAAAAGTACATGAAATGAAAAATACCTATTTTGCTACAATAAAAAATAACATCCACCATCCCAGTCAAAATGAATGTAATAGTTCCCTTGATGAAGCATACTATAGATGCCCAGAACAAAATAGCTACTCAAAGTTCACCTCAAGACTCATGTTTTCTTGAGTGCCTAAAAAAATTAGAGACAGGCAGATGGTAAGAGCAGTCACACAGGTTTTTCCCATTGGGGTTTGCCTTTCCATAGAAGGGCTTCCACATATATTCATACCAACTATGTAGAAAGCAGATTTTTAAAAATTTGCTCTTGAAAACCCACATTGGTGGTAACCATTTTTGCCTTTCAGGGACTGAAGGATACTTTGGTGTCATAGGATCACAGGTCAGAACTTTTCAGTTTTCATTTCAGCTGAATAATGAAACCTCAGACTCTTAACATCTATACGTCTACAAAAAAGTTCAACAGAAGCATGATGATAAATACTGAACTCAGAACCTCATTCAGAATCTAAAGTAATTCTTCATCATCTCCATGAATACAAAATAAGTTTTTACGTTTGGAGAAGGCTATGCTGTGACTTCCATTTAACAGTTTTCATGAACTACAGAAAGTGGCCCTTCAGCTGGATGAGTTTTGAGGGAGGAGACAATGGACTTTGATTCCCTCCTTTGAAATCAAGTTAGTAAATGTAGATTAGGAAAATACAGCAGTGTCTTTTGAAGACCAAATATGAGCCTAATTGCAAAAAAAGGCAGAATCAGGGATACTCTGGGACCAACCACAGTAATTAGAAAGTCAAGAATCTCTGCATCAATAAGTCAGGGTTACGACTAACTTTTAATGGAGTCCAGGAGGTTTCTGAAGCTGTTTGTCAGAATGAAAAATACCATACCTGGAAAGTCCATACCTGCTCAATCAGCAAGCAATGTGCTTGCCATGAAAGGATGAGGAGCTGAGTTCAGATGCTTAATACAAAAACAAAGAAAAAACAGGTATGGTATTACAGGCCTATAATCTTAGTGCTGAGGGGGACAGAGATGAGAAGCTTCATGGAACTCTCTGTCCAGCTAATCTTGAATAATAAGGAGTTCTAGATTAAATGAGAAACTTGGTCTCAAGAAATGTAGAGAGTAGGCCAGAAGGAATGTCTCAGCAGTTAAGAACACAAATTGCTCTTCAGAGGACTTGGGTTCAATTTCGACCATCCACGTGGCAGCCCACAACTGTCTGTAGCACCAAGAAAATAGGAGGTAATGCTGTCTTCTGACATCCATGAGCACCAGGCATACATATAGTGTACAGACATACCTGCAGAAAAAAAAACCTTTACATATAAAAAAATCATAATAAAATTCTTAACAACAGCAGAAACAGTAGTGAACAGTAGAGAAAAACAACCATCACTGATACTCTGGCCTCCTCATCTAGCCCACATACCCTCAAGAACTCCTTAAACACATGTACACACACACACACACACACACACACACACACAAATTAAGAAAGGATAACTTTTGAAATCCCAGGATAGACATACTCATCCTTACACACCTATTAGGCACAGAGATGAAGTCAGTCCCTAACAAGGATGCAGGAGTGACTCTGTCCTCTGTTATATCTACATTCCTGCAAAGAGCTTTTAAAATAGACTTGAATCTGGAAGTATAAGGCAGAGAAACTCAGAGGAAGCCACATATGTTACTTAACAATGGTCCAAGGTGAATATAAAAATATGAGTCACCCAATTGTGTCAACGCATTTTACCAATTATGGTGCCATGTGTGGCCTCTCATTTGAAGGTGTCTGGGTACTGCAGATATACTGGCTCATGAAGGACATGGCAAAGTCCTGGGTGGAGAATCTGTAGCAGGCCATATTTCCCTTTGGAGTGTCAGAGCATTGCTTTATGCCAGGATGGAAGGAGAAAGCAGCCAGGACAAGCAGGATCCTGATCAGGTTAGGAGCGAACGCCAAGTGCTGAAGGGGTGATAGAAGATAGAAGGCATTATTTGGAGTCTTAGTGTTATGGCTTATTCAGACAAAGCCTTTTCCCATAGTAATCTGTAATGAATCAGCTAAAATGATCTTCTCCTTATTAACTTGTTGGCGGTGGATGAGAACCCATATGCTTTTTGGGGGGTGAAGAAGGGATTATATATTTTGGAAAAGGTTTGAGAATATCCAGGAAGAGGTTACTGACCAAAGGCTAAGGCTAATGAGATGCCTCTTAAGCATGGAGAGTCATTCCAGGTGCTGTGTTAAGTTACGGAATGCCTGTGTCACCTTAGATTAGGGTCATGGTTAAGTACTCCAAACCAGGAATACAGGCATGGAGGGAGCAGCCCTATGTTTGCTGTCTCAGATCTCTAAGATTCCCAGGGTTTTAACATGCTCGACCATACCAATAACATGCCCATCTAGTGGCGCAGGCCACATGCCCTACAACTGAATACTATAGTCACAGAGCTAAGGATTCATTAGTTGCTTTCGGACACAGTGACACAGTATCTGACAGAAACAATGTAACAAAAAAAAATAGTTTATTTTGGCTCATGGTTTCAGAGAGCCTTCAGTCCACAATGGTGGTGTTATGATCCTGCCTTTTCTTGCAATTAGGTTTGTGAGATTTAGAATTTACTAGTCAACAAATCAATGATTACTTACTCCAACAGCTCTCATTCTCAACCTAAACAGCCTTTGATGTCCCAAACACAAATAACAAGATACCAGACCTATAAAAGCCATCAATTCTAAGACCCTGATGTCATGTCCTCTAAGCTTCCACACATTAGTCCCTTAGAATGTGCTACCACTTTCCCAGAACCCCTGTGAATCCCCTGATTACAATCTACACAGAGATGTCAAAGATTTAACCCTGCTTATGTGTCAGGAGAAAAATGTTTGAGACATCTCCTTAGTTCCAAAGTGATGCTTATATCCAGAATTGAGGAGTTGTCTCAGCAAGAAAGTACTTGTAACATAAGAAGGAGGATCAAGGTTTGCTATCCAGAACCCAAAATATTGCCAGGGATCAAACAAAACACATGTGTGTAAAACCAGCACTGGAAGAGAGGCAGGGACCAGTGGATCCCTGAGGCTCACTAGCCAGCCAGCCAGCCCAGCCTGCTTGGTGTGTTCTAAGGAAGTAAGAGACTCTGCCTCAAAGAACAAGGGACATTACTTGAGGAATGAGATCTGAAGTTGATCTGTAGCTACCACATATTTGCACTAGCATGTGTTTTGCAGTATTTTAGACACGTCTGTATTGCTAAAGTGCCTCTTGTCTGCCTTAGCCACTGTAGTTGTTATCACCAGGTGTTTAATAAGCTTTCTACGTTAGCCTTTTTCTGTCATGCTTCTGTCTGCACCCCCATTCCCAAGCATAAACATTTTTTTTTTTTTTTGCCAGAACAAAGCCATGGGGTTGTAGAAACTTAAAATTAATAAAAAGCTCTGATTTTGGTTTTAAACTCAAATATTAACTTCCCCCAGGGACACATCCCAGGAGAAGCACTTTTCAAAGGCATTCCAGAGGAAGAAAGACCCAAGATAAGAGTTTATGAGCCCTTAACACAGTAAAACTTGGGTAAATAGAGGCTACTTAAGCTGACCTTCTTTGTTAGTTACTTAACAACCGGTCCTGAGGACAGAAACTGAGCCTGAGAACAGCTGTTAGAGTTTGGCCTATATGGTTAATGTTTTAAAAGTAATTGTATAACTGCCTTTATGAGCCCTGTGAATATGGTATAAATGCTTCCCTTGATTTTGGCTCAGGGTTCTTCTTATATTCATATAGGAGTACTCCAGTACCGGCTATTATCAATTCCTCAATAAACCTCATGTTATTACAATGAGTCCTGTGAGTGAGCTCTCTGGGGGAGATCTCACCTGTTATTAGATCTTTAGAATCGAACAGAGTCAGTCATCAAATGGGACAGAATTTGGCAGGAGCTAGAATGTGAGCAATCTTGCAGTTTACAATTCCATGTGTTGATAATGACTGCTCAAGCATATGTATTTTGAAATTCTCAAAACTATAACTTCTTAATTTTTATCTTATGTAATTTCTCAAAATTTGGTATTTAATTCTTAAAGCTTGCAAGTTATTACCGGAAAAAATCACAATACAAAGGACAGATAAATGGATAAAAATTGAATTACAAAAAAATTAGAGGAAAGTGGAGTTCCCTATAGATATTCTTAGTCTACTTTAAAAAAACAAAGTTAAGAAAAGATTCAAACAGAAGCTCAAGGGCAATTTTATTCAAGTTTAAAAGTTTATGCCATTTGCCCCCAGGTCGGACAAGCTGTAAATCTTAGAAGCTGCCTAGAGCCGAAGAATGAAAAAGAGAAGGCCAGAGGGGGGAAGCCATGCTACTTGAGTTAAGGCAGCATGAAGATAGAACACACTGAAACAGGCAGCCTTGTTATGGGGAAGGGACTTCACAGAAAGAGTAGAAAAACCCAGAGTGTCATGGAAAGTAACTTAAAATAGAGAAAGTAAGAGGAAAGTAAAAATGTCTGGACATGTGCATGTGTGGATGGACTCTAGGGGAGAAGACAATGACATATCTCTACCAAGAGAGAGGGAGTCTTTCTTGACAATAAAATCATCTGCTCTAATTCAGGCATCCTAAAATAATTTACAAGGTGGGCTGAAAGCAGGGAATAGATATAATGCATTTCAATATGAAAATCAATCAATTTTCAAAGCTACTCAGTAAAAGAAATCAATGTTTAGGCTGAAGTCCTAGCCTTTAGGCAGGGGAAGATGCATACCATTTAGAAGATTGGGCAGATGGATGTGTCAGTAAAGCGTACATATGAGGATACGTTCAAATTCCTAGCATACATGCAATAAGCATGTCACAGCAGCACGTGCATGTAATTCCTGTGAGGGATGGGCAGAGACTGGAGGATTCCTTGGCTCATTGGCTGAATTGATAACCTCCAGGTTCAGGAAGAGACTGTGTCTCAAAAGAAAAATAATAATTAGGTGGACAGTAATCAAAGAAGATGCCCAACACTCACCTCTGGCTTCTACACACACCTGCACAAACCCCTAGTCTCACCATAAACTTGTACATATATAAAATGGCAAAACTTACTTGTTTGATGGGATAGATGTTTTTCTAGGGAGGGGAAATGGGGAAAGGGGGTGACATTTGAAATGTAAATAAATATAATATCCAATGTAAATAAGTAAATAAATAAATAAACAAATAAATAAATACTATGTATACCTTTGCAGGAGAAATGGGGATAACTTAAAGATCTGGCACTTGTCTGGTGCTGGTGCTTGTATTTCTTTTTAACATTTATTTTGTTTTTAATTGTGTGTGTGTATGTGTGTGTGTGTGTGTGTGTGTGTGTGAGAGAGAGAGAGAGAGAGAGAGAGAGAGAGAGAGAGAGAGAGAGAGAGAGATTGTATACCCAATACAAGTAGCTGCAGAGGCGAGGAGATGGTATAGGAACTGCAGATGGTATGGGACCCATGCAATACTGAGCCATCTGATATGAATACTGGGAATGAACCATAGTCCTCTGCAAGAACAGCAAGTGCTCTTAACAGCTGAGATATTTCTCTAGCCTTCATTTCTCTTTACCAAGTTTATGCTGAGCCCTTAACTATGCACCTATTGAACTGCCAAAGTTTTGTCTTAAGCACCCAGATCTACTCCTGGTAGATGGCAGAGAGCCTGGCTCCCAAGGCAGCACAGCTTTTGTAGCTGCCTTACTAACTTGTGACAAATGGATTTCATCTCTCAGCTTCCAAGAACATGTTTGCTTATAGCCCAACAGGAGACCTAAATAAGAGCTCTCAAATGTAATTTTATCCTTTGGTTTTGAAGAACAATTTTGCAATCCGTTTATAAAGCCAGCATGAGACTAAAGATGCCTACAATCTCAGTAATGGAAAAGCAGGTTGGCTAAAAGTACAAAGCTCCCAGTCTTCCTGTCTAAGGATTGCTTTGGGTCAGGCTCAAACTCATCCAAATGCCTCGCTTGCTGCTTCCAACCAAATGAACATATCAGGCCTATGCTGGAAAACAGGCCAGCACTTCTCAAATCTTGCAATTTCTACCCAAGAATCTTCTGATACAGTTTGTCAAGCAAATCAGTTTATCAAGAAAATATAAAGTGGCTGCTAAAAATGCAACTTTGAGCCAATGTATTCCCAAAAGTCTGAGCAGCCCAGTCCCTTCCTCTTGCACTGATCTTAAAGACAGCCACTGTCTCTAAACCTCCACTGTCCAGGATAGCTGCTGTCCTACATGCAACTGCTAAAATTACATATCGAATCCACCAATCAGTCAATGAAAGTAAAAGTAACTGATATATTTGTGTGTAGGGGAGGTGCATATTCCTCTGTGTGTGTGTGTCTGTAGATATTAAAAAAAAAAAAAAAAAAAAAAAAAAAAAAACATGCATTCTGGAGACCTAACTCAAGTTTTTAGGCATGAGCTCTTGCCATATCACACCACTCACTTATTTAAAAATCTTTCTATCAAAGTACTGAATGTGCTAGATAAATCTATTGAAAACAATGAGAAAAATTAGGTCTTCAGATAGAATAAGTGGGATGTGAACATTCTTTAGTAAATATATGTATTCATATATACATGTATGTTTGTGTTTAAGTATATGTGTGTATGTATATATGTATGTCTGTCTTCATAAAAATCATGACAAATTATAAATATGCTTCTCTTATCCGCATGCTTGTCTCTGTGACTCAGATAACTATGAGAGCATCTTCATAGCTGAGTAAATGCAAATGAAGCTGATTACTCCACCTATTGGAAAGTAAGGGCCTTCCCCTAAAGGTTATAGAGCTCAGAAAGTTTCTACTGACATGGTGCAGAAGCGTCTAAGCTCTCTTCCACTTCCTCTGTATCTGTTCTGTGCCTTATCAGCCTATCCCAGATTCTCACCCACACTATGAAAAGCTTCAAACTAAATCAGCAGGTATGATAAGATTCATCAAAGACAAGAAAGCTTGACAGTGGGCCAGGCCCACAAATCATTACCTTAACAAACACTGATTTGTGTTCCAGGCGCACAATGTCATCTTAGTGGCCCTATGCTACTCAGACTTTTCATTGACATGATAAAAATTTGATAGAAGCAGCTTGTGAGAGAAAGAATTTCTTTTATTTCACAGTTTCAAGGTGTTCAGTCCATGGTGCCATTGCGTTTTAAACCCATGATGAGGTGGTGCAACTTCACAAAAGTTGAGGCATGTGGCAGGCAGGAATCAGGGATTTATCTAGCTCCTACTTCTTCATGAGAACTTGCTAATTGTCTAGACTGATTACACAGCAAGCCATAGAGATCTTACAGTTTTAGCCTTCCTGATTGCAGGGGTATGCACTAGGCATTATTACCTGAGTACTGGGGTTTGGATCTCAAGGCCTCATACTTCGTGGCAAGTACATTATTAAGTAAGCTATCTCCCCAGCCTCAGTTTGCCAATTTTACTTGTTACTCTGTGATATAAATTTGTCCTCCTGGTATTAAACTTGGCATCAAAGTCTGTACCCCAGGATGTAAAGTTCAACCACCCACCCCTGAGAAGCCAATTAAAACAAATCACTTAATAGTCAAAAATAGAATAAGGGACAAAAATTAAAAATAAGTGTATTTATTTATTAATTATTTTATTTATTTTATTATTTTATTATTTATTAATTATAATTTACTTTATTATTTATTAAAAATAAGTGTATTTTTAATAAAAGGGACAAAGAAATTTAGAGACCCTATACAGTCTATCTTAGAGGGTCCTGAAATGAGACTAAACTATGGAAGCAGATATACGCACATCCCACTCACTATGGTCCTATCAATTGTCTGTCAGGGTTTCCATCTCATCCTATAAGGTGGTCTAAAAGTTATAAATGTCTTTTCCAAGAGAAAAGCACCTCTGTGGCTCCTCCTTTTCCAAATATGAGACTCCTTGGGATCTTCCAGTTTCATTGACTCTATTGCTCTAAATGAGAGATATCGGTATTTCCTTATAGTGTCTTCTCTTCTGCCAGGCTGATTACAGATACCTGTTTCTCTTTCTCTACTGTCAAGGGACATAAAAACAAACCCTTCTTGTCTCCCTTAGAATGGCTCAAAATTTTTTTCTTGTTTCTATCATCCATGTTCTAAGGTCTCACTTTTTTGCTCAATAGTTTATGATTTCTTCCAGAAGATAGCTCCTCCTCGGGATGGAAGTTGAAGTAGCTGCTGACACAGCCTTCACACCAGACATAGCAGGATCCAGAAGCACACTCAGGCTCATTCCATCACCAGTAATCCACTTTCACAGAGCCCACAACAAAGAATAAGAATATACATTCTGAGTCTCTCCTTTTAGCATGTATCTGAGTAAACATAATTTCTTAGTATCTTGTTCCCTTTCTGGTAGAGAATCCATTGAAACCAATCCATACCTGTTATATATAAAAACTCTCTCCTTCCACAATGTACCATCAGTAGACTGACAACAAGAGTTTGGTCTCTAAAACCTACATAAAGATGAAGAAAGAAAATCAACTCCACAAAGTTGTCCTCTGACTTCCACTTGAACACTGTGAAGCATGTACTCCCTTCAGACAGACAGACAAGCAGGCAGACAAGCCATTACAAGGGAGCAAGAAACTACTCTAAGAGCTAAAACAAACCCACAGAGTAAAAAGGGGCTGAACCACAACCTGATAGACAGACAGCTAACACTGGCCTGTAAGACCTAGACAGTTGAGCCACCAAAAATGCAAACTTTCAGAACCTGTGTAAGCCATCCAGGTACTTTATTTCATTTACTAGAACTGTCCTAGTAGACAAGCTTTGTTAGGTCAAGATGCTTTCCTGCCTTTTGCTAGGATTTTATAGTAATAAAAATCCTGTAATCCAAATGAATAGCAACTGTTTCCTTACTTTGGAAACGTGAGGACACATTTCCTGTTTCTAAGACCTGCCAAAACAGTGCCACTATTGCTGCATTCAAGTCATGAGCTAGGGGTAATGTTCATATTCAAATTATAATAGGATGATCAAAACAAAGACCATTTCATGTAACATTGAAAGAAGTGATATGAGACATTCTTGTCCCATTCATAAGCTGGAAATAGGAAGTGGACTTTTTTTTCAGTTTTTAAAAAAAATTCTGTAGGACTGTTGTTGTCCACCCAAATTTTGTCTGTACTCAGTATTCAGACATCCTTCGGAACCCATCCCTGAAGCCTTCTCAGCTCCTCTTACAACTTCTGACATCATCCCTTTCTTAGCAATTGTGCCCTCCTCTTCACTGTGGCATCTTTCTTTAGTCTCTGGTTATTCTGTGTGATGTCCACACTTCTCCAGGCATATAATGAGCCTTTTCTTAGCCAGTATTAAATCAACTCAGTCCCATTCACAACTATGCACCAAACCAAATTGGGGGATTCTGTATAGGCTTTTCTACTAACATTTCAGAAATGAAGGGGAAATCAATCAAGGTGCCTCTTTCACCAGACTTAAGGAGAGTCAAGTCTGTATCCCAAGAAGCCAAGTCTTCTATAATTCAATAAAAACAGCCAAGTTAATAGTGAAAATCAGGAAGTGGAGATATATTCAATATGGTCAGAGTGGAAAGAGTGACAAACAGAAACAGCAGACACCCACAACCACACAGGCCCATCTTCAGTGTCCTGAAGTAAGCTTAAGGTTTAAACAAAAGGTCCAGAAAGATGCATCTCTACACAGTGCCAGTGCAGGACAGCCCTGCCTGTCACTTACCTATCATTGTTTCTTTTGTAATTCCTGACAGGCTGGAATCTTTCCTGGAGAAAATTTTCCACTCAGGTTGCCCCATGCTTTCTTTCTTTATAGCATGATATGCCTAGAGAAATAGCAATTTCTTGAGGACCAGTGTCTTAATTGTTTGGTAGTCATACTGAGAGGTACAAAAGTCTCTTTGAAATATTTTTTCCTAAATATGACCAAAATATATTACATGAAATTTTCAAATAATACATAAACATAATTTTTAGTTTTACATTTTATAATAAAACCAGAAGAAAGTATATTAACCTTAATATAAATAATTTGATGAATATTTTCCATCATCATTAAACATTTAGTGACCAAGTATCAAAACTTAATAAAGCAATATTTATCACTGCCAAGCCTATTGCCTAAAAGATTGTCTTCAAAATGGTTCTTGAGAGATGACTCAATGGTCAAAAACACTTTTGTGTAGATCTCAGGCCAGGTGATAGAACCTGTGTCTGATGGCCTGCTACCACTGGAATCCAGCTCTAGGAAATACACACACACACACACACACACACACACACATATCTAATTTTAAAATAAAAATAAGCCTTTTAAAATGCCAGTGTTCTTAGGAACTTTCTAGTTTGACAAAATCCACACTGCACCTTAGTTTCTGATTTCTGAGATCAGATCCTAGTCTAGCCTGTCTGGCACTGCATCTAGAGCAAGTCCTCTTAATCATCTTGGAAATCATACCTTTAGATGAACAAAGAAGAGAACATTCAAGAAAGACAGAGAAACAATCTGCAAAGAAAGTGAGGAATTCACTGAATGTACATTGGCTTGGCTAGTTTTTAGAATTACAGGATCTTCCTCTTTGTTCCCTTATCAGTCCTTTTAGATTCCCCGCTCCTTGATCTCAGGACTTCTGATTACAATATCTTCCAGGAAGAAAGAAGCTCCTGGAGCCCATTTTGACTTTCCTTGTCTATCTATCTCCCTCTAACTCTTAGCCTCAGATTTTATAACTCTTACAAGTTGTTTTGAGTTCATTAAAACAGTATTGTTTGTTTGTTTTATGTCTGATAACTTATCACTTTATTCTACATTCTTAAGCACTTCTTATCCTTACTACCTGTTTTCCCTAGAGGTAGCAGTGATAAAAGTAAGATCATAGAAAAATTTGAAATGCTTTATCTCTTTCTGATACCACTTCCCAGAAGGCAAAGCATATCACCATGAAGAAATTACATTAAAAAGGCTAGAGAGATGACTTCATTGGTAAGAGCATGTTTTGCTCTTCCATGGGACAAGGGTTCAATTTTTGGCATCCATATGATGGCTTACAACCATTTTTAACTCTAGTTCCACATGAGCTAGTGCCTTCTTTTCTAAGCAGAGCAGGCATGTAAGAGGTACACAGTGACATGCAGGTAACACACTCATGTTAAAAATAAAAAAATAAATAAATAAATAAATAAATAAATAAATAAACAACAAAATAGAAAGAGGAGCTCTAGCTATAGGGTTCTTGAAGGTTTTCTATGCTCTTCCTAAAGTACCTGACCAGGACCAGGAACTTACAGTCTCTGTCTCTGTCTCTGTCTCTCTCTCTCCCCATGTGTGTGTGTGTGTGTGTGTGTGTTCAAGTGCATATGTGTGTTTTGTGTAGTCTTTGTGTTTCTGGCTGGACACATGTGCTCACCCACCCAGGAGCTAACTCATACATGCTAGCTTATTTTTAACATGCTTTTTAGTTCAATGACCAGGTACTTCTATGCCTCTCATGGCTAATGTGCCCTTATCTTCACTCCCAGCTCAGCACCTCTAAATCTGCCCTCTTCTTAGTAGCTCAGTTACCTTTACTCCAAACTCAACACCTCTAAATTTTCTCTCAGCTTTGTCGTTCACTTACCTTCTGGGAAGCCCATTAGTCTTGCCCAAGACACTTTCAGACCACTTTACCTTTCCACCTACATTTTGGAAGATCTCCCCTGTTTATATCATGCTCCTAACCAGTGACATCACATCTAAGTGACCTCCACATCATTGCCAAGGCAACTACCATACATTCCCAGAATCCACCTGGCTACCTTTCACCTTTACCTGGGAGAGGCTACGTCATCACCGATATAAAACAGGCAGAACACCCTGACCTCTGACCTCTGACCTCTCTCTTTTGTTCCTCTTCTTCCTCTTCTCCCCTGCCCCTCCCCCCATCTTTACCCTATCTCCTGAATAAACCCCACTTGGAACCATTTGGTCTGGTGTGGTCTGTTTTAAGCCATGTGTGGACGTATATCATCCCCTGTAGTTCCAATTCTGTCCCATCTTTCTCTCCCTAGTATCTCAGTTCTCTTCCTCTCTTCTAGTCTTTGGGAAACTTGAAATCCTCCCTCTTTATTTCCATAGAGCCATTGGCCACTGGCATCTTTATTTATAGATCAAAAACCAATTGGGAGCAAGGACCTTCAGCGTTAGTAAACAGATTCCCAACCAAAGCATTAGAACCACTCCCCTACACGTGTGTGTGTGTGTGTGTGTGTGTGTGTGTGTGCATAACTCTGCACATGTGTGGAGGGCACCATCTACCTTTCTCTTTTTCAAGACATGATGTCTCATTAGCATGAAACTTGCCAAGTAGGCTAGGCTGATTGAACAAAGAGCCCCAAGCATCACCTAGATTCTACTTCCCTAGCCTGGAAACTACAAGTGAGGTTAAAATTTGATTTTTAAAAAATGGGTTCTGATCAACAAACTCTTGTTCCTAGGCAAAGCAAGCATTTACTGACCAGGCTGTGCTGTGAGACTAAGCTCACAAGTTTACAGAGCTGGGGCAATCTGTGCTGGCTCCCATCATGCAGGGCTACTGCTCAGGAGAAGAGTGGCATCACCAACACATTAAATGAGATGACTAAGATAGTGTCTATAGGGGATGGATGGGTTGGCAAAGTTACAACATAAATCTAGTATATTTCTGATTTAAAAATTTTATCACTAAGCAAGAAGAGTCATGAAAGCCATAGCTGGGAAATGAGAGAAGAAAGGGAGACTTCAGGGTGCTTTCAGTTCTGACCTCTAAAGTAGAGAAGCCCAGCTCAGCAATCATCCCTTGAGCTCCTACAAATTCTTAGTGCTGACTGGCCAATGCCAGGGATCACAGCAAACTGTAGGCCCCCACTTCAGGCCAGAAAGTCTAGGCAGAACCCATCAACTATTCTTCATGTATCTCTGGAGTGATTCAAATGTACTGAAAAAATTCAGAAGCCCTGGAGCAAAAAAGACCAAGTAATAATCTTGAGATTACTTCATTCAGCTCTGACTTTGATGTTTTTAATTAAAGTTTTACACAATTGAGGCTGGAGAAACAGCTCCATAGGTAAATGTTCTTCCTATACAAGTACTAGAAATCAGGTTCTAGCACCCAGAACTTGCATAAAAGCTAAGTGTGGTGACATGAACCTGAAACCCAGGCCAGGAGCCAGAAACAGGTGGATCCTTGAGAATTGGTGATCAACTAGTCTAGCCAAAATGGAATGATGCATGTATAATAAGCAGCCCTATCTCAAAAGATAAGGTGGAAAAATGATTACTTCATTCTAATGTCAACCTCTGGCTTCCATATGTGTAATACATGCACTACATGGGTGGAAGGGGAGAAAGAGAATTTTTATGAAGTTTTGCCTTAACTTTGTTCAGGGACATTTCTACAGGCCCAAGGAGAACAGGACATAACTCTCTATGATGCTAAATTATTGAATTTTCCCTATGCTCCACCAAAAAGAAAAAGATGAAGAAAATACAGTGACTGTCCCAAGAAAAGTTATTGTCATTAGAGACAAGGATTTGTTCTCAAATGAGAACAAACAACACCAATGAAAGCAGCTACTTGAGAAAGCCATGGAAGGGTTCATGGGGGAATATACAAATTTCCTTTATTTCATTACATACATATGTATATATGCATTAATATGACACAGATATGGGGAGAGGGAAGATCTCTTGTAGCCCATATTTGTTTTTTAACTTACTATATATAAAAGGATGACCTGAAACTTCTGATTTTCATGCCGTACCTCCCATATACTGGGATTACGAGTATGAATTAGAAATTTCTGGTTTCTTTGGATACTTAATTGTGTCAAATTGCCTTTGCTAATTCATGAATGTTGTTTGGGAGTGAATCAAGCTACCACTGCTGATTCATGTGAACTGAACTGCTAATATTTTGACAATGCAGATTAGATTTGCCCCCAAAAAACTACATTTAAAAAATGTAGCCTTACACAATTTTGACCCACCATGTTTGTGTTATGTAGTGCTGAGGATGGAGACCAAGACTTCACCGATGCTAGGCAAGTACACTACCAACTGCTACATTCTCAGTCTCTGCTTTTTTCATATAGGTCTTAATTTGAGAGTTATTTTTTAGGCAGGGGGAGTCTGAAATATGACTTTATTATTTCCATTTGAAGCATCAAATGTCCCAAAAGTAATTCTTGAATGATCTTTCTTTTTCTTATTGATTTGCAGAGCAATCTCTATCAAATGTTCCCAGGGTGCTATTGAAAGAAATCAGGTCATAAAGAGTCAGACAGGTTGCCCAATCCCTAAGTTATGCCTGCAATCTCGGTGAGCCCAGAGGATAGGTGAAGTGCTCTCTGGTGGTCTGATCTTTTGTCTTTTCTTTCTTAATATTTTTCTATGTGTGCACAAGTATGAGTGGGGACGTTATAAGTGTGTGAGGGTGTGCACACCCATGTAGGGATGCTCACCCATGCGTAGATGAATAGAGGCCAGAGACTGACTTTGGTAGGTTTCCTTCAATGACTCTTGAGCCACATACACTCAAGGAACATAGAGCTCACTGTTTGGGCTAAGATGTCTGGCTACCAAGTCCTTGGCATCCATGTGTCTCTACTTCCCCAGGGCTGGAATGCTACCTATATGTATCAGATTTTTACAGGGTTTTTGGTGATTTGCACTCAGGTCCTCATTTTTGTGTACAAACACTTTATCCATATAGCCATATCCCCAGCCACTTGGATAATATCTTAACTTTTCTGTCCTTTTCTCCCTTTCCCCTTTCTTCTCATTATATTTCCTGCCCTCCTCCTCCCTTCTTCTTGCCCTTTGTTCCCTCTTTTCTTTCTTTTCCTTCTTCACCTCAGGTGGGTATAGATTAGAGCCTTGAAGCCTGTTTTAATGCATGGCATAGCCATCAAAATGCAGCTATTGTCCAATAGACTGTTTTGAAAAGAAAAGAAAAGAAAAGAAAAGAAAAGAAAAGAAAAGAAAAGAAGAAAAGAAAAGAAAAGAAAAGAAAAGAAAAGAAAAGAAAAGAAAAGAAAAGAAAAATGGCTGCCTCTGTTTTATTTCCTTCCCCTGAGCAGGGTGGGCTGGGCTTCCCTTTCTTATGTTTAGAAGAGAGGGATATTTGGGCCAATTAAAATCTAAAAAAGAAATGTTTTGCTTGGTTACTGATGCATGGCTGCTAATCTTTGTGGGTATTTTTTTTTCACTTCCTTGGATATATTGGATGCACAGGTAGTATATATTAGAACAGCCTCTTGTTTATTGACACAGGTCCACTGACTAATCTTAAAAATAAATAGAAAAAAGTGGAAGGTCACACTCTGAATCAACAGCTTTGATTATAGCCAGGCTCACTGAGTTATTTATTTTCAGTTGAGAGAAATACTCTCCATGAAAATATCAGCAGATGGATGGAGACTAACAAACACATGAAGTGTGTCCAGGGCTCCCCTTTCTCTATCTTGAAATCTTTTTGTTGACCTTGACATAGACTGCTTAGTTATTGTTAGCATTCTGTCTAAACTCCACCCCCACAGTTACATGGCAACAGCCAGGTAGACCTTGTCCATTATAAAAGGGGCTGCTTGCCCCCTCCCCCTCTCTTTCATTGTTGCTCTCTTGCCTCTTGCTTCTCGCTCCCCTTCTTTCCTTCTCCCCTTCTCCCCTTCCCTATTCCCTTCCCCCTCTCTCTCTGCCCCTCTCTGCCTCTACTATCTTCTTAACTCCCCTCCCCATGCCAGGGATAAACTCTATTCTATACTATACCATCATGTGGCTGGTCCCTCAGGGGCAAGAGATGTCACAGTATGGGCAATCTGAGACATTCCTTTCCCCCATACCTCACCACACATCTATAGAGCATATTCCATATCTCTTTATCTTTTTATAAACATATGGTATGCATATTGCTGCCCTGCTATTTAAACCCAATCCTTCTGTAAACCCTGAAGATAGACTTGGGTTCAGGGGAGAAGCATCTCGGTTAGTGTCAAATAACAACATGAGACACTTACAATTTCCCAGGAAGAGAATTTCATCTGAGAAATTGTCTAAATTAGGCTGAATTGTGGACATGTCTGTGGAGAATTTTCTGGGTTGTTAATTGAAGTTGGAGGACCCACCTGGAATGTGGTACCATATTCCCTAGTTTTAGGTTCTGAGTAGAAGACACATTAAAAAAAAAAAAAAAGTTTGCTGAGAGTAAGATAACAAAGAAGCATCATGACTGCCAGTATGCCTCTCTGTTTGTGACTATAAATGTGAGGTGACTTGAATTTCTGCCCTGACTTTCCCAAAATGGTAGACTGTCATCTATAAGTATAAGCTGAATAACTCTTACTTCTCTCAGAGTGCCTTTGGTAAGGACATATTGTTGGTATTGAGACCCAGGAGAAACATTTGTTCTGGTGGTGCATATTTAACATACCAAAATGGATCTGGCCTCCAAGTTTTCTCAGTATCATCCCATCTCTACCTGGTGTAACCTGCCTTTTACCCTAAAATTTCCAGGCCAGTGCCTGGACTTTCCTTCTCCCAGAGGCTCTTTCCTCTATAATCCAGAAATTTTGGTCTCTCCCCTCTTCTTTCTTCTCTCCTCTCTGGGCATGCTTGTTCTCTTTCTCTTTTCTCATCTTCTCTCTCTGGCCCCCTTCCTTATGACCAGTAAATTCATGTAAGAGTGGTTTACCAATAAACTTTCTTTTACATATACTCTAAAATACCTTGAATTAAAATTGCCTTCAAAATCATTTTACCAATCGAGAAATAACTTATCATATACTATTATAGCAACAGAAATGAAACTAGAACAAGGAGTTACTGGAAGTCTTTATTTCTCTTTCCAACATGGCCACATTGAACAAATCTCCCAGCTCCACTTTTCACTGTTACTTGTTTGTTTAACAGGCATATTGAGGAGTGGTAGCTAAGACTGGCTTGTTAGGGTTGCAGAATCAAGAGTTTGACCCTAACAACTCCAGTAACAACTTGAGACATGAAGGTACTATCAAAGGATCATAGAATATACATTACCAAGGTATGTTTATTTAGTACCTGTAACATTTCTCAGAATAGCTGAACTAATGAGGTCTAACATTACAATTTACTCAAGTTCCAAGATAGGTGATTATCCATTAACTCATACCAGTTTCTTTCTGTCTTAGTTAGGGTTTTATTGCTGTGAGTAGACACCATGATCAAGGCAAATCTGCGACGCGCTACCTCGCCGATAAGGAGAATGCCACACTCAGGATTCTCCTGACAGCATTTATTGAACAGCTCTTCAAGATGGAGAAAAGGGGAAGGACGCCGAGCTCAGAAAGCCCACTGCTTAAATAGAGCTTTGGGAGACGTGCAGATCCCTCATTGGCTCAAATCTTTCATCCAATTGTCATACTCGGTTTTCGCGCCATGCGCAGGCGCATTCTCAAGTAAAGCTTCCGTGAAGAACCAGGAAGCAGAAGCCTGTGCCATCTTTTAATGGCGAATGCGGCTCCTCACACAAATCTTATAAAGGACAACATTTAATTGGGTCTGGCTTGTAGGTTCAGAGGTTCAGTCCATTATCAACAAGGTGGAATTATGGCAGCATCTAGACAGGCATAATAAAGGAGGAGCTGTAAGTTTTACATCTTCATCTGAAGGCCATTAGGAGAATATTTCCTTCCAGGCAGCTAGGACAAGGATCTTAAAGCCCATGCTCACAGTGACATAGATACACCAAGACCACACCACCAAATAGTACCACTCCCTGAGCCAAGTATATTCAAACCACTACATTCCACTCCTTGATCTACATAGACTTGTTCAAACACCTGGGGGTCATAACTAGCCATAACATAATGCTAAAACATTTAGTTCAACTTTAAAATTCCCCATAGTCTATAATAGTCCCAATAATGTTAGAAGCCTGAAGTTCAAAGTCTCTTCAGAAATTCTTCAAATCAATTAATTGTAATCCCCAAAGCAAGATAAGAAACCAGCTGGACAAACTCCAAAATCCAAATTTCATATCTGATCGCAAAGTGGTCTTCATATCTTTCATCTTTATGGACTGCAATAAAGTTCTTTCTCTTGGGCTGGTTTTGTATCCTACTAGCAGCTTTCTTCAGCAGGTATTACACAGCTCTGGCATCTCGAACATTTTGAGGTCTCCAAGGCAACTCTAATGTTATAGATTTTGATTCAATGTCTGGGATCCACACATGATCTTCTTGTGCTCATTCAAAGGGCTGATATCAATTCTCCAGCTCTGCCCTCTTTAGCACTGTAAGTTCAGGTTGATCTATTCCATTGCTTCTGCTGTCCTTGGTGATGGTTCCATGGTACTGGCATATCAAATACACTGAAGTCTTCTGCAGTTACTGGGCCTCATCAATAGCCTCTCATAGGCTCTCTTTATGGTGCCAAGCCTCAAAGCCTTTGCATGACCCCTTCAGTCCTGGGCCATCAACTAAAACTGAGCCTGCATCTTCACCAATGGCTTTCCATGGACTCTCATAGTGCCAAGACTCAGCTGTTCTTCATGGGTATCTATATCTATATCTATATCTATATCTATATCTATATCTATATCTATATCCTCATATATATACATGTATCTTCATGAGTGTATATATATATGTATATACTCATATATATATGAGTATATATATATATATATATACATACATCTTCATGAGTGTATACATATATACACTCATGTGTATATATATATATCTGTGTATATATGTATATACATATGCATATATATACACTCATGAAGATTATTTAAAATATATTATATATACATATATACATACATATAGATGTATATATAATTTAAATGGGGCTGCTTACATGAATGGGGCTGGCTTACATGTTTAGAAGTTCAGTCTCTTATCATAAGGTGGGAGCATGGCAGCATCTAGGCAGGCATGGTGCAAGAGAAGCTGAGAGTTTTATGTCTTCATCTGAAGGCTGCTAGGAGAATGTACACTTCCAGGCAGCTATGATGAGGGTCATAAAGCCCATGCCCACAATGACACACCTACTTCAAGGCCACACCTTCATACAGTGCCACTCCCTGGGCTAACTTTTCAAACCACTACTGTTCCTGAATTCTTTCACATAGGTAGGTCAGTATTTTTTACAAACTGAGTAGTCTCCTTCATCCATATTTATTGAGAAACAATAAATTAAAACAGCATATATTCTGGCAGCTTGAGACTGTAAATCAGTGAGTGCTAGAGCACTTAACAAGAATGTAAATGGACACAAATCTCATCCCCCCCCCCACAGTAAGGAAAGCATGTATTCCAAGTATACATTGTGACTGTTTGGAATAGGTATGCCCTGACTGATTGCTATAATGAAATTAGTACATCTCTCTCACAGTTTCCATGGGTGCATATGCTTTTGTACATAGAGCACTTTCAATCTGCTCTGGATTATTTTCAGGAGACAACAGAAAATTATTACACATAGTCACCATGAAATGTTGAGTTAATGAGTTTTCCTTAACATTGTACAATTAAAAAGCTATTTTTATACTGAGGACATAATATAGTGACTAAACTACTTGCTAAGCAAGCATGAGCCCCAGAACCCACACAAAAATGACATCCTAGATGGTATAAAGTTGCAGTCTCAAAACCATGAAGCAGAGATGGAAAGATCCCTGGGGACCATGAGAAGGCAGTCAAGCCTAATTCGTGAGTTCTAGGTCAATAAGAGGCATTGCCTTAAAGAAATAGGACAATATTTCTGAGCTAACATTAGAAGGTATCCCTGACTTTCATGTGCTTGTGAGTGTCCTATCAAAAAGATTCCATAAAGAGATATAATAGGAAATATTACCTTGGAAATATTACCTTGAAAATCCTCCTTTTCAATGTTAATGACTCCATGATAATTAGAAACAGCATGAGTCCAGGAGTTGAGTGCCTGTCTATGTCTCTAGAAAAATGGTACATTCTGGGACTTTCAGGACAGCCCTTTAGCCTGTAGAGAAGAACTCTAAAAACATGAGTTTATAAATATATAAATATATAAAAATAATATGTATATATACTATATAAATATATAATATATGTATATATAAATATATAATATACATACATATATACATATATAAATATATATGCATATATATTTATATATGTATATATATGTTATTTATAAAAATATAATTTCTCATCTGTGCAAAAATATAAGGATACAGTATAAATTGTAGAAGGAGTTTCACAGATATAAAAGAACAGAGGTAGCTGCACTATGAGCCAGTTTATCAGAAAGATAAAAAGATGGTCATATAAAAATGCAAATTCTTGAGTTCAAGGTCAGACTGGGACAGAGAGAATTTAGGTCCAAGCATGGTTGGAATGCTAATTCCTGGGCAGGATCACACTCAAGATCTAAGTCATTTAATGTAGATTCCTGAGATGCTCAAAAGGGAAACTTGAATTAGTAACTGAGTTGATTTCTAAACCAAAGGTCTTCATGAGATAAGCAAGGAGAAAGTGAAAACTGTTCTTTTTTTTGGCAATTTTTTTCTAATGAGAGATGAGATTTCTGGAGATCTCTGAAGAGTGAACACAGCTGTTCAAGAATTTATTCCAACAGGATTTCTTATTTTAGTAAGAAAATTTATGGAGAGTGAATACACCTCTTGTAGATTTTTTTCATAGCTCTTTTAGAAATTTTTTCTAATTTCTGAACTCAGTCAGAAAGCCCAAGAATTACTTAGAGGGTGAATACAGCTCTTTTAAAATGTTTTCTAGAAGCTATCTAGAGAAGTCTGTCTAAAGAGCAAACAATTTTTACAATTTTTTCTGGCTTTCTCATTTTGACCAAAAAATTCTATGAATTACTTTTAGAATTTTTCTAATAAGATTTCTGATTTGCTTGGAAGATCCAAGTATTTTTATAGCTTTTTTTCTTACTTTGGTTAGAAAACCCATGGGATATCCAGAGAGTTTTTAGAATTTTTACTACCTAAGAGACCTATCTCAAGCAAAGAGAGCTGTTGCTACTTTAAATGAGAATGTGAAGGAACCAAAGGGTTCCTTACTGTCTTTTAAGTCACTGTGCAAATGAACTGTGCAAAGTGGAATGGTGTTAATAATTCTTGATTTCTTAGGATCCTATGATCTGGTTCTAAGTAGTGGACATGGTTCTAGTAGTCTCTTTTTGCCTCCCTATTGTGGACATAAAACTCCCATCTTGGCTTCTATAGGCACCTCTAATTGTATACTTCCAAGGAACACACCCAGTCTAGCCTTAGTGTTGACACTTGATGATTGTTTCTTATTCATGATTGACATATTGATCTGTGTCTCTTCCTTCAGAATATAGATACAAGAGTCCACATGCTTGTCTTCTTGCCTACTAGTGGCTGAATTTGCACTAGAACTTGTGTCTCATACTAGGCCCAGTTCTAATCTGCTGTGGTTGGAGTTTATAATCCTTTAGGTTTGCTTATGGCTTCTCAGCAAGTGTGGGAATGGATATCTGAAAAAGGTTTTAAAATTTTCTTATGTATGTATGTATGTATGTATAATATGCATATATGTATACATGTGTCTTGCATACATGTGGGTAAATCTGTGTAGGAGCACATATCCATGGACATCTGGGATTGACATTGGGTGTATTCCTTTATTGCTATTCACTGTATTCTTTGATGCAGGATCTCTAATTCCAACACAGTACTGAAGAACCAGCTAAGCTGACAAGCAGCTTGCTCCTGAAATTTCATGCTGTCTGAGTGCTGGAATAACAGGTAGGATGCCATGCCAACTCAGGCATTCTATAGGTGCAGGGACTCTGAACTTTAGCCCTCAAGCTCCTTTTGCAAGTGCTTTATAAACTGAATTACCGTCCTGTTCAGGAGAGAGGTTTTGGGGGGAGGCAAGAGGTCATGAGGATGTTCCTTGTGTGTATAGACAAATTGAGTGATGGCTAGAGGGTGGCTTGTCTCTGGGTCTATGTTGACTGTGCCATTCAAATGGAATCATGACTTTACTATGTGTCAACTCAGTTAACTTCCAAAGGCCTCAAGTGGAAATGTGGACTTTCAAGCTTCAAGACAGCCTCACAGAAACCCTACAATATATACATTTTCATTTCACTGGCACTCTCTGTAGGTCTCAAACTCAAGACTACAACAAGGACTCCTACTTGAGATGGTAAGTTATTCTGTAAAGGTCAGACTTGCTTATTGATACTTCAGTCCATCCTCTCACCAAACACCAATCACCTAAGATGGCTCTTTGAAAAATCATGAAACACAAAAACATGGAGTACATTTTAAAAATCATCTCATTATTCTGTTCTCTTTTGAGATTTTTCTCTTTATGAATTAAGCTGGTTTTGTGACCATTTCATACATGCATATATTGTATTTTGTTTGGTCTCCCACTTTTTGTGCCTCCCTCTGTCACTTGTTGAACACCTTTCCTATAACTTGTTTTCCTGCATTCTTCTGTTTTGATTTTGTTTGTTTTTGTGACCAAGAGTTTAAGAGGTACTGTTTATGTGACTGGGGTTTGGTACTATTTATTGGAGCCTGTTGGGCTCATCAGAGAGTAACAAAAGAAGATTATAATTGTCTCTTCTCTAGAATCTATCAGGAGCTGCCAAAAGCCAGCCTCAGCTTAGAGAATATGCAGTTCTTGACAGAAGGGGTGTCTGGGAACTGTGAAAACAAATGACTCAAAATCAAATCATGGGTCCAAATTTGTTGCCTATATTCTGCTCGAGATGACTCCCTAAATAGCTCTCTGTAGTAGCTCTTGGCTCTTTCACTCAAGACAGCTTTTCAGATTGTTCTCATTCTGTGTTCTGCTTAAGTCAATTTTTTATTGCTATTCTTAAATAACTCTCTGGTTGAGTCAGCTAGCTTTCTGCTTGTAAGAGCTCTTGGTTCCTTCACATTCTCATTTAAAGCAGGGCTAGTTGGAAGTAGGTACTGTTATGAGGAAGACTCCAAATGTGCAAAGCACTTGGTGGAAGAGCCAACACTTCTGTGTTCTGTGCCTGGCAAGTACTGATAATGGCACTGTTGCTGACAGTAATGACTAAAAGCACATCAAAATGTTCACCATTCCCATAGTTTGTTTTGAGGACTGGATAGGTCAAGATGCTTTTCACTGTAGAAGGCAGATCTGCGAGGCCACATTTGTGTTCCTCATACAAAGATGTACCTTTTTGTCACATGCTGTATTCCAGGCTTGGGGGTGGGGAAGGCTGCATGCAGTGGGTACAATATCACCAGACTATATGTATGTTGCCTGGATTTAAAACATCAAGCTCTCTTTCTTTCCCTTTTCTTTGTCTGCTTTGGTTGTCTAACACATTTGCAATATTAGCAGCAACTTGGCAAACATAAAGCCTGGGGTTGTCTGGTTATCTCCTCTTTCCCAGTGTACCAGCTGCTCATCTTACCACTGTGACCAAATACCTGACAAGAAGTAATTTAGAGGAGAAAGGGTTTATCCTACCTCATAGTTTGATGGGATCATCCCATCACAGCAGCTGGAGCAAGAAGTCAGCTTGTCACATTGCATCAATAGCCAGGAAGCACAGAGAGAACACAAGTGTGAATCAGATCTGGGATGGCTATCCTTGGTTGTCAACTTGATTATATCTGGAATAAACTATAATCCAGAAATGGAAGGCACAACTGAGAGAGATATTATGCTTGGTTTGAAGCCAGTGACTACCCTGATAGTCTAGGATTTTGAGGTGGAATAACAACACACCTTTGATCCAGATCATCATGTGGAAAGACATTTCTTTAATGTAGGCCATACCTTCTGATCAAAGCCTATTGGAAAGAGAAAGGTTTTGTTCTTTGTCTGCTTGCCCCACCTTGCTAGCTCATCTATTTCTTCACTGGCATTGGACCCTACTTCATTGCAATTCCAGTATATAAAAACAGCCATTCTTGTGGGATTATGCAAACTACTAGATTCTTGGACTTTTCATTTACAGCTAGCCATTGTTACATTAGTTTGACTATAGACTGTAATCCATTACAATAAAATCCCTTTATATAGAGAGATTCAGTCCATAAGTTCGGAGGCTCTAGAGAACTATAATGAATACAAGCTATATACCTCTATATGGTACCACCTGTGCCATATATTATTTAGTACTTTCTTCTGTCACCCACTTTCTACAGATTTCATACTCTTCCATAATGGTACCACCAGCTTGGAATCAAGTATTAAATATGAGGCCTAAAGCAATAAAAGTCCCAAACACTGAGGTGTCCAGAGTGAGGGTCACGTATGAGAATTAAAGAAAAGGTGAAATGCTAACTTATTTACCTAGAACTGTGGCTCTAAAAGAAATAGGAAGCAAGATGGGAAAAGTGTGTGTGTGTGTGTGTGTGTGTGTGTGTGTGTGTGTGTGTAAAGAGATTGATAAGAAAAGACAAAGGAAAGAGAAATTACAGAAAATAGGTAAATCTAAATGAATATGTGTAAAAATGACATCAGAAAATCCATGATAAAAGAATACCTTAGTCTTTATTGAGCTCATAATTTTGAAGGTAAGAAGTCTAAGATCAGGTAGCCCCATCTATGCTGACTCTTGTCACCACATCACCACATGGAAGATGGCACTGTGAAAAGAGAAGATACAAAAGAGAAAGTTTATTTTTTATTCTGAGAGTATAAGGTAAGAGACATGGAAAAACAAATGTTTCCCAAGCATTAGAATAGTTCCTATCACCAGAAGAGTGGTGGTTTAAATGAGGAACGTCCTTTATAGGTTCATGTATTAAACACTTGATCACCGTTGGTGGCACTTTTTTGACAAATTATAAATGTATGACTTAAATGAGAGATGTCTCACATAAGGCCATATTTGTGAGCATTCAATCTTTAGTTAGTGATACTGTTTGGGAAGTTTGTGAAATTTTGGGAGGTAGAGATTTGCCAGAGGAACTAATATCACTGAGGTCAGGTTTTGAGGTTTATAGTCTCATCAGACTTCCTGGTTTGGCTCTCTATTTCCTGTGTGTGTATGAAATGTAAACAGCCAATTACCTGTTCTGCCACCTGTTGCCATGTATTTCCCTCCTGTCTTCTGGCACCATAAGCAAAAATAAATTCCTTCTTCCTTAAGCTGCCATTGTTCAAGGTATTTTATCACAGCAATGGAAAAGTAATTAATACACAAGGGGATATTAACCCAGTGCTACTAAGCTACAAGAGACAAAAGCACCTATGTGTTTTCAAATAAATGTATATTGTTACATGGTAGATGAGGCTCTCTAAACCCTGGAGAGTGAAAGACAACTATGTGGGAAGATGAGGGAGTCCCAGCAGACTTTAGGGATGAAGCCTATTTTGAAAGCAATGGAGAGGATGTGAGTTACAGAAGCACCCAGGTAAAGGAAATAAAAGCTAATTAAGTTGTCAGATTTCTCTTGAAGAAAGATTAATTAGGTTGTCAAATTTTATCAGAGTATATGAATGCAGTTGAGGACTACAAAGAATTACTTTCCAACAGTGCAAATATTCATTCTTTTGTTTTCATATTGCAGCTGGAAGCACTGGTTTCAACATCTCTAATCTGACAATCCAAAATTTGAAATAAGGAACTCTACCTTTAAAAAGATGAATGCAGTTTTTGTGAATCCTGGCAGTTCCCACAAAATCATGACAGGCCTAACAATCTTTTCAACATGCTGCTTGATTATCTCTTTTGCACATGCTTCTGACATGATACAGTCTTCCATGATGTGATGCAGTCATATGTATCTCAGAGGCAGAACTGAAACAAACATATGTACATGTGTGGAAATTAACACATCCCATTTCTCCAGGAAGTAATTGAAAAAAAAAAACCGGAAAAACAAAAATGTGTATAGTGCTTGTCATGCAAGCATGAGGAATGGAGTTCCATTTCCAGAACGTTTGTAGTGAACCCTGGCAAAAGGATACTCATTTATAATCCCAGAACTACTGAGGTAGATATAGGAAGCAGGAAATGTTACCTAATGTTGCCAAATACTTGAAGTGAGAGATCTTTTCTCACAACCCACAAATTGGATTGTACCTTAGAGACAACACTTGAGGTTGAACTCTGGCATCCGTACACATGCACACACAGTTTTTGTGTATGTGTGTTAATGAGCATACATGCACACACACACACACACACATTCACTCACACACACTCACACACATGTACTTCTAAATATATACATTATCTCTCTCATATACACATAGACAGAAAGAGAGACAGAGACCGAGTAGAAGAGGGAGATGGAGGGAGGGAGGGAGAGAGAGACAGCGTGTGTGTGCACAGGCCCTACCCTTGACTCTGTGAAGACTACAGTGATGGTAATAAAACAACTTCTGTTTTCCACAGAACTATCAGCCTATATACTAGTTACTTTTACAGTGCTGTGATAAAAGTCTGACAGTCACTTAGGGAACAAAGAATTTGTTTGGGCTCACAATTCCTGAAGGACAGTACCTGTCACTCCAGAGACAGTGAGACCTGGGACAATGAAACGAAAAAATGAGTCAGACAAAAATCTCATGCACTAGCCGACTTTATTCAGAGCATCAGACAATTTATACTCTGGGGGTTAAAAGGAGTCAAATGAGAAATATGTAAAAACACAAAGGCAAGCTACAAGTGGGCAACAAGCTGCACTTGGCAAAAAAAAACCCAAAAAACATATTTTCTATGTCAGAATATAACCAAATAAGAATAGCGAGTTTAATGCATAATATGAAATTAAAATCACTCTTATCTGCTACACCTGGGAGAAGCACAAAAACACATTCCAAGGAGAATTCTGTGTTTTGAAGTACTGAGGTCACAAGACTCTTGTTTTCTTGGAGTTTTCTCACAATCACTCAGAAATCTCCCCACATAACTCTATGTTTGGATTTTATTTAAACAAGTGGACACATGTTTGGTGTAGTCAACATTCACAGAAAGCAACAGGGAGGAGTAGGAAGCTGGCTTATCTCATTTTCATACACAGGAGGAAGAAAAAGTCAGTTTGTGGTGCTGGGTTGTAAAATTTCTAAGCTTTCTGCACTGATGAGATTTCTTTGTCAAGGCTTCACCTGCTATAGGTTCCACAACCTTCTGAAACAACATCACCAAGTCAGGACTGAGTATGCAAATAGGTGGCCTTATAGGGGACATCTTTCATGCAAACTGTCACAACTTCATAACAACAATCCAATAATAGTAAAGAAAGTAGAAAGCAAAATTCTAGATTATTTTCTATGGGAGAATTTGTGTTCACATTCAGAAGATGACTTTAAAATATAAGATAAGTTTTAAAAATGCATAAAACAGTATGTATCAGTCAAATGCCCCTCTGGTGGGATAGGAATGACAAAAAGTAATGTGGACCACAAGGCTGGGGTAGTCTTAGGGTGTGTAACACTATAAAATATCTAAGAAGATTCTAAAAGGTAAACTGTCAGAAGCCAGGACCCTTGCCTCTTACCCTCACCCCCTAATTCTCCCCACCTGCACAATGTCCCCTGCAGCTTCATATCCCTGGCAACCACAAGGTCCTGCTTGACAGTTACAGATAGACTTATAGACTCAAAGCAGTGTACCGTATCTTTTGAGAATAGCAGTTAGACCACCATTGTTTCAGGGCACAGGCCAAGAAGATTCTTTACTTTCCCATCACCTGGATCCCTCTTACCCTTCCCTGTGCAAACTGTATTATAAATAAGCACTTTGTGCCCAAATATATGACTCTTGACAAGCATTTGCTTCCTCGAGTCCTTTCCCCTGTCTCGCCCTTTCTTCTTTCAGGTTGCGGTCCTTCTCTTGTCCACGAATTACTAGGCCCGTGGGTCGGGTCAGTAAGCAAGGAGGAATACAGGCAAAAGAAAAGCAGAAATTTCTGATGTTGAAAGGACAAAAAAAAATGGGAAATTTAGAGTTGATATTTGTATTACTTGGGGTTTTACTGCTGTGAACAGATACCATGATCAATGCAAGTCTTATAAAGAACAACAGTTAATTAGGGGTGGCTTACAGGTTCAGAGATTCAGTCCATTACCATCAAGGCAGGAAAATGGAAGCATCCAGTCAGGCATGGTGAAGGCAGAGCTGAGAGTTCTACATTTTCATCTGAAGACTGTAGAATAATACTGGCTTCCAGGCAGCTAGGATGAGGGTCTTAAAGCCCACATCCACAGTAACATTTCTACTCCAACAGGGTCACACCTTATAACAGTGCCACTTCCTGGGCCATCACAATACAAACCATCACAATATTTTACCTCAAAAAATATCTACTTTTGTCTCAGTGGGCAAGAGTGCTTTTTGTGCAAGTGTGAGGAACTGAGCTCAAAGGTCCAACACCCAATAAAAAGCTAGACATTGCTGGATATGCCTATAACACAAAAACTGGGGGCAGAGACAAGTTGATCTTTAGAGTTCCATGCTAGGCAGCCTTGCCAAAAGAAGAATTAGGTAACAGATTGTACCTCACATCCTGAAGATATTATGTACACAGCAAGAGAGAAAGACACCTGTTGTCCTGCTCTGGCCTCTGCATAAATACTCACTCTCTGTCGTAATTGGGGTTTCCTTCATTTCTGTGAAGATACAATGACCAAAGCAATTCTTATAAGAGATGACATCTAATTGTGGTTAGCTTACAGATTCAGATGCTCATTCCATTATCAAGTCAGGAAGGATAGCAGCATCCAGGCATGCATGGTACTGTGTTAGGCGGAGCTGAGAGTTCTATATCTTGCTTTGAAGTCACTCAGGAAAAGACTGGCTTCCAGGCAGCTAGGAAGAAGCTTGCTTAAAGCCCACCTTCACAGTGCCACACTTGCTCTAACAAGGCCAGACCTCCTAATAGTGCCATTCCCTAGTCCAAACATACTCAAGCCACCATACTCCCCTATACTCACATGTAAGAAATACCATACACATACACTCACACATAAGCCCCCACAAACATTCACTGACACACACGCACATAGGTACACACATGCACACTCTGATACACATAAGAACACATACACATGTGCACATGCACAATCACATTCACCCTCACATACAATCATACCACACTCACACAGGTATATATACACAAATACACTTAGACACAGACACTCACACACACACATAGGCACATATATTCTCACACAGAGGAGATGGTGAAAGAAGAAGAAAACTACTAGTGCAATTTGAGTATTTCCCTTCTCTGTAGTTTCAGAGAGTAGTTTTCTCAGGATTTAAGGTTGATGTCCTGTCATTTTATAATGCTGCTTTGAGGAAGCAGACAGGCCTAGTATAGCAGAAATAACTATAGCAATTTGGCATGATGACATTGTTAACTGATTGATGGTGTGGACGCTGTCTGAGAAGCTCGGAAGGAGCCACTTCAAATGCCTTCAGAAGAATCCTCTGTTCTTCCTGGGACTGGACAGAGAGCTCAGCCCAGCATCAACAAAACCAGAGGTTTCATCACCATCAATGCATAAAACATTGACCAAGCAGGCTGTGTACAAGTGCAACTCTGTACTCAGGAGTTGAGGAAAGAGTTACTAGCAATTCACAGACATTGTTGGTTGTATAGTGAATAATGACAGTCCAAAAAATGTGAGCCTCTTTTTCCAGAAGAAGAAGAGGAGTAGGAAAAGGTGGGAGAGAAAGACGAGGATAAGAATGAGGAGGAGGGGGGAGGAGTTGGAGAATCAAAGAAAAAGAAAAAAAATCCATCTTCTCCCTTAACACAGGCCATTAGATGTCATCCTGGAGAAACAGGAGCTTCAAAAAATGGAACAAAAGGGCCTGGCTAGGTGTTTTCCAAAATATTTCAGTACATTATCTGTGAATCAGTATTTTGACTTTAAGGATCCTAGGGTACTGACAACCTAGACTAATTCTTTAGCCATAAATAAACTCAAAACCTTCAAAATCCAGTGGACACAGTCTATTCCATTTTTCTTCACTTATTGATAATCCAGGCACATAATGATAATGCCACCATTGCAGGAAAAATTACTGTGCTCATCTTAGACTAAAGCAAATTACAGGAACAGTATTTACCCACTTCAGAGAATAAAATGATTAAACACTTTAGGAGAACAATGTACCTACAAAGAATGTAATTTCAGTGAAAGAAGCAGGATATGATGCACTGGCCAGTGTTTGATATAATAATTATGCCAGTCAGTTAATATGAATTTATTATTAATGTCAGCTAACATTTACTGAGACTTTATTATGGCTGGCCAATGTTTTAAGTATTGATATTAGCTGCAGCCCTTTGAAGGAGGCAATTACCTACCTTCATAAACAAGGACCAGGGCCAGTGGAAATCCCCACAGTGTTTACTAAAGTTATGTACAAAATTATTGCCTTCTATAAAGATGTCCCTGCCACTCAAGAGAGTGAAATCTATATCATAACAAAGGACATATGATAGGCTGGGTCTGGGGCTCAGTGGTAAAGTACTTGCTGTAAAAGGCAGGAAGACAACCTCCTAAGCACACATAAAATCCCTGAGCATGGCATCACAGGTCTACAGTGTCATCCCTATGAAGGTGACAGAAGGACTCCAAGGCTTACCAGGTACCCATTCTAACAAAATCCATTCACTTTAGTGAAGTCAGAGACCCTATCAAAGAAAAAAAAGATGGACAGCTCCTGAATACTGACATCTGAAACTGTCTTCTGGCCAAATAAGTTCATACTTGTACTGGGTACAAGTGAATATACCAAGCTCTTTTGTACTTTGAAGAGATGGCAATCAAACATGGCATAACTAAGAACCTATAATGGAATTAAAGAATGTCAGTGTAGTTTATTTGGGAAATAAAATGAACACAGGAACACCATTTTTTTGATAAATAACATAAAAGACTGTAACAGCATATCTCTCATTATTGAAATGGCTCTGTGGGAGAGGAAAAGGGAATGTTTACCCACCCACAGTAACACAGGAGTCTGGTTTTATCAAAACCCAGTCATACAGTAGAATTACAGGTGCTATGTTGTATTTTTCACTTTTCTTGACTACTGGTCATCTCTCAATGAGAAAACTTATTTTCGATATTTCCAAGTCTTGAAAGAAAACTTACAAGAGCCCCTACCCATAAGGAATTGCGACGCGCTACCTCACCGATAAGGAGAACGCCACACTCAGGATTCTTCTGACAGCATTTATTGAACAGCTCTTCAAGATGGACAAAAGGGGAAGGACGCCGAGCTCAGAAAGCCCACTGCTTAAATAGAGCTTTGGGAGACGTGCAGATCCCTCATTGGCTCAAATCTTTCATCCAATTGTCATACTCGGTTTTCGTGCCATGCGCAGGTGCATTCTCAAGTAAAGCTTCCGTGAAGAACCAGGAAGCAGAAGCCTGTGCCATCTTATAATGGCGAATACGGCTCCTCACATCTCCCCCTTCCTTATTAAACTGCAACAACAATCGAGGGCTGTTAGGTTGCCGATCTAGCCCACTGTTCTACCAATAGGCATTCAAGGCAGTTAAACAGTACGAGACCCTCCACACCTTTTATCCCGTGCAATGGGAACCTGAGCCCCGGGAAGTGTGGAGGACCACCACTAGGATACCTGGTGCAATGGGAACATGAGCCCTCAGGATATCCTGTTAAGTGATGGTGTCTCATTGTTTAAGCAGATTCAACCAGGCTTGAGGGGATGTTTCCTGCTCCATGGCAAGCAATGCTTGCGTGATCACCACCTTATCCTTTTGATGTTGTTGTTTGAATTTGCAGAGCAACCAGAGGGTAAACAGCACTCCCCCAAAGATCATGCAGCCAAATAACCCTACCCCCACCCATTCCTTAAAGTAAGAAAAGACCGAAGAGATCCATGAGGAGAGTCCCTGGATCAAGGAGAAATCCAAGCGAGTAGAATTGATCTGGACGATAGCAATCCGCAATCGTCGCATGGTCTCATCAAAATCAGCCTTCCAATTCTGCAATAGCTGCTGAGATAAGGTTCTTGAAAGGTTAGCTGCCCGAGTAAAATTTTCATATTGAATGGAGGTATTTATATACACAAGCAGGAGAACACAGGTGAAAACACTTTACCACGTGCACCATACAGCTGAGGTCACTAAATAGCAAAACAAGCTATGTGGGATAAACAATATATTTATCAGAGTGTGCTTCAGCTGTTATAGGCTTTTGACAACCAAGTCTTTCATCAGGGTATATGGTTCCAGATGGCTGCAAAGTTGATCTACCAAAGCCATCAGTTTGTTGAACAGCATGAACCCGAGAGACAAAAGACTTAATATCTTAACTGTTGATATAAAAGCAACACTCTTTAAGGCAACACACAACTTCCCCTGTTGGAGAAGTGAAAGGTCTAAGCCTTGTACCCACAAATTTTCAATAGAATTATACCAATGAAATCCTTGAATTTTGCATCAGCTTAGTAACAATTATACAGATTAAGACAGCCTAATATTAACCACCTCAGTCCCCAAGTCCAGGGAATTGGGGTGCCAACTCCTCATTAACTTCTTCAAGCTGAACATGGGCGTTGACTTTTAGAAGAGGAATGAGGGGAAGGGTAAATTGATAAGCATCTGAAGTCTGTCTTAACTGCATCCAGCTGGAAGTCCAGGGCATCAGTGAACATGCAGGTGATCTCTGTCATGTCTGATCCATATAATTCTGGAAGACATAACTACTACCTTAATGACCTCATCAGAAAACTCATAGAAAAACCTTTTTTTTCCAAATTAGCCTTTCCTTAAGCCAGTAACCAGAAAAACCTTTACATTGAGTTTTTATCCAGAAAAATATTATACAACTCAGAATCACACCCATTTTGAAAGTTAAATCAATTAACATTATCATTCTGCTTAGCTCTCTGTCTAGAGCAGCCTTCTATTTATTCCTCACGTCTTTAAATCCTTTTTTCATCTGTTTTTACTCACTTATTTCTTGCCCCATTTTCGTTACTATAACCTTTATTTATCTGTTTGGCTCTCGACTCAGAGCAGCCTGCAATTTACTCCTTGCATCTTTAAAACTTTTTTCATCTGTTTCTATTTACTTATTTTTTGCCCCGTTTTTGTTACTATGCAATCACCTTTGTTTCACTTCCGAATTCAGCCAGCTCTGTCAGTCGACTGGTTCTCCAGCGCAGGGTGTCTTCCACTGTATCCCGCTTACTGGAGTTCCTTGCAGAAAAGCGTCTAGACTCTCTGCGCCATCAGTTCTGAATCCTCTGCGAGCCAACAGGGTCCTTCGTGACTGGTCAAAACTCCAAGATGTTCGGCTTCATCCCGGGTTTCGGTTCCACTATGTAGCGCACAGCCTCACCGATAAGGAGAACGCCACACTCAGGATTCTTCTGACAGCATTTATTGAACAGCTCTTCATGATGGAGAAAAGGGGAAGGACACCGAGCTCAGAAAGCCCGCTGCTTAAATAGAGCTTTGGGAGACGTGCAGATCCCTCATTGGCTCAAATCTTTCATCCAATTGTCATACTCGGTTTTCGCGCCATGCGCAGACACATTCTCAAGTAAAGCTTCCGTGAAGAACCAGGAAGCAGAAGCCTGTGCCATCTTATAATGGCGAATACGGCTCCTTACAAGGAATCGTCTGGAAGGGGCAGACAGAGAAGGGGCTTTGGATTGTAACTTGACAGGAAATGAAATGGGCCTAGATGGGATCTCTGATTACCATGTATACGTGTTTGATCCTGAGTTGTAGTTACCCTTGCTGATATATTAATCCAGCCATCCAGGAACAGTGGCTCAACATAATCCCAGTGCCTGAAAACTTAAATCAGAAGTCTATAAGCAATACCTTTTCTCACAATAAGAAACAAAAAGGACCTGTAAAATAGAGTTAATAAAAATAAAAAGTCATTGTGTTGCCTTGATGATTGTGTCACCATCTCTGCAGAAATGTAGCTATTCTGAAAAGACATTTGTACCTATCCCTTTGGCCACCAGAGTATTGTAACAGCAGAATTTAAGAAATCTGGATTTCCTCCCAGGATTCCTCTGCTGGCAGAAGGAAATGCTGAAGCCTGATGCCAGTCAAGGAGAGCTTATTTTCTAGAAAAAAAATTCATAAAGTTTTGACAAGTTTTCATACCACCTTAAGTCTGAAGCTGGGACAATGAGGCATTGATGAGAGGTTCCATTCCTCAGCCAGAATTGTTTGATCTTACGTCACTTCTACTCACCCTAACCTTCATGTCAGGACACTGAAGACTGTCTCATGGGGCCACCGGATTTCTTTGTTTCTATTCTCAATGTGGCCAGGTTAAATAATTTTCTCCTTCTCTATTTCTGATAATTTATCTCTTTTTTCTTTAGAAAATAGATGGCTGAGCTTGGCTTTTATAGGCTACCAGAGTTCAGAGTCCAGACTCTTACTTTAATAACTCTGATAATAGTTATGTTCACAAATATATGTAAAGCCCTCAGCAGGAATCTGTACCTATTGAACAGTCAGAGTCTATTGCTTTTTTCTTTTTTTTCTTTTTGTTTTATAGTTACAACTAATCACTTCTTATCCAAAAACAGTGGCTGAGCCAAATATTTTTTCTGAACACCAGTCACATGGAAATAATTTGGCAGAGCCAACTTCTCCTTGACTTTCATGCTAAAGACTGAAAGCGTAAGACAATCCTCTTAAAAGCCTCACATTGGCGGGTGGTGGATCAATTTGCTCAGGTCTGTTCTTAAGACAGAGTGATAGAAAATAGATCGTGTAACTTAAGGAGAAATACAATATTGTGCCTCACCCCAGGTAAGGAAACAAATGATCTCCACAGAGAGGCTTATACTTTGTTTCTCTCAGCTTTGCAATAAAGCTGGAGGGGATATAACTTTTTGTTCAATATTAACACATTTGCTACAGGAAACTAATTTTTTAAGTTACAACAAAATATTCTTTAAAATCCACTAGATTAGAGAAATTCCTCTATTGTTAAGAGCACTGGACGTTCTTTCAGAGGACCTGGGATTCATTCCCAGCAACTACATAGTCATCTAAGTTCAGATAATTGGATGTTCTCTTCTGGTTTCCACAGATAGCCAGTAATATCATGGTGTCATACATCTTTACAGGCACATACTAACACACATAAAATAAAAAGAAATCTAATACCAAAAAAAAAAAAAAAAAAAAAAAAAAAAAAAAAACTCTTCACAAAATGAAACAATTGCAGAGGTTCAGCTATTGAAACTGATGTATTTGGTAACCATAATTCTCTTTTAATAGTTCTTGGTTTTCTGTTAAACAAATAAGTAAACAGTTGCATTCTGTATTGTTTCCAACTACCTTTTTACAATTTATTTTTATGAGTTTGCGTGCACGTGTGTGTGTGTGTGTGTGTGTGTGTGTGTGTGTGTGTGTGAATGCAAATACACAGTGCACACATGTGAAGTACCCCAAGAGTACAGAAAAGGAAATCATATCCCTCAGGATGAACTTACAGATGATTGTAAGCCTGCCCGTATAGATGCTGGGAACTGAACTCTGGGTCCTCCAGAAAAAAAAGAAGGGGTGTTAATGGCTAATCTCCTCTCCAGCTCCTGTCTCCACAGTCATGATGGGTAATAAGCACCCTTTAAGTCACTGCCATTCAGGGCTTCACCACTACTATTGCAATCAGGTACTTCACTGAAAGATATCTTGTCAAGATTCCTCGTGACCTCTGAGCACAAATACCTGGGGCTTCTTCTGATCTTCCTGACCCATGACTATTTTTACATTTGTGTGTACATGTGTGTGTATGTGGGGACATGGGACAGATACATATACGAATGTGTACCAGCTTAAAGACAACCTCAGAGGATGTTCCTCAGAGCAGGGTCCCTAACTGGCATAGAAATACTGAGGTAAGATAGACAGGCTGATTGATCAAGGATCATAAGTCTCCTTTACCTTAGCACTGGGATGACAGTTGAGCACAAATATGTCCAGTATCACCGTCCCCCATATGCATTCTGTGCCTTGTACTCAGGTCCTCTTTTTTCAAAGCAAGTGCTTCACCGACTTAGCTCGCACCCAAGACCATGCTGATACCATGGATCCCAATTCAGCTTTTTAAATATAAAAGCTATCCAGTCATAATGAGCTCATGGAAAGGGGCATAAAATATCTAGAGAAGCAAAGCCACTCAAACACTATACATCTCAGTGAATTTCTATACAGTTAAGTTAAATATTCTGGAGTTGTGGAGCTCACTGTGGATTTTACTATTAATTACCCTTTTATGCACCTATCCACCACAAAAACAAAATGATGAGTCAAAACTAGAAAAACAATTAGCTTTATATTATCTTTACAACTCATGTATCTTTTACCTGAATTCTCGTTGTCCTTTCTAAATAATATACTGCCTTGATTACATGTGATTTCTTTTTTTTTTTCACATACGTGAATACACTGTCACTGTCTTCAGACACACAAGAAGAGGGCATCAGATCCCCTTAGAGATAGATGGTTGTGAGCCTCCATGTGGTTTCTGGGAATTGAACTCAAGACCTCTGGAAGAGCAGTCAGTGCCCTTAACCACTGAGCCATCTCTCCAGCCCACATGTGATTTCTTATAATATTTTAATACATTATATGCTGGATCTAAATATGAGGGCAAATGTGATTTCTATTTTTTTTAAGACTGTGACTTATCCCTTAATATCATGTATTATAAATCTATCTACTTTCCAGCAAATCTGGTGATTTCATTTTTCCTTACAACTGAATAGTAGTCCATTTTTACATGTGTACCACCATATTTTCATTATCCCTTCATCTAAGGGTTTTAAAGGGAAACATCTCTTTTCCTTTAGAACTATGTTATGCCATTTCTGGTATGTTGTTCTGGACATTTTTAATAATCTTGAGGTGCTTTCTTCTAATAAAGTTCATCCTTAAGCTGGAATTATATGTCAGCCCTTCTCATGAACAAGTAAGATGCTGCTTTTTTACTTTTATGTCACAATAAGTTTTTATGTGTACAGTTTTGTTATATGTTAAATTTAGAAACCCCCTAGGCTGTAGGCTCAGTATGCCTGTATGCACAAGTGTAACTGAATAGAATAAAAAAATCATACTGATTATACATATCAAGCTTGTATAGAGAGAAAGCACATTATCAGGTATATAACATAATTATTTTTCTATATTTTCACTTGGCTGGAGGAAAGTAAAAAAAAAAAAAATCTATCCAAATAAGATCATATTAAGAGTAATTGTGAGTAAGAAGTTGAGAAGCCATATCTAAGTTATAAGACCATAGAGATTGCTTTCTTCTGAAGTGACAAGAGCCCCACAGAAAGCACTAGGCCCAGGAATTTCCTCAGGAACTCCCTATCCTCTTCACTTAGTTCACATTGAGATAATTCTGACTCTGGCTTGTACTCACCAAAGGAAGCAATAAAGGAATCTCAAGAGGTGATTTGTATCAGTGACTGCTAGCTCTCTGCTGCAGGGCACTTCAGCTTGGACCCCCTGCCTGAACACCTCACACATGACCCACAGCACCCAGAGGTCTATTTATGCCAGTTCTTAGGAGAATACCAAGAAAAGAGGATTGCCACAAGCTCATCAAGAATTTATATGCACCTCCACCTTAGCCATCTCCAAGGCAAACTACCAGTGTTCACCACCCCAATTGTTCCCAGACAAAAAAGAAAACAACAACCTGAAACACAAATGCAGATGCTCTATCCTGATATGCCAAATCTGCTCCAAATTTGATTAAAGGTGCCATTATCTGTTACAAAACAAAAAGGACAGGATTTAGGGCATCTTCTAAAAGATTTTACTGAGTTTTTGTGGAGGCATTGGGGGAGGTGGTGTTAAAATATCATTAGGGAAGGTGTCATTTTCTAGAAAGATTCATATTTTCTTGGTGTCCTAAATCATTACATCATCACATACAGCTAGGCTACTGAATCGAGTCCCAGCTAACCATACCTCTGTGCTGGTTTTAGTAAGAAATTTCCCACTTAGGCTCAGAAACTTGGTCTCTCAATCCCCATGTGATGGCACTATTGTTGGAGTTTTAGGAAGTGCAGCCTTGCTGGAGGAAGTACATTCCTGGGGGTGGGCTTTAAGAGTATAAAGCCTTAAGCTACTTTCAGATTTCTCTCTGCTATATGCTGCCAGGTGACATGTGGATCTCTCAGCATCCTGCTCAAGCCACTCTACCTGCTACTTGCTGTGATGTTTCATCACCACTGTGGACTCTCATCCCTCTGGAACTGTGAGCTCACAAATACTCTCTTCTATAAGCTGCTTTAAACATGCTGTTCTCTCACATACTTTTCTTAGTAATTAACACTACCTTCTAGGGAGAAAATTGCTAATATCAAAGAAGAATGCAGCAAAGGAAAACATTTCCTGGGGGCTAGCTTAGTTTGTGACATGCTTGTCATCTAAGCATGAGGGCTTGAATTTGATCCCTAAATACCATATAATAATATTCCAGGCACAGCTTGGCATCCCAACTCTGGGGAAATGAAATTGGTGGATCCTTTGGAGCATGCTAACCCAACACTATAGCCTATTTGCTAAGATTCAGGGAAATGAAATACCCAGTCTCAAAGAACCAAAAGATGGACAGGACTTGAGGAGTCATTTCTAAGGTTAACCTCTGATCTCCACATTTATATGCACCCATAGTAGTAGCATGTAATAGAAGTGAGCATGCACATACGTGTACCCACAAACACATAGAGAAAAAGGAGAACCATGTTGTCTTAGTTACTTGTCACTTGATATGATAAAAACATCATGGCAGTTTATAAAAGAAAAGGTTTATTTATGGCTCACAGTTCCAGAGGAATGCAACTCCATTATAGTCAGTGAGGCAACCTACAGAACACAGCTACTAGAGCAGCAGCTGAGAACCAACATCTCAAACTGCAAACAAGAAGCACAAGTGCAATGGGAATGTGTGGCTTGTAAAACCTCAACATCAACTCCCAATGGCATACTTCTTTTGATAAGATCATATTTTCTAAACCTCTCTAAACACTACAACCACCTAGAGACCAAATTATCAAATGCTTGATATTATGGAATGCATGTCTCACAAACAATTGCAAAGCTGTGGATGATTTAATAAATACATGGGTGTTGAATGTGTATTAAACACATTTTTAAATTTGTGACCATTTGTTGTTCTTTGCTTTTTTTTTTGGCTTATCCCATAAGTTTGGGGACCCAAATTCTGGTCCTTATGCTTGCACTGCAAGTGCTTTTAGCTGCTGAGCCATCTCTCTAGACCTCACTATATTTAGTTGCTTACACAATTTCTGGAATAAAAGTGATGACAGGGTAAAATAAAATAAAAACATTTGCATGGGAAAAGACAGAGCATTCAGATGACAGGGTACCATATAGCACCTGCTGCACCTAGAAGGGGGACAGAGTTGTCCTTCCAGTCTCCTCTTAAACCTCTCCTTTCTTCTTGTCTGTGGGAAATTAGAAGATTATTATTATTATTGGCAAGACACCTGTTCCAGAAAATGAGCCTGGGGTTTGCAGTAATCACCATTGAGAGGAGCCTTGTAATTGACTCATAAGAATAGCAAGGTGTAGAAAGCTGTTAAGGCCTTTTCAATTCAAGTGTGCCATTAGTGGAAACTCATTAAAGATATGAGCAAAGCAGTGTATAAATAAAGAGTCCCATTTTCTGTAATTACATTTGTTTATCTATTCCTGTTTCCAGGGTTCAGGAAAAAGTCTCTCTGTGCCCAGGCCATTTGGTCCTTGCTCTGTGTCCTTATTTATGTGGGTTTTCAGAGTATCTTTTTTATGTAAATTTAAGACAGGTTGTTTATGTGGCCTATGGACAGATCACTGTGGTTTACACTCTCTAAATATTAGTGGATACCAGCCAAGGTATGCTGAACATGCTTGAATTTTGTTGCAGCCATGAGCCAGATTCCAGAAGCCTCTTAGATGCATAGTCTCTATTGAGTGACCTAAAGCTGGGATCCTTGTAGATTATTTTCCTGTAATGTTAACACTAAGGAGGGAACACAGAAAGACCATCAGGGATTAATGGCTGCCAGAATAACTAAAACGAAGGAACTTATAGTTCAAGAAAATATCCAACATCAAAAGAATGTGGTGTACACTGACACCCTTCTCTGACATGAACATGTATGGACACATGCAATAGCTTACACACATCTAGACACATGCAAAAACAACAACAACAACAACAACAACAAAAACAACCAAAGGTCTTCTACATTTTTACACTAACTCTCTTTGGGGAGACACCAACAACAACAACAAACATCTGTTCATGACAGTCAGGGATGCTGGGGTACTGGGAATCTCAGATCCCAGAACACATACACTCTGAGATCTTCCAGGACCCAACAAATTTATCCCGTCTCTAGTTCTGCTACCACAGAGGCAGAGACATAACAACCCTGGAGCTCACAAGCCAGATAGCCACACAGAAACCTTGCCTCAAAAGCAAAGGAGAGGAGTAAAAGGTAGACGGTGGACAGCTAACCTCCTAGAACCTTGCCCAAATACATGCATACACATACCTATACATATGTACACACACATACAGTTAGCACAAGTTTTCAACAATAAAAAATAGTTAAATGTTTTTAGATTCTTCATACTAGAGAAAAAGTATGCAACTATGAAAACTGAACTTCTAGGGTTCCCTTGCCAGAGAAAAATGCTAATGTGATGTTTAAAAAACAAGGTAGCAAAAAACATTTCATTATTTCAATATGTTTATAATGAAAAAAGCAGCCTTCATTTTCAGAAGAAATCAACTACTTCATTGAAAACCAGGAGATAGAATATATATATATATATATATATATATATATATATATATATATATATTCAAGCATTTGTCCTTCCTTCCTTCCTATTCAAGTTATACCTCTAGGCATACAAAAGTACTTGAAATTTATTTTTAAAAAATTATCCTAGAGCTAGTGAGATGGCATAGTGGTTAAGAATACTTTTCTTCCAGAGGCCCTGAGTTCAATTTCCAGCAAACACATGGTGGCTTATGACCATTAATAAAGTGATCTGATACCCTCTTTTAGCTTGTAGGTGTGTATAAGCAGACAGAATACATCTTCATTTAAAAAATACATTAAAAAGTTAATTATATATTTCTAGATGATATTGTACAGAAACATCTACATAATAAAATAGATATGACAATTTGTCATATAGTAATTGGACATTTTTATAATGACTTATTTTATTTTTATTATAAGGTTTTGTGGGGTAGGGAGATATGTATATGTGAATGCAGGTAGTGGTAGAAGCCAAACTAAAGAGAAGGACCCTAAAGGCTTTTTCCAGTTCCACACCCTGCTTACACTTCCCCTTCCTGCCTGGAATCAAGGCTAGGCCAAGTTTCATTTTCCATCCATAGGAACATTCTTGAGTAAAAGTTTCTCAGGATGTATTGACTGAGAGTTACCTGACCCTCTGAAAACTCCCAGGTAGAGTTCAAATGTGTGTCATGCTTGCTAGCTAATAGATTTAAAGGTCAATATGCTTAGCCAATAAGTTTGAACTGTAATCATGCTGATGTAACTTGTGCCCCTAAGAGGTATAAAAACTGCTTGTAATAGCCATTCAGTGTCACCTTCTCATCACTGGAGGAACTGATTGAGGGTTGATCCTGACACACCGGAAAATAAACCTCTTGCTTTTGCAACAATCTGTGTCTCTGTGTCTCACTCTTGGGTATCTAGAAGTAAGTACCACTGACACAGGGGCGGGATCTTACAAAGGTGTCAGTTCCTTTTGGAGGTGGAGTTACAGAAGGTTGTAAGCTGCCTTGATATGGGTACTGGAAACCAAGCTCAGGTCTTTGACAAGAACAGCAGATACTCTTAAACTCATAGGCATCTCCAGCCCTCATTTTATACGTAGTGATGGAAAATAAATTTCAGACAAATATTTGACATTAAAGAAACTAGACACTTATGGTTTCTTCAGAGTAATGACACCATTTATGAAATAAACTTGATTAGTGGAAACTGAATCTGAATATCAAGATTTTAGATCTAAGCAGCTTATATCTAAGAACTAAGGGACCAGGGGACATTTTAAATAGATCCACAGGAAGCAATCAGCAAGCCAAGCCAAGACATGCTATAGAACAGACCATAGAGTTTCAACAAGGAAACCTGAGAGGAAAAATTCAGACAGAGGCTAAGAAGCAATGTTGGAAGTACCTACAACCACACATATTGTGTCAAATGATTATGTAAGTGTGCCCAGTACTTTCCATTATTAATTGCTATTAGGATATTTTGTATTGTCATTTCTATGGCCCATTACCTTTTTTCTATATGTAAATGTTTGTAACTTCTTCAATTCAACAAAAAGAGGATACTCTGAGATTACCATGTTTATAAGCAAGCTGTCCTGGTAGAGGTCACAGAAGATCACATTGCCTTCAATCTGGCCAATAGGCAACACTAAGATATGGACTTGGCATAGTCCTGCTGCTGTTGAGGTCAGAATGTGTGCACTGTGGAAACTCCCCCACTATGTCAATAGCTTTTATTGTATAAGAAAGCAATGTGACTATTGATAAATAAAAATCTGGCAACTTGAGCAGGGGAAGAGGGATAGAAACATGAACAAAATTTCATTGGTGAGTACTAGGGGGTCACAGGTGATCAGTGGTCTACATTTCTATGCCATGAGCATTCAACCATATGATGAAATAGGGCTGTCCAGTGCAACCATCACATTTTGAGATATTTCCCCATTTTTATGACTATCCCTTGGCTGTTCTTTGGGAGAGTGTTTTACATTCTTGAAGAATGGTTGAACCCTGCATGCTAGTTTTTCTGCAGAATAAACACTCTTTGTTTTTGCATACTATCTGAGTCTGGGGTCTTTCTTCAGTGATTTTCAGACCCTTACAGAAAAAGCAGTGAGAGACACATAGAAGGACTCAATGGCAGAGAAGTCTGGTTAAATTACAAGGTAGCTAAGAGACTGTCCCAGCATAAAGGCCAACAGCCTTAAACTGTATAGATTTCTCCACATGATTATTATTAAATCACACGTGGTTCCCTAAAGCCCTGCAATAGATTAGAAAAAAATAAGGGTTGTGTTGAACATCAAAACCAGTTATAGGTATGTGTCAATTTGGATTCAAGTGAAATAATAACTATAACCACAGGACTGTCAAAAAAGCTATATCAGAGGATATATGAGGAAGTAGGTAGACTGTTAATTGAGTATCAGAAGAATACTGTCATTGTTTTAAAGATTTTGCTCTTCTAGCCCTGGTCACCTATAATTGTCAATTTAACACAGCCTAGAGTCATCTGAGAGGAAGGACTTGATTGAAGTGTGTTCAAGATCACATTGGCTGGCCTCTGGTCATGTTCACAGGGGAAAGTCTCAATTATTAATTGTTATGGAAGTGACTACTCCACTGCAAGCAATCCAGATTCCTGGGCAAGCAGTACTGGCTATATACAAAGCCTATCTGAGCATGAGCAAGCAAGCCATTCAGTAAGTATCATCCATCTGTGGTTTTTACTTCCAGCAAATGCTTGAGTTCCTGTCCTGATTGTTAGGCCCAGTTTGAGTGGTCTCCACAGAGCACCATAGACCACCAGGAGTGCAACTTGTATGCACTAATAGAGTCATTATTCAAGCTCCAGCTCAGACCCTCAACATCTCTCAAAGGCAATGGGTGGGTGTGGAAAGCCCCAAACTGGTAATGTCTTGTCTTATTATCATAGTTTGAACATGGTAAGGGGCTTCCCAACTTGGTGGATATATAATTGGTAACATTTGAGGAATTATATCTTGGAACATTTCTATTGGCTAGCAATGATTTTGTTGTGCACAAATCTTGAAAACCACAGAGACCACCAGGAACCACAACTCCAATGCAAGCACATGAGAGTCTATATTCAACCTTGAGCTCAGACCACAAACCTTTCTGATGCAACAGACTAGGAGAGTGAACCCAAGGTCAAGGAGAATGGGATTTATAAAGGAAAAAAACTGAAGCAGGGTTTTCTAAGTTTTGGTGTTACATGAGAGGGTAAAAGAATGTTGGCTTTTAAGCTAATTGGTTTACAGCACGTGGTTAAATGGCAAGGAGGGCACATACATGAAAAAGGAGCATCTTGACCTGGGAACAATTCATGTTTTCTTAGCCCACAGTATTGTAATCAGCTAGCTGCAGCTGCTGTGTCTATTTTGTAATTGCCAAGGACACTTTGTGATTTTTCTCAGACCTCAAGTGTGGGGGCCATACCTTTATAAGAGCAAGTTAACTTAGAATGGAGTCTTAAAAAAAAAATGAAGTTTATTCTGCTACCTCAGTCCCTTCAATTTCATCTTGTTATGCACAATTTTGTCTAACTTGAGCAATCTATTTTGAAACAAAAGAAACATTAGGTGATTTCCTCCTAACAGCACATTGGCTATCACTAAGGGTGGTCAGAAACTGATCTGCTATAAAAAGCTGTCCATCTACCTGGCCTGAAGCAAAGGCAATAGATCAGCAAGTTTCTAGATGTCCCCAGAAACAGTTTCCAGCCCCTATATCCTGGAATGGTTCTGCAATGTCCCTAGATTTGGAGCAAGATAAAGGTCACATACACAGGTATTCCCCTAATGTACTTTAAATCAGACCTTTGAGCTCACTGGAGACTCCTGTCTCCATGTTGGAATGGGATACCCAATATGCTGGACTTATGCAGAACACTCTATATTTACTTATTATGTGAGCCCAGGGTACATTCTTCAGCGAATCATGGACCCTTAGAAAACAGTAGCAGTTGAGTAAATCCGGGTATATGTGATTTAAGAGTGGCCAAAAAACAAGGTTCAAGATGAAAGTTTATTTCTCTGCCACCAGTGAAATGAGCCAATTCAAAACAGATTGGATTATATTAAAGGTGGCTTTATTTGGAAGCTGCTCTAGAGTGGAGTTCACTGGCCACAAGGATTGAGGCCAAGGGATTCACCATGGAGAAAGAGGATGAGATAGGAGAGGAAGACAGAAAGAGAAAACAGAAAGAGAAAAGAGGAGGAGGAGGGGGGAGGAAAAGAGAGAGAGAAAGAGAGAGAGAACAAAATGCCTGAATTACATAGGAAAGAGCCTAGGGGGAGGGGCAGCCCAGCCTCTGGGCTGAAAGGTTCAAGGTTTGGAACAGGTTATGCCAGGTAAGGACTGAGAGATTCTGGGAGAGCCTGGGGGCTACCCAGGTCTCCTTTGGTATGCACTTCAGTCCCTTGTCCTGAGATCTAAAACTACAACCAGTATTTTCAGGATGAGCCAGGCAGGGACTGTTCCTTAAAGGCAGAATACTTCCTGCCATGAACATACACAAAAAGGACAGATATGCTACTTATTCTTTTTTGAGACAGGGTCTTTCTACATACTCCTGTCTGTCCTGGAACTCAGTATGTAGACCAAATGAGCCAGATCTGACTGCTTCTACATTACAGAGAAATGTGCCAGCGTTCTGAGCTACTTCCAAGTCTTAATACAATTATTAGTCCTGGAAGCTTGTGAGCAGAATTTAGAATTAAGATTATGAGTAAAAGCTTATTGTTTTGTCAATATTTTCCTGGGGTTTAGAACTGAAAGTTTCCTTGCCTGGAATAATATAACATCTGAGATCTTGTCTCACAAGATTTAAATAAGGCAAGTGTTTTGTATCACAAGTGTGACAGAAAGAACATAATTGGATCCATTAAATATAAAGCATGGGGATTCCAAAGGTTTTTGAATAATGTTATTTAACAGAGTAAAATTAGAGTATGAGGTAACTGAAATTAGTGATCATTTCCCTTCTGAAATCTCATCTGGAGTTCTCAGAGTGAACAGGTGTAGTGGTTCCTCCAACCAGGTTTCACACCTTTCACTGTGACAAGCCTGTATCTCTGGGTCTTTCTTGGTGTTTTCTGGTAGCACACAGTGCTTCGGAATCACTGTTTGGCCTCTGTACTGGTAGGATGCTAATCATGAAGTGAGTCACACAGTGGGGGGAAAGTGAGACATGAGTTTGAAAATAAAACCAGAAGATTTGCCTGGCTTGGGGCTGAAGACTTTGTGTTTTATAAATTGAGAGAACCAAGAGTTGGATGGAAGATAAATCTGAAGAATTGAGCATCGTCCCTCATCTCTTGCTGAATAGCAGGATGAGTTAGAGTCACAGTTACCTCAGGTGTACTGTACAGGAGGAAGAATCCTGCTTTGCGAGATTGCTGTGACTCTTGAAATGTAACTGTTTCGGGGAGCAATAACACTAAGAGAGCCCTTGCTGTTATCTAGCACAGGGCAATGATAAAGAAGGATCAGATCTGAGGATTTGAGTCCTAATGAGCCACCTCAGGGAGGCCATTTATCCTTTTCTTGAGTCTCTTTGCTCAGTTGATAAATGTGACAATCATCTTACTTTGCTCACGGGCATACTAGGTATGTTAGACTAGGTAATATGTAGTATTACACCTCTCAAACTCACATACATGAATGCTTGCACTCACATACACACATATGGGGCAAGTAGATTATGGCTACCAGACAGAAGAACCGGTATGATTGAGCCAGCTTAAACCTCAGCATATCTCAGAATTGAGAACAATAGGTATGAGGCTAGCTCTCTGCCAAACTATCTGATCTGGCGCATATAACCATGATTCCTCACTGAGTGGATTATGACAATTGGTCATGGAGCAGAAAAATCTGGAGTTCTTGAGCTTTGTACAAGGAGATAAGTATGGATCAATTTGCATTCTTCTACATAGTGACCTGCAGTTGAACTGGAACCATTTGTTGAAAATGCTATCTTTTTTCCACTAGGTGGTTTTTGCTCCTTTTGTCAAAGATCAAGTGACCATAGGTATGTGGTTCATTTCTAGGTCTTCAATTCTATTCCACTGATCTTTCTGCCTGTCTCTGTACCAATACCATGCAGTTTTTTTGTTTTTGTTTTTGTTTTGTTTGTTTGTTTGTTTGTTTGTTTTTAATCACTACTGCTCTGTAACACAGCTTGAGATCATGGATGGTGATTTCCCCCAGAAGTTCTGTTACTGTAGAGAATAGTTTTTGCTATCCTGGGATTTTTGTTATTCCAAATGAACTTGAGATTTGTTTTTCCTATCTCTGTGAAGAAATTAGTGGGAATTTTGATGGGGATTGCATTAAAACTGTAGATTGCTCTTGGAAAGATGGCCATTTTTACTAAATTAATCTTTCCAGTCCAAGAGCATGGAAGATCTTTCCATGTTCTGAGATATACTTCAATTTCTTTACTCAGAGACTTGAAGTTCTTGTCATACAGATCTTTCTCTTGCTTGGTTAGATTCACTCCAAGGTATTTTTATATTATTTTTGACTATTGTGAAGGGTGTCATTTCCCTAATTTTTTTCTCACCCTGTTTATCCTTTGAGTAGAAGAAGGCTACTGATTTGTTTGAGTTAATTTTAAATCTAGACATGTTGCTAAAGTTGTTTATCAGGTTTAGGAGTTCTCTGGTAGAAATTTTGGGGTCACTTAAATATACTAACATATCATCTGCAAATAGTGAAATTTTGACTTCTTCCTTTCCAATTTGTATCCCTTTGACCTCCTTTTGTTGCCTAATTGCTCTGGCTAGGACTTCCAGTACTGTATTGAAAAGGTAGGAAGAGAGTAGGCAGCCTTGTCTAGTCCCTAATTTTAGAAGGATTGCTTCAAGTTGCTCTCTATTTAGTTTGATGTTGGCTACTGGCTTGCTGTATATTGCTTTTACTATGTTTAGGTATGAGCATTGAATTCCTGACTTTCCAAGTCTTTTACCCTTAAGGGGTGTTGAATTTTGTCAAATGCTTTCTACACAGTGATATGATCATGTGGTTTTTTCTTTGAGTTTGTTTATATAGTGGATTACATTGATGGATTTCCAAATATTGAACTATCCCTGCATTCCTGGGATAAAGTCTACTTGATCATGATGGATGATTGTTTTGATGTGTTCTTGGATTTGGTTTGTGAGAATTTTATTGAGTATTTTTGCATCATTATTCATAAGGGAGATTGGTCTGAAGTTCTCTTTCTTTGTTGGGTCTTTGTGTGGATTAGGTATGAGTATAATTGTGGTTGCATAGAATGAATTCAGTAGTGTTTCTTCTGTTTCTATTTTTTGGAACAGTTTATAGAGAATTGGTATTAAGTCTTCTTTGAAGGTCTGATAAAATTCTGTACTAAAACCCTCTGGTCCTGGACTACTTTTGGTGGGGGAGACTTTTAATGACTGCTTATATTTCTTTTGGGGTTATGGGACTGTTTAGATGGTTATTCTGGGCCTGATTTAACTTCAGTAACTGGTATTTGTCTAGAAAATTGTTCATTTCATTCAGATTTTCCAATTTTGTTGAGTATAGGCTTTTGTAGTAGGATCTGATGATTTTTTAAAATTTCTTCGGCTTCTGTTGTTATGTCACATTTTTTAGTTCTGCTGTGGGAAGCCATGGCAAGGCCTTAGTCTTGCAAACACTCACCCTTGGCTCTCCTATCTACTATTCTTTTTTCTGCTTACCTTCCATGATTCGCTTGTCAGTTCTCAGAACTTCAAACAAGGCCTCATAGCAACCCACCTTTGTAACCCTTCCTCCTGATTTCTAGACTTAGCCAACATCCTGCTAGATAGATGTTTTTCAAACCCCTGGTAACAGAAAGGCTTTGTGAGAATAACTTAGTTAGACCCCACAGCTCCAGCTAGCTTCTTCCACCTACAAAGCCCTCTTTCTTTTCCTACCCCTCTCTGTATCCTGTTTTCAGAGTATATAACCTTAGTGAACAATAAAAATTTTGCCAGCTTGATCAGACTTCTTGACTTGCTGTGCCTTCTTATTTTCTCATGCATCTCAGTCCTCTCCACAGAGTCTAAGGGTCCCACTTGGCCTGAACATTCTGCTTAAAAAAAAAAAATATTGGATACTATCTCTCTGCCCTCTGATTAGTCTGGCTAAGGGTGTGAGTGCTTTGGTCCTTCTTAGAAGGAGTAACAAAATACTCAACCCAAGCTCCCATAGTTGAAATCTCCAGCCTAAGAACACAAAGGGAAGGACTTAGGGCTCCATTTGTATAGGTAGCTGAGGATAGCCTTGTCAGGCATCAGTGGAAGAGGCAGGCCTTGGTCCCTGAAAGTTTAGATGCCCTAATGTTGAGAAATTTGAAAGCAGGGAGGTGGAATGGGTGGGGGCACACCCTCATAGAAGTAGGAGGAGGAGGGATTGGATAAGGGGTTGGGGAGGTGGAATGAAAGAGGGAATAACATTTAAAAGGTAAATAAATAAAATGTCCAATTAAAAAAAATATTGGCTATGAAAAAAAAAAAAACAACTGGAGTTCTCTATCTTAATGAGTTATCTAGAGAGGCATCAAGTGTTTAGCCAGTGACATTCCTTTCCTGGGCATTCCTTCCTGCAAAAGGTATTTAATGTCCAGTTCACCCTGATTAAGATGTAGCATTTATATCCATCATCAAATGAAGCAGTTTAGATAAGCAAGCCTTGTGTCCTTCATTGGGGATCACCTGGGGTAGAGGCCTTTGTGTACTGGAGGAGACCTTCTCTTTTTCAGGCCCTCTGTACTCTTGGTACACACTCAGAACAAAACTGGATTCTGTTCCAGTCCCAGCATCACGTATCTCCTTCCTGTCTGTCTCATAGGTGAAGCAAGGACTCCAGGACCCTGTTATCAAATCCTTGTGGTACACAGCAGCATCTGGGTACAGAAGAGACTGAGAACCACAGCATCCATCCTAAATCCCACTGTTACTCATCTGTAAGAACATAGGTTGGGACCCCTATCACAGGCTCTGCTCTGCCTCTAGAGTGGCTTTATGGCAGGGCTCTAGCACCCCAGTGGTAAGACAGATATGTTGCCCAACACATTAATACCAGTACAGTCATTTAACAGTTTGTAATCCACCAACCTGAATTTGAATCAGGCAGTGTAATGTTTAATATGTACTCTGTGCAAGACAGGATCTAGAATCACTTTGGAGATTGCTGGGAGTTGTCTGTGAGAGAATGTCAAGATTAGGTTAATTAATGTGGGAAGACCTATCTTAAGAGCACCAGACTGAATAAAAAGGAGAAACTGAAGTGAGCAAGAGACCATCATTCTCTCATCCCTGTCTATAGACACAGTAGCAACAAGGGGTCATGTCATCCATACCATGGTAGACATTATCTTCTGGTACTGTAATAGCCAAAATAAATTCTTCTTTCTTTAAGTATTTCTTGCCAGGTATCTTGTAACAGCAACAAGACAAGTTACTAAGACCAACAGGAATGTGATGTAAGAGGATCACCGAGATGAGTATCTCGTGGTTTTCTCTTCTGCCCCACAGTGCATGATATGGGCCACTCTTTTTGTAACATGCAGGATTTTGGAAATATGTCTCTTGCATAATTAAATAAAGTGTTATTCAAATATATCCATTCTTTTTGTCAATCTATCAACCTATCAATCTTCCAAGTAATGTCTATACAAACAGCATTCACTCCCTGTCATTCTCTGTAAATCTTTGGTAGCAGGTCTGAGTGTACACTAGCTCAAACAAAATTCTCCTGCATCATAGTTTGGTTTAAGAGTTAGTCCCTCAGTGAATGGTATGCACAGCAGCAGGAACATGAGGTGATAAGCCACATGGGGTCCAAAGCCAGGAAGCAAAGGAAGATGACTTTGGTGCTCAGCTTGCTTTCTCTTTTCTTGCCCTCTGAAATTCTAGCTCACAGCACAGTGACAGTTACATTTAGCATAAATCTTCCCATCTTGAACTAAGCTAATCCAAAAAATCCCTCATGGACATGCCCATAGACTTGTATCCAGAGTGATTCAAGATTCTGTCAGGTTGACAGTATTAGACTGAGTGAAATTCAACCATACATGTTATATTGTATTGAGAAACTGTAACCCAAGATCTTGGAGAAAATTACTCCAGCTTACTCATGCAGAAAAACTTTATTTGTAATGCATTGGCTGGCTAACCAAACCAATGGTATGTTGAAATAAATTGTTTACTACTTTAGAGTTTGTCAATCTTAGTCTTCATGTAGAGAAGCACTGTTCAAATTCAAAGTCAGCTTATTTCCTACATGATCCTCAGAAGATTACATCTGATCTCTGTGAGTTTCTGATATGTAACCTAGAGATAAAAAGAGCTAGCAAGATAGTTCAGTGGTACGGTGTCTGCTGAGCAAGCCTGGAGACCCAAGTTGGACCCCTGGACTCAATGTAAAGAAGAAATGAGAGAGCTGATTCCATGAAGTTGTCCTTTGATCTCCACACATATAGCATGGCATATATATACACACAAACCATAAATGCACACAAATACACACACATACTCATAATAGTAATAAATAAAATTTTAAAAGTATTTCTCTCACATTGAAGATTGTGAGAGATTAACGAAATATATACCATACATGTTATATTGTAATATATATATATATATATATATATATATATATATAATCACTTCACTTACAAGCATGAAGCCAGAATTAAATCCCCCAGCAGAACCCACAAAAAAAACCCCAAAACAACAACAAAAATCAAAGCTGGGCATGGTTGATCATACTTGAGCTCCAATTGCTAGAGGTAAAGACAATGTATAAGGTAGATGATATCTGAGGAAAGGCACCCAGTGCCAGGCTTTGGCTTCTGCATGCTCATGCACACATATGCCTGCATACACAGGATGCAAAAAGGGAGACAAAGTCGGGGTCAGAGAAAAAGTTTTAAATCAGATTTGCTATTGCTATCTGAGAGCCAAAAGTTCTCCAGCAGAGAACACAACATGTTCTAAAGATAAACATTTCAGTCATTCACAGTTTATAATGTCTAGAGGACAGATATGAGTGGTCTTAGCTTCAGCAAGTCTTCCTATACAACCAAACTCAAACAATTCCCAGGCATCTCCTCTAGAGATCTCAACAAATCTTGGGGGACCTGACAGCCAGAGGAGTTCAGTTTTGCCTTCTGATGTGTATGGTACCCACTGGTACCTAGCAATGTCCAGCATGACTCACATTCTATTTTGCTTATCAAAGCAGGCATGACATTTTCATCTGGTGTTCTGTTTTATTATTGTGAAAATTAAACATCATTAAATTATTAAACTCAATGAAAAATACTGAAATGTTCTTAAATTTGATCAAGTGACTCTTAAGCAATGGGACATTTAAGGACTATTTGGAGCAGAACCTTCCCTTTAGGGCTGCTTTCCATTTTCTCCATTTCCTAGCCTCCTATGCTTGGATTTCAGCTGCACATTAACACACAAGGGAGCAGTTCTATGTAAGCAATGCCTTAAACATTTGGAGATGAGCGTGAGAGCTGAATACAAAACCTACCAATGGCAAGAAACAAGAGACTTGAACAAAACTGGCCAAAAACTTGTAAGAATTCAAATTGTGTGATGTCCCCAACATGATCTGAAAATGTCTCTCTTGACCTGAGATCCTGATGGTCCTGTATGGAACCTAGCTGATGGCTAGGAACAGATGTTTTAGGAATTTCAAAGCCACTGAGCTGGATCTGTTTCCATGAGAAACTGAGAAGATGCTTTAGAGGAAGTCCATCTGGAGGAGGAACCTAGCTCTTTTGAAGTTTGGCTCCAAGGATGATACCTTATTTGTGTGTGTGTGTGTGTGTGTGTGTGTGTGTGTGTGTGTATGTATGTATGTATGTGCGTGTGTGTGTGTGTGTTTTACTGGATATTTTATTTACAATTCAGATGTTATCCCCTTACCCCATCCCCGCCCCCAGGAACCCCCTATACTATCCTCCCTCCTCCTGCTTCTATGAGGATGTGCCTCTACCTACCCCCCCCCCCAATTTCACCTCCCCACCCTCGAATTTCCCCACACAAGGCATCCAGCCTTCATGGGACCAAGGATCTCCTCTCCCACCTATGCCTGACAGGGCCTTCCTCCCTTACATATACAGCTAGAGCAATGGGTCCCTCCCTAAGTGCTCCCAGGCTGGTGGTTTAGACCCTGGGAGCTCTGGTTGGTTGGTATTGTTGCTCTCCTCATGTGGTTTCAAAGTCTTTCAGCTCCTTCAGGCTTCACTCTAACTCCTCCATTGGGAACCCATTGGTCAGTTCAATGGTAAGCTGTGAGCATCTGCCTCTGAATATCTCAAGCTATGGCAGACCTCTAAGAACATAGCTATATCAGGTTCCTGTCAGCATGCACTTCCTGACATCCACATCACTGTCTAACTTTGGTGTCCACATGGGATGAATACCCAGGTGGAATGGTCTCCAGATGGCTCCTCCTACAGTTTCTGCCCCATACTTTGTCTCCATATTTGTTCCGTTGAATATTTTGTTACTCCTTCTAAGAAGAACTGAAGCACTCCCACTTGGTCTTTCTTCTTTATGAGCTTCATGTGGTCTGTGAGTTGAATCTTAGAGTTTTCAAGCTTCTGGGTTAATATCCAATAATCTGTGAGTGAATACCATGTGTGTTCTTCTGTGATTGTGTTACCTCACTCAGGACACTATTTTCTAGTGCCATCCATTTACCTAAGAATTTTTCGAATTCATTGTTTTTAATAGCTGAGTAATACTCCATTGTGTGATACCTGCTTTTTAAGGATCCTCTCTGAATATAGCTCCCCCTAAGAATACCCACACTGTCTCAGGTTGGGTGAGGACACCCTCTTACTCAGGGTTTCCAGCTGCACATCCAGAGATTCAGATCCAAGATATCCTGGGTAGTCAAGAGCATGTAACAGGTTTTCATAGGGAATTCCACATTGCTCAGCACATGAGCACAGTTGTCCAAAGCTATGTTGTCATAGCAACAAAAGTAGCTCATACAGCTGCCATAGATGTCCTACTTTTGTCTTTTCCCCTCCTATCTCCAGGTCCTCATGATGGAGGAATATTGTGTACTGAAGACAGTCTTACTATCCTAAGGGATGTAGGAGGCAGAGGTGATTAGGTTATACCAAGAGTCAAGAATAAAGTGTGTTGGTAATGATCCCAGAACACATTTGTGTCACCTACCCACAAATCCCTCCTCACCATATAGCCTAGCCTACATGCCCAGACTCACCAACAAGGGGTGATATTCTCATATAAATCAAAAATGTTCACCTTCTTAAGACACTTGGATTCTATTCATTAGGCGATTCATTCTCTTTTTACTTATTGTGATGGGAATCTTGATTTCTATTTTCCATAATTGTCATAATAAAGTTTTAAGTCTGTGGTCCTTCTTAAGAATCACAGTGTTTGTTAGTGTGATGCTGTTCTACAGTGCAGCTTGTGTAACTGCCCAGCTTTCTGTCTATTGAGTTCTGGTATTGTACCCAAAAGCCTAGTATCTCTCTCAATCTCTCTCTCTCTCTCTCTCTCTCTCTCTCTCTCTCTCTCTCTCTCTCTCTCTCTCTCCTTCTCTCTCTCTTCTTTCTCAGTTTCTCTCTGTCTCAAACTATGTATGTATGTATGTATGTATGTATGTATGTTTTCATAAATGTCTAGGTGCTGTGCCCATGTGTGGCATGTGTGTACATGCATGTGGAGATCAGAGGTCAATCTCAGATGTCACTTTCAGGAGCTATCCATCCTCTTCTTGAAAGTCTCTCAAGGACCTGAAAACACGAAATAGGCTAGGATATTAGGATATTCCTGTCTCTTCTACCCAAACATTAGATTAAAGGTGTTTTCTAGTCATTGGTGGGGGCAGGTGGGGGAATGAGAAAGAGAGAGAGAGAGAGAGAGAGAGAGAGAGAGAGAGAGAGAGAGAGAGAGAGAGAGAGAGAGTCTGACAAAGCTGTCCTTGAAATGGATGCCTAGTACCACAACAAAAATGCTTGTCTCACTTTGTGTGTACCTGGTGTAACAGTGAACAGAGGACTGAGAAAAATGCAGAGATAAGATTTTTGCTCTTCAAATACAAATGGATCCAAAGTTGTATGAAACAGTCTCCATCCTGGGGTCCATTTTAAACATGGGGGTATTCAGAAAGAGATCCATGTTCCTAAGGAGAGGAGCTGGATCTCCTGTCTTCTAAGTTCCTCTTTGCTGAGGAAAGTGATTCAGCTTGTCACCACCCCCTAGTGAACAGATCTTCCATCTCTCCAGGTTTTGTTATTTCTCTTTGCTTTGTCTGCAAGTATTCAGGAAAGCATCCTTCTTCCCTAGGGAGTAGAAGCTAATGGATTTCTAATTCAATAGCTCTCAAATTGTAAAGTACTGGCTAATAAAATTAATTATAGAAGATTCCAGGAGACCTTTCTATCCACACTCCCCTGATAAAAGCTTGATTCATCCTAGCACATGGATCTGTGGGTCTGTGGGTCAGAATGGCTGGCTGGGCTGTGTTCCAGAATTGGTACCCAGAGCAACTGCACCCAGTCAAGTGTCATTCTGAAAGCAGTAGTCTGGCTTGTTTCTTCCCCTAAATGTCCTTGACATTAAGCCATTCACAATTTCCTGGCACACTCTCAGGGAAGACAGTGTATTTTGAATTTTGTTTCTGTTCTTTGTACAGCAGACACCCTTGTGGCTCCAGGTCAAAATGTGCATAGACCTGCGTCAAGTATGTAACCTGTCAGTGATGGTGAATCTTATTTGTCAATATGACATGATATAGAATCAAGCTGGACACAAACCTCTGGCAATGTCAGGGAGGGAGGTTCTAGATTGAGATAATTGAGGTTGGAGCCCCAACTAAATATAGGTAGCACCTTTGAGTTCCTGCCTTTACTTCACCTCAATAATGGACTGTAACTTGGAATTGTAAAGTGAATGAGCCTTTTTAAGATGAATTTGTCAGTCGGCTCAGATATTTTGGTTATCCTGATAAGCCCTTAGAAACAGTGATCATGGGACTTTATTTACTTGCTTGTTCTTTGACTATTTGTGCTTATTGTCTTGCTTATTCCTTGATTATTTACATCTATTGTATTGCTAGTTCCTCAACCTAGAACTGACGTTAATACTTACATGTAATTAAAATAGTATAAAAGCATATTGGGAAAAAAAGATGAATTTTGTTCAGATGTTTCATCACATTAACAAGTGATACTAAGACAGCAAGCAAAGCACTGCAAGGGAATCAGCAGATCAGTTCTTCCTGGGTAGGTCAGGAAACATAAAACAGCACAATAAATAGGACCCAGCTATGAACCACAGGGGCAGGATCCTGGTGGTGCTTTTGGCCCTCCTTATTCAACCTCTGTGTTATGTTTAAAGTTTATTGTGAGATGAATGAAGTATAGTCTCCCTCCCAGCACTTTACAGGCCCTTGATTTTTTGTTGTTGTTGTTTGTTTGTTAGTTTGTTTTTAGCGGATAAATGACTCAGGGAGTGAAGACTCATGTTCCTTTCTGTGGTTTCTTGTTGTCATGGATTGGTAGGTTTTCACAAGCCCCTAAAACAGTTAAATGGTGTTTGTCTGTCTTATCCCAAATGCATCTGTGGAAACCTAACCCACAGCATAATGTGTACAGAATGTGAGGTCTGTGGAATATGATGAGGGCAGTGAGTGTGACCTTCTCTTCTCTCCCCACTTCCTCCCTCTCTTCCCCTGCTATTCTCCTCCTCCACGTATAGATCTCAAATTCTCCTCTCTCACTTCCTCCCCTACCATTGTTTCCTTTTACCTCTTCCTCCTCCTGTTCAACTCCCCTGTTTCCCCAAATCTCATTCTCCTCTTCTTTCCTCCCCCTCCCACTCTTTTTTTCTCTGCTCTTCTTATCTTTCTTTACTTCTCCCTCCCACTCCTCTCATACTCTTCTCTTTACTTAATCTTCTCTACCTTTCTCCTATGTCCATATCTTCTCCTTCTCTCTGGGCTCCCGATTTTTCATCAGCTCTGGAAAGTCTGGGAGACATCTGATGCTGAGGAATCTGTAAGCTTGCAGCATTGGTTCCCACAGGTTCTGTAGGTGAAGGCCTTGACAGGGTTTGATTTGGTTAGGTAAAGACAAGCTACCTCATCTAATCACCCACTCAGAGGCACTCCCTTCATTAAACAACTTAGGTTAAGTAATTTTGTTTTTATTTAATCCATGCTGGAAAAGTATTGTCTGAATCAATTAAGAAAAAGCAGTTCATGGCAATGGTTTCCAGCCAGACAATCAGCAGGTAGATGGAACACTGGCTTTCTGTGAAAATCATTGATGGTGTTGACATTTCAATTATCTTTGTTTTACTTGAGGGAATTTATACCTTTCCCTGATCAAATAATTATATCCTCAATTCAGCTTGCCTTGTCAGGCAAGTCCTCTGGCCCTTGAAAGTCACTCAGTGGTTTCACATCCTCCTACACTAGCAGATATTTCCAATCCAAAGCATGCAAGCCACATGGAGTGCAAGATAGCTAGCACAACACAGCATTGTAGGGTTACAATGCTGGCATTTATTTTAATATCAAAAGGTTGGGCACACCTGGGATATCTTCTCCTCTTCTTGTAGCCCCAAGAAATTCTGGCACCACTGTCTTTACTTGTTTTGTCCTGTTATGAGTAACACACTAGGGAGTTCCTATTTACAGTTTTGCACATGGTTTCTAAAGGCCTCTGTGACAAGCCAGTTCACTGCTCATGTGTTGACATTGAACTACAGGCAGAAGCAGTTTAAGTGCCTGTCTGCAGTATGTAGGGAAAGGTCATTGAGTCATCAGAACCTCATTTAAGAGCAGTGATATGGATTTCCACCACTGCAGCCTCAGATCTGACTTTTTATCCCATCATGAGAAACATGATTTAGAAGTAGTACCTTATTAACCATTGAAATTATATTAATTAGCATAAGAAAAGATCCCAAGTCTGACCACAGCATCTTGACCCAACCCTTTCAAGTGAGAACACATGTTAGAATATTACCTGAGAGTTATAAGCTGAAATAAAGCCTTTCCTTCCCAAGTTAAAAAAAACAAAAAACAAAAAACAAAAACAGAAAGAAATTGAACAAATCCTTTCACCACCAAACCATAACAACTCGGCTCCCCCATCAGAGTTCAACTTGCAATCTTTAGATGATAAAAGTGTTTGAATATCATTCTTCCTTGAAATAAAAAGGAAACAAATGACATTCACAACTATGTTAATGCAACACTGGGATGAAAACTAAATTATTCATGAGCATAAAAATAACATGGAGGTGCTAATGCTTTAATCAAAGGCAATAATGCCTCCCTTTGCATTAATGAAACATCTGTGAAGGACATAAAATGCCAGATTACTGGGTGAGAGAGGGAGCCTAGTATGTCCATGCAAGTGTTTTTTTCCCTGGGTGAAAGGAATACAGATTCTGCACTCCAGCTCCAAAGATTCAGAGGATTCTCCCATCTGAAGCTGCTGAGTGAAAATACCGAAGCTTGCTTTTGCTCCCTTGGCTGCCCATTAATCTCTAGAGGTTGTCTTAACTACCTGCACCCAAATTCCATACTGGGAGGGTCTGTTGCTCTGCTCCCCCTTTTCTTCCATTCTCTGAAAACCAACTTATTCTTTCTCAATTCGTTTTGCAGGCCATCTCCCTCCATTTGTCCCTTTATACTTTCTGTGTTCCTTTCTTGACTGCCATTAGCCACTAAGAGTGATGTGGCTCTATGTTGGTTGGCTTCCAACAATATGCAACTCCAGTTCTAGGTGATAGGATGCCTTCTTCTGGCCTCCAGAGCGTGTGTGTGTGTGTGTGTGTGTGTGTGTGTGTGTGTACACGGGTGCACACACACACTCACGCACAAACCCAAACACATACATGTACAAAACAATAAGAGCCTTTGATTAAAAAATGTGAAATGAAAGATAACCATAAGGACTTTGAAGTAACTAGAGGAAAGACAAGACTAGAAAAACAATGAAGCCACCTCCATGTGGCTCCCAGTGAACCTCTTCTTGATGAGTAAAGGCAAGTCATCATTTCCCTTATTCCCCATGGGAAATTTCACCTGTATACACATTTCACAATCTAAAATATTTACATGTAATAGACAGAACTGTGGGCAATGACAGCTGCTAGGATATTCTCTGCCTATTCAAAAAGGAGAACACTTCAGAGGTTTAAAAGAAGAGGAAAAATAATAGGATGAGACTTGTAAGTCCAGATACTATAAACAGTCACTTGCCATGGCTACTCTTCTGGGTCCAGTCTGCATTCTGTACAGTATACGGTTGGCTTTTCTGTCTTGCATTTGGTATAAAAAAAAACAAAAAAAAAAAAACAAAAAAAAAAAACAAAAAAAAAAAAACAAAAAAAAAACAAAACCCTGACTGCTTGCTTACTCTACCTTAGTACTGGGGTGAATTATTCTCCATCAGGAGCAAAGGAAACAGATACTACAGGTGGGATCAATGAGAAGTTGGGAGGAGATTTTTTTTCTATCTATCAGAGGAGATACCTGGAGCAATACATAAAGGGTAGAATAGGGTTGAGGAGAGTAGTACCTTCCTGTGGCTCCTGCAGGACGCAAGCTGCTACTGCAAGTTTACCCGAGTGATGAAGTTACTTTCTTGAATCCAGACATTACACAGCATTCTGGCTAGGTTCTGTGCCACACAGACAGACCATGCTGTCAAGGAAGAAGTACCAGCTCTGCTAATGGCTATGCATGTGGCCATTTTTCACCAGAGAATATACAAACGCCAAAGAACTCATCAAGGGCATATGCCTCTTGGATGTGTTAAGTAAAATAATAATAATAATAATAATAATAATAATAATAATAATAATAGAGGAGGTGGAGAAACACAGCTGTGGAAGCCTATCCCACCTGTAATGGGTTGAAGCAGGAAAAAGAATCAGATGTAGAGATAGCTTTAAGATGAATGGTTTCTGGCCTTCGAGCTCTCTGACTATACAGAATGCTTGCTGATCATGTTTTTAAAAAATCCTTGGGTGATTAATACATGTAGCCTAACAGCGATGGAATAAGTAAAGAATTAATTGCTAGGTTTTTTTTTTTCTCATGCCCAGAAGCCTTGCCTCTAACTGTTCAGGCAGAAGGGTAGTTTGTAGCAACAAACTTTTATTGAACCAGGAGAAGAGAACCTCACAAAAGGGAAAACTTGTACACAAGTAAATATGCAAAAGTTCACATACGTTCATGTACAAATTCATCCATATATACTCATACACATTCATGAAAACCAACTGAGCAAAACTCCATACTTATCTCATAATTACATACTTACACACACACACAAACACACACTTTTTTTTCAGAAGTTCAAACTAATTTAAAATAATAAATTGAAAAAGGATTTTATAATAGAGATGTTTATATATGTATCTATTAAGACTAGACAGTCATTATCTGTCAGTATCTCTATAGGTTTGTAGTGCGTTAAAGACCATAACTAGATTATAATTAAAATTTTTGTAGATAAACCCAGTGAATATTTTATCTTCTGGTCCTTCCACCTATGACTATGAGACCCAACATATTCTCCAGTCTCTTAACACTCAGTCACTTCTCAGAAGTATTTTCATTCTGATACAAGAGAGCAGGTATGGCATTAGCATTGTTATTTTAGCCAAAAGCTAACAATCAGGACACTTCTAACATCCAGCTTGCTCTCTCCATGAATAAAAATTCTAAACGTGGAAGTGAAATAAAATAAGCAAACTTGAAAATTATACACACTGGAAGATTTCATTTGCTTCACCAGGTATTTACTTTTCCCAGTAATTCTTTCAAATAAGAGACATTCATTATGTTTTGGGGTTACATGTGTCTGAGATTATATTTACTTGTCAAAGTAACATCCAGGAAGTTACAGAACTTGAAAGTTAAATAAAAATATTAAAATGGTGAATATTTATAAAGGTAAATAGTAGAAAGTAAAAATATAAGCAGGTGTGTGTGAACACACAAAGAAATGAAACTCTATGTGCAAAAAGGAAACCCAAGCACAGCCTATTAAAAGTATATATGCTAAAAAAAAAAAAAAAAGAAAAAAGAAAAGAAATGAAGTCTGTGTGGTTGATTCATTAAGTCTAAAATTGAATCATGCTTATAAAAAAATAACCAAAATATGTGAGCCAAGTGGAGAGTTATAGTTTATGTATTTAGAAAACACAGCCAATGATTTAACTCTGCTAAGAACAAAATAAATACAAATTAAAAATAAAGAAAATTCATAAATGTTTAGGTGTAGTTTTGGTAGGCTGTGACTCTTTTATGAATATATACATATACATATACATACATACATACATACATACATACATATATATATATATATATATATATATATATATATATATATGTTGGGGGCTGACTTTTAGCAGAAAGCAGCTATCAGCTTTGCAGCCATCTTGAGCCATATACCCTGACATGAGACTTGGATTACAATAGCCTACAACAGCTGAGAACACTCTGATAATCTTGATTTAGATACCTTGGCTTGGGTGTGTGAGATTAAAGGTGTGTGAGATTAAAGGTGTGTAACTTAAGAGTGTGACTTAGAAGTGTAGAGATCAGAGTTAGAGACAAGACCTAAGGGCATGATTAAAGGCATGACCTGAAGTCGTGGCTTACAAGTAAGACACATAAAAGGCTAGAGGCAGACAGAGAAAGCAACAGATTACTTGACATTAGGTAGAAGACACTTGGCTCTAGTCAGAACAATTAGGACAGTACAGGAGAACAATTTAGAGGAACAGAGAAGGAGAACAATTTGGAGGAACAGAGAATCAGACACTTCAAGTACAACTAGGCACTAGGGACTAGGAACTCAAGACTTGGGACTTGGACTAGGAAGAGAGACTGAAGAATAAACAGGATTGAATCACACTCTGTCTGGTCTCCATTCTTCGAGTCCATCCTCACTCTCTCTCTCTCTTGCTGAACCCCGACCGGAGGACCGGAGCGGCAGCTTGAGCCGGGATACAGTGGCTGCCAAACGCGGGGCAACCCGGGCCTCAACATTTTGCTCGGGCCGCAACATATATATGTATATGTATATATACATATACATACATACATACATACATATGTACGTACGTATGTATGTATGTATGTATGTATGTATGTATATATACATATGTGTGTGTGTGTGTGTATATATATATATATATATATATATATATAAAACATGAAGAAAAAAAAGATATGCACAGATAAAAAACCCAACTTGACTACATTTTAGTTCATGTTCTCTATATATATAGAACATGAAGTTCTCTCTCTCTCTCTCTCTCTCTCTCTCTCTCTCTCTATATATATATATATATATATATATATATATATATATAACTATATATATATATTTCTATATATATATATATAACTATAGTTATAGTTCATATTATATATATATATAACATATATATATATATTCTTCATGTTCTTTACTTTTTAAAGCTAGGAAGACCTTATTCAAGAAAAGACTAATGCAGTGGAATTTCACTATGAGGACTAGAACCTAGGCTTTGTTCCAAATAAAACAATAACTTATTATACAGAGCATGACAGGGGTCTCTGGGTAGAAGGCCAAAAATAAATGTAAGTTTAGCAGGAACTCTGGCCAAGCAACTGCAAGAATTCTTGCTGAAGACAACCTAGAAAGGTCCAATTGCACGGCGATGCTTCTCCAATAACAGCTTCAGCAATGTCATTGCCAATGCCTGGCTAGACTGTCCAAGATCAGGACTAGTTGTGACAGAAGCCTAACTAAAATGTAGTCAAGTTGGGTGTTTTATCTGTGCATATCTTTTTTTTTTTGAGTAGATTGAAATTTTAATGACCACTAACCTATAAAGAGTATCTGTGTACTCATAGAATGAACTTATACTTAAACATGTTCTTATTTAATATTGTTATACAATGATAAGCATCTAAATTTAAATTCCTGTAGATTCATTTATATGTTTGTTTATTTATTTATTTATGTTGGATATTATATTTACATTTCAGATTTTATCCCCTTACACTCATCCTCCCTACCACCCAGGAACCCCTTATTCCATCCTCCTTCCTCATGCTTCTATGAAGATATGCCCCCACCTACTCCCCAACTCCCACCTCCACACCCTCGAATTTCCCCCACTCGGTGTTCAGCCTTCATGGGACCAAGGATCTCCTCTCCCACCTATGTCCGGCAAGGCCATCCTCTTCTACATGTGCAGATAGAGTCATGGGTCCCTCCCTATGTGCTTCCAGGCTGGTGGTTTAGACACTGGAGAGTTCTGGTTGGTTGATACTGTTGCTCTCCTCATGGGGCCACAAACCCTTTTTGCTCCTTTCATCTTCTGTCTAATTTCTTCATTGGGAAAAGCTTGATCAGATCAGTGGCTAGCTGTGAGTATGTGCCTCTGAATGTATCAGACTCTGGCAGACCTCTTAGGAGACAGCTATATCAGGCTCTTGTCAGCATGCACTCCCTGCCATTCACATCAGTGTCTATCTTTGGTGACTGTACATGGGATGGATACCCAGGTGGAATGGTCTCCAGATGGCCTCTCCTTCAGTTTCTGTCCCACACTTTGTCTCCATATTTGCCCCCTTGAGTATTTTTGTTATTCCTTCTAAGTAGGACTGAGGCATCCACATTTGGTCTTCCTTCTTCATGAGATTCATGTGGTTTTTGAGTTGAGTCTTGGCTATTCCAAGGTTTTAGACTAATATCCTCTTATCAGTGAGTAAATGCCATGTGTGTTCTTTTGCAGTTGGGTTAACTCACTCAGGATGATATTTTCTAGTTCTATCCATTTACATAAGAATTTATTGAATTCATTATTTTTAATAGCTGAGTAACACTCCATTGTGTAAACGTACCACTTTTTTTTATCCATTCCTCTACTGAAAGACATCTGGGTTCTTTCCAGCTTCTGGCTATTATAAATAAGGCTGCTATGAACATAGTGGAGCATATGTCCTTGTTATATGTTGGAGCATCTTCTGGGTATATGCCTAGGAGTGGTATAGCTGGATCCTCAGGTAGTGCTCTGTCCAGTTTTCTGAGGAACCACCAGACTGACTTCCAGAGTGGTTGTACCAGCTTGCAATTCCACCAACAATGGAGGAGTATTCCTTTCTCCACATCTTCTCCAGCATCTACTATCACCTGAGTTTTTGATCTTAGCCATTGTGACTGGTATGAGGTGGTTTCTCAGGGTTGTTTGATTTGCATTTCCCTGATGACTAAGGATATTGAGCATTTCTTAAGGTGTTTCTCAGCCATTTGAGTTTCCTCAGTTGAGAATTCTTTGTTTAGCTCTGTACCCCATTTTTAATAGGGTAATTTGGTTGTCTGGAGTCTAATTTCTTGAGTTCTTTGTATATATTAGATATTAGCTGTCTATTGGATGTAGGATTGGTAAAGATCTTTTCCCAATCTGTGGGTTGCCGTTTTGTCTTATTGACAATGTCCTTTGCCTTACAGAAGCTTTGCAATTTTATGAGGTCCCATTTGTCAATTCTTGATCTTAGAGCATAAGCCATTGGTGGTCTGTTCAGGAACTTTTCCCCTGTGCCTAGGTATTTGAGGGTTTTCCTCACCTTCTCTTTTATTGATTTCAGTGTATCTGGTTTTATGTGAAGGTCCTTTATCCACTTGGACTTGAGCTTTTTACAAGGAGGTAAGAATGGATTGATTTGCATCCTTCTACATGCTGACCTCCAGTTGAACCAGGACCATTTGCTGAAAATAGTGTCCTTTTTCCACTAGATGGTTTTAGCTCCTTTGTCAAAGATCGAGTGATCATATGTGTGTGGGTTCATTTCTGGATCTTCAGTTCTATTTCGTTGATCTTCCTGCCTGTCCCTGTACCAATACAATGCTTGAGAAGTGAACCACACCAAAAGAAAAGTGAAAGCCAGTGCAGAATAACTTTGTCAATAGGTAGTTTACTCCCAATGTTTTAAACTCAGCACAATATGAGAAAAAATGTTTTCAAGTGCACAAAGAAACATAATTGCATTGAAACTCATTGCAGGATAGTGCCATTCCTTTAAAAAAGATGGGTTCTATGGTTTGGCTATTTATACTAGCCTAAGAGTATAAGGGTCTTATCTGGTCTTGGTCATACAGATAGCATAAAAGTCATTTTAGCTATTGGCCACCTCTGGTTCTGGTTGTGGGAGTTTGGGAGTGTCTCTAGATATAAATGTCATTTAGATTACTAGCAACCTCCAGTCCTGGTGGTATGAGCTTGATATGGCCTGGCCCAACAGATGTTTTTATTTCCAATTCTTAGTTTTCTGGATGGAAGAACAAGTTTTTCATCTATCCATTAGAAAAACAATCCCATGTGATTACCATTCACAGTTTCTCTGGAGATCTATACGGGCAAAGGTATACATGCTCTAGTGCCAACAAATCAGACAGTAGAAACAGACAAATGCTGTTTCTTACTGTGTTTTCTTCTTTTCATTAAGCTCAGGAGCACAGGCTAGGGAGTGCCACCAACTGTTAGGGTTTATCTTTCCACTACAATTAACGTAATCTAGAAAGTTTTTCAGAGACATGCTCAGATGCTAGTATGTCCAATGACTCCATGTCAACCAAGTAGACAAAGAATTTTACCCATCACACCTACATAGATATTTATATGAATGTGTACCTGTATAACTATAATATATAGTATGCACTATTACTAAAACATATGACATATTGTATAAAATGTCTTTTATCATGTATATGATACAGATATATGCACTGTACAATGAAATATTTACCAAAGAGTTTCTCCTCCACAGTGATTTAATGACATGTCTTCTGCAATGAAGTTTCACATGCTGTTGACAGAAAGAGTAGGCAGGCACCTGGTCTTCCACCCTTTGTTTTTCTGCCCGAATTTGAATATGACTCTCCACGTCACACTTTGTGAGCCTGCACCAGAATCACTGAAACACTTGTCTAGATGTCTCTGTGAAGTGTGATTCCTTAGTTCTTGCTTGGACAGGTCTGGGCTTTGTGACTATTGCTGGGGAGTTGTGAACAAATGTGTACTCACAGTAAGAAGGGCACTAAGAACAAACAAAAACATTTTCACCTAAGTCTAGCTTAAAACCAATGCTTGTCAGGAATACAGGAGGACAGTAAAGGATTAGGTACAACAGCATTGATATCTCAATGGCAGCTACATCAGTCAAGAGTCCAGCCCAGCGTGAATGACAACTCACAAGAGCTGCATCCCTGGAGCTTCTTGCACCACTTACAGGCAGCTCAGCTGTTCAGAATTTCTCTTCGCTCCAACAGCTGTTACTGCTTAGATAGCCTGGGGAAGAACCTTGTGAATCTTCCTCCAGGATCTTCTTGAAATTTTGAGTTTCATTTCCAGAGCCTTTTAAGTTTCACTTACTTCTTAAGTCTTAAATGATCTCCCTCCATAAGTGTCAGGACATTACCATTTTTTTTTTGTTTCTTTGTTTCTTTAACTACATATTTATGCACCAGTTTTTATCATGTAGCCATCTCCATGTGTGCCAGACACACACTAAAGTATTTGAAACTATTGATTTTTTTTCAGAGGTGCATGATCATTAAGGTGTTATTGTATACTATATATTCCCAAGAAGAACAGTGATTATTCATCTCACAGTGGTAATTACATTCGTGGTAATGAAACAGAGAGCAAACTGATACCAGGTGAGAAAACCTTGGATATGTGTGGACATGACAGCAAAGGTAAGGATAACCCTCAAGCTAGACGCCATCAGCTAATATGGTTACTAGGCCCTGTAGACATGATATTCAGACATGGAACAATTGTGTGATTCTTCTTTTTTTATTTTATTTCTAAATTTACACATGAAATTAAAGACAGGGTTATTTGTTAGGGTTTCTATTGCTGTGATAAAACACCAAAACCGAAATAACTTGGAGAGGAAGGCATTTACTTCATCTTACTCTCAGGACACCCTCCATTTCTGAGGGAACTTAGATCAGGAAGTGAAGGCAGGAATCTAGAGGCAGGAGCTGGTAGAGAAGTCAAGGAGAAGCACTGTCCTCTGGCTTTCTCTTTATGGCATGCATGACCTGCATTCTTATAGAATGCTGGACCACTGGCCCGAGATTGACAACATGCACAGTGAGTTGGAATCTTCTGCATTAATCTGTGATCAAAGAAGTGTACCCTATGCTTGCCTAAAGCCAGATCTGGTGGGGGTAACTTCTCATTTAAGGCTTCCTCTTCCAAAATGACTCCAGCTTGTGTCAACTTGACATAAATTGTTGGTCTAAGTCAGCTCCACTGCTGTGCAGGGCCTCTTAGGGAGGTGAGAGTCAGAGAGTTTGTACTTGCCTGATGCCACAGCAGGGTGGGTGCTCAGCTATTTGGAACCCACTGCTCCTGGGGTAGTAAAGCACAGTCTGAGATGTGGGAAAAACCAGAGCTGGTTCAGAGGTACTCGGGCCTGAGAGGAAGAAGAGGCCAGGGCCATGGGGTTTTCAGACTCTTGAACATCCAGGTCTAAGTCTCTGAAGAACAGAGAATGGAGTTGGGGCCACAGGCTGGGAACAGTGGTCTAACCTTGGGTGGGGGTACAGGGGGTGGTGAAAAGGGGAGCTCTGTCTTATCCCATGTGGGGTGACTGTCCTTAGCTTGGAAGAGGCAGGTTGTGGCTGGGAGCACATAGAGGCCTAATATGGGAGAATTAAACTTTGGCTAAAACAGACCATGGTTCTGAACTATTTATTGGCTGATCATGGCAGAAAATGGACACATAATGTACCATACCACTTCTCAGGATAGGCCTGAGACTAAATACCTTTTGCAGGGAAGAATGTCTGGGAAGCGAAGGTTATTAGGTAAGTCCTATGGGCCTCTAAGTACCTCAATCCAATGGAGAACTCTGCTTTGATTTTATGTGACCATAGGGCAAGTTTCTATTATGTGAGGAGCATGACACACATTCCAAGTCAGAAGTCTGGTGCAGGGAGCTGGGAGTCACCTAAGCCTCAAGTGTGTGCCCAAAGCATCTCCAGTTCTCAACTTGTTCTACCTTACCAAACATTCTGGCATAGTTTTACATCCCACAAGAAACCAATCAGTATAACAACCATAGGATATATTACATAGATTTTGCTTGGGTAACAAGTACAAGTATCTATTCACCCCAGATAAGGCACTGATAACAGCCCAAAGTAACCATCTCATCAAAATCCGACCTGTAAAGGAATGGTTTTATTGGGCTTATAGAACATGTGTGAAGGGTTACCTATAAGAACAAAATAGCTTCATCACTGCAAAGTCCCAAATTCATAGGGACTGCATCATGGAATTCCACTTTCAATTAACTTTACACTTCCTACATTTTCTATGATCACACCAAATTTTGGGAAAGCAGAAGGGACTAAGAGCTCAGGTGAGTGACCTGTGACCCTCCTCTGATCCTCTGACAAGAGAGTTTCAATACATCCATCACCATTACCATAAACTGAGTGATCTATCACTAGGTCTTCAGAATTGTTCTACTGAACTAGTTGTCATGCCTCCAAGGCCAACAAATCTCTGTTGTATGGCAATGGGATAATAGTGCTAAGCTTAGAGGATAAATTATAGCAACAGAGAGTACCAAGTGATGTTTTCATGTGTTCATATACTATGTATGCAGTGTTCCTATCAGAGTGATCATAGCCATCTTCCCAAATGGTCCTCATTTCAATGTGATAACAATTTTCAAAGTCCCCTTTACTGCTTCCTACAATATGAATAAAAACATGTCCATCTCTAGGCACCTACTATGCAACAGAACCTCTGAATCCACTTCCCCAATATTACTATATTCTAAGATATGTTGACTAGCTATTTCCCTCCGTCATCTCCCCCGAGCCTCTGCTGATGGTTAGTACCAGCCTTCACCATTTAGCAAACCAATAACTTTTAGGAGCCAGACCTCACAGCCTGACAAACTCAGTCCATATCCCCCTGCAAAGAGAATGTTCTGGCTAGTTTTATATCATCTTGACATAAGCTAGAGTCTTCAATTGTGTAAATATCCCAAAAAGATCAGGTTAAGCAAGCATGAATTGTTGTGGGATGGCCTAGCCCATTATGGATAGGGTCAACCCTGGGCTGATATTAGTGCTTATATAAGAAATCAGGCTGAGAAAGCCTTGAGAAACAAGCCAGTAAGCTGCATCTCCCTACTGCCTCTGCATCAGTCCCTGCCTCTAGGTCTCTGCCATGTTTGAGTTCTTGTCCTGACTTCCATTGATAATGGACTGTGATGTGGTAGTGTAAACTGAATAAACCTCTTCCTCTCCAACTGGCTTTTTGTCATAATGCTTCAGCATAGTAGAAACTACCAGACTGTTAAGAAGCTCTCTGTGCTGTGATTTGACAGTTCTAAATATATGCCACTTGGATCCTTTATACTCTTTATCAAGTATGTTATGTTGAAATAAATCACATGATGATTCCTACCACCTCTTGAAATGTTAAAAAGTTAGAAATTGGACTTCCGGTCCTGGCCCGAGCACGGAGCAGATCACCAGTGGCAGCTCTGCACCCAACCTCACGAAACCCAGATGAAGTGGGGCTACCAGGAGCTATAACCAGGGCAGTATCTCAGGTAATGAATCAGCAACACTCACCCCAAACAGGGAGTAACACTGGGGCACAGGTATTCACTCCTGGCCAGGAGCACTGGTACCTTCCGGTCTGGGCCTGAGCTCTCAGCAGATCCCGGGAGATAACTCTGCACCCAATCTCACAGAACCCAGAGGAAGCAGGGCTCTCAGGAGATCTTTCTTTTCCTCTTCCCCACTACCTGTCTTGCTTTATTCTTCCTCCCTATTCGCTCTGTTCCCAGGGTTACTTCTCTGGCCTCCTTCCTTGGGGCCAGTGAACTCTCCCAAGAGAAACTTCCCAATAAACAAATAAATAAATTGGGTTACTTCCCAATAAATAAAATAAATAAAAATTAATAATTTCTAATCTTGCTCGAATTAGCTAATTTCATAGGTGGAGAAGTAACCTATCAGTCAGTTTACATGAAAAAGAGTTATAGAAGGTGTTATAGCTGCTCAACTTTTCTGGACCCTTTAAGCCTTGTATTCTCTCAGATGCTGTTTCTGTCAGATGCTGAAACTTTTTCATGTAAGTGCATGCTGGGAATCAAACTCAAGTCCTCTGCTAGAGCAACAAGTGCTCATAAATGCTGAGCTATATCACCAGTTCTTAATGAAATCATCTATGGTTCTTAAAAAAAGCCTCATCTAAGTCAGGACTATTTAATATCTGATGTTTTCAATCCCATGTCTAGGCCTGGTCATGTCTCAAGGTCCTTTCTCCAAACAAATCTTATTTCCAAAATATAACATTATTTGTGGTTTTCTTTCCAAGACCAGTGGCACTTCATTATCACATTAACAGTGACTATTATTCAGCTCTTAACTCTTATGAGTTAAAATCTTAAGAATCCCACATATGAATGACACTGTTGCATGACCATGTTTTCCAGGAAATCTAATTGCTTTTCCATGGCCAGGGCAGGTGTAGGGACAGTTAGATGAAAAAAAAAAAAAAAAAAAAAAAAAAAAAGCCAATAACTTTTAAGAGAACATTAAGGTTGATAACCTCCTAGTAAAATTTAAATATTTATGACCTACCTGATTAAAATGTGACCTTAAGAAACAATATATTAAGCAGCCAGTGTAGTCAGCACAGCACAGCAGAAATAACTGCCTGCAAATAAGTTAAAAACCTAAAGACAAGAAAGCCCAAACCCTGAACACTTCTACATGTATTTTTCTTGCTTTATGTTTAGGTTCTGGTTGTTGCTGTATTTTTTTTTTTCTTTTCCACATGTGCCTATTCCTATGAAGATAGAGACAGTACCACCAACTCTGAGACAATCAATAAAGCTACTTAGAGTACACTGTCTTGGACTTTCTTTTATCCAGAAATCCCAAGCCACTTGTGTCTAATTGATGCTTCAGATGAATCCTCTTGGGCATTTACTGTGGTCCTGGGTATCCTGTCATGAGGAGCAGAGATGGAGGAATAAACAGCAAAAATTCTCCTGTAGGCCTGAAGAGTGCTCAGTCAGTAAATTGCTTGCAATACAAGCATAGGAGCCTGAGTCCAAACACTAGAAACCACATAAAAAGCCAGGCATAGTGATACATGCTTCTAATCACTGTACTGGTGAAGCAGAGACAGGTGGATCCCTGAGGCTCACTGCCTTGGCAGCCTAGCCTACAGAGAGCTTGGTTAGCTCCAGTTCAGTTAGAGAACTTGTACCCCAAAACAATGTGGATGGTGACTGAAGAATTATACTTGAGGTCGACCTCTGACCCAGATACCTACTCATGAACATACACACATACACACACATACACACACACACACACACACACACACACACACACACACTTTACTTTAAAAGCCATAGAAATAAATGCAAAAAAAAATTGGAAAAATAATCTCAAGTAAAAATAAATTGCTACAAATTGTCCTAAGTATTTTCAAATGCTACCAAAACTTGCAATAATGATAGTTATGATGGTGGTGACACATTTTCAAATAAAATCATCTTGACTGCCAAACCATTGTAAAAAGCAACTTACAGGGAGCAGGGGGCAAATTACTCTCTGTGCACTGGCTCATTGCTACCCATCATTGTCCTTCACAACAGCCTGACACGCTTTGCAGGATTCCTCTTCCTGTCCTGTTGTTTCCTGTTTGAAGGCTCTTCTTCTTGTCCATTATGCCCAAATCCTTTGCATCTGTCACAAGAACTGGCCTAAACCTGATACCTCTCTTCCAGCCTGATCTCTGTGGACCCTCCACACCTTCCTGCTGAATTTTTTTCAGAACCCTCGATGATTTTATCCATTTTTTGTGGTTTTGAATCAACTCCTGTTCTGCATGCCTGAGTCCTAGTTCCCTAATCTCATGTCCTCACCAAGCAGCTAAGCTTCTGTGGATGCATCAGTTAGCACTCCTTTGTGTCTCTCATAGCATGGAACATAGTGATGGGTACACAGTCAACATACATTGAATGAAGCAGGGGGACTTCATAATAGAGGTTTTTTGAAAGCCATTTTTCTCATTGGTGAACTCGTTGTGTCTGCACTTTATCACAGTGAGTGAGAAAGGAGCCCTGGCATTGTAGTGGGTCCACAGCAAGGACACTCTTTGCTCCAGAGGCATTGGCCATATAGAGTAGTTGTGGAGAATAGCTTCCTTTTCACAATCCCCACCAGGGCCCACAAAGGATTTCCTCCAACAATCTTCAAACTTGCTTCACTCTGAAAAGGAGAGGAGGGACCCAGACAAGCTACTGTCAAAAGCCCATCACCAGATTGATTGGTGGCTGTCTACAAAGGCCACACTGATAAAAGCAGAGGATTTCCCACAGGGCAAACACACCTAATTCTTAGCTGTGATGGTTAGTTTTGTTCATTTAGCAGACTCTAGAAAGTCTTCCATGTTCCTACTAAGATAGCCCATTAAGCCCCATTTAAAGCATTCCACTGCTTTCCAAAGTCCCCAAATCTACATTCTTCCAAACAAAAGCATGGCCATGTCTATATCAAAGCAATATGCTACTCCTAGATCCAACTTCTGTCTTAGTTAGGGTTTTACTGCTGTGAACAGACACCATGACCAAGGCAAGTCTTATAAAAGACAACATTTAATTGGGGTTGGCTTACAGGTCCAGAGGTTCAGTCCAGTATCATCAAGGCTGGAACATGGCAGCATCCAGACAGGCATGGTACAGGAGAAGATGAGAGTTCTACATCTTCATCCGAAGGTTACTAGCAGAATACTGGTTTTTTTTTTTTTTTTTTTTTTTTTTTTTTTTTTTTTCAGCTAAGTTGAGAGTCTTAAAGTCCACACCTGCAGTGATACACCTATAGTGACACACCTATTCCAACAGGGCCATAAGTTTTCTGCTGCTGTTCCCTGGGCCAAGCATGTATCACAGGTATGTACACAAAACATGCTTTATCCTACTTCAAAAATACTTGCTCAACCTACTCTATTCATATAGTCAGAAATTGGGAACAGATTAGATGTCTATCAATGGGAGAAGGGATAAAGAAAACGTGGTATAAACAAACAACAGAGTATTTACTGGCAATTAAAAATAAAATAAAATCATGAAGTACTCAGATAAATGGCTGAACATAGAAAAACATATTTATGAGTGAGGTATCCAAGATCCAAAAAGACAAATATGGTAATATGGTATGTATTTACACATATATGAATGTTAGCGGTTAAATCTTTGATAAAAGTGTACATCATATAAGCACCAGAGGTTAGATATAGAGTAAGAGACTGGAGGAGAGAAAGGGATATGGATCTCCCTAGGAAGGAAAAATAAAATAGATAGTTATGGATGGAATGGAGGGAGTGGGGAAATGTAAGGTCAGTATCAAAAGAATTATATGGAGAGACAGCAAAGACTAAGGGCCATTTGAGGGGTCATGTGGAAACATAATAGAGTAGAACCTCTCTAAATACATAAATGTCTGATGTTGAAGTATATGCACCAAATAACGGGAGAAGCAGCACCAACTCAACATCTCTCCTCACAAAATGAAGCTTCCAGGTCCAGGAATCAGTTACATCCATTAATTTAATTAATTCAAGAGATGCTCACAATCCAACCTAATATTGACGGTCCCTCTTTGAGCCTCTTTTCCCAGGAGATCCTACACTGTGTCAAGTTTACAATAAGCTAACTATCCCAGGGAATTGTGGCAGAAAGGAGCCAGTGTGGCCTGAGAGGGACCAGCAGCAAAAAGACATACAGAAAAAATCAGGGATAAAGACAAATTGTATACAAGAATGGATTTTTTTTTTAGAATAAAAGACCATAAGAATTTTAAGAAAAAGATCAGGGCACATAGAAGTTAATGCCTACCTGTATGTTGTTGTTGTTCCAGAAATGTGTATAGCAAAGCAAGGAGAGCATAGGAAAAATGGTATGCAGACATAGTTGTAGTATTCAAACTTTTCTAGATAAATTGACCCAATAGGGTGAATATGCATTATAAAAGTGGATCAATAAGACTGGCTTACTTGCCTGGCATGATGGCACATGCCTTTAATCCCAGCACTTGGGAGGCAGAGGCAGGCTGATTTCTGAGTTCGAAGCCAGCCTGGTTTACAAAGTGAGTTCTAGGACAGCCAGGGATATACAGAGAAACCCGGTCTTGACCCCCCCCCCCCCAAAAAAAAAAAAAAAACAAAAAAAAAACACTGGCTTACTTGATACAGTCTGGGTAGCTCAATGCTCAGCTCCCACAGAGTACAGACAGAGAGCTCAGGGGTTGCTCTGTTCTTGATACTGAATGACTCTGAAGTCTCAGGCTGACTCTAAAGGCCCAGGGAATTCCCGAGAAACAGTGGCCATCTGTGTACTTTGGAATACTGAAGAAGCTCAGTTCAGGTATTAGCAAAATCTGGTGAAGAGAGGACAGTTGATGGATAGATACACTCACCACAGGAAGCCAAGGCAGGCAGTCAGAGAGCAATTGCTTTCTCCTTGGACCTTTTTACAAATGGTGCACCATATGGTGCTCCACATTCTGGAAGCTTCTCCCTCCCATAGTTAACCCTTCCTGGAAATGATCCCATAGGTATGCCCAGTGGCATATCTATGTATCTGTATATCTGTATATCTATATATCTGTATATCTATATATCTATATATCTATATATCTATATATCTATTTATCTATATATCTATATATCTATATATCTATATATCCATCTGTATGTATGTAAATATATATATATATATATATATATATATATATATATATATATATATGACATATATATGACATATCCAACCTGGCTGGCAATGAAGGTTAACCATCAACATGCATCTCTTTTCCTCTCCTTCAGTGTTCCATGCCTAGTGCTTCCCAGAGGATTTGGAGCACATGGAGCCACTAGAGAGAGGAGATGCTATCCCACATTCAGCTCCCTTTGGGATGTTTAGGTGATCCTTTGTAAAACTGCATTATGTCCTTCCCAGGGCCACAGTGTCCTTTGTTTCCACTTCCCAAATTTCCAGCCTCTGCTGTCATTTACAAAAGACAAAGGAAATTAATTTCTAGGAAGTAAATGCACAGTGTGTGAGGTTTTCCCTCATCTGCCTTTCTCTGCTCACTGCCGTGTCCAGGACCAGTGTTCTGGGAGATTTGATAAATGATCCCATTTTCCTTGAAGAAACTGGATTTTCTAATCAGTTAAGAGCAAAGTTTCAAAATGTTATTGGTACACTTGGTGGCCAGTTCTGCTCCATTTAATCCCATTAGCTTGAAGTCTGAGAATGCAAGAGAATTGGGGAAATATTTTGCTTAGATTTTTGTTTTTGTTTTGTTTATTTTTTCTTTTCTTTCTTTATTTTATTTTTTTCTCTCTCTCTACATGGCCCTGACTTTTCTGGAACTTAGTAAAATATAGATGGCCTAGAACTCAGAAAGATCTACCTGCCTCTACTTTTCAAATGCTAAGATTAAAAGGAGTACTGGGGAATGATTTTAGCTTTCTATTTTTGTTTGTTTCAATTAAACTTGTCCTCTGGAGAACCAGGATGAATAGGTTTCCAGAGTCTTGGTCCAGCCTGAAAAGCTGGATGTGATATAGCTCTTAGAAGAAAAGCAAGGAAGTTTGGGCAGACAGTGCCAGCATCAAGGGCAAGAGGTAGTGGTGATAGTACCAGAACCAGTGGGAGGGATGACTATGGCAAAGTCCAAGAATAAATGCTTAATGGGAGAGAATTCTTCCCCAAGTGTTACAGTTCAGTAAAACAGTCAGTCTCAGATGACCCTTGGTGAAATAACTTGTATACTTTATTCCATGTGGATGATAACATTATAATCATTGAGGAGTAGAATGGGATTTAGGAATAGATGTTTCTTACTGGCTCTGTTTGAGATGTTTGTGATGTTCTATTTGAAGACGTTAGGTATTTTCTCTTCATGAATGATTGTCATATTGCATTCACTTGGGTGTCGTGGTTACATGTTCTAGAGCAGTTAGAGGTAGGCATGGATTGATTCTCAATGTTATCAGTCATGAGATTCATGGGGTCTGAGCTCATTCAAATTTATTATTCCTTCTGTCTGGTGGCATGATATACTTGCATCACATAAACTCATACAGATGTCTATACAAAAACTCAGTTCTCAGCTTAAGAGATAATTATTCTGGAGTTAAATTGAGTGGCCACAGCCTGGAACACAAATTAAGTTACCCTTAAAACCTTGGTGTGCTAACAAAGTAACAAGTTCATAATGTTTCAGGGCAGAGGAACAAAGAGTCATAATTGAAGGGACTTTTTTAACGATAGAAAGGCCAGTTAAGTGGATTACAGCAAAGTTGGAAAAAAAAAAAAACTCTGCTATTGGCTTCAAATTCTAGCTGGTGACATAGGTGAAAGCTACTAGTCTGTTAAGATTTTATTTGTTAGTTACAAGAATGTTATATTAGACACAGAAGTGGACAAGGAATATCAAATGATAAATAACCAAGATGAATTGTAATTTGTTTCTGAACCTGCAGCATTTCATCCCCTCCACAATCACTAAAAGCCTGACTAGTTATCAATCTTCTGAAGATATTGTGGGCAATGAAACTCCAGGAACTTTCATTCACACTGACTAGTAGTAGAAAAAAATTAATCAAATGTACAAACATGATGACCTGACTTTGATCCCCTGATACACATTTGTAAAAGCAGGTATGGTTTTAATCTCAGCACTTTGGAAGCAGAGGGGAACATCCCAGGGTCTTGCTGGGCAGCCATTCTAACTGTGTCAAACATCTATCCACCTCAGAGAAGAAACAAAGAACAAACAAACAAAAAAAGATTCTACTTGTTAGTATTTTGTCTAGGCTCCAACCCACAGTTACCTGGCAACAGCCAGGTGTGCCTGACTCACTATAAAAGAGGCTGCTTGTCCCCTCCTCTCTCTCATGCTTTCTTGCTCTCACTCTGTCCACTTCCTCCTTCCCCCTCCCTCCCCATTCCCTGTTTCTCTGTCTCTCCACTCCTCTCTCTCTCTCTCTCTCTCTCTCTCTCTCTCTCTCTCTCTCTCTCTCTCTCCCTCTCTCTCTCTGAATTTCTCTGTCTCTACTACCCTGTCAAATCCCCTTCCCATGCCCTCTATTCTATACTATAACATCATGTGGCTGGTCCCTTAGGGGGAAGAGATGCCCCAGCATGGGGCTACAAAGGCACCCCTTTCCCTCACACCTGACTACACATCCACCAGACATATTCTCTCTTTAGTCCAACACTCTGGGGAGCTGACAGAAGGTGGCTATCATTCTTGCAGCCATCTTGAGCCATATACCCTGATAAGAGACTTGATTACAATAGCCTATATCAGTTGAGCACACTCTGATAACATCTTGTTTTAGATACTCAGGATTTTCCCTTGAGTGTGTGAGACTTAAATGTGTGTGACTTAAGGTCATGATTTAGAGATCAGATTTAGAGACAAGACCCAAGGACATGATTTAAGGGCATGGCTAAAAGGCGTGGCTTAGAAGTGAGACATAAATGAGGAGAGACAGACAGAAGAGATCAGTAGGAATTAGGCATTGAGGAAGAAGACACTTGGACTAGAGAACTCGGAAGAAGAATTATTAGTTATTAGGCACTTGGCACTTGGAGGAAGAACAGATTATTAAGTATTGGGCACTTGGAAGGGAGCTTGGAAAGAAGCTTGGAACTTGGAGGCACTAGGGACTAGAAACTAGGGGACTAGGAACTCAAGACTTGGGACTTGATCTATGAAGAGAGATTGAAGAATAAATGAGATTGAATCACACTCTGGTCTCCATTCTTCAAGTTTGTCCTCACTCTCTCTCTTATTGAACCCCAACCCATGGACTGAAGCAGCTTTGGGCAGTGTGGGCTCTAACAATTTAGCCCCCAAGGTTTTTGGCAGTGCAGGTTCCAACATTGACAGAGTAGTCCACACATTTTTGGCCCCCAATGTAGGGTAGCTCGGGCTGCAACACAACACTACAAATCATAGTTTATTGGGGTAACATACAGAATTACAGGGGTGAAATCAGCAATTGAATGACACAAAGCAAGTACCTCATAGAAAAGTCCTGCCCAGCCTCAATGACAGCTCATGTTGTTCCCTGAATGACTAATCCACAGTTTTGAGAGGTCAGAGAGTGTTTTCTCCAAGCATCCCAGCTAATACAAATTAAATATCACATTTTCATAGCCTAAAAAAATTGCAGGAATAGAGAAGGAAAGATAAAAGCACAGGCAGAGTGGTCATTTACAACATGTTACTATAGAAAATGTAGCTGCCCACTTTTAAGGTGTGTTTTTCACTTTAATTAACCTAATCAAACTAATTTCTCATAGACGTGCCTGGTCTTGTAGGAACCAAATATGAGATATTCAGGTCTTGGTTTGAACTTAGAATTCAGGTCTAGGTTTGAACTTAGAATTCAGGTCTTGGTTTGGACTTCAAATTCATTGCCCCAGGATGCATTCTGGGAGAAGTACATTCCTTAGTCAGAGGACACTTTCTGGGTTAACATTCAGAGGAGGAAGGGAGAAGCTGATTAACATTCCTCAGACCACAGGGAAGGGAACCCACCTTCAGGTGAGGAAGGCCCAGAGCACCGAGACACATTCCAGGAACTTAATAAATCTGGGCTAATGGAAGATACTCATTGTCATAAAAGTAATGTGAGAATCTTAGTCACCTAATCTAGGAAGGTCAGCCTTTGTGGTTCTTTGTGGTTGCCCTCATAAACTCTGTACAAAAACTGCTCCCAACTTTGGTGCTTGGTTTCTCTTGTCTGCATGTAGGGGAACCCTAGTATACTGGCTAACATCTTATCATAAATAAACCTCATGTTATTGCTGGGTTAGAAATCTGTTAGATTTGGTCCAGCATAGGCTGGCCAAGTTGTCTGAATCTGTTGGATTTGGTCCAGCATAGGCTGACCAAGTTGTCTGAATCTGTTAAATTAGGTCCACTGTTGGCTGACCACGTTGTCTGGTTATCAGAATCTCCCACCAGCAGTTTTTCTGTGTCTTGATTGTGTAACCTGGTTTTTGCACCTGTGACGGGGCGAGAACTGTCTGTATCTCCTGGTTTATGCACAGCCAGTGACAGGGGTGAGCTGACTGTGTTGTTTCTGTTTTCTTGGCAAAGTGTCTGTGTATTGGTTGTCATGCTATGTGTTCTTGGACTTTGACTGACGTTATTTTAGACTGAATATACTGTGTTAAACATCCTAATTAACTACTAGAAAAAAGTTAAGAAAAGAGGTAACATGGCCACCAGCAGAGGAAGAGATGGAGCTGGTACAGCAGAGCTGCTGCAGAGCAGAGAGACAAGTCATTTGGCGAGTGAGTGGACACATGGTTTGGGCAGCCCATCAAGCATATGTAGGGTGTTATCCAGGTGGCACTGCAGGAAGGGTGCCCTTGCCCAGCCCACACTTGGTGGGTGACAGCTCGCGGCTTCACTAGTGTGGCACCCTTGAACCGCCTGGCTGTGCAAGTTAGCCAAGAGAAAGAAGCTCTGACCCTCTACTATTGGTGGAGGCAGAGGTGGCAGCAGGGCAGCATGTGACAGTTGCCTAGTCTGGCATGTGTGGCTGGGCTAGGGACTTCAGGGTCACAGTTATAGCAGCCCAGAAGCTTCCCATGTGCTGCTTGTGGGGACATTAGCCTCTGGCCCATTCTGGTATGAGAACCCAGTCAGCAGAGGAGAGGAAGAGCCACAACACAGTGGCTGCAGCTCCCAGTCTGCTCCTTGCTCTCTGTGGCTGGTGCTCAAACATCCGAGGGCATCTGCAAAAAGATAGGCAGGGCCCAGGTGATTAAGAACCTGGCAGAGGAGAAGGGCAACTTCCCTGAGCCATGGTAGCTAGACAAAAGAGCCCTGGTGAAATTATTGACCTGAGAGTTATAGTTATATATTTTTATTTAAAAAAGAAAGAAAAAGAAAAAATGAGTAAATAGCACTGAGACAAGTCATGTGACTCTAGCTTGGAAACTCTGAATCAATGAAACTGCTTACAGGCAGGTCACCTACAGTAAAAAGTTACAGGCTGTCCTGAGTCAGAGACCAAAAAAATAGGCCTCCATTTTGGTAAAGATACTAAATTACAGTAAAAAAAAAAAAAAAAAAAAAAAAAAAAAAAAGTAAGTTAGTTAGTTAGTTACTCTCTGCTTAGGGTAGCCACCCATAAAGACCTTCGTACAGGTGTTCAAAGCAGTAGAAGAAAGAGTCTTTAGGCCAGGATCTCTCGGGCACCCACACCAAGTGCCCTATATGGTTACCCAGATAAAGATAGCAGATGAACACTCTTTCCCCAATAAAAGGCTTTCTTCCCCAAGACTCTTGTAGGTTCTGGCTGTCCGGAGTGCTTTTCAGGATAAAAGAGCAAAAGAGGATACCGGAAAGAAAAAAATGTCCTCTCAGACATGGGGGCACCTTCAATTGACCAGATCATGGTCAACAGTGGGTTGCTTTTGACCAGACCTGACTGGGGCCTTCATGTGGCAGAAGGTAAGGGGCATCTAAAAGCCCATGCCAGATTCCATTGGCAGGTCCCAAAGGGGCTAACTGAGGCCCCACTAATTTTGACCAAAACATGTGAGGTTAAGCAGGGATCAGATGAGTTGCCCATAGCCTTTCTAATATAGTTCACAGAGACATTCCATCAGTATAGACAAGGCTATTAGATACTATGACAAAGCTTCAGAAGCTAGAGAGACTGCAAGATAAGTCATTAAAATATTTAGTGTAGGTTGCTGAAGAAATCTACCATAACATGTAGACATAGAAAGAAAAAGAGCAGAAAAAAAAGAGAAAAAGATAAAATAGAGATAAGAAAAAGAAAGGTAAAGGGAAAAAAATTACAGAAAAGTTGAGCTATAGTAGTTAAGGAAAAGCAGAGAAGGGAAACTCTAATCAAAGAGAGATAGAAAACTCCTCCAAAAGGACCAGTGTGCACGTTAAAAGTAAAGGAGCCAGCTGTTGAGCCCAAGAGTTCCCTAACAAATGGAAGCTGGGGCCAGGAAATCTCAGGCCTTGAGAAAAACACCCCTAAATTCGGAAGGTATTAGCTCTGAGTGAAGGCAGCAATTGGGGTAGACAGGGCTTGAACTCACCCAACTCTTGGTGGACACAGGGACTCAACACTCATTCTTCCTCCAAGCTGATGGCCCTGTTTCCAAGAAAAGATCTTTGTTCCAAAGAGCCACTGATACTAAAATGTATTCATGGAGTACCTGAAAAATGGTAGACCAAAAGATGGGCTCGGTATCCCATTAATTTATGGTCATCCTGGACTGTCGCTACCCTCTGTTGGGTCAAGGGATGGGGGCCCAGATACACTTCTTATCCTACGGGCTGCAACTAACTGGTTCAAAAGGAGAACCCAAGGGTAGAAGAAAGACTTCTACTACTGACCCCTGCTGGGAGATGAGACAACATGCTTTACAGATGGGAGCAGTTTTCTCCATGCTGTTCAGAGACAAGGTGTTGCTGCTGTGGTGAAAGGCACAAATGTCATCTGAACAGAACTTCTACTCCTCACTCTGGGCTTGTCAGCTCAGAAAGCAGCCTTGGAACTTGCAGCTGGCAAGAAAATAACAGCAAGTGTGCCTTTGCCTCAGCCTATGTCCACAGGGCAATATACCAAGAGAGAAGACTGCTCAAATCAAAAGAAATCTTAGATTTCTTGTATGTTCTGATGAAGTCAGCAACTGTGAGTACTTGTTGCCCAGGACACCAGAAGGGAAGAGACTTAGTGGCCCGAGACAATAACTAGACAGATCAAGTGGCTCGAGATATGGCTATGCAGGAGCCTATCCCAATTATAGGCCTACAAGAGACACCCACTGGAGATTGGGACTAGATTAAGATAGGGCTTCAGTTAAAACACACAGAAGAAGAATGGACTCAGATTGCTAGCCACCCTGCCAACTATTACCTAGAGAAACAGGGGCAGTGGTGCACACAAAAAGGGAGAACTATACTCCCCAGAAAACAAACAAAAGACTTACTAGGCTAAATGCACAGATAGACTTGGGAGAGATAAGTGCATCCAAGCAGTCAGGAGACCTAAACTATATAATGGACCTCAGGTTTTAAGATAGTAAAACAGTGAAAGATATGCCAGCAAGCAAAGGCTTATGAGGCTTAGAGTAAACAGAAAAAATTACATAGGAGAGAACAGCCTAAAATATATTGAGAGACATGTTTTCAGAAGTTAGACCAGAAAAATATAGATACCCTCTAATATTTGTAGACATTATCTCTACATGGGTTAGGGCTTTCCCCACAAAACAGGAAACAGCTACTGTGATAACCAAAAAGATATTAGAAGAAATCTTCCTGAGATTTTGAGTGTCCGAGGTAATTAAATCATATAACGGTCTTGCTTTTGTTTCTAATGTAAGTCAGGAATTTTCAGAGATATTGGGGACTAATTGGAAGCTCCATTGTTCATACTATCCCCAGAGCTCAGGACAGGTAGAGAGAATAAACAGAACCCTAAAAGAGACCGTAACTAAATTGCTTTTGGAAACTGGTGCTAGCTGGGTAGTGTACCTTGTTTCAAGCCCGGAGTACCATTCTTGTGTGAGACTCCCACTCCCTTTGAAGACCCTCAAACTCGGGAGACCCTTCCTCAAGTCTCAGGAAATCACAACCACCCAAAAATCACAAGAAACCATACCTGGATGCAATCAGCAGAGGTTTATTAGGGAAGAAAGCTGGCAGCCATCGGTCTAACTTCACACTCACACAGGAGTAGAGTTCTATCCTGCCAGCCAGTCTGAGGAGGGTTTTAAAGGGAAAAACCACAAACCAGGGGAGTGGGAAGGGGGGTGAGGGGTTGTCAAGGATACAAAACATAAAAATAGTGGAACATATCAGAGGTACTCACCCTAAATGATTAGAGTCATGTGAAAATCACTCTGCACACTCATTCTTTTCAAAAATGTAGCCTTACCATGTCACTGTGCCCTACTCTGTCATTACCAACTATTTCAGGTTAAATATTTCTCACTTCCTCCAGTCACAGACCCACCTAGATGACTTGTATTTTTTTACAGTCAGGAATGTGTCTTCCTGCTTTGGGCTTTTCCCACCCACAGGTGGGTCTACTGCCTGAGGCTTGAGGAATATAATCCAGCAAGTGTCCTCTGAGTCAGGGATGATATCCTCCACCCAGAATGTGTCCCGGGGCAATGAAGGCCTAAAATCTTATTTTCAGTTCCGAGTTCTGGAACTTGCACTTTTTCTGCTCAGGTATAAGGGCAAAGAAAAGGTCTACATATATTTCATAAAATGGTCTTATAATTTTTCACTCTATACCTTAACTCTAGGTCTTGACTTCACCACCCCTCCCCCCAGAAATGACTTTTCAGGCAACTAAGAGGCTGTTCCTGGTGCTGTTGGCCATTCTGACCTCCGTTAAAGTAGATGAAGTAACTGCCTAACTTCACATAACTCAGACCAGCACCTGATGCCAACTGGAAAGGAGCCAGACACCTGAAAAACCCCCTTAAGCTCAAAATCCCCTGCTGTTCCACAAGGCCAAAAATCAACAGGCCCTGACTCCTGAGATATCCCCACCCTAGTGACACGGGGTAGAGATTACCCAAATGTTGGAGATAAGAGATTTTTTTTTAATCTAAACCATGTCTCAGATACAGCCTTAGAGGGTGGGGCTTAGAGTGCATACACCCAAAGTTAAATGATAGCTTGTGATTTCAGGATTGGAATCACCCACAAGAAAAAGGTGGGATTGTAGGAACCAAATGTGAAATATTCAGGTCTCAGGTCTCAGTTTGAACGTAGGATTCAGGTCTTGGTTTGAACTTTAAATTCACTGCCCCAGGACACATTCTGGGAGGAGTACATTCCTTAGTCAGTGGACACTTGCTGGGTTAACATTGAGAGGAGGAAGGGAGAGGCTGATTAACATTCCTCAGACCACAGGGAAGAGAACCCACCTGTGGGTAGGAAAGTCCCAGAGCACCAAAGACACATTCCAGGAACTTAATAAACCTGGGCTAATGGAAGACACTCATTGTCATAAAAGTAATGTGCAAATCTCTGTCACCTAACCTAGGAAGGTCAGCCTTTGTCGTTCTTTGTGGTTGCCCTGGTAAACTCTGTATAAAAACTGCTCCCAACTTTGGCATAGGGTTCTTCTTGTCTGAGTAAAGGAGAACCCCAGTTTACTGGCTAACATCTTTTCATCAATAAACCTCATGTTATTGCAGTGAATCCGATCCTTGAGTGTCTCTGGGGGTGTGTGTCTCCTGGTTTTGAATCTTAGAGTCCAACAGTCTGGATGATTTTGAATCCTGTCAAGGTGACAGTCAGCATTGTGTCTTAGTCACTATTCTATTGTTGTGAAGAGACACCATGATCAAGACAACTATTGTAAGAGAAGCATTTAATTATAGCTTGCTTATGGTTACAGAAGTTTAGTCCATTATTATCATGATAGGTATTGTCGAGGAATGCAGGCTGGTATTGGAATAGTATATGAGAGCTACTACTTCATCAATATGCAGAGAAATAGTTTCTGGGCTTGGCTTGGGCTTTTGAAACCTCAAAGCTCACCCGATGTTTAACAGTTTCTCTAACAAGGCCACACCTCCTAATCCCTCTAATCTTTTCAAATAGAGCCACTCCCTGGTGACTAAGCGTTCAAATATATGAGCCAATGGGGGGCATTCTTATTCAAACCACAACAGACTGGCACACTGGGTAACTATAAACAACAGTAATGTATTTCTCTAAGCCCAATAACAAGACAGATGTGGTGTTTGTGAGTGTCTATTGTTTGATTCATAGAAGTCATTTTAGATAAGTCCTCACAGGGTGGGAGGACCAAGGGAGATCCATGATGTTTGTAGGAAGACACTAATCTTATTCATGAGATATATACCTTCTGATCTCATCACCTTCCAGAGGCTGTACATTCTAAAACCATCAACTGAAAGATTAAGATTTTAATATATGACCTTGAGAGGGGGCACAGTAAAGCAAAAATAATAGCCACCTTTGAGATGGACCAAAAGCCAGAGAACTCTAAGACACAGAGAATTGGATTCAAGTAGATGGAACAGAGACAGACAGATAAACCATCAAATGTTGGGAAAAGCCATAAATCTTACACACATTGGTAGTGTAGAGTGAAAAATTATAAAGACCATTTTATGAAATATATACAGGCTTTTTCTTTACCCTAGACCTGAGCAAAAGAATGCAAGTTCCAGAAAGTGGAACTGGATGTAAGATTTCAGGCCTTCACTGCCCCAGGGGAAGAGCATCATTCCTCAGGCCTCAGGGAGGTGGACCCGCCTGTGGGTGGGGAAGGCCCAGGGCAAGAGAACACATTCCTGACCACAGAAAGCGATGCAAGTCATATGGGTGGTTCCAAGAAGTAGCTAACTTTTCACTGTTCTTGGTTCCCCCCACCCCCTTGAGGTTTTCCCAGTGTTACAGCCTGCTGATGTTCAAAATTGTAAAACAACCAATCATATGTAACCACATGAAAATGCAACCAATCATGTGTAACCATGCGAAAATTCCTTCCTTTCCCCACCCTTTGCTATAAGAAAAGCCCCTCAGCTTGCTGGCCTTTTGTCAAAATTCTATTCCTTCGTGGACGAGCAGTTTTGACCTTGGCTAGCCAACTCTCTCCAATAAACCTCTGCTGATTGCATCCAGGTATGGTTTCTTGTGACTTTTGGGTGGTCGTGATTTTCTGAGACTTAAGGAAGCGTCTCCCGAGTTTGGGGGTCTTCAGTAGGAAGAGAAGAGCTGTAAAATAGCCCATGTATTTCAGAAAATGGTGTGGGAGTCTCTGAAATATCAATTATTTAGTTGTCTTATGGTGAAACAATTTAATCTTAGATCAAAAAGAAATAAAAACATAAGGCCACTGAGGACTCAAATTTGAATGCTCTAAAATCGCTTTTCACAATGGACCAAAAGTGGAAATTATTCAAATGCCCATGTGCAAAATTATAAATATAAAATATGACAAGTATATCCAGAAAGTAGAATAGTATGTGGCCATTTAAAAGAAATGAAGTACTTATTCATGCAGCATGAATAAACATTAAGAACATGATACTACCTGGAGGAAATCAGCCAAAGGTTATATTTGAACAGTTTCATTTTCATAAAATGACTTAAGCAAATCTATAGAGAAAACATGCATTTATGGTTACCTAATACGAAGAGGGTTGGTTAGAAATGAAGAGTAACTGTTGGTAGTTGTTGTGTTTCTTTATAAGGTAAAGCAAATGTCTTAGAATTAATGTTGGTTGTTTAAGCAGGAAACATCCTGCAGGATATTGAACTGTACACTCAAAATGGGTGAGTTGTATCATGTGCAAGTAGTGTCTCCCTAAAGATACTGAAAGCAGATAAACAAGTACAAAAAAAAAGTAATGGTATCATAATTTAGGTTAAACACCCATACCTGAGTAGGGCATGGTAGTGCGGGCCTTTAATACAGTAATCCAGAAAGCAGAATCAGACCAACCTCAGTGAATTTTAGGCCAGCCTGGTGTACCTAGCAGGATATGAGCTACCCAGGGCTACATAGTGAAATTATGTCACATAAAACATAAAAAGAAAAAGAAACATGGCTGAGTAAATCTCAGACACTGAGAATGGTAGTATATCAGCTAACAATTGTAACTGTTACAATTACAATTGTAATACTACCAGACTTCCTTCTAAATATTTATGCTCATACTCATAGATATTACTACTATCAATCATAATCAGAGAAACTTCCCTGTGTAATGAAAGGTGGCAAATTCAGAATTGCATGGCTAGTCAAAATACTCAGGGAAAGTGATGGTTAATCAATCAATAACCCCTCAACAAGATATTGCTGATATCTTGTCTAAGAGAACAACGCATAAGAGAAGAGAGGGAGAGTAGATGAAATGCCATCCTGTAAGCACGGCATAGCTTATGCAATCATGGCCTCAGTGAGGCAAGGCTTGCCTGAAATGAGCCTGCACAAGATGGGTCTATCAAAAGTCAGTCAGATATGGGAGGAGCCATGTAGCTTTACCATTTTCCTGCTGAACTATGAGTTACTGTTGGAGTCTAGGTAAGGAGCAGTGAGTTACAAAACAAAGCACCTGTGAACCTGTGAGAAGGGCTTGTGGAGATGCAGAACATAGGAGTAGAAGAAAGATTGGAGGTGAGGGAAACTGTCATCAAACACACTAAATATATGTAGGAAACTATCAAAAGAACAAATCCAATAAAATTTAATAAAAGAAAATAATAAAAGAAAAATTGATGAATATATTATGTATAGATAGTTTTTGGGGGTTAGTTAGCAAAGACAGTTGATATACTCCTTGATCTCCACATTCTGAGTCTGCTGATCAACAAGGGGCAGCTTGTCATATTCCTGGGGCACAGTCTGGAATAATTCATTTCCAAGAATGTCTGCAGGGCTAGTTTCTAAGCTTGAGGGCAGAGTAGCTTTCCTGTATCCACTCCTCTGAATGGTGTACTCTCCTTCCTTCCTTGTTATGTATGCAGAATTTCTTATGCAAGATGATTTTAAGTGAAAGTGGGATGGCTAATCTGGACCATCAACTGAATGAGATTGAGAATTGCAATGAAAACTGATCCCTGGGCAAATGTCTATCAGAGTTATCTAGATTAAATTAATGAAAAGGGAAGACACACCCTGAATCTAGGAAGTTTTGTGCCAATTTTGTGAACCCCCAAAGCTCACCAATGAGCTGATTCTTATGCAGTCACACTAGGGTCTTTATTAAAACTGTGATCTTGGGCCACACCACTGTCTCTGACAGAGCAGATAGGGAGGGTGAAGGCTGAAGTTCTCAGTGGGACATGATTTTATAGGAAATAGCAAACAAGTGAGGGGGTTTCCAGCCTGGCAAGAATCTAATTGAATGACTATTGTAAGCTGACAGGTGGGTGCTCTGAAGCAAAACCATGAACAATCAGTCTGAAGTACGTCTGAAACAATCAGAGTCAACTTTGATTGACTGTTGCTAATAAATGGTTAGGGAGTAACTCTGGTGTATGGGCCAAGGACAAACTACGGGCTCCTTTCTGGTACATGGGTGCAGCTTCAGTTAAGCTGCAGGTCAAGTTCTCAGTCTCTCTCTCTCTCTCTCTCTCTCTCTCTCTCTCTCTCTCTCTCTCTCTCTCTCTCTCTCTCTCTCTCTCTCTCTCTCTCTCGATGGAGTCTGGTCCCAAGATGGACTATGTTTGGCCTCTCATTAGCACTGTTCTAGGGGTTGGGGTCTCAATCTGAATAAAATGGAGAAAGGGATAGATGAAAAAGGGATGAGAAGGGGAGTAGAAAGTGGATGTGAGCAAAGTACAGAACATATATGTAACATGTGAAATTCCCAAACAATAAGAAAGAAATTTGAAGAAGTGAGCTGAACACTAGCATTCATCTGCCTTCTGACTGTAGGTGCAAAATGACCATCTGCCTTCTGTTCCTGCTGCCATGCCTTTCCCACCATAATGAACCATCTACTCTTCAACTGTGAACCAAAATAAACCTTTCCTCTTAAGTTGCTTTTGTCAGATAGTTTGTCCTAATAATAAGACATGTAACTTATACAGATATGACTCCCCAAATACCGACTGCAAGGCTAGTGAAGGCAGTAAGGAGAAAATTAAGTATAATAAAAACATGGATCTGAGGGCATGGTTATCAGACTGGATAGTCTAGTAAACAAGGGAGTGAGTGTGTCACATAACTTGGAATAAACTGGTAGAAGTTGAGTAATAGTTTCTGAGGAGGGAGATAGCTGAAATAATTCACCATTTTCTTTTCTGAAGCAAATAAAATAGGAAACTTTATAAGCAGAATAGTAAAGACCAGAATCTGTCTCAGAGATATGACCTGGTTTGGAGAAGGTCATTCTCCCATGCCAAGGAAAAGGACTAGTCATAATCACAGCACATGACAGAATCCCAGGAAATCAGTACTGTACTTTAAGAAACAGATCGTATTTTACATTTTTTACTGAGGAGGGAGAAAATACCATGCTCCAAATGTGGAGGTCAGAGAAGCCAGGGAACTCAGATTGTCGGCTGTGGCAACTAGCCTTTTTGTGTGCTGAGCCATTTCACAGGCCCAGAGTTCAATCCCTAGGGTCTATAAGAAAGAAAAAAAGATGTGACACCCACAAATTGCCTTTTGTTGGTGACTCACACATTGTGGCACATAAATACACACACACACACACACACACACACACACACACACAAGTAGAACAGTAATATTTAAAAATAATAAAAATTGTAGCTTGTATATTTCTTTAAGATAAACAGAAAAAGAGAGAGAGTGGTGGGTTAGACAGGCATTCTTCACAGTAATTTTTCTACAAAACCCAGTAACAATCTCAGAACATGATGAACATCCAAATGATAAGAACCCGATTCAATGGAAAGAGATAAATTGTGAGAAGCAGAAACTGAGCAATCCAGTGCACAGAGATAAAGCAAAACAGCAATGAAGTAAGGAAGTCATGCTTCCTGTCATCCCCTCTGTCCACCATCATCCAAAAGCATGGTGTTACTTCTAGAAATCTAGGTCACTCTGACATGCAAGTACCTGAAGCATAAAATGTAACAAAAGACGCAGACACTAGAAAATTCTAATGGGGATTTTTAGAGAAAGAGAAGTTCAGAAAAGCAGCAGGAGATGTGGCACAATATAGGACATTATTAATTGCAAATGAGTGGAGAGGCTTGAGGGGCTGACAGGTGTGTGAGGTCATCCCAGTGCTCATGGAAGGAAGCACATTGGGGAGGACCAATTGAACAAGATAAATTCAGGGCCTTGAGGAAGACTGGCCTGGAAAAAAGTTCACCTTGTGTTACTTTTCTTTCTTTGTTTTATTATCAGTGTATTATCCTGGTTTCATTTCTGTTACTATGATAAAAATAACTTGACCCCCCAAAACATAAGAAAGGTATTTATTTGAGATCACAACTACAACTGATTCCATCACAAGTGGCAGGAGCCTGAGACAAATGAACACATTCCATCCAGTCAAGAGCAGAGGGAAATGAGTGCCTGTGGGTTTATTTGCTTCTGGTTGGCTCCATTTCTCCACACTTCTACAGTTCAGGGCAGCCTGTATAGGTAATGGTGCTGACCACAGTAGGCTAGGACCTTCTAAAGAAATAAACTATTAAGACCATCCACCAAAGTCATGTTCATAGGTTAACACAATATTAAAACAATCAAAAACAACAACAACAACAAATGCCTTCAATGAGATTTTATTTATTCTCAAGCAAATCTAGGCTACATAATCTTTACAAAGCTAAACATTGCAGGTATATAGTGAAGAAGGGTTTTTAAGATTTATTTTTATTATTAATTATGTGTATAATTACAGCTGATCACAGAGATAAGATGAGGTCATCAGACACTCTGGCACTGGAGTTATAAGAGGCGGTGAGCAACACAACATGGTGCTAGGTTCTGTACAATCCCAGTATGCACTGTTAATTGCTGAGCTATCTCCCAAAACTTGCAGTGTTAAGTTTCATATAGGCGTTTGCACTCAAGTATGCTGTGTGTATTGCTTTCACTACTATTTTCCTTATCCCCTTCTAATTTCCAATTACTCACCTGCTTTGCCTTAGCCTAGCTTGTCTCCATGGGATCTCTCTGCTATCTCCCCATAAATATCCTTCACCTCCCAGCTGAGATGGCAAAGCTCACATACTCTGGCTTCCCGCTGCACTTCCTCAAATTTCCCAATGACTTAAATCAGAGAAATACATGGTATTTTATCGACTTTGTTGACTACAATTAAACCTGAAAATTTTTGATCCATACAGTAACAATTACATGGTGGATCTGGGGAGAAGGCACAATGGCAAAGTACTTGCCACACAACCGTGAAGATCTAAGTTTCATTCCCAGAATGCACAGTAGACAAAAATAAATAACAGCATTTATACCACTTGTAATCCTCATGTTTAAAAGACAGAGGAAGGTCTCTGGTGCTTGCACTGACCAACAAGCCTAGCCTACTTGGTGAGGCTCAGGCCAGTAAGAGACATGTCTCAAAACTGCAAGATGACAAGTTAGCTGAACAGGTTATGTGCTTGCAAGCCTATACCTTGTGCTGAGCTAGCCTACTGTGCGTGTATGCAGGGAAGCCCAAGAATACCTATGGCCCCAGCTATTTCTAGAGCTGCCACAGTCTCTTAATCTTCTCTTTAAGTAAGATAAAATTGCCCACATTTTGGAGCTATAGAAACAGATTTTGAGTGATTACAATGTTTGTAGGAATTCACTATAGGCATAAGTATTGAGTTGTGTTATGACCCCAGATCTGTGTGATCCTCTAGAACTAACTTCTTCCATGTTATTGCACTACCTTGCACACACAGTCCAGCAAACCTCTTCTTCTGATTCTTCTAAGAAATCAGCAAAACTAATATTTATTCTGCCACTAGTGCTATTGATTTGGACCAAAGGCTGTGCCAGGGACCCCCCTTGAGTTACTGTTAAATTTAAGAAAAGAAAAATTTCAGGCTGGAGACATAGCTCAGCAGTTAAGAGCACAGACTGCTCTTCCAGAGGTCCTGAGTGCAATTCCCAGCAACTATATGGCGGCTAACAACCATCTGTAATGAGATGCCCACTTCAGCTGTATGTGAAGATAGCATATAGTATGCTCAGATAAATGAAATAAATGAATCAAAAAAAAAAAAAAAAACCCAAGAAAAAAAATTCTAGGATTGAGTAATGTTTGTATCTCATCACCATGAACAATCAGAACTGTATTAGTGAAGTTGTGCCAGGCTCGGCTGCAATAACACTTAACTCCAAAGTCTCACTGGTTTCACAAAAATATAATCTAATCTGTGAAACTCATCCACTCCAGTGTCTAACACAAGTCAATGGAGGCTTCATTCTACTAGTCGCTAAAGGTCTAAATTAACAGATCTTGTCACCATGAATGCTCGATCTTGAACATTGGCTTTTTCATCTTCTAGACAGTGAAAGAACAAGCATGGCATGTTTATTACTGAAAAATTAATCACTTAAATGCAGGACAGAATACTGGAACATATACAACAAACACCTGGATGTTTGTATGTATAAATGTGTGTGTGTGTGTGCATGTGTGTGTGCTCATATTTATGCAAGAGCCTACATATGCATGTGATGCATGCATATCTGGAGCAAAGATGACAACCTTGTCTCTCTTGGGTGTCATCCTTCCTGTTCGTTTGCTGCTTTCTTTTTTATATGGGAGAGGGGGAAGGGAAGGAATAGGTTTTTTTTTTTTTTTTTTTTTTTTTTTTTTTTTTTTTGCTTTTGATTGAAGCTGGTTCTCACTGTGTAGCCTGGAATCACTCTGTAGTCCAGGCTTGGCTTGAATTCTCAGAAACCAGTCTTCCACTGCTTCCTAAGTTCTGGCCTTAAAATCCTATGCTATCACGCTAAGCATCCATCCTGAGTCATTGTATCTTCCTCTCCTGGAGCTCACCAAGTAGGCTCAGCCAGCAATCTCTCAACCTCTGGGTTCCATCTGCCTTTGCTTCCCCAGGACTAGGATTATAGGCAAATCAGTAAGCAAATCAGCTTTATATTAGTTCTTGGGATCAAATTCAATAATTCACAGTTAGAAAGCAAACATATTTCTGAGTGATCTGTTCCCCAGCCCAAGAACTCATGGCTACTGGGCAATAAACTCTCAGTTAGATTCAGAACAGCAGGCTAAATGACAGAGCTGATCCTTGAAACTACTATACATCTCTCCAAGGTCCCTGTATAACTGTAGGATCTGGATAAAAATTCTTCTTAACCCAACAGAAATGCTGATCCATACAAGTTAGGGTTGCAGAAAAGTTCAAATACCCCTATTAACCTAAATCTTAGACTTCCATTATACTCCAAAAGCCTCTCAGATATACAGTAGTATCCTCTCCTTCATAGGTTTACTCCCAGCTTCTCTGTGCCACCACTGACTGATGAACTGTATTGCCCCTCTAGTCCAGTTTTTACACTGCTTGTCTCTTGGTCTTTATTTATATATCATTGCATTCTAACAACAGTTTGCCACTACAAAATAAAAAAATGATATGGAAATGAGTTCAAGATATGGGAGCAATGACTTAATAAATAAGCACACTTGCTACACAATCATAAAGACCCAGTCCCAGCACCCAAACAATAAGCCAGGCATCAGGCCCACAGCTGTAATGACAGCTCTGAGAAGGTGAGCAAGTAGGATCTCTGAAGTTGTAGCCTAGAGAGGGAGAACATGAGGCCCACGATAAGGGAGTAACCCTGCCTTAAATGGGTAAGCAGAGATTACTAAAGGAGCACAACAACACCGCTCTTGTGGCTTTTGAGTGCACTGTCACATACATATGCAAACACAAATAAAATAAATTTAAAAAATGAATCTTTATAAAGAAAAGAAGTTCACAACATATAGCAGGCATGCCAAGAATAGTAGTATAGAAAGCTGCACACATGCAGGGAGTTTGTGCAGTTGTTTGAAATAAGTGCTACTTATTTTTTGATCTAACATATTTTCCCAGGAAACCAAGGAAGAGTGTAACAGATGGTCCACAACCAAAAGAATATCCCAAAAGATAAAATTTAACCAAGACCAGGAAACATGGAATATTCCTGTAATCCCAAGACTCTGGAGAATGGCAAGTTTAAAACCACCTGGGTTATATATAAATACTCTATCTCAAAACAAACAAAAATCCAGCCTAACGTTCAAAGAAAACTCAGCTTCTCTTGAATCTATCCTCAAAGGATACATCAGGGGAAAAGGCAAACAAACAAGTTTAAATGCAACTCCAAAAGTGAATGGCATATTTCCAATGCTCCATGAGTCTCTCTCAGGTTTGGGGGAGCATGGAATGTTGTTGGTTATAATTAAGAAGCCTGATCTAAGGAAAAAAGAAAATTATTCCCACAGTAAATGGAGGGAGGCTGTTGTTGAAATTATTTACTTCCTAGCCCGCAGTTTCTACCCTGCATTTGGTATTTAAGTTCTCAGATGAAAAGCACACTAACAGCCTTTATATTTACAATAAGCTTTAAATAACACAAGAGCTTGACAGCTTCTTACCCTCCATGCTGTTAAAATGTATTTTCTTATCAAGAAGCCTGAGTTTTAACTTACTATGTTTCATCTGGGATGCTCTTAGCTCCAATCGGGTAGCCCCCAGGGCCATGCTTTCTTGACTCTTAACCCATGGCTTCTTCCCCCTCAACCTCCTGCACTTTCTTTCTTTTTTTTTCCTGCTTTAATCACAAGCCCAGGTGCCTATTCCTCTTCTTCTTAGCTCTTGGCTGTTGGCATTCTTATTTCCCATCAGAATTAACTTGTGGACAGGGTCATGGGGGCTATGTGGAAACTCCAGGTCTTGGTGGCCTGCACTTAGCATTACATTAGATAGTAAAAGACAAAACCTCAACAGCATCTAAAATAGGCTGGGGATACAGCTTGGTCACTAAAGACTTTTCTTGCAAGCATGAGGACCTGAGTTTAATCCTCACCCAGAGTCAAGGTAAAAATGTCAGGCACGTTGTGAAATACTTGTAATCCCAGCTCTGGGAAGACAAAACAGAATTATATTGGGTGCTCACTATGATCCAAAATAAGCACTTCTTTCCTTAGGTTGCTTTTGTGAGGCATTTTGTCATAGCAGTAACGCAAGGAACTGTGTGTACTTTTTCAGGTTAGGTGGGAGCTTTTCCTACCTATACAGAGTATTAATTTGAAACTTGTGGATACAGTATTACTTCTAATCTTTAGGCCTGTTTGAGGAAGTAAATATGACTTTTTACAAAAAATTGGCCCAAATTGCCAAGAAACAGATCTCCCTTGGCTAGACATGCTGCAACTTATACAGTTTTTGGAGCATTATATGCTTTGTAAATGTGGCTTTTGAAGTTGTGTTTGGCTACCCACTTCACACAGGACTCAGGGGACTCCAAAAGCATGGACACACCTGTCTTCAAGAGTTCTTGAAAGTCATGGCTGACACTGTACAAAGAATTAATGAAGAAGTCTGGAGCCAACGGGAAGGGCTGTATCAGGTTATCCTCACCACACTCCCAACTCTTAAAGTTGCAGTTGTCAAGCCAAGGATACCCATACCAAGGCTGCTGTGGACTGGAGTCAGGAATATACTTCAAGAGCCAACACAGACCAACCTCTAAAACTGACTAGCTCAAATGAATGGGGACAACAGCTGAGCTTCTATTCTCCCTGTGTCCCCTGCCACCCATGTCCTTCCTTACACCATGGATACATATCTGAGTTGGACTCTACTTTGACTCTTCGGTTTTGTCATATAAATTACTCTGGAGGGCAACTTTGAGAGCAAATCCAATTCTTAGGTCCTCATCATCATAACTAACTGGCCCAGATGGGTTAGGCCTTTTCTTTTTAATGTGATGGTGCTGCTGAGAAATAGACCAGCCACAGATCATATCTGAGACTCCATCATGCTTGGAAGGAACTGCTCATACTATGACTCTTTTTGTAGATAGCCACTAATGGTGACAGCATATGGTCAAGTGGCCAGGGGACAAAAGAATGATTTGATTGTAAAGGATTTTATTGGTCTTATCTTAAGTAGTCATCCTATGTGGACTTTACTAGGAAAGGGGCCTGGAATGAACCACCTACACACTGAAAATGAGTTAAGGCCAAAATGGCCTTAAGAGGAAAAGAAAAACAAAGTTATGGTGGTTGGATTGAGAAATGTGCCTCATAGGCTCATATCTTTGAACATTTGCTCCTCAGTCAGTACCATAGCTTTATTGGCTAGAGAAAATATATCACTGGAATTGTATTTGAGTTTATATTCTCATTTCACTTCCTGTGTGCCCCTCCCAGCCATTCTTTGTCTTTTTCTCTTCATATCTCTACCTCTGTCTTCACCTCTCCCTCCCTCTCCCTCTCTGTGTCTCTCTCTTTTCCTACTGATGCCATGCATTTCTCACCATTATGGACTCTAACCCTCTATAATCATGAGCCAAAATGACATTTTTTCTTTAAGTTGCTTTTGGTAAGTATATTTTTTTCATAGGAATAGAGAAGTAACTAATACAAAGCTATTTCCTAACCTCAAGACAAAACAAAAATATTGCATAGAAAAAACAATTAATCCAAGTTCACTGCTTGCTCAGTTAAATACATATGTAGTGGGAATAATGAACAAAGAATGTTACTAGAGTCTGCTACTCGAAAAAAGCGAGAGGTATACATGGGAGGTATACATGTTTGAGTGGGTTAAAAGTAACAAGCTTTTACTTGTTCTTCTACAAAGGTAAGGCAATTGACAATTCAAATACTGTTGATCAGAAAGTAGTGATGGATGCTTGGGAGATAACTCAGTAGTTAAAAGCACTTACAGCTCTTCTGGAGGGCTCTGCTTTCCAACACCAACATTAGTCATCTCACAACCCCCAGTTACTCCAAAATGCAGAGGAACAGATACCCTCTTCTGGCCTCCCCAATCAACCACACACATATTCCCATACACATACAGACATATAAATATAAATATATATAGTGTATATATTCATAAACATTAAAATAAATATTTTTCTTTGATTTTAATTTTTAACAAAATATAATTACATAATTTCCCCCTCCCCTTTATCTTTTTCAACTACTCCCATTCCTTCCACTTTGGTCCCTCTTAAATTTATGGCCTCATTTTACAGAAAAATAACAACTCCTCATGATATGAATTTTTAAAGAGACATATCAGTAAAAATCATATATGGCTTTCATTAAAAGAATTAGCTAAAGAGAGAGATGTGCTTGTCTTTGATAGGACAAAGCAGGGGGCTGTGGCCACATTGCTTCACTACCTTTCCTGTCTGTTGACGTCTCTGTAACTGGTGTTTATGCACATATACAAAAATAAGATTTTGTTTCTTAGGCTCTGAAAAGTTTCCAGATTCTGAGGATGGCAAAATTTCTTATTATTAATTTTCAGTATCCACCTGCTAAGTTCCTAGAGAGCTCAGTCTTAATGTTTCAGAGTGTCTCTAAGTCACAGCAAATCGAAAGTTGCCATGTCTTAAACAAAGACCAAAACTACCCATTTTGTGAACTCTTATCTTCAGTAACACAAGTCACAAGCCCCTTTGGAGCAAAATAGGCCTGATTTGTGACTCAGGAAATCAATATTTTATTTCTTATTCACCAATCTTTCACCTCCTACTGGAAAGAAGCATCTTCCAGGGAGGGTCTCAGGATCATCTTTCAGAGCCCAGACTGTTAATATTTCATGGGTAGGTGATATCAACCTGGCCTTGGGAGCATGGGAAAGTGATTCCCTATTGTAGGCAAAAAGGGAAATACAACATAAGCAGAATGTAACACACTGTTCTCCAAGGGAATTTCTGAACCCAAATCTTGTTCTCTCAAAGCACAGAAGCTTGTCTACAAAGGGAAAATGAAGCAGTTGTACCATTAGCTCTGCCCCTTATTTCCCACTGTGAATGGCAGACAGCTCATTTGGTAAAGAACTTGCCAGGAAAGTAGGAAAATCTGAGTTTGACCCTCAGAACCAATGAAAAAGCTGGCCACAGTGGCATGTGCTTGTGATTCTAATATGGCAAGGTGAAAACAAGAGGATTCCGTGGACTCATTGCCCATCTCACTTAGAGCATTAAAGGCCAAGTGAGAGACTCTGGTCCTAAATGGGTGACATCTAGAACAGCACCAAAAGTTGACTTCTGGGGCCAATGTGTATACATGTACATACAAACACAAAAGTAAAAATTTGTTTAATTATTTTATAATTTAATTATTTGATAATGAAATCTCATTCTTAATAAAGGTTTTGTGGAAACCAACTATATGTCAGACATGCAGGAATCTAAAAGACATGTTTGTAAACATGTCATTTCTATGGTAATAACAGTAATGCCTGTCAATTTCTTGCCATTGTTGTTTTTGGTATATGCTATGCTATATACTATTTTTAACTTTTGGTAAAATTCAAGATGGTAATTGTTTTATGAGACTTAAAAAGACTTGTTTTTTTTTTTCTTATCAAGTTTACTGAGAACTAACTTACAAGCAATAACTTCTCTCCATTAGAGGACAGAACTCACTTAGTTTTGTTAGCTATGTGCATCCCCAGAAACATTACAACACCTCCACAATTAAGATATAAGACAGGTCTTTAGGGATGACTCAGTTAGAAAATACTTACCATGTAAGCATAACAATCTAATTTGAACTCCCAGCTCCACACAAAATCTAGGCACAATAGCATGCATTTGTAATTCTATCACTGGAGAGGTGTAGACAAGAAGGTGTCTAGAATTTGATAGTCAGCTAACATAGCTGAATCAGTGAAATGCAGGCTCAACATGAAATGTTGTCTCAAACATAAGGTAAAGAAGATGAAGAATATTCTTAACATTAGATGAGGCTAGGTCTCCAGTTTCACACACACACAAATGCATGTACACATACATGTATATGTGCATTTGGGCACATGCACACACACAAAGAAGATATAGGACATTTATTTCTATTGTTTCCAAATGATTCTTCAAATCCTTTTGCAGTCCACCACTCAATTACTTTATGTACTTGGCAACTACTGATTGTGTTTGTCACTATAAATTAGGTGGTATTTTAAATTTATTAAGACTCAGAGGCTGGAGAGACAGCTCAGTGATTAAGAACACTTACAGAAGACCAAGATTCAGTTCCCATCAAGATGGCAGGTCACAATTGCACATGAGAGCAAATGCCTGTAGACAACACACTAAGGCATAAGATAGATCTCTGGATTTCAGACATTGTGAGCCACCAGACCTGGGTGCTGGGCAGCCCATTCAGGTCTTCTGCAAGAACCATAGTCACTCAAAAAGTGTGATTTCTCCAGCCTCCAGGTTTATTACTTATTAGTGTCTTTATACAGGTATCTGAACAGGCATGAATATGGAGGTCAAATTAAAATTTTATGTGGTCAGTCCTCTTCTCTTACGTTCATGTAGGTTCTGGTGAACAAGTTCATTTCCTCCAACTTTCTGAATGATTGCCATTACCTTCAGAGCCATCTCACTAGCCCCAGTGTGGCTACTTTCACTCAGCACAATGATTCTGACATATAACCTTATTGTTGAATGGAACTATTCATAGTTTACATGTGGGGCAGTGGACCATACAAGGAAAATTGGTAAGACTGAGTGGGTTTGGAAGCCCCAGCCTCTCATGCCAGAGAATGGCAGATGCTTTGCCTGCTACTGATCAGGCCCCTGTCCCTTGCCCACAACACATCATGGAGAGGACCAAAGCAATTAGTCATGTGGGGCAGTGCCCCAAGACCCTCCACATGCAGATGAAGTGTCTGTAACATCTCAGACCGAGCCAATAGAAAGCATCTGCTATCAGACCTCAACCCACTTCAAAACATATATAAGATCCTAACTAGAAGACATTGTCTGGGAGCTTCTGTCATATGAGAGCTGTAGCATTATTGGGAAAGAGTCCTCTTCTGAAGCATTCACCACTGGAAGCTGCCTGAACCTACTGTGGGCACTTCCTACTTCCAGGTGGCCTCACCTTGGTTACATGTGGCCAGGTGCACCTCACTGGCTAGCTAAACCCCTCCCACTTAACCTCCCCCTACCCCACACCCATGCCCTGCATACCATCTCACAGTTTTGTGAGTAGGCAGGCAGTTCCTCTCCTGCTTGCTCTGGCCCACTGGCCAGAGTAGCATCTCACACGTTGATCTGACTACACTCTCCTCCCCAGGGAGCACAACTTCTTGACTGCTCCAGCTGGGACAGAGCCTCACAGATCTCTGTGGATAGTGTCCAATATACAGATCAGTATTTACTGCTGAATAGTTTCCCATTGGAGACATCAGAGTTGGTAAACCATTCACCTAGTAATGGACATTTAGGCTATTTTCCAGTTTTAGTTCCTGTAAATAAAGCTCCATGAATTTAATTTCTGAGTCTTTATGTGGACACAGGCTTGCATCTTTAGTTAATAATTAGTGGTAGAATGACCAGGTCATGTTGTAGAGGTACATAAAATAAATATTCCTTTGTGGTTTTTATAATGTGAGACTTTTCTTGGGGATAAATGGCACAAACATGTTTACTTACTCCAGATTTTAAACCTAAAACAGACCTAGGTAGCGACAGCACCAAAGTCCTACTTGATGAACCAGCATCATCTACTGGGATTACTAACAGGGGTGTGCATGAGGGATAACTTATAGGAGCAGGAATGTTTCAAATGTAGTTTCTGAATGATCAGCCCTTAAAACATACATATAAATATCATTATATAGACTAAGCAGGTTATATTTAGAAATATTTATGTGTATACATATATACATATACATAAAATAATAATTTGAGAATATGAAAGGGCTTGTACTGAGAAAAAAGAAGGGAATGATGTAATTATAATCATGAAAGTAAAAAACCCACCTCAATATGAAGGAGAAAAGGCAAACTTCAAGCTTTAACATTAATTAAACAGGATTAACATGCTTACTTCAGAAATACTGGGTTATGTGGAAATGAAAAACAGTATAAGGAACTCTTTTCTAATTTGAGGTGACAAAGCCAAAGCTGAGTTACTGATTCCTGCCTGTGGACACCTGCTTGCCCAGTCTTGAGCATTGACAAGTCCTGTTTGCTAAAACAAAACTATCTTAACTAAAAACCTGCAAATCTCAGCCTCTTAAAAACTTGTTCATCTCTGGGGGAGGGGAGAACAGCAACACTCCATTGGGGCAGAGATAAAATGGCCACTCACTCTAGGATGATCAATGGTCATGGAGACAAGATTATAGCAAGGCCTACCCCTTCTTAAGCTATGAAATATTTCTGATGGGGCTGGGCCTCTTTGGGCAATAGCATCAATGCTACAACTATGTGCTAATTAAAGATATTTTCCTTTTGTTTCCTAACACTGGGTATCTCTTGTTTAAAAGTGAGCCTTCTTCACAAACAGAAGTGGTTATTCATGGAAACTACAAACCTGGACTACTCCGTTTGACTGGCAGCCATCTGGATGTCAGGGAGTTCCTTTCAGCTAGTCATTCTCTTTCTCAAGCAGTTGATTTCTGCATCTATAAATTTGAGCTGGCTTCTCCTAAACCCTGTAACTTAGAACCTTCTCAAACACATGAAGTTTGTTTACTCCTGAGTTTGATGAGCCTGTCCCTGCTTCCTTGAGTGAATGTTTCAGCACACAGAAAGCTGTTATTTCTCAGTATTTTTTTGTTTTGAGATTAAAATTACATTTCACCTTTTTCTTTTTCTCTCCTAAACCTTTCCATATCTTTAAAGTCATTGTTATTTTATCTATATTTGTATATGTATATACATACATGTTTTTAAATATAACCTGCTCAATCTATATATTGTTGTTTACTTGGATGTTTTCCTGCCTTACTATTTGATATTGAATAATCAGCTGGTATACACTTCCCTGGGGAAGTACATTTCTCCCACTCTCAGAATTCCTTGCTTCATTGTGTAGGCTTGAGACCTAGTGATTTTTGCACTTTGGCATGACTGTTGTTCTCCTTTTTCAGCTCATGTTTAGGCAACTCTGCTAGTGATTCTTGGCTGACATGGTAATCTCTTCTGTACTCTATGGGCAGCCAGCACCCATGTAGGATACTTGAACTCTTACAGGCAAATACTCATACACATAAAATATTTTTGGGTTTTGTTGTTGTTCTTTTTCTGTTTTTTGTTTTGTTTTGTTTTTCAAGACAAGATTTACCTATGTAGTTTTAACTTTCCTGGAACCCACTATGTAGATCAGGTTGGCCTCAAACTCTTAGCCATCCTCCTGCCTCTGATTCCCAAGTGCTGGGATTAAAATCATGAATGACTACACCTGACTCCATAAAATAAAATTAAATAAATAATTCTTTAAAACAGAGTACATGAGATTGGGGGAAAACCCAGTGGGAGGCCAGTGATTGGGGGAGAAGGAGTAGAGAGTGGATTTGATCAAAGCACATTATATGAAGATAGAAAATTCTCTAACAGTAAAAACTTCCTATGTACTGTCCTAGTTTGCTTCTATTTTACTGTGATAAAACACAAACCAAAAACAACCTGGGTGGGGGCATATTTAATTTTTCTGCTTTCACTTTAGAAGTACAGACTATGTAAAAATACTGTTTAATGGCTCGCTACTCTTGGCTTGTTTAGTTTGGTTTCTTATACATACATCGAAGACGACACAAGGAGCCCATGCACATCAATCCTTAATCAAGAAAAGGTCCTATAACCTGCAAACAAAACAGATAGAGGCAATGCCTCAGATGTTTCTCTCTTCCCAGGTGAATCTAATTGAAAAAAAATAGTGAACATGTGTACCTTAATTTATGTTTACCCAAGAGACCCACACTGGTTTTATTGTAAAGGAAGAAAAACAGAAAGCAATAAAGAGTGAGGGAGGAAGGGGAAAAGAAGGAAGTAAAGAAGGAAGGAAGGAAGGAAGGAAGGAAGGAAGGAAGGAAGGAAGGAAGGAAAGAATGAGCCTGAGTTGTGTCACATGTCTATAATCCCAGCACTGAGGAAGCAGAGATAGGTAGGTAGAGACCTGAAACTCTGCCTAGCCAGCCTAGCCTACTTGGCAAGCTCCAGCTTTGTGAAAGAACCTGTCTCAAAAAACAAAATGAGGTAGGCAACTCCAAGGGAACATCATTTGTATCTGTCTCTTACTTTCCTTCTTTTTCTCTGTGCAGCACTCATTTCCCCCTCATACACATACATGCACACTTCAGTGGAAACACTCCTAAGATAGGATTTGGAGCCCTCTCTGGAATTTTGAGTACTTTAAGGAAGCTGTAATAGCAATACAACATTATTTCAGTCAATATACTAGGTGCCCTCCATTCTTACACTGGAGATTTACAACAACAACTTCTAGTTTAATCCCAGATCTCAGGAAGAAAAGGCAGCTCTAGCTATCCTAAAATTTAAACCTGTATAAAATGGATGGATGGATGGATGGATGGATGGATGGGTGGATGGATGGATGGATGGATGGGTGGATGGATGGATGGGTGGGTGGGTGGGTGGGTGGATGGATGAGTGGATGGATGGATGGATGGAAGAAAGATAGAAAGATAGATAGAACCTTCCAACTGGTTCCAGAGGAAGGACATTATCAGGCTTCATTCTATTTTCTGTGCTAATTTAAAGTTTATACAAAGTATGTGATCATATGTCAATGTAGTTTTATTGCTTGGCAAACTTGAATCAATTAAAGCCAGTAGTGTCCTTTCTCAGCTCCCCAGGTCCTTTATGGAATGATGTTACTGCCCTCTTGACCTCCATCAGCAGAGTGTCTTGCATTTGCAATATCCCTTAGTTCACAGTAAGCTGTGCACCCAGTAAGTTGTGTATGAGGGAAGTCTGATTATGCAAATGCTAATGCATCATAGTGTATAGTGTATCACAAGGGTCATCTCCCAGGAGATCCCTGCCACAAAGAAGCACAAAAGAAAGACACTTCTTTTATGGCCACTTTGAATTCAGCCCTCTAAGCACACCTAGCCCCACTTCCACAATTAGACATTTATTTTTTATTAACAAAAATTTTTTTTAAAAAAAGCTTGAGAAATCCAAATCTTTTCCTCTGTAGAAAGACCTGCCTCTCAGAGAGCAGCTCTCTGACCCTCTGATATTGTTAATAATCAATAATATTACTGAAGCTTAAAGGACTTTCCTGGCAAGGATACACCCCACTTCCTCCTTTCCAAATAACATAGATTCTGTATATTTGACTGTGAGTTAATTCTGCTGGACTGAGTAGCAGGCAATTTAAATTCTTTGATTAAATTTCATTCAAACATCTTGCTTCTAAATGAAACAATGTAGGTCTCTCTAAGCTATAATTCATTTAAGTATATATTTAGCAAAGAGTAGAAAATTTAGAAAAATTCAAATCACAAGGCATCCTTATAATACTAGTACTTTGGAAAACAGTCTGACAGCCCTACCAACAACTTATATATGACCTAGCAATTTCAATTCTTGGAAGGATTACAACGAAAAGAAAATGGGTGTTCACAAATAAGTCTCTGCCAGGCCTAGAGAGAGGGACCACTGGTAAACTCATTGCTTTGCAAGCATGGGGCTGAATTTGATTCCAGGCACATATGAAAAAGGAAAAGAAAGAAAAGGGAAAGCAAGAAAAAGAAAGAAAGAAAGAAAGAAAGAAAGAAAGAAAGAAAGAAAGAAAGAAGAAAGGAAGAAAGAAAGAAAGAAAGAAAGAAAGAAAGAAAGAAAGAGGGAGAGAGGGAGGAAGGAAGAAAGGAAGGAAGAAAAGAAGGGAAGGAAGGAAGGAAGGAAGGAAGGAAGGAAGGAAGGAAGGAAGAAAGGAAGAACGGAAGGAAGAACTGGTATAGTATAATCTGTAATCTCATGTTTGGAATGTCAGAAATATATGAGTTTTTGAAGCTCCTGGACAGCTGTACTAGATACACTGAGACCTTGTCTCAAAAATATTGGAGAGCTCCTGAGGAAAACAAACCCCTCCGTACATACACACAAGCATACGTATGCACACATCACTTGCACATACAAATATATATGCACAAAATAAAATAAAGTAAAATGAATTTAAGAACCAACTATCCTGATGCTTCTGATTCCACTCACAGATACGTCAGGCATTGATATAAGCTTACCAAACCCTTAGGTGTTTCAGGCTAGGCTCCAAGAGAAACTTTCATATACTTCCAGATCCCAGTCATCTGAGTCTGCTCAACTGTCTTTGCAGTGCCCTCTTCATATTCCTTGTCCACAGAATTCCAGAACATTATGCAGCAGCAAGTGCTACAAACACAGTATTCAGGGCAGCTGTGCCGCAGCTACAATCATTGAAGAACTCAGTCACTGCCTTACATTTAGACCCCTCCAGCAGCTCTCACTGTCAGCATTAGCTGCTAAAGAGGTCTAAGAATAAGGCAGGTGTGAGTGTATGATTGATTGAGGCCATGAAGCTAATCTGAAGTATCAGAAGAGATTCTGGATAGTCTAGATAAAACCCTGTGCAATCTTTGAGTAATCTGCCCCCTCAACAGATGCAGACCCACCTCCCTTGTTTATAATTAGGTTGAAAATTGTCAGGCTTCTAAATGAGATTTACATTTTTAAGAATAATTGTCATTGTGATGGTTAATGTCAATTGACAACTTGATGAGATTTATAATCACATGGGAGACGGGCCCCTAGGCATACTTATGAAAGAGTATCTTAATTAGGTTAATTAAGATGGGAAGATCTATGCACTGGCTAGTACCATATCCTGGGATGAATCCTAGACTGTATATACAGGAGGAAGTAAACTAACCACAGCCCAGCATTGCTTCCTAACAATGGACATGATGTGACCAGCTTGTCTCTGCTTCCTAATGATGAATATTATATAATAAACTATTTCAAGCTGCTGCTGCCTTGTCATCCCTGTCATGATGGATTGTTCCTAGAACTGTGAGCCTCAGAAAACAATTCCCTTCATGCACTGTCATCTCACCAGCCCTATCCTTTATTTTCTGATAACAGCTATTAGGACAGTTTAAAATAAAAATCTCAGAGCACTTTTAATTTGCATTTGTTTGACAGCTGGGCACTTTATGGTCACTTGTGTTTCTCTTTTTCAGAACTATATGTTTGAATCATTGACAAATTTATTGTTTGGGACTTTTGGGCATGTGTGTGTGTGTGTGTGTGTGTGTGTGTGTGTGATTTTTGCAGTTCTTTATATATTCTAGACATTATCCTCTTGTCTGAAGTATAGCTTGTGTTAACACCTCTTACCCAAAGAAACCTGGCACTATTGTGTTTGTCCTTAATGACAACAATCATTACTCACATATCAAGAACAATCTTAATTTTTTTCACTTCCTGAGTCTCTTTTCTCTGAAAGAAACAGTCACCCAACAAGGGCTTTTTCTAGGTCATCAGTTTTCACTGATGATCTCTATGGACCAGGGCTTGGGACAGACAGAATCAGAAACAGTAGTTTTTGCCTTTGAGGAATTCACAGTCTAGCAGGAAAAACACACATAAAAGTCATGTTTAGTATTTTATTTAACTCATTGTTTTACTTTGTCTTCCCCCACTGACTGGAAGCTTCATAAGAAAGTAGGTTTGTTCTGCTCCCATAGTCATTCACATTATGCACTAAGTAAAAATATTCCCTAAATGACTAAATTCAGATGCCATGTGATCACCTCATTCATTTAGATTCACACAAGATTCATAATAGACAACAGATTATGTCATTACAAAAAGTAATGTAATTGCTTATAGTGGTACATTCCTGTAATCCCAGCACTCAAGAAGCTGAAGCAGGAGAATAGCTATGAGTCAGAGGATACCTGTCCACATAGTGAGTTCCAGACCAGCCTGGCCTACAAATAGACACCCTGTTTCAAATAGTAAGTATGAATATATATGTATGCACATACATACAAAGTAGAAAAGGATGCTTGGGAGAAAAATTAAGCAAATAAACTGGAAAAGGGTGTGATAGCCTCTTCCCACCAAGCTATCATTCATTTTCAAGCCCCATCCCCTTAGACTAAATACGAGCTATTTTGGCTCCATTTAATTGTTTTCTGGTTCTCTGTCTTTCTGACCTAGAAATTGGATGAGATCCACCTGGACACATGAAGTGCTAAAGTAACTGCTACTAGCTAATTTCAAGTTCAAGAACATAGTTACAAAACAATAACTTATTTCTTACTTTTGTATTTAATCACAGCAAACCCATATACTAGTTACAGAAATGACCTTTTTTCTTCTTTCTCTCTGTTTCAGGCTGAATGATGCCACTACCAGGTGGACTCTCAGGTCTGTTGATGCTTTAGTCCAGTGTCCATAAACTCCTAACAGAGAAGCTGCTTCATGGTAGCAGCCTGAACTCAGCCCACAGACTAAGGCTCTCTTCCCCCATTGCTTTGCCCTGTAGGGTAGATTTTAGACATTGTTGATATAGAAATGCAAGCTGCAGCCTGATTCAGCCCAGGAGAAACACACATCTTTTGTTCTTCCTGATTACAAAGCAGCCACAGCAGCCTCTGGGACAGCTAATAAGGCCCCGAACTGGGCATAGAATTAGGGGTCAATGTTAACCAGGTGGTCTACACACCCCAGTAGCAAAGATAATAAATGCTGCAGTGCCTACCTTTCCCTTTGGCCTTGCACTTGGTCTATCTTCCTGCCGTAATTAGATCATTGGAGACCTGGCCAATAAAAGCAAGATTGATTCAGGTTTTCTTAGGCTCCCCAGCTGTTCCTAAGAACTAAGACTTGCTATTCCAGTTTAAATAAAGGCTCTACTCTGGGTTGGAATAAAAAAGGAGGGCCAGGAGCTACTTCCTTCTAATGGGAGTTCACCTATGCTCCTTTGTGAAATGGAGCCTTTTGGCTCTGAACAGGAAAGTAATTCCTATATTGCTTTTTAAAAATTCTGTTGATGTGGTTGTGGCTGTAGCTCTGTTTAAGAGTGACTACCCCTGGATTCCATCATCACCACTTAAATTAGGAATGATGGTATATGCTTATAACCTCAGTAGCCTAGAGGAAAAGGTAGAAATTTTCTAAAGTTCAGTACTAGCCTTGAGATATGGTTCATCTGTGAAACAGATTTGCAGATCTTGTAGAGAGTATGGATTCAATTTCCAGCACCATAGTGTCTGCTCATAACAATCTCTACCTCTAGTTCAGGGGATCTTCTGGCTTTCACAGGTAATGTACTTACATGCACATACAGAGTCACATATGCATACATGCATACAAGTAAAAATACATATTTTTAATGATTAATGTTCCATATATATATATATATATATATATATATATATAGTGTGTGTGTGTGTGTGTGTGTGTGTGTGTGTGTGTGTGTGTGAAGAAGGCATAATTTATTGTGTGGTTAGTTTGTTGGATGCCTTTGTTTTTAAAAGAGATATACCAGCCAAGAGAGTAAATATCACTATTTCCCAAGAATGGTGTTTCAAACATTTGCTCCTGGTTCAAAGCAGAAGGAAACACAGAGTGCTAAGCCAATGTGCTTGCAGCAGGAAATGGGAACCAGTTTGTTGTTTTTATTTTTTGTATATATAAACGAGAGCATATGGTTTCCCCAGATGTTAAAGAAGTCAGCAAATTACATAATGCATCTTGGAAGTTTATTTACTTATGCTTGGGTATGAGTGTGTACATATGTGTGTGTGTGTGTGTGTGTGTGTGTGTGTGTGTGTGTGTATCTGTGCATGAATGAGTGTATGTGTATGCACATATGTGTATGCAGGTGTGTGAATCTGTGCATGCCTATGAGAGTGAGTGTATGCACATATGTGAGTACAAGTATGCATATGTGCATGCCTGTGGGAGTGAGTGTATGGTTTCTTGTATGTGTATGTAAGTGTATGCATGCTTTGGAGATCATAAGGGTGTGCAAAGTATTTTTCTCTATCACTCTCTATAGAGCCCTTTGGGCAGGGACTCTTGTTAAATCTAGGTCTTGCTTTTTTTTTTTTTCAGATAGGCGTGCAGACAGCAAGAATCAGCTATTTCCCTGTCTAAGGTCCCTCAGAGCTAAGTGTTACAAGTGTATGCAGGATGCCTAGCTGGTTACTGGGGTGACAAGATTCAAATTCTGCTCCCTATGATTTTACCATTAGCACATTTAACTACTGAAGTATCTTTCCAGATCCATGTTTTGTATATTTTATTTAAAAATTCCAAAGAGGAGGGTTGTAAGGTAAATCAGTGTATAAAGAAATTTGCCACCAAACCTATCAATGACTTAAGTTTAATCCTAGAGTTGACATGGTGAAAAGAGAGAAATGACTCTTGCAAGTTGTCTGCTGACCTCCACATCTACACAGTGGCAAATTGCACATTCATGGACACACCAAAAATATAGATAGATACATAGATAGATAGATAGATAGATAGATAGATAGATTGGTAGAAAACAGTAGGGTTTGAGGCCAAAATGATGATATTTTGAAGATACCTTTGTGATGGTTAATCTTGTCAATCTGGCAAGATCTGTCATCAACTAAGAGCTGTCTCCAGGTGTGAGGGAGGTCATAGCAAGAAACAATTAGCAGAGAAAAGACTCTCCCTCAGAATGGGCAGCACCTATGTTCAGGAAGCTGGGATAAAAAGAGGCTGAAGGATAAACTCAGGACTGCCTGCCTGCTTTCAACTCTTGCCACTGAGTGAGTCTATTTCACCACTGCTCCTGCTGATCTTAATGCTGCTCCTACTGCTGTGGTGCAACAGACCTGAGTTCAGTTTCTGCACCTATAACTGGTGGCTCAAAATAGCTTCTAACTGAATCTCCATAGAATCTGACACCCTCTTCTGGCTTCCATAGCACACACATGTTTACACTTGAGAACATGCATGCACACATTCACATACATGCACAAAAATAAAAATATTTTTAAATTATGTCAAACATGTTTCCACTTTCATTTAAAAATGAACATATAATGAACATATAAAAACTATTTGTAGATGTGGCTCGAGATTAAGAACACTTGCTTCACATTCATAATATCAGAGATTAACTTCCAGTACTCCTGCCCCTAATACCCCTACACATAAACTTTATCTCCCAGGACTGCTGAGGATTGCTGACCTTTAGCCCAGTCAAGCAGTGGAAGGTGGAATGGGTGAAGGACTTGCATAAGGGTTACTGAGATGAGAAGAACAGATGATATTGAGTTGTGAAGTGAATAAATAAATAAATTTAATAATAAAATAGGCACCTGTATGGAATGTGCAATACAATGCATAGATAAATTAAGGATAATTTTCTGTTCTTCATTTAAACATATAAAAGGCATATGTCTTTATAAGTTACTTTTGTTTATATCAGATTTTAATATCAAATTTTATCTATACCACTTAATGGAATTGTATGAAAAGCCTGGAGGATTCTATAGTCAACAAGATCTACTGTCTATGCAAAGATATTCCACATCCCCAGACTGCCGCTCATGTCTGAGGGTCAGGATCTAGCGAGAGAGAGAGAGAGAGAGAGAGAGAGAGAGAGAGAGAGAGAGGATAAAGGGGAAGAGACGCGAAGAATGGAGACAAGACAGAGATTCTGATCAAGTCTCTCTTATTGAGTCTCTCTTCTCAAGTCTCTTTCTCAAGTCTCAAGTCTCTTTTATTAAAAGGAATTCTGAGGTATTTATATGCTTTTGCCACGTGCCTTGCAGGTGTTGATATGACGTAAGCCTTACAGGCATATATGTCCTAGATAGCACGTGGACAGCACGTGAACTGCATGCCTTGCAGGCGTGGCTACCACATGCGCCTTGCAGCTGGGGGCAGTAAACAGCAACACAAAATATGTGGGATATCAGAGTGTGCTTCAGCTGTTGTAGGCTATTGAAAACCAAATCTCTTATCAGGGTATATGGTTCCAGATGGCTGCAAAGATAATCTAGCTGCTTTCTGCTAAAAGTCGGCTCCCAACACCGGACCATCCTCAGAGCTGTTCTCAAATAGCAGGATCAGGGTACATACAGTACCTGTCTTGTTGACCTTGCCAATCTTATTTATTTTGTCTGTAGCCAAGATCTTCAGGGGTTCTTCACTGGTAAAATTTTATTTTAGATAATTTGTATGTAAGGTATAACTTCTTGTTTTATGTTGGAACAAATGTAAAATCTCCTCCCCAACATAACACAACTCCCTTCTTCCATTGTGGAATTAGGACCTCTGTAAGCTGATCTAATTCAGCAGTCAATTTTAGAATCCAGTGTGTCTTAGCAGTTGTCCTAATTGTCTCATTGACTTTTACAAAATTTAAAATTAACAATCCACATTTTAAATCATCTTTGGGATATATCATACCCCTTTCTGTTCTATTAGAATTTCCTTCAAAATTCTGTTACAGTGATTGAGTAAGCCACCTGACATCAACCTTTGGCCTTTACATTGTATGACACATACACATCAAAACACACACACACATTAAAACAACACACAATGAAATATAAATGGTAAAGAATATTTGTCTGACACAGGTTTGAATGTTAGTAAAATATTTTGATGCTAATCATAAGATTCTGATATGAACTTGTGTTGGCTACATTAGATAACTTGTTAACAATGTGTGATTAATTATTTAGGGTTAAAATGTCACAATTATTGTAATTTACTCTAAATACCTCAATAAAGCACATGAGGCAAACAGGGATTAATGGTAGAGATTAAGTTGGGGTGATAGGTTTCTTTTTACAATTCTCATTATCATATATATAAAAATCTACAATTAAATTATGAAATTAATGTTCCTCTTTAATTTTCCACCTTCCACAGCTAATCTGTCATCTAAGCCACACCTGTGTTACTCTCCAAGTTCTTCTCAAATTTCCTTTTTCCATTAATAACACCACTGTCTTTGCTGAGCCCTTATCACTAACTGTATAGCCAGAGAGATCAGTTTCTAAAGGTTTTATTTTAGTTCAATTGTATTTGTGTAGATGACTACAGGTGCCTACAGGGCCCAGAAGAACATGTTGCCTATCCTAGAGCTTGAGTTACAGGTGGGTGTGAGCCACCCCATGTGATTGTGGGTACCAAGCTCAGATCTACTGCAAGAAAACTCACAACTGCTAAACAATCTCTGTGCTCAGTGAAGATTACTTCCAATGGAGGAAAAACAAACAGCACTAGCTTAACTAAGGCCTCTGCACAACAATGAAAGTTTTGCTACCAAAATATAGATGTGTTGAAGTCAGTCTTGTTGGTGTAATGGGATCTAGAATCATAATAGAAAAAAACTTCTGGGCATGTCCATAAAGAAATTTCAATAGTGGATTAACTTTTTTTTTCTTGAGGGTTATTGGAATCTTTTTTTTTAAGTTATATTTTACTGGATATTTTATTTACATTTCAGATGCCATCCCCTTTCCCCATTTCCCCTCCCTAAAATTCCTTATCCCATCCTCCCTCCTACTTTTTTCTTTTATACAATTTATTTTATATGTTAATCAAAGGCTTTATAAGTTTGGTTATGCTCAATAACAAGATGTCCATATATTCAGAAGTGTAACCCAATACCCAACCAAGATATACCAACTATCTTTGACTGGCAGAGACATGCAAAGATCTACCTCCAGGTTCTCCCCCCTTTTTCTCTCATCTCCTAGCTTTTCCTCTCCTTCTCTTCCTCCTTTCTTTACTTCTCCTCTTCCTCTCCTTACTCCTCCCACCTTAGCTCCTCCTACATATTACCCTTCCTGGTAAAATAAAACTTTTCTCTCAAAACACAATTAGTGAATAACTATACCAATTTGTGTCAGTAAGGTACAAGATAGACCTAATACCCAGTCCATCATTTTGTTGACTAACCAGAACCCCTGTCATCTCTCCTAACTAAAAGACTTAGTTGTGAACCTGGCTTTTTTCTTGGCTTTAGAATGAATGTGAGCTGAAAACCATCCTCTTAAATCTTTTCTCTCAAAGTAAATAGCCGGGATTGGCTATGAGACTATACGTCTTCAACCCCATCAGAAATCCAGAATGACTGAGTTAACTGAAATTATGGGAAGCATAAACCATAGCTTCTATAACTTAACCAATTTATAGAGACCGCTGAACACTTGGACAGTCTCTATACTACAAAATGTTGGAGCATCCGAACTTCAGCCTTGTGGCCAAAAATCATCTGACAGACCTAGTGATGCAGAATTATTAAGGGCTGACTACTCTGTCTTGGCAGATAAAATAAGTGGACTATTCCTCAAGTGTGTCCTTTTCTGGACAGTAATTTGTCTGTAGATGGAAAGAGGCAATTCTTGCCTAGTGGCTGTCACCGCACAAATGGAGTAACTACAAAGATGTTCAATTTCTTCTTAGAATCCAAGACAGGAAGCTGTCAGGAGCAGACAGGTCTCTCATCAAAATAATCATTAATATAGAAATGTTTGTAATGTCATTTCTGTGGACTTCTGACATTTTGAAAACCAACTATCCATGTAAGGCAATCTGGACTGTGGTCTGTTAACTCCTCTCAGTTACTTTTAAATTAAATATAGAAAACACCCTAACAATAAACTTAGAGCCATAAATTTGCTATAGGCCCTTAACTCACAGGCTAACCATCTCAAATCAGTTTTAAAAGTTAAAGAAGGCCCTTCTGCCCCTTGCCTGGGCCTGCTGCCTGGAGCAGACACCCGCCTGGTCTGCTCCTGTTTAGACACTGGACTCTAGAGACATCCTAGAGGGACCACTGAACCCAGAGCAGCAGGTAAGAACACCCACATACTTCCCTACACCTGCCCCAGAGCCATAACTGGATGCAGGCAGTGCTCTGGTTCCAGCAGACACCCAATCATCGCCCCTGCGGAATACCACTCCCCTTCCACCCCTCGGCTGGGCCTGCTGCCTAGAACAGATACCCGCCTGGTCTGCTCAAGTGTGGACATCATATCCTGAGACATCCTTGAGGGGCCATTGAACTCAGAGTGACAGACACCATAGCCCAAGACATCCTGGAGGAACAACTGAACTCAGAGCTACAGACACCATATCCTGAGACATCCTAGAGAAGACACTGCACTCAGAGCAAGGGACACCTTATCCTGACACATGCTAGAGAAGACACTGCACCCAGAGCAGCAGACATCTAGCTGGTCTGCTACCATGGAGACACCATATCCTGAGACATCCTAGAGGAGCCACTGTACTCAAAGCAACTGGAGTTGAGGATTAAAAGATCACAGAGACATCTGGACTCTGATGAGTTCAGACACAAGCAAGATAACTGGAAAGGCAGGCTCCAGTCAGAGACAGTGAGTGCAGGCAGCATTAGAGTTAACCAGGTGGTGAAAGGCAAGTGCAAGAACATAAGCAAAAGAATCCAAAGTTACATGGCATCATCAGAACCCAGTTCTCCCATCATAGCAAGCCCTGAACACTCCATCACACCAGAAAAGAAGGATTTAGAATTAAACTCACTTCTCATGACAATGATAGAGGACTTTAAAAAGGACATAAATAACACTCTCAAAAATTTAAGGAGAGCACAGGTAGACAAGTAGAAGCCCTTAAAGAGGAAACACAAAAATTCCTTAAAGAATTGTAGGAAAACACAACCAAACAGGTGAAGGAATTAAACAAAACCATCTATGATCTAAAAATCGAAGTAGAAACAATAAAGAAATCACAAACGGAGACTACCCTGGAGATAGAAAACCTAGGGAAAAGATCAGGAGTCATAGACACAAGTATCACCAGCAGAATACAAGAGATAGAAGAATCTCATGTGCAGAAGATACCATGGAAAACATTGACACAACTGTCAAAGAAACTGCAAAATACAAAAAGCTACTAACCCAAAACATCCAGGAAATCCAGGGCACAATGAGAAGGCCAAACCTAAGGATAATAGGTGTAGATGAAGCTGAAGACGCCCAACATAAATGACCAGTAAATATCTTCAACAAAAATATAGAGGAAAACTTTCCTAACCTACAGAAAGAGATGTCCATAAATATACAAGAAGCCTCCAGAACTCCAAATAGCCTAGACCAGGAAAGAAATATCTCCCGCCACATAATAATCAAAACATCAAATGTACAAAACAAAGAAAAAAATACTAAAAGCAGTAAGGAAAAAGGTAAAGAAACATATAAAGGCCAACCTATAAGAATTACACCAGACTTCTCACCAGAGACTGTAAAAGCCAGAAGATCCTGGACTGATATCATACAGACCCTAAGAGAACATAAATGCCAGCCCAGACTACTATACCCAGCAAAACTTTCAATCACTATTGATGGAGAAACCAAGATATTCCATGAAAAAAACAAATTTAAACAATATCTTACTACAAATCCAGCACTTCAAAGGATAATTGGTGGAAAACTCCAACACATGGAGGGAAATGAAAACCTAGAAAAAGCAAAAAAATAATCTTACAACAACCCCCAAAAAAGATAGCTACACAAACATCATTCCACCTCCAATAACAAAAATAACAGAAAGCAATATTCATTTTTCATAATATCTCTTAATATTGATGGATTCAATTCTTCAATAAAAAGACATAGATTATCAGACTGGATACATAAACATGACCCAGCATTTTGCTGCATACAGGAAATGCACCTCTATGACAAAGACAGACACTACCTCAGAGTAAGAGAATGGAAAACAATTTTCCAAGCAAATGGTCTCAAGAAACAAGCTGGAGTAGTGATTCAAATATCAAATAAAATCGATTTTCAACTAAAAGTAATCAAAAAAAATAAGGAAGGACACTTCATATCATCAAAGGTAAACTCTCAATTCTGAACACCTATGCCCCAAATGCAAGGGCACCCACATACATAAAAGAAACTTTACTAAAGCTTAACGCATACATTGCACCTCACCAAATAATAGTGGGAGATTTCAACACCTCACTGTCAACAATGGACAGATCATTGAAACAAAAATTTAACTGAGATACAATGAAACTAACAGAAGTTATGAACCAACTGGACTTAACTGATATCTATAGAATATTTCATCCTAAAATAAAAGAATGTAACTTTTTCTCAGCACCTCATGGTACCTTCTCCAAAATAGACCATATAATTGGTCACAAAACAGGAGTCAACAGATACAAAAAGATTGTACCTTATCAGACCACCATGGAATAAGACTCATCTTTGACATGGACAAAAACAATGGAAAGCCACATACACGTGGAAACTGAACAAAGCTCTACTCAATGATAACTTGGTCAAGGAAGAAATAAGGAAAGAAATTAAAGACTTTTTAGAATTTAATGAAAATGAGGACACATCATACCAAAAGTTGTGGGACTCCATGAAAGCAGTACTAAGAGGAAAACTCATAGGTCTAAGTGCCTACAAAAAGAAACTGGAAAGAGCATACACTAACAACTTGACAGCACACCTAAAAGTTAGAACAAAAAGAAGCTAATATAGCCAAGAGGAGTAGATGGCAGGAAATAATCAAACTCAGGGCTGAAATCTACCAAGTAGAAACAGAAAGAACTATACAGAATATCAACAAAACCAGAAGCTGGTTGTTTGAGAAAATCAACAAGATAAAATACCCTTAGCCAGACTAACCACAGGGCACAGAGACAGTATTCAAATTAATAAAATCAGAACTTAAAAGGGAGACAAAACAACAGAAACTGAGGAGATTAAAAAAATCATCAGATCCTACTACAAAGGCCTATACTCAACAAAATTGGAAAATCTGGATGAAATGGATAATTTACTAGAGAGATACCAAGTATCAGAATTAAATAAGGAGCACATAAACCATCTAAACAGCCTCATAACCCCTAAAGAAATAGAAGCAGTCATTAAAAGTCTCCCCACCAAAAAAAGGTCCAGGACCAGGTGGTTTTAGTGCAGAATTCTATCAGACCTTCCAGGAAGACCTAATATCCACTCTCTTCAAACTATTCCACAGAATAGAAACAGAAGGAAAAATACCCAATTCATTCTATGAAGCTACAATTAAGCTCATACCTAAACCTCACAAAGACCCAACAAAGAAAGAGAACTAAATATCTCTTATGAATATTGATGCAAAAATACTCAATAAAAATCTGGCAAACCGAATCCAAGAACACATCAAAACTATCATCCATCATGATCACATAGGCTTTATCCCAGGAATGCAGGGATGGTTCAATATTCAGAAATCCATCAATGTAATCCACTACATAAATAAACTCAAAGAAAAAAACCCCATGATCATCTCACTAGATGCTGAGAAAGCATTTGACAAAATTCAACATCCCTTCATGTTAAAAGTCTTGGAAAGATCAGGAATTCAAGGCCCATACCTAAACATAGTAAAAGCAATATACAGCAAGCCAGTAGCCAACATCAAACTAAATGGAGAGAAACTTGAAGCAATCTCACTAAGATCAGGGACTAGACAAGACTGCCCACTCTCACCCTACCTAGTCAATATAGTACTGGAAGTCCTAGCTAGAGCAATTAGACAACAAAAGGAAGTCAAAGGGATACAAATAGGAAAGGAAGAAGTCAAAATTTCACTATTTGCAGATGATATAATAGTATACTTAAGTGACCCTAAAACTTCCACCAGAGAACTCCTAAACTTGATAAACAACTTCAGCAAAGTGGCTGGATTTAAAAATCAACTCAAACAAATCAGTAGCCTTCCTCTATACTATGGTTAAACAGTGTGAGAAAGAAATTAGGGAAATGACACCCTTCACGATAGTCACTAATAATATAAAATATCTTGGAGTGAATTAAACGAAGCAAGTAAAAGATCTGTATGATAGGAACTTCTAGTCTCTGAAGAAAGAAATTAAAGAACTCAGAAGATGGAAAGATCTCCCATTCTCCTGGATTGACAGGATTAATTTAGTAAAAATGGACATCTTGCCAAACACAATCTACAGATTCCATGCAATCCCCATCAAAATTCCAAATCAATTCTTCATAGAGATAGAAAGAGCAATTTGCAAATTCATTTGGAATAATAAAAAACTCAGGATAGTGAAAATTATTCTCAACAATAAAAGATCTTCTGGGGGAATCACCATCCCTGACCTCACACTATACTACAGAGCAATAGTGATAAAAACTGCATAGTATTGGTACACAGACAGGCAGGAAGATCAATGGAATAGAACTGAAGATCCAGAAATGAACCCACACACATATGATCACTTGATTTTTGACAAAGGACCTAAAACAACCCAGTGGAAAAAGGACAGTATTTTCAGCAAATGGTGCTGGTTCAACTGGAGGTCAGCATGTAGAAGGATGCAAATCAATCCATTCTTATCTCCTTGTACAAATCTCAAGTCTAAGTGGATAAAGGACCTTCACATAAAACCAGATACACTGAAACTAATAGAAGAGAAAGTGGGGAAGACCCTCAAATACTTAGGCACAGGGGGAATGTTCCCAAACAGAACACTAATGGCTTATGCTCTAAGATCAAAAATTGACAAATGGGACCTCATAAAATTGCAAAGCTTCTGTAAGGCAAAGGACATTGTCAATAAGACAAAATGGCAACCAACAGATTGGGAAAAGATCATTACCAATCCTACATCCAATAGAAGGGTATTATCCAATATATACAAAGAACTCAAGAAATTAGACACCAGACAACCAAATTATCCTATTAAAAATGGGGTACAGAGTTAAACAAAGAATTCTCAACTGAAGAAACTCAAATAGCTGAGAAGCACCTTAAGAAATGCTCAACATCCTTAGTCATCAGGGAAATGCAAATCAAACAACCCTGAGATACCACCTCATACCAGTCAGAATGGCTAAGATCAAAAACTCAGGTGATAGTAGATGCTGGAAAAGATGTGGAGAAAGAGGAACACTCCTCCATTGTTGGTGGGATTGCAAGCTGGTACAACTACTGTGTAAATCAGCCTGGCAGTTCCTCAAAAAATTGGACATACCATTATCTTAGGATCCAGCTATACCACTCATTGGCATATGCCCAGAAGATGCTCCAACATATAACAAGGACATATGCTCCACTATGGTCATAGCAGCCTTATTTATAATAGCCAGAAGCTGGAAAGAACCCAGATGTCCTTCCACAGAGGAATGGATACAAAAATATGGTACATTTACACAATGGAGTATTACTCAGTTATTAAAAATAATGAATTCAAGAAATTCTTAGGTAAATGGATGGAACTAGAAAATATCATCCTGAGTGAGTTAACCCAATTTCAAAAGAACACACATGGCATTTACTCACTGATAAGTGAATGTTAGCCCAAAAGCTTGGAATAGCCAAGACTCAACTCACAGCCCACATGAAGCTCATGAAAAAGGAAGACCAAGTGTGGATGCCTTGGTCCTACTTATAAAGAATAACAAAAATACTCAAGTGACCAAATATGGAAACAATGTGTGTAACAGAAACTGAAGGAGTGGCCATCTGGAGACAATTCCACCTGGATATCCATCCCAGGTACAGTCACCAAAGGTAGACACTGTTTGGATGGCAGGAAGTGCATGCTGACAAGAGCCTGATATAGCTGTCTCCTTAGAGGTCTGCCAAAGCCTGACACAATCAGATGCTCAAAGCTAACCACTCATCTGATCAAAGGTTTCCCAATGGAGAAGTTAGAGAGAAGACTGAAGGAGCAGAAAGGGCTTGTGGTCCCATGAGGAGAGCAAGAATACCAACCAACCAGAGCTCCCCAAGGTCTAAACCACCAGCCTGGAAGCACATAAGGAGGGACCCATGACTCCATCTGTACATGAAGGGGAGGATGGCCTTGTCTTGCATAGGTGGGAGTGGAGATTCTTTGTCCCATGAATGTTGAACACTGAGTGGGGGGGAATTCGATGGTGGGGACATAGGAGTGGGGGAGTAGGAGGTGACACATCCTCATAGAAGCATGAGGAGTGTGGATAGGATAGGAGGTTTCTGGGTGGTGGGGTGAACGGGGGTTTAGGGGATAAAATCTGAAATGTAAATATAATATCCAATAAAAATAAATTAAAAAATGTTAAAGAAGGACTGGGTCTATGCCTTGTATTCTAAATGTGTTATACCAGCACAATGCCTATGAAAGTAACAATATTAATATCACTCAATATTAATCTCAACAATATTAATCAATAAGAAACTTCTACCAATGAAAACCTTAAATTTGAAATCAAAGTAAATTTTGTACCATTTAAGAAATTATATAATAACAATTATATATATTTCTACCAATAGGTTATGTCTATGCCATAAATCCTAGCTAATCCTCCCTGTTTCAACCAAACCACTACTTTTCCCTAAAAAGATAGCCCAGTATTAACCACCTCAGTTCCCAAGCCCAGGGAATAGGGGCACTGACTCTTCATTAACTTCTTCAAGCTGATTATGGGTGTTGAGATATTAGAAAAAGGGCAGGAAAAAGAGTAAATTGATAAGCCTCTGACTCTGTGTCTTCACTGCATCCAGCTGGAATCCAGCTCAGAAGTTTAAGCAGGTCTGCTCATCTTGCTTGATGAGTAGATACACCAAGGCTGTGTATTCTGCAATAAACAATTCTAAGATACTGCCCAAGTTAGAGCTCCTGGGAGGCCTACTTCCTCTGGGTTCTGTGAAATTGGGTGCAGAGCTGCCACCTGGGATCTGCTCAGTGCAGGGGCCCAGACCAGAAGGAACCAGTGCTCCGGGCCAGGAGTGACTTCCTGGGTCGTAGTGGGTCCCAGTTACAGGGATTAACTGAAATGGAAAGATTCATTGTAACTTAGGTGACATCATTCATTAGGTTGGGCCCTGTAGTAAATAAATGGAGAAAGTGGGCCGAGCTTTAGTGCTCATCTCACTCTGCTTTCTGACTTCAAGCAGCAAGTGCTTTCAATCACTGAGCCATCTCTCCAGCCACTTCTTGCATTTATATTTAAAGTTTTAAAATTTATATAATTATTTGTATACATATGTAGGTGCATGTGTGTGGAGGTCAGAGAACAACTCTGGGGACTATGTTCTCTACTGCAACTTTGTGCGATCCAGGAAATGAATTTAGATTGTCAGTTGTTAATCTATACAAAATTCTTGCTAGGATTTTCATGGGATTTTTTGAGTCTATGAATATATTTGGAGACAATAAATATTCTTGTAATACTATGTGTATTTATAATGTAGCTAGCTCTAGAGTTAGCTTTGGTCAAGTCCCCTGGGATATCATTAGTTAAAAAGCAAGTTGTGTGTCTTTTTAGCTTAGGGGTGCCCAGACTAACATGGATTAGGTAAACTTGAGCCCAACATTTGTGTGAAGGCAGATTTGTGGTTATGAATTCCCAGGGAAGTGTCTGTTTATCTATCAGTTGAGTTATATTTTTTTAATCTAAAGTGAAAGCTGTGCTGGTACACTCTTGTACATTAGCTGGCAGGTCAAGGAGTTCAGAGGCCTCTCCTAAACCAAGCTTCATCCAGGCTCCTCTGAGCTTCTTCTTGACTGGGTGTTTTAATGGACCACTGGATCTACTCTTTAACTCTTCTGAATCAATGATGAAGAATTTTCCACCTGAGACAGAAAACCAAGCTCCTCTTCTCCACGCTTGATACCTAATCACATTTGTCTCAGCTGTTTTCCATTTGTCTCCAGATCCTGCCCACTAGCCCAAGTCACCTCTCATCTCTACTGTGTTAAGAATTCCAATTTATCCAGAAAACTTTTGACCCAAAATTTGTCCTGTCTAAAAAAAATGCAGGGAAACTAATGAAGCAGAGACTGGGGGTGTAACAAACCAATACTAGACCCAACTTGAGACCAGTTTCACGAGTAAAAACCACTCCCTGACACTATTGATGCTACTATGTTATTTTGCAGATAGATCCAAGCATTACTGTCCTCTGAGAGGCTCCACCCAGAAGCTGACTGACACAGATATGGAGACTTATAGCCAATTATTGGATGGAGCTTGGGGAATCTTATGGAAGAACTGGGAGAAGAACTAAGGACTCTGATGGGGATGGGAATTCCAAGGAAGACCTACAGGATCAACTAACTTAGATATTTGGGGGCATTCAGAGATTGAACCACCAACAAAAGAGCATATACTGTTTGGACCTAGGTCTGCTCAACAAATCTAGCAGGTCAATACCTTGTCTTCATGTTGCTCTCCTAATTACTGGAGTAGGGTCTATCCATAAAGCTGTCTGTGGAACTCATTCCTCTAACTAAGCTGCCTTGTCTGGCCTTAGTGATATATATATATATATATATATATATATATATATATATATATATATATATATATATATATCACTGCAGAGATTTGATATGCCAGGGTGGGGGTTACCCCCTGACAACTCCATGTACTCATAGGAGAAGCTAATGGGGGATGGGGAGTGGACTGTGTGTGTAAGGTGGGTGCCAAGAAGGAACTCAGTGTTCAGGATGTAAAGTGAACAAATAAATTATGTAATTAATGGGAAAAAAAAGAATTCCTGCAAAAGTCTGAGCCTGTTTTAAACAGCCAACATGGTCCAAAGAGTCATTCATGGGGCCCTACACCTTTTTGCTGAACTATTGACAACTGATGGATTCTTGAATATGGACAATCATTGCCTTCAGTGAACTGACCAGTGACTCCACTAGGCACTCCTGTATAGTGCCAAATCTGTTGGCTCTAGAGACCATCCTGGTTAAAATCTGTGGGTCAGAAAGCAAAATTAATATCGTGAATGTGGGAAAGGGAGGAGAATGAATGTTATAAGAGGAGGAAAGTAAGATAGAATGGAATGAATACAAACACACTGCATATGTGAATGAAATTGTTAAAGAAAAAATGCAATCAGTAAATTGAAAGACTTTTTTAAAAAGTAGAATTGTGCATGTAAGCTATGAAAAAGAAAGGACATTCCAAAATCAGAATATACTTTATCTGTATATCCGTGTCATTAAAACCAGTGACCTATACATAAAAATGCCCAAGAATATTGTTGACTTTAAAATGAACACAATGAAGCCAGAGTTATGAGGGTCTGTGAATTGAAGATAAGCTAATCTAGATCGAAAGTTTCAGGCTTCACAGGGCTACATAGTGAGACCATATCTCAAAGGAAAAAAAGTAGTGTGAATGAAAAAGGAAAAAAGGAAGGAAGAAAGAAAGGAAGGAAGGAAAGAAGGAAGGAAGAAAGGAAAGAAGGAAGGAAGGAAGAAAAGAAAGAAGAAAGATGATTTGTAATTCCAGCTCCAGGGGATTCAATTGTCTCTTCAGAGCTCTCATATACATGTGTGTGCACTTACTTATAGACATATATATGTGTGCACATATGCACACACATGTATGCATGCATATAAATAAATAAATAAAAATAAAAAGTTAAAAACATGAACATCAAGAAATGTTGGATAACTACAGTGAGCACCCCTTTCAATCACAGTGGAATCATATAGATATACATGGTACTTCTCAGAAGCCAGAGGACTCATATTAGCTTTTACTGTGACAAGTTGGTCAGGAGGACAGGGAATTGATAAGTGCTATGAGAATTGGGGCTCACAGAGAATAATATCTAACAATGAAGGTATGAACATGGAAAGAACAACCTCTCACAGACCAAGCTAATAATAACCCCCGACACTTGTTCAAAAGACTCAGTCCCCCCTCCACCCATTCTCTTCTCCCTCTGACTTCTTTTTTTCTCTCTTCTGAACCCAACTCCCCTCATTTTCTGATTTAATCCTTCACCCTCCACTTCTGGCTCCCTGCCCCCTTTGACTTTTATCTACACTCTCCAGATTTTATTTTGGACTTAACATGCCCTACTACAAACTTTACTAGCCTCCACACTCCACTTTCTGCCCCTCCCCCAGCATCACAGCTCCACCACCCAGCCCTTCCTGGTGTGAGCCTGTTTGCTCTCTCCCACTGTTCAGCTCACACTGATGCTACTGTGACTCCAGAGGGAAACAGAGAGCAGCGATGGGTGTCACCTCACATTCTATCTGGCCTTGCCAGTATGGTGTCACCAAGTCCCTATGCTTATTTTCTTTCCAATCTACTTGTAGAGTATACACCTCCTAACAATACCAGCCAATAAAAGACAACCAATGGGGAAAAACTAGAGCACACAACCATAGTGTGGCAGAGAAGACCCCTCCCCAGTGCACCCTCCCCCCACTCCCCTTACCATGCAAAAAAAAGAGATACAATCTTGCTGCTGAGAAATCCTTCGCCCCAAAATTTTCCTGCTTCTTCATTTACATTCCTATTTTTCTCACTAGCATTCATCCCTTCTAACATAAAATTGTCCTAAAATTTTTCAATTTTTTAAAATTTCTTTTAAGGTTCAAAAATCATAGTTAGTCTCCTTCCACAGATCAGATAAATTACACTGGTAACCATTATTTAACCTTAACTAACAGCCAATTTCCTTTTACAGACAAGCTGTTAGTACCTACCCCAGATACATAAAGAACATGGTATTTTCTTCTCCAGCCATGCAAAGCAGATAAATCCTCAACTTTTCACTGTGCTTTTCTTAATACAAAACATATAACTCCTGACTTAAAAGCTACCTTCCAAGATTAAATTCCTCCAACATGCTTACTTTTTTCTAACAAAATACCATGATGTGCTCCCAAGCAAATTATTATAGCCTTAATACACACTACCCACCCTGTGTAGACATCCCCCCTGCTTGAGTTCTGCTTCTCTGTTATGATTACTCTATAGGTTTATCTCTATAAATAAAAAAAAGAAAAGAAAAAATATAAATAACTAGAAGAGTGCTGCTGTCACAGACCCAGACAGAGACCAACCCGACATCTTTTTAGACCTGCCTGGGGCAGGAAAGTCTATGCAGATAAATCAAATGTTGTTTAAAACTGATGGTAATACCCTCAAAAACTGTACAGACTTCAGTCATGTCCTGAGAAAGAAGCCATTGTTGGAAAAATTACTGCCACAGAGGAGAAAAACCTTTTTATATCCTGTTCCTCGGATGAAGATATCTCACTACACTATCAAGCCCCTGCCTCCAATTAGGGACCAGTGAGATGGCCTATTCTATTCAGTGCTTACCATTCCCTGATAATCTGAGTGAAATTTTCTAACACTCATGAAAAGACAAGTGTGATGCCTGTACCTGTAACAAAAACACTGATGAGACTGAAACATGGGATCCCAGAATCTCAGTGTCCAAGCAGCCTTTGACAATCACTTTGCAAACCTTCATGAAAAATAACCATAGTGCATTTTCTCTTGAATGGGAAATGTGATTCAAATACTAGAGTGTGTATGGAAAAGTAGAAGATAAACTTTGCAAGAGGAAGAAGGGAGTTTAAAGAAGAAAAAGCAAAACACAAGACAGTAATGAGGGTTAGTATTTTATTGCTGGTAAGAGACACCATGACCAAGGCAACTCTTAAAAAAGAAAACATTTAAATAAGGTTGCCTTACTGTTTTAGAGTGTCAATCCATTATTGTCATGGCAGGAAGCATGGCAGCCTGAAGGCACACATGGAGCTAGAGAAGGAGCTGATTGGTCTTCATCTCAATCAGAAGATAACCAGGAGAGACTGTCATCAACAGGCAGCCAGCAGGAGGCTCCTATGCTACACCAGATGGAGCCTGAGCAAAGGAAATCTCAAAGCCCACCTCATAGTGACACAATTTTTCCACTGAGGTCAAACCCACTCTAACAAGGCCACAATCTAATTGAGCCACTCCATGTGGTTGAAGCATTCAAACACGAGTGTGCCAGTCTGTGTAGATCTGCATACTTGGGCACAGTTGGTGGGGAATCCTTATCCTGGAGAGTGACCAAAGAGTTGTAGCTCTCCAAGGGGAAGCGAGAGCAAGGCAGGTAGGAATAGATGAGAGAGACATATGGCAGCAAGAAGCCAGAGCCAGGCCACAGAGCAGTAAATGGCAGCAGTCAACTGTGCACCTGACTGGTTGGACTGGTTTGAGGTCCAGCAATCAAAGCTTCAGGAGAAAAAACTCTTTCCTGGAGTGTTACAGCTAAATAAGATTCTCAGATGATGTATGGTGAAATAACTTACATACTTTACTTCTTGTGGATAGGACCTTAAAACATTTGGGAGTGAGGTGAGATCTAGAGGCAGGTGCTTTATATTGGCTAGGTCTGAGATATTAGGGATGCCTTATCTGCATGTGGAATGACTTCAGGGCATGACTGATTGTCATAGTTCTCTCAATGGGATTTATGCTTATGTGTTCCAAGACAGGAACCTGGTCAGTAGCAGATGTAAACTCTTACCATTCTCAATTATGAGAATAGCCTGGATTCCTGAATCTGCTGGACAAATTTTACAAATTTTCTGTCTGGTGGCATGATGCACTGCCACACACATTAGTCTATAGGGGCCATACCTATTTAAACAATGACATTGGGGGGAAAACAACAAAAAAGATAATTCACAAGTTATCTCTCACTGACAGAATGTAGATTTAATTAAAACTCAAATGATGGCCAGTGAAATGGCTTAGCAGGTAATGATGATTTCTGCCAAAACGAGCTCAGGGAGAGGGTTAGTTTGGATGAACATGAATGGAGTCCAATACTGTGTGTGCTAATATAGCAAACATTGTAAAACCCATTTGGGGGTAAAATATATAAAAGTACAAAGACAGGGTCCAGCAAAATAGCTCAAGGAGGAAAGGTACTTGGCATCAAGCCTAAATATCTGGGTTTAATCCCAATGACCCACATAGAAAAAGAAAAGAACTAACTCCTATAAGTTGTATTCTAATTGCCACACCCTTCAGAAGGCATGCACATATATGCATACATACACAGACACATACACGTATAAATAAATAAATAAATAAATAATAAATAAATAAATAAATGCAGTAAAAACCTTAATGGATTTCAAATAAGCAATATTACAATACAATGAGCTAAAAATAAAAAAACTAAAAGTAGTGAGCCAAATAACAAAAGTGATAGTATCAATAAACTAGAAACAAAGAATCAATGAAAAAATACTTGGGTTTTCCTTTTTTAAGGATAAACATAATTGAAAATCTTTGCCCTACCTAACCCTGAGTATGGTATATGATATTATTTATTTTTTAATTATAAACACAATCACAAATTTTGCCATAGTTAACCAAGGAGGTATTGAAGGGATAGAAAGAGCACAGAAATAAAAATACAAGAGTTCATTAAGGAAGATTACCAACAAATATAAAGTATCAAACTGGAAAACCCAGGAGTAAACAGAATAATTCCTGGATATGTGTGATTTAACAAAACTGAACCAAGTAAATGCAAAACACTGAAACAATCACATTCAATGAGTAATAAAGTCTCTCAGCAAAGAATAGCCTATCGCCTAATGGCATCACTGTAGAACTCTACACAACATTTGAAGAAGAAACATTGCCAATTCTTCTCCACATGTTTAAAAGACTGTAAAAAGGAATGAACTGCCAAAATTGACTAACAAGGCTAGTATTACTATGATTACAAAGCTAGGGAATGACATAAGAAAATAGGAAATGTGGGCCAGGAAAGCTGGCTCAGCAATTAACAAGCACTTGGTACTTAGGCAGAGGACCTGAGTTTGGTTCTAGCATCCATGTTGGCCAGCTCATAATCACTGTAACTTCAATGCCAAAGTATCTAACACCCTCTTCTGGCTTTCACATGAACCTATACACTTAAACACACACACACACACACACACACACACACACACACACACACACACAACTATAAACTAAATTTTTAAAGGAGAAAAATAATCAACCCCAATAAATGTACATGTAAAAAATTTTAACAAAATATTTAACAAACTAAAGCCAGGCAAAAGGGGCACACTTATTAATTCCAGAACTCAGTGGGCAGAGACAGAGAGATCTCTGTGAGTTTGAGGTCATCCAGAACTATATAGTGAATTCCAGGACAGCCAGAGCTACAAACCTACCTACTAATACTCTAGTTACAAAAAACCTCAACAAATCAGGCATTAGAGGAGTAAACTGTAACATAAGACAGGTGACATGTGACAATTCTTGCTATCAAGACACAGGAAAGTTAGCTAAGCATCACCACTAAGATCCTGAACAAACACAATGATATCCACTTTTATCACTCCTAGTCAACAAATACTGAACATCTTATACAGGATATGTAGACAATAGAAATAAAGAGCATTTAGATTTATGAGGTAACTGAAGACTGGAAACCAATTCAGAGTGCAGCATTCTTGCCCTGAGCACATGAGCAACTGTAAATGTCACTTTTAATTATTCAGATGAAGTAATGAGATGAGAGCCCTACCTAAGCTGTCTGAATACATGACTTGAGTTAAGCCCAGACCATTTTCTTCTTTGTTCTAACTATTGCTAGGCCTAGGTCTGGAAGCTTTTAGCCTATGCAAAATCTAATCTGACTAATTCACTTCAGCTTCCTTATGCTTCTGACCGAATTGCTTTTTCTGGACTCATATTAACTTTGGCAATATATTTTAATTTTCTGGGTTCTTCTCATTTTCTGGCTTGTTCTGTCTTCACCTGTGTCTAGATTTTTCTCTCTGTAACTTGTCTTTGTAAAATCTCCTGGTATAACTGCCATACACATATACGAACTGGCCACACCATCCCTTTCACAAAAATGTAACATGGAGGCATGGTCAGTTGGCTTAGAAAGGTGTGTGCTAGCAGGCCTAACAACCTGAGTTTGATCCTCAGAACCCAAAGGATAGAAGGAGAGAACTAGATCCCACAGTTGTCCTGACTCACCCCGTTTGCCATGTTCTGATGCATACACACAGTAAGTACATATTTGAAAGTGTACATGGAGGACCTGGTTTCTTGTTTTATGCTATTTGGCTATCATTTTTGGAGATATGTTATTTTCTTAGGAGAAAACAGGAGATGGATCTAGGAGAAAGAGAGAGAAGATGAAGGGGCCAGCTGGGAGGTATGAAGTGAGGTTAAACTGTGGATGAGAAGTATTGAATGAGAAAATAATTTTATTTCAATTAAAACATTAAAGTAAAAAGAAAAGTTTAAAATGAATAAGGTGGAGATTAGTTGGGAAAGACAAGTAATATTGTCTCCTGTCTTCCATATACGCACATCCATAAAAGCAAATAGTATACACATATAAAAATTCATTATGACACTATTGTCCATTTACTATTGAATGAAGAGGTTTTATTTTTCAATTTGGATCCCTGTCATTTTGTCTCTCCAGCCATCTGGAATTAAATATAGTGTCTAAGGTTCAAACCATGTTTGAAGAAAAACAGTATCTAGGAACAGAGGTCACAGATGAGAGTAAATATATAAGACTATAGAGCTATGGAAAGGAGGGCAAAGAGCAGGCATTGTAGCATACTGCTTTGATCTCAGCACTGGGGAGGCTATACCATGAAAATCTTTGTGAGTTCTAGATCAGCCATGGATTATGTCACACACACACACACACACACACACACACACACACACACACAATGTTATAGGTTAATAATGTAAGCAGGCCCACCTAAGTGATGCCTCTCTGGGCATCTCTGGGCATCAAAGCATTCTACCCATGAATAGATCATTTGTTAGTCTCAGATTCACCACTAGTATCATGGTTCAGGGTAGGTTCACATTTCTTTTGACACCTCACTTTTATGTGTGGAAGAGAACTGTGAAGAGAGACTAGGAGGGGAGAGATGTAATCTGGATATAAAGTGAATTAATTAATTTAAATAGTATGTGGGGGTGTGGATAAATGTACATGCATGCACATGGGAAATTTTTAATAGAAAGCCCACTGTGTTTCACAAGCATCTAATACAATGTCTAGATCAGCAATTAATTGTAGGAATTCATAGTTCAATGAATTATTATTGTTGGTACTGCTCCCAAGTATAAGTAATTTACCATCAAAAAGAACAAAACCTTCATAAAAATCATTAAAGATCACACTTAAAGAAAGTGTTTGTGGCAAATTAGAAACAGGGTCCTGCAAGACGTGGTTCCACTTGCCAGAAGATTGTCACCCTGACTCCCAGACTGACTAATGAGGGGCTTTTAGAACATTCTCAAAGGCATGCAGAATAAGGCACATATGTAGGCTGTGATTAACCACAGGAAAAAAGTTCAGTGTCATAACGAAGACCCATTGTCTCCTGTCAGAGCTCAGCTGCAGTCCAGAGTCCACATAGAAAAAAACCTCACACTTATCTACTATGCTTGAACTAGAGAACAGAGGAGTGTTGAGATGAATCCTTCTCCAAGGGTCAGTCCACCTCTTTGTAAAAGATTCTGTCTTTTCCTGTTTGGTTGTGAAAAGTTGAAAATAAAGAAAAATGGTAATACACATTGTTCAATCTGAATATTTAGAATTTTGTCATCATAGGTTTTCTGTTTCCCTCCTTAGAAAAACAGAAGCAGAGGATTGGATGTGTGTCTTGATTGGTAGAGGATTTGTCTAATATGTACCAAGCACTGAGTTCTATCCCAGTACTAAACAGGCATAGGCACCAGTGGCACACAACTCTAATCACAGCTGTTTTGGAGGTGGAGGGAAGAGGGAAGTTCAAATTCATCCTTGGATACACAGACAGTCAAGGAGAGACTGAGCAAGAGATCTTATAAATAGATAATTAATCCAGGTAAATTTAAAAAAAAGAAAAATTAAGGAACTATTTTTCCTCATAATTTAGATCAATTGTAACTGGAAAAATTAAGTGCTTGCCACAAATATCTCAAGGAGAGATGGGTAGCTATTCTGGAGGATTGAGACCAGGAAACTAGATCTTGGTCTAATGGAGAGAGAAAACATGAAACTGATAAGCAAAAGTGGGCAGTCAGAATCCTGTTCCATTCTGCCAAAATTCTCACATAGTGAGGCTACTTTTAAGGGCCAAGTCTAAACCAAAAACAATTTGGCAGAGGCAGGTAGATCTCTGAGAGTTTGAGGCCACCCTGGTCTACACAGTAAATTCAAGCTATCCAAGTCTACATAGTGAGACCCTTCCTTAAAAACTAATGTTTTATAGGAGGACCCAATGTATTTCTAATATAATCTCAAATTTGGGGAAGAATGGAGAGTGGATTAAGTGGTCACCTATAAATTTCCCAATCTGATCCAGCCTATGTTCTTTACACTGTCCCCTTTTCAGTCTCACAATGGATTGTGGGTACCATCCATGTCTCAGACAGCCTTGTGCCCAAAGTAAAACATAGAGCTACATGGAAAGTGAAGTCTAAAGGCCTTCATACTCAAGAGTCTCCCTATCACTGAAAAACCATGATCTGGAATTGTACCATCAAATATCCATTGGGTGCAATGGTTCAGTCAGTAAAATGTTTCCCTTACAAGCCTGAGGACATTAGTTTGATCCCACAGAATCCATGGGTTAAAATATTCAAGTGTGATAAGATACTGGTAATCACTCTGGGGATCACTGGCCAGCCTCTCCAACCTGGCAACTTTTAGTCTAGTAGAGATCCTATCTCAATAAGCAAGGTAGGAGACTGTGAGATGTTTCACCAGGCAAAGGTACCTGCCAACAAGCCTGCCTTTCCCTAGGATCCACATGATTGGAAGCTGAGAGCTGGTTCCACAAGTTGTCCACTGATCACCACACATATGTCATAGCATGCATATGTACAAACACAAAATGTAAAAAAAAAAATAAAAAAAGTTTTATAGACAAGGTGTACAGCTCTTGAGGAGAATCATACTTGGGAATGACTGAATACACACATACACACACACACTCACACACACACACACACACTCACACACATACACACTCACTCACACACACACATACACACACACACACACAAACACACAAACACATGATTTATTGCTGGTTTTGAACATTTAAGATGGAAGTTCAAAACAGACATGGGTAGGGGGAAGTTGTCCTGCCCTAAGCTCCAGAAAGAAGGAAGAGGTCTGTAAGCAGGCACATGTGGCTGCTGATGACTTGCTCTCTGGGCTGTAGAACTTACAGAGTTGGCTACAGACACAGAAAACCCTCAAGAATGAGTCCCAGAAAAGGGTGTGAAATCAGAAAAGGGACAAGTAAGAGGATCAATAGAAGAGTTTAATGAAACCAACAGGAGCAGGGAGGGCTTAAATAAATCCTCAGTCAAATCTCTAGGAGGTACTTAAGGAGAAACCATGTCTCTTGAAGGTTGATGGTGTGGAAAACAACCATGCCCTCCTTTAGGTCGTCTTCAGAGATGGTTCCAGAGAAGGAAGTTCTAGCTTCCAGACATAGCAACTAGCCTATAGAACATCCCTTTGTTGATTTGTGATTGTTGGGGCTAAATAGAAGGCTGTGGATGTAGACCTGGTAGGAACTGGGCCAGCAAGCAAGTCCAGGCATCTCTGGGATATGCAAGTATGCTATGGTGCTGTAGGCAGACAAGAAAATGCATTGCTCACCTGCCCTCCCATAGAGACTCAGGTCAAAGTACGCTCCCCATGTCACATGGAAAGCCAAGAAACCCAAGAAACCCAGGACCCATTCTATATTCCATACACTATTTGAGTTTTGATACAATCCCTCATCTTGGTGCAGGGAAAGGAAACCCAATATGAGGTTCACTCTAGAGAGAAAAGTAAAGCCCTTATGCTTCAGGGTTCAAGCTACTGAATGCTGGTCCTACATCTTGCCAATGCTGCCAGGGTTCTAGCACTCTCAGTCACAGAGAGGCCACTCCCAAATCAGACATATGCCCCTCTAATATATCTTAGATGAATGGCCCAGTTTATCACAAGCTCTTGCCTATCTAAAGCTCTCCTCATCAGATCCCAAACAGCAAAGAAGTCTCCTAATCTGCCATTTCTAATAAGGAAGCCCTTGTCACTTTCTGTGACCTAAAGCTACTTCACTGAAATCTATCTACAGAATGACAAGAAAGAACACACATAGCACATCCTCTTCCTCAGAATAAATGTGACAGTCTTCTAGGTCATACTCCTTTCTGTATGACTCCTGTTTTCAAGAGAAGCAGAGTATCTGTGCATAGCACTTGTCTCTCCAATCGCCAGCATCAGCAAAGTAAATCCAGTGTGTTGTTACTCCATGTGTTGCTGGATAACCAGCTAGTTAATATTTCCTACCTTTCTGCAGTGAGTTGGGCTGAGGAAAGTAACCTATGTACCCCAAAGACTGTTACCCTATCACCAAAGTATGCTTCTCCATCCATCTGTACTCAAAAACTTAGGCATGCATCTGCTCCTGGCAGATTGGCTGGTGTCTCGGGAAGACAGAGGGATGAATAGAACACAGAAGAGTGCTTGAAGGCAATGCAACTTTCCCATTCTTCTTCCCTAAGAAATAAGGACCTTTGGGTTTGAGTAGAAACAGCAGATCATAAGACTTAAAATCAAGTAAAGCTTGAAGATCACTGTAGAATTTTATTGTGTTGACTAACTATATGTCAATTTGATACCAGCTATAGTCATTCTAAAGAAGTAACTTCAGCTAAGAAAACCCCCATCATCTGGAGGTAGTGTTACAAGACTTTAATTCCCGAAATCTTGCGGCAGAGGAAGGCAGATCTCTGAGTTCAAGGCCAGCCTGGTCTACGGAGTGAGTTCCAGAGCAACCAGGCTACAAAGAGGAACCTTGTCATAAATAGAAAGAAAGAAAGAAAGAAAGAAAGAAAGAAAGAAAGAAAGAAAGAAAGAAAGAAACCAAAAAGAACAGAGACAAAAAGTGGAGAGAGAAAGAGAGAGAAGAGAAAGAGAAAGAGAAAGAGAAACTAGCCAGTGGGCAAGCTATTGGTGCACTTTCTTGATTTGCAATTGACATTGAAAAGTCCAATTTACATACATCATTACTTCATTTGTTGCTAAGATAAACACCTGCTCACATTTTCCCACCCTTCTGCAGGGGATCAGTATCTGGGGCTGGTGGTCATGTATACTGTAAGAGATCAAGCCATGGGGAGCAAGTCAGTAAAAAGTTCCATAGCCTGTTTCAGCTCCTCCCTTGAGTTCCTGTCCTGACTTCTCTAGACTGTGAGCTGTAATTTGAAATAAACATTCCCATTTGCAAGGTACTTTTGTTTATGGTGTTTAATCACAGCAATGGAGACCCTAGAAAAATCACAGACCTCAAAGACCTTCAGTAGTCTATCAGCCTGGGAAGATAGTAGAATCCAGTTCTCAAGGTGACTCTCTATGAAGATAGGAAACTTAGCACAAAGGGAGCATTTACCATGGCCCTTAAGCAACTGCCATTTCCATTGTATGGTTCCCCTTTCACTGGAGATCATACGCCTAGTGCAGAAGCTATTACTGTTATTTTACTAAATGGTCATGGTGTCAATTTCTCTCTAAATATTTATGTTTATTCCCACAGACTTGGAATGTTCCTCAGCATTGGTCAGAGAAGCTTGTTTTTGCAATGGGAAGTAGTCAACAGAAAGATGAATACCAGGCCCCAGTGCTGATAATGACTTGAGTACTCATGTGACATCAGCAGACATACACACATACAAACACACACACACACACACACACACACACACACTCACACACCTGCATTCATGCATGCATGTTGTTCCCTGACCTCATGCCTTACTGAATTATAGGCAAAATCATTCTCAAAAAAAAATATGAAGTTGGATTTAGAAGATGATAAAACTAATTAGAGAGGAAAATGTAGATTTGCTATCATATTTCACTGTATAAAGGTATAAAATTCTCAAGAGAGAGAGAGAGAGAGAGAGCCTAAACCAGGCACTGAGGCATATACCATTAGAACAAACAGTCAAGAGCTAGAGGCAGATAGACACTGTGGGTTCAAGGCTAGTTACCCAAGGATTCTAGGCCAACCAGAGTTATATAGTTAGACCATTGTTTTAATAAATAAATAAATAAATAAATAAATAAATAAAGTTCAAATAAAAAAGAAATAAAAAGCCCACCCCATTTTCCCATTTCTTAATGAAACTGTCAGTGTCAGCATTGAGGTTAGACTGCTGTAAAAACGATGTGTGAAAGTGGACCAGATTCTCATCATTTTAGCTAATATACAAGGTATGAAATTCTAAAAAAAAAAAAAAAAAAAAAAAAGATTGCTTTACAGGTAAATAAAGTGCTTTAAATGTAAGTGCTGCCCTTTCCTGCTCAGTGCTGCTTTGGCATCCATTTCCTCAGTGCCAACTCCCATTTTCTTTGTTGATTTGCTCTCATCCTCCAAAAAGCTATATTCGTCTCCGCCCATGCTGACTGAAAGTAAAGACTTGAGTTTTATTAACACAGCTAGCATGTCATCTTTCTCCACAGAGCACATAAGTGCTGGATTTCATAACCAGAAGGTCACTCAACACTTTGCCACACATCAGGCATCACTCATAGAGTCCTGAGAGAGGCCAGAAGCAACCAGGATGTAAGACACAATCACTGATAATGAGATAATGTGATGTAACAAGGAGCATGCACAGGGAGGTGCACCCTGGTATCCATTAAGTTCCTCCAAGCTGAGACCATCAACCAAACCTCATTCCATTCCATTCTTCCCATCCCATCCCATGCCATCCCATGCCATCCCATGCCATCCCATGCCATCCCATGCCATGCCATCCCATGCCATCCCATGCCATCCCATCCCATGCCATCCCATCCCATCCCATGCCATCCCATCCCATCCCATGCCATCCCATGCCATCCCATGCCATCCCATGCCATCCCATGCCATCCCATTTCATTCCATGCCATGCCATGCCATCCCATCCCATCCCACGCCATCCCATGCCATCCCATCCCATACCATCCCATCTCATCCCATCCCATCACATTCCATCTCATTGTATAGATTCCATTTCATTCCATTCCATTCTATTCCAGCCAACAATAATAAGGCATGTGTGATAGTTAGTGTTAATTATCAGCTTGATGGAATGTAGAATCTCTTAGGAGAAGAACATCTGGACAAGATGGATTACCTTAATTATCTTGAATGATGTGGGAAGACTCATCTTAATTGTGGGTGAGACCATCCTTTGAGTCAGGCATCCTGGAGTGTATGAAGTAGAGAAATTGAACACTAACATTGTTTAGTTTGTAAATGTAGGTTCAGTTGCTTCAAACTTTTGCCACTTTGATTTCAACACCATAATGGACTCTCCTATAAATTATAATAAAAAATAGAGCTTTTCTTTTGTGTGTTGCTTCTGTGAGGTATTTTATCGCAGCAACAGGAAACTGAATTTTAAAAATTATTCTACTATGGATATCAGATTTCCTGTTGCTTCTATTAATCTGAAACATGATTACCCCCCCCCCCACACACACACACACACTCCTTTGAAGAAAGACCTGAGCTGAGATATTCTCAGAAGACCCATCCCTTGAAGAGAAAAAGGCTTGGCTCCTGACCACAGTGATAGCCTTTCCCATGCTTTGCAGGAAAGAGGAGCCTGGGTGAAAGGAAGAAAGCAGTAAAAAAATAAAAGAAAGGCTCCTGGAAGTGGAAGACACTCCCTGAACTCTGCAGGAGACCTGCCCACAATCCATGATTGGCAGGCAAGCCCCTATGGCACTGGGGAAATGGTGGATGCAGTACCTGCCTCTGACTTGCTTTGCTCTCTCCACTGCACCTTGCCATTTGTCTTATATAATGAATACTAATGATTTTTCTGACACTAGGTCATTCCGGCAGCTCAGTCCTTTCTCTTGCTCCTTCATAGGGGGAAAAAAGAAGAGACTGGTAACGTTGTAGCGTCCCCAGTTCTTCTTTACTGAGAACAACTCTGAGTAGCCAAAACTTGACTGGGTAAGTTTTGTTGAGAAGATGGCGTTGGATCCCAAGGATGAGTATGAGGTAACAGCTAGGAGAATAAAGACAGAAGATGCTACAGAAAAAGGGGCATGGCTATAAGGGCCAGAATTGCTTAAAAAGTCTGGACTGAAAACACGTGCCACCTCCCACACACGTCTGCAGGGCTGGGACTAGGCAGCCTCCTGCCTCTGGCTTCTGCAGGTGAAGCCAGCCAGCCACCTGATACAGCAAGAGGACTGTGTTATGTCCTTTCTCTTGGTATCATTCTGTTTGTTGACTTGCTTTTACTATTTGTTCGTTTTGGTTTTTAATTTTTTCTTTTTGTTGTTGTTGTTGTTGTTTTTCCCTTTTTCATTAATATTATGTTCTACACAGGATTAAGTGCTTCAAGGCTTTGGAACAGGCCAGGAGGCAGAGCCTAATAAGGATTTGGAGATTCCCTGAAAATCTGCCCAAATTACTTCAAATCGTTTGTATCTGCTGCCCTCTTTTGGCCATGTTTGAGAAGTCCCGATAGCGGAGCTAAAGCACCAGGACTTCAAGGCTGGAAAAAAAAAACTTCAAGTGTCCACTACAGAAAATTCATAATGGGGGAATGGAGAGGAAGGAAAGAAAGAATGAGGAAGGGAAGGAAGAAGGGGATGTGGGAAAGAAAGAAATTGGAGAGGGAGAGAGTCTTTTGAAACTTCGTTTCTGAATTTTAGACGAGCAAGATGGCTAAGTAAATAAAGGGGCTTTGTGTTAGATTGGCTTACACCACACAGGCATGCTATCATGTGACCATCTGCATAGAGACACTGAGAACCTGAAATCTTCTCAGTCCATGAGGTTGATCAGAATGTTCCTACTTCAGATAATTGAATCAAGAAAGCTCTTCATGGGTGTGCCTCACAGTTTATCTCTTTAGTTGATACCAGATCCAGTCAAGAATATACCCAGGATTAACCCTCACATACCCATTAACGAGTTTAACACAGAACTAAGAGGAAAGACTATCAAAATTGTGACTCTGATGAGTGTTTCCCAATGGTCAGTGCTATAGTCCCAATCATCAGTTTGTGGCACTCTCAGAAGACAGCAGACATTTTAAGAGAGCATGGCTAGAGAACATAGAGATGGCTCTGAAGTTGAGAGCACAGGCTGCTTTTTCATAGGACCTATGTTCCCATCCTCCATTTCGTTACTCATAGCCCGTTGAAATGAAGTCAGTCCCAGTGGATCTACTGCCTTCTTTTGGCTCTCTAAGGTGTCAAACATATTTGGAGGTAAAACACCTATACATAGAAAATAAGAAATAAGAAAGTGTGTGTGAGTGTGTGTGTGCGCTCGTGCAACAGAGAGAGAGAGAGAGAGAGAGAGAGAGAGAGAGAGAGAGAGAGTCAGAGACAGAAAACAGAGACAGAAAAACAGGTAGAGAGAGAAACACAGAGTTAATGCCTAGTAAAAGGTCTTTGGTTCACAAGGGAGGTTAAGGACTGTGGAGTCATACCACCTACCTCACCCTGTTTCCTGCCTACACTGTAATGATGTTTTTCTAGCATACACCTCACTTAGGATGTCCTTGGCAGAAACCAAAAACAGTATGTCCATTCTGTCTTGGATCCAAACTGTGAACTTTTCTCTTTATAAGTTAACCACCTTGAGTATTCCATTATAATGATGCAACAGTGACTAACATATACCTCAACACAGAAAGTCTTCCTTCCAGATGCTCTTCTTCTAGAAAGATTGAGAGGAAGAAAAAAAAAACAGAACAAAGGAGAGAAGGAGGAAGGAAGAAAATTCAGAGTAGTGACACCAAATGACCCACCATCAAAGGTACCAAAATGCAAAGTTGAGCAAAGCTTCTTTAAAAACTGTAAACGTTGGATTTCATGAATCTAACTCTGAGTGTTGGATATCTGCCTTTTTAGGACAAAAATGAACAATTCTGGATATTTAAGAGATGGTTTTACATACGAATGTTTCAAATATCAGAAAATTTGATTAGTATTTTTTTCTGTCCTAAACATACATCAACAAATAGCCTGAGAGGTTAACACTCAACTTGGTGAGTGTCAGTTTGGCTACAGATGAAATGGGTACAGGGAGAAACCCTTAGATCAGGACCTGGTAGCCTCTGGTTAGCAGCCAATGAAGTTGCAAATTGATGTCTCTCATCTAAGGTAACAGATACAAACCTCACGCCATGTCTTGCTTTGAGAGAAAGAGTGGGGGATGGGAGGGAGAAAACCACAAGCCTTTCAATTTTCATAGTCACAGATAGAACAATTCTGTTCAAATCTGTGTAGCAAAATGTTCTGTGGTAAAAAGAGTTCATATTCCATGCAGGTTTCTTTTATATTTATTGTTTGATTATGAGTTTAGAAACAACAACTTGATTTTAATCAGGCTCCATTTTCCTGAGGTGATCATCTCTGAACAAGCAAGATTATTACTGATCGTAGAATGTAAGCTGCCAATTGGGTATGGAAGGTTCTTGTGTGGCGCTAGGGAGTGGCACTAGTGTGATGACTATGTTTGATATCCATGAAACAAAGCTTGTGGAAGCTGTGGGTGTGTGGGCTGCCTCAGTATGTAAATGTTCTTGCTGCAGAAACCTGGACACCTAAATTGAATTTAAAAATTGTAGCTAATTACAATAACCTTCACTGGTGATTATAATACTGAGGACTCAGAGACAGGAGGCTCTCTGAGTGCTCACTGGTTGGCCAGTCTAGATGAATAGGTTAAACCCAAGTCCAGTTGTGCCCTTCCCCCAGGCCTGAGCAGGCCTGCAAAGTCATTTACCACAATAGACCAAGCAACAGTAGGACCTAGGAGAGGCATTGCATTGCCAGCCTTGGCGCCTTGGAGCCTGCTACCTGAGCTAAGAAGAATGGACTGCCTGCTGAGCTAGCCTTGACACCTTCCTGACTGCCATCTCCTTGCCCAGCCCCTGGGCTGAATAGAGAAGAGACTCTGGTGGGTGAGGCTTTCCCTTTATATGTGAAAGCAAATTATTAAACTTCGAGCCTTGATCAGAGAACTTTATCTTGGCTTCATCTTCATCCCGTTTCCCTATTCTCAGCCTCTCTTACAGGTGAACCTGGTTCAACACTGTTGCTGCTGGCGGCAACATCCAGTGAGAGATTTTGCCTCAAAACAAAGATAACCTCCTCCCCCCCAAAAAATCCCAGCTATTTCACATAAAATTTAATGAAGGTATCAAAATATTGGGGAAGAAAAATTTTGCCAGAGTTTAAGAAGTTTTTATGTATTACCATGAGATGTTAGTTTTACTTTAAGAACTTTTAAGAAATGTTCAATTTATGAGTAACATGCTGTTAGTTCAGATACAGAATGGGACCAGGAGTGATCATCCCAGAAGAAATTTTCAGTCACAGTTTTTCCTGTTAATGAAGCATCACATCATTTCATGTATGTAGGGACCATATATTGAATATTAAAGTCTCTTATAGTGAAGAGACAATTGCAAGGATGTGATGTAGTTGAGGCTTGTATATTGGTCAGGGCAGAAATATTCAGGGAGTGAATGAACTAGTAAAGGCCATTAAGAAAAAAAGTTGTGCATCATACAAAAACTATTATATATTATGATCCAGAATATTTTTATACCCTTGGTATGTAACATAACATTTATATGTGACATAGAGTACTAATTTTAATTAATAAAGAAGAGTTTGTTCTAATAAAGTGAAGATTACACATACAACAATTATCTAAGCTATTTAAAATTTATAAGTGACTACATATTTCTCTTTCATATATAGCTATTTATATTTGATAAACTACTTTACTTATTTTTAAATGGTTAGAAATGGCACTTTTAGTGGAATTACTATAGTATTATTTGTTTTCCTTTTTTAGGTTACTGAAATACTATACATTTGTTTTTAATTTCAGCTAACTGTAGTATAAAATACTTTAGATAGTACATCAGCACTTAAAGTATAAAATATCATGAATGTTCTCATTATGAAAAAGAAACAACATAAAGATTTTCTTATAGAACATGGTTAAAACTTTTTTCTAAATGATTCTTTTTTATTGGATATTTTATTTACTTACATTTCAAATGTTATCTGCTTTCCTGGTTTCCCCTTCGCAAACCCTCTATTCCATCCCCGCTTTCCCTGCTTTTCTGAGAGTGCTCCCCCTCCTACCTACCCACTCCCATCTCACCACCCTGGCATCCCCCTATACTGGAGAATCGAGCCTTCACAGGACCAAGAGCCTCTCCTCCCATTGATGTTGTATAAGGCCATCCTCTGCTACATATGCAGCTGGAGCCATGGGTCCTTCCATGTATACTCTTTGGTTGGTGGTTTAGTACTGGGGAGCTCTGGGGGATCTGATTGGTTGATATTGTTGTTCTTCCTATGGGGTTGCAAACCCCTTCAACTCCTTCAATCCTTTCTCTCTTCTGTGGGGTGCTGGGCTGTGAGAGGCAGCTGGGTACCTCATGAAGCACAAGCTTTAAACCCTAGTGAACCTCAGGGATGGTAGTTGTTTGGGCATGCTCCTGGGCCCCTGGCTTCTTTCACATGGCTACAGTCCTCCCACAGTCCACATTGAGAGGTCTGTGGCTATCAGTCATGTAAAAGCAGAACTTCAGACCCTCTCACATGTAAATAAGGTATTCCCAGTCTCTCAGACAAAGCCAATAGGAAGTATTTGCTAATGACTTATTAATGGTTAAAATGTATAAAGTACTGAAATTTATAAATAGTGCATTATTAATATATGATCATAATATCATAATTTGAACATACATGTGCTTTTTAACTGCATTTGCCAAAAAAATTACTTTTACCACATATTAAAATATGAGGTTTAAAAAGAACTGAAGTGACAACAATTTGTTAAATCTTTGACAAAACACAACATATTAAAGCAACAAAAGATAAGTCAAAACAATTATCAGACATATGACACAATAGGTGCACCTAATTTAGAAAGAAAGGGAGAAATTTTGTTTCCTTCAAGTTGTGAGAAAGGCCTAATAACACAAAAGACTAGAAGGTGAAGTTTGCCCCTCTCTCTTCTGTCTTGGTCTCTGGAACTGAGGTGGAAATGGCCATACTTTTTCAAGATGCCAATAGAAGAAAACAAATTAAAAGTAGGATTTATTCGATTATGGTAACATTAGAAACCATGGGACAAAGGCACAGCAAACCCCTCAAGTTTGTCTTCAGCATCCTGAAGTAAAATCAAAATTTAAGTAGAAGGCCAAAATTGTGCTCATCTGAGCGGTACTGGTAACAGTGTGGCCATATCTATCACTGTCCTTTCACTCCATGGGTTTTAGTCTTTTTCTGTCAGTTGAAACTTTTGTAAGGGCAAGAAGTTTACCCTCTCCTACTGTACTTATTTTTTCCCCCACAAAAGATTTCTGGAAAAAATCTCATTATCCTTCAATTTGATAGTATTAGTAGTCTGATAATCATGTTGAGAAGTACAAATGTCTCTTAGAATCCTTGTTATGGTTAGACTGGTTGCAGAGTGCAAGAGGATCAGATTTTATGAAGATCATTCAAAGAAAAGCCATGTGGCATTATTTCTAACTCAGGAGCAGACTATGAATAGATCTGGAAAAATGTCTAATTTTTTTCTTTATAAAATTGTTATGGCACTAAATTATTTAATGTGTTTCATATTAGAAAAACAATAAGGAAGAAACAGGAAATAACAAATAAATTTACCTACTTGAAGATGAGTATCAGAAATATGCTAGGAATGTTGTGAGATTGGGACAAATACTTTCTATATACTTAACTTCATTTGACTCATAACCTAGAGGAGTTCCCTAAATTGTATGTGCCTCAATAATTGCCAAGCTGAGTGTTTGTTTGTTTTTTTGTTGGTTGGTTGGTTGGTTAGTTGGTTTTCTTTTTAGCCTGAGGATTTTATGACTAGCTTTTATATTATAAAAGGTGTATTGTATTTTATAAAAGATGTTTTATCTTAAGTAGCATGAGAAGGAAAAAAAGGAGCTCAAGAAGAACTATAATTCAAAAATAAACAAGCAACCTTGGAGAGAGAGAGAAGCATAGGGAGTTACTTTAGATTTTATCTTTAGTTAATACATGTTAATTCCACAGACTGGAGAAAGACCATCACCTCAAATTATAACCAAATTAAAACATGCTTTATTATTGTGTAGATCCAAATCAGAGGCTGTTTCCTCTCTAAGGTGGGGCTCCTGAGACCAGCTCAGAGCTAATTTCCCAAGTCATTTAGATAGGGCAAAAACATAGGAGGGAGGATTTTGCAGATAAGTATCATTACAGAAAGGAGAAGAGACAATTAAGGAAAGTAGGACATAGAACATTGGGTGTAGAGGATTTTCAAGAATAGGTGTTGGTTTAAAAGAAAATTTTATGGGTCCCATGAAAAACATATGTAAAAGAAAAGGGCCTTATAGATTCTTTCTCCCTAACCTGAGTATCTAAAGTCGCCACTCTGGTTTGCCAAACTGGAGGCCACTTAATCCGTAAACAAAGAATGCAGAGTTACAGGACAATGGGCTACTGAGTCATCCCAGGAATGAAGATAAGAGATAAACATCCGCCTGCAGGAACTGCTCCCCGCCTCCATGGACTGGTTTGGCCAGATGTTCAAAAATTGGAAAACAACCAATAATGTGCACCCGCGGCGAAAGATTCTTCTTTTCCCCACCCCGAGCTTATATTAACCCTAAACCCCGGAGCCACGAGGTCGATGCCCCTGTCTCCTACATTGAGACACGTGTCGGCCCGGAACTTTCCACCATTAAACTACCTCTTGTTCTTGCAGCAAGTTGGTTTTTCGTGTGTCCTTTAGGTACGCGCCATCCTGTGACTCGAGTGGGGTCCCCTTTGGGGGCTTCCCGAGCCTTACAGGTTTAGGGTACACTCTACATTAACCAGGTTAGTGTTTAGCTTAGCTAAGAGAAACTGAAATTTAAGTTTTATAGTAAACAGAAACTTTACTAGGCTACAGATTCAATAGGGTTCCTAGGAATAGGCTGGTTTCTTAATGAATTAAAAAACTTTATTATTATTATTGTTATTATTATTACTATTGTTGAATCTAATTTAACTTACATATTTACAGGCAGTCTTTTTCATTTTGCATTACCATTTTTGTCAGATTTTTTGTTGATGTTAACAGATATTTTAAAATTTATTTAAAGTGAGCTTTCTATAAAAAAATTTGAGTGAATAAGATATGCAAATTTTAAGATGATTATCTCTAGATTTCTGGTTTTTTTGTAAATACTTTCAAGTTAATAATTATCACAGTTAGTTAGTTTGAATACCTACTGCAATCTATCTCTAACATTTTCTCCTTTTGGAAACACTGTCATATATATGTGTGTGTGTGTGTGTGTGTGTGTGTGTGTGTTTGTGTGTGTATTATGTATGTGTGTATGTACGTACCTGCCTGCCTTTATTAACAAGGGAATACAAATACAATATATGTTTTTGATCAATTATTTTATGCTATTTTGGGGATCAACTTTCTCAGAGGTCTTCTCCCAGTAGGTTTTGGTTATCCTGCATGTTTATTCAAAACTGAGTAGCCTAAAGGAGGTGTGCAACCTATTACTCATATTTGTCTTTCTGGGTCAGTCAATAATACAACTTCTTTTAAACAAGCAACCTGGTAGGTTTGTTGGGTTTCCCTATGACAATCTGACACCTCTGTCCTTTGAGTGAGAGAGAGCAAGTATTACCAGGTTTTTGTAAAATTTCTAGGCTAAAGTCTTGGAAAGATTATAGGAGAAACACAGAACTAAATATTTGAGGAGGAATATCAGGAAAAAAAAGACCAAATGATAATAAACCAAAACATTTCAAAGACAATGAAAACCAAGACAAGCAAACCAAATCAAAATGCCTTCAAAGTTTCAAAAGCAAACTAAATAATGAAAACAGGCAAACGAGCCTAGTTCTAAACTACCATTAAAGACATGAAAACAAGTAAATCTATCCAAAGGCCTAGACCAAAATGCTTTCAATGCAAACCAGATACCTAAACCACACCCTTTGAAAGCAGATAATATAGTATCGCTCAAAGTAGGATTCTTCTTAACTCATTCAGAATAAATAAAATGGACTGCCAATGAAAGAAAGGGAAGATTTAACTCCCAAATAGATATCACTATTTTTCTTTTAAGGAAGCAATGGTGGATGGTGGGCAACAAGGGAGCCTTGTGCTAGCATCTTGTGCCAATTCAGTTGATTCGTTAAGTGACAAACTGGATTGTTACTCAGGTCCTTTGATGGGCACCATACCTACTCATGTTCAAACACAGTTCTCACAATAAGGACAAAAAAATGTAATTTAATCTGTAGTCATTATGAGTGACTATGGCCCAGAAGTACAGATGTACATTACCTCAAAATCTATGTTCCAACATGGATGCAGTTTCATGAAAATTTTATAGTTTTACAGAACAAACAATACCATAAATCAAGGCAAGTTTAAATTATATTGGTGGGCATGTATCAGAAGCAGGATTAAAGTGAGAGAGAGCTATTTTATCAAGTTGCTATCTCATAACTTTCTTAGTTCTTGGCTAAGTTAATAATTTCTAATAGATTTTTATAGACCTTAGTTCTAAGTTAGTTAATGTTTAAATTTGTTATTTACTCCCATTTGGAAATAATTACCCTTGAAATTCTCCCAAGTACTGACATTTCAATTGGTCCATTAGTCTAAAGATACAGACAACTTCCAGAAGTTTGTTTTTTGGGTTTTTGTTGTTGTTTATTTTTGTTTTTTTTTTCTTTTTGTTTTATTTTTTGTTTTTTTTTTTTGTTGTTGTTGTTTTTGTCCACAGCCTGACACAACTTCTTTTCAGTAGTTTTTATTTATAGTTGCTTCCAAGTAGCTGATGAGCAAGAATTCTGTCATTGATCATTTGAAAGCATGTTTTACTACAAATATCAATTTGGTTAGAGCTATGAGTTTTACACAGCTGCAGCTTGTTTAGAAAAGAACAGTGTAGGTACCCATGTTATCTAAAGAAATAATGGCCTATACAGTTAATGAAGTAGGGGGAAATGATTTGCCAGGGTTTGATATTCTAAGAGTTGGTAAGATACTTAAGAATAAAGTTTAAATACAGTCATAAAGAGAAATGTATTTTGCATGATTTATGTAGGAGCATATTACCATCAGAACTGAATGATAATGAATACAGAGATAGAGTTAGTGGTTTCTTTATCATCACATCTTTGTTGGCATGGGAACAAATGTTGAAGTCCCATTGAGTGCTTAGTCATCTACATACATTGGTGAATTCTGCCTACTGCAATACTGTGTTAGCTCCAGATGGGTTTCATTTGTTTGTTAATTTTACTCAAACTAGTGTCATCCGAGAGGAGGAAATCTCAACTGAGAAAATGCCATTATTATACTGGCCTACAGACACATCTATGGAACATTTTTATTGATGATTGGAGTGAAAGGACATAATCTACTATGGGTAATGTCAACCTGGGAAAGTTGTTTTAGGGTTTATATGAGAGAAAAGTAAGCAAGTTAGGAGGTAAAAGCCAGTAAACATTTTTCTCCATAGTATCTGATTAAGTGCCTGCTTACAAATACCTGTTTTGGTTTTCTTTCATGATGGACTATCAAATGTAAACTGAGATAAGCCCATTTCTTTCCTTGCTCCTTTTGGCCATGGTTTTTGACACAGCAATAGGAATATAGCAAAGTCAAATTCTGATTTGCTTGAAATATGCATCCTCTGGTAAAATAGTAGCATAAGAATCTTGTTATTCTTTGATGGAATTTAAAACTTACATCATAGGAAGAAACTCCATGCCTAGTATGGCACTACTGTTCAAAAAATTTTGGTTTGTGCAATCATTAAGGTTATTACATGTTATTGTCAATTTTTTCAATTGACATGCTATCAAAATATCTTTTAAATATTTGTTTATTTTCATAGCCCTGCAGAGGTAGTTGTCAAATGTTGGGAACAAGAGGCTGAGTACTCAAACATTTAGAATACCCACCCCTTTTATCAAGGCTCAGGAAATATGCTAGAAGAGACAAAGCAAATATAAGAAGTAGAGAATGACAATTGGCATAATTATGCTCTAATTGTATTTTGAGAGAAAAGTTTCATTTTAACAGGAAGGGTGATGTGTAGGAGGAGCTAGGGTAGGAGGAGTACTGAGAGGAAGAAAAGGAGTAAGAAGAGGAGAAGAAGAAGGAGAGGAGAAGCTAGGTGATGAAAGAGAGAAAGAGGGGGGAGACAGGGAGGCAGATATTCTTGTATCTCCACCAGTCAAAGATAGTTGTTATATCTAGGTTGGTCAGTGGGTTACACCTCTGATTGAACAATTCCAAACTTATAAAGCCTTTGATTAACATTATTTTTTTTTAAAAAATGTATAAATGCAAAAAGGAAAAGGGGGCATGGGATAGGGGTTTCCTAAGGGGGATTGGGGAGAATGGGGATAGGGGATGCCATCTGAAATGTAAATAAAATATCTAATTAAAAAAAAAAAAAAAAAAAAAGAAGTAGAGAATGGCTGGGCAGTGGTGGCACATGCTTTTAATCCCAGCACTTGGGAGGCAGTGTCAGGTGGATTTCTGAGTTTGAGGCCAGCCTGGTCTACAGAGTGAGTTCCAGGACAGCCAAGGCTAAACAGAGAAACCCTGTCTCGAAAAACCAAAAGAGAAAAAAGAAAAAAAAAGAAGTAGAGAATGTTGAAGAGTACTGTGAATGTTATCTTGTGGACATGTAATACACTCACGAACTCACAGCAATCATGGTTACCTACATAAGACTTTCGCAAAATGAGGTCAAAAACATGCCTACATGGATAAGGAAAGATGCTTTCCATTTCATATCCTATACTAAAGAGAAATTAGCAGGCTGGATTGGAAGAATCTCTTTGTTGTTGATGGTATTTACACTGACAGGTGACAGATGCTTCCGTGGATGCTTTACATCCATGTACATATGGACAGCACCGATTAGAAATGATTGGTTGTCAAAAAACTTTTTCAAGTCATGAAATGCAGGGAGCCAGCCCTGCTGTTCTTCTTTCTTCTGGGTTCCTCTTGAGGTTGTAGAGGGAGAAGAGCATCAGTGGGGTAAGACTTCATCTTGTGAGATATTTAGGGTTGTTGCTTAATAACAAACTATTTACTTACCTTAATTTTAAGTCACTTTGACAGCTGACCTGGGGATCTGAGTTCCCCTGAAGCTAGAAAACTGTAGTCTTTGGTGTTTAGCACCTTATCATAAAACAGAAGATGATTAAGTAAAGTAGCCTTTATTCTATCTCCTCCAGAACTGTGCAACTCTAACTTCCAGCCTGCTAATTGAAGTCACTGGAAAGAAAGAGGGACACTCTGAAAAGTGATTTTAATCTTTATTTCTAATTTCTCTCTAAAAAAGTTCTCTCTAAAGACTTTTCAATGAAAGTTGTCTAACAAAGGTCTTCTATAATGGATATTCCCACAGTACAGACATTGGGCAGAGATTTCCCCAATGTCTGGGATGAGGGACTTTTGAATCTAAACCATGTCATGTCCCAGAAGCAGCCTTAGAGGATGGGGCTTGGGTGTATACACCCAAAGTTGAGAAGTGTCCTGCAAGAGACCCCCATATATGTGTGCCCCTGAGATGGCAGCAGGCCCATCAGTGTATGTGGGGGGGGGGTTGGGAGGCAGCTACTTTTTCTGTGCTATCTAAGGGTGTAGAAAGTGGAGAAGCACATACTGGAGACCATTCAGGGGGTGGGAGGAAGATAGGTAAGGATTCAATGGCAAAGGTACAGGATGGACTAGCTAAGAAAGAGAGGGAGCAAGCCCAAAGATACTTTGAGTCTTGGTTTAACAACTAACTCCCCTTGGTTTACTACCTTGATTTCTACATTGTTAGAACCCCTGATAATTTTGTTCCTTCCTCTGACTTTTGGCCCTTGCATTTTAAATTCGCTTAGTTGATTTTATTAAAGATTGCATAGGTGCAGTGCAGTTGATGGTCCTGAGACAAAGATATCAAGAGCTAAGTACAGAGGACCAGGGATATGAGCTGCATAACTGTCCACAATAGCTTCAAGACTGAAGCAAGAACAAGAATGGGGGAATGAAAAGGTCAGCTCAGGAACTTTGGAAAAGTCATAGGACACTTGCTGGATGGGAGAGACTAATTAACATTTCTCAGTCAGCAGATACTTGCTGGATTAACCTTCTTCCTCAAAGGAGGAAAGGATAGACTAATATACATTCCTTAGGCCACAGGGGAGGGAACCCACCTGCAGTGGGGAAGGCACAGAGCACCCTTGCTACTTAAAGACAAGGGAGGTTCTTGCCACCTCATTTTCTAAAGACCAATGAGTTTAAAAGTCACACTGTTCTGCCAATCATACTGTGCCTAGTCACTGTTTCTCTAGTCTACACCTTAAACTGTATAAAAACTGACCAAATGAGCTACCTGGGGTTGCTGCCTTTCTTTTGGGTGCAGGATGACCCCAATACATTGGATCATTAAAATTCCTCTTGCTATTTGTATCTGAAAAAAAAAAAAAAGGCTCTTCCCTCTAAAACATTCTTTTGTTCTGTTTAAAACGTTCTCCGCCTCTTTGTCCTTAGTTAGCACTTATATACCTCTTAGAGTAAATACATTGTCACATGGTAAAAAGTTTACCTCATGTTTACATATAAATTTAAATCATAAATTGATTAAGAAGTTTACAACAGAGAAAGTTATCATGTATATTCATTAAGAGTAACTACATAGCTAAACATTCATTATTTGTTACTACTTCAACAGGTTCATAGAAAGTTAAAAACCATAATTTTTGACCAAGTTATTAGTGAAGATTTAAATAGATAAAGCAAGTCAATATATTATCTTCTGTTCTTGCACCTACAGTAAATCATTAGCTACCTTCTTATGACCTTGATCATTGGGTCCTTACTTGGTGGTGGTGTTTAGGGAGGTTGTGAAAGTTTTAGAAAGAGGAACCATATCTTCGAAAGTCATACCATCACTCCACATGCAATGGGTTTTTGTTGTTGTTATTTCTTTGTTTTTCTGCTTTCTTATACTAATTAAACATTTAGCATCACTGCCTTCTGTTCAGACAGCCAAGAAAGACCTGCACTACTGATAGGGCCACTCCTTTTAGAAACTTAAAGGTGTGCTTTCAGCTACAAGTGGTTCATGTTGTCATGAAGAACAAATTAAATTCATTTCTATAACATAATTTTCCTTGTTTTTGTCAAGTTACTAAATAATATGCTACTCTATATTATTAATTAATACCAATAAAATACTTAAAATGTTACAAATAAACTGCATGAAAAGGTAAAGTGATGGTTGAGTGATTATGATTTACTGCTCTTGCTAAAGATCCAGGCTTTGGTGTTAATACTGAAAGAGTGGCTCACAACCACAAGTAACTCTACTTCCATGATATCTGATGATTTATTTTGGTATCAGTGGGTACCTGTATATATATGGTGGACATACACTCAAACAAGTACATAGACATACACATTAAAAGTAAGATTTTTTAAATGTTTGTATAGTTCTAAGTAAAACTATTGTCTAATGGACTTAGAATCAAGGACACAAGAGAGGCATCATGAAATTTCCTTCCAAGACTAAGGAAAGAGACCAAAGCCTGGTATATGTCAGTTGTGTCTCCACATGGAAGCCTAGACAGGCCATTAGGTGAACTACAAATGTGAAGTCTGGATTGTATTGGAGGCTCCAGAATGTTGGAAATGCAATACTTACAGGATTCCTGCCAAAGAAAGTTTCATATCAGGTGTGGTACTAGCACAAGTGATAGAAGTGTGTTTCAGTTAACAAAGCTGATAAGAGTTGGACTTCTAGAGAGCACTTTGAAATCAGTTATGGAGGTTCAGGATTTGGACTTTGCCTAGCTGGTTTAAGGTCTCCCTTTGAACCAGTATTTCATGCTTCTCCCTTTCCTCCTTTTTTGGAATTTTAGCATACTTGTGCCATTGTATATTGGAAATATGTAATCTGCTTTTTGATCTTGATTTTATAGTAGGTATATTTAAGAAATTGCCTTGATTATCAGAAGAGAATTTAATATCAAAATTTTAAACAGTGTTGATTCTGTGATAGACTATAAAGTCTTTTGAAGTTGGGCTGAATGCATTTTTGAATTTTGGGTTAGGCTACAAACATATGGGGGGCTGGAAGTGGAATGGGGCATTGCCAATGAGCATAACTTAATGGTTCAGCAAGTAGGATTGTGGTAGACTTTAATTTTAATTATTTGTCACCAGGAAGAGGAACTCTTTGATAGAATTAGAAACATTAGGACTTGTGGCCTGCTAGGAGGAAGTAGGTCCAATCAAGTCTATAGCCTCTCTCTTTCTCTTTCTGATAAAAGATCATGATGTAGTTCAAAATTACAGCTCAAGCACCTAGCTTCAATCCACCATGCAAGCCTGTTATGATGATAATGAACTAAATCTTTAAAATTCTAACCAAATGTTTTCTTTTACAAGAGTTACCTTAGTCAATGAATCTCTTCGTAATACTACAGCAGTGATTAAGACACTACCACAATCATACTTTGTAAACCAATAAATTTTACCTGGTTTACTTAGATGAATACATGTGAGAGGTCACTAACACTATTTTATGATCTCAATGAGTATCCCGTAGTGAAGAGATACCTTGAATAAGGCAGCACTTATAAAGAAATCTTTTCATTTGTCTTGTTGTGGATTTGGTCTAACACTTGTATTATGTTAATTGAGTTCCCAAAATTGCACAAAAATCTGCATGTAAGATGCTGAGGGTCCTTGCCTCCATTGTGTTTTAATTGTTAAATAAAGTTGCTAGTGGCCAATAGCTGTACAGAGTGACAGAGGCGGGACTTTAGGGGACTGAGAGAGGAAGGAGGACTTAGAATCGACATGCCAGGAAAGGAGTAAGGTCTAGGTCTGAAAAGTGCAGAAGAGAGAGCACATTGATAATGGAGGAGCTGGGGAAGAGTGGCCCTAAAGAGCCCTCCCACCATGACCACTCTGTCTAGGGCAACAACAATGGAATATAGATTTTAGTAAGTAATAACTCAGAAATATCGAAGGGAGGTGTTAGCCACGTGGATGTTTGGGAGTGGCCCAACCATTGAACTGATTAAGGTATATTAAATATAAGGCTGCATGTGTGTATATCTTTTATTCAGGAATCCAGAGTGATAGCAAAGAAGTTGTGTAGCTGACACTGGAGCTATTTGAGTGGGATTAATCACCTACTGTAACAGGGTCTTTCTTACAGTTTTAGAGGATTAGTTCATTATCCTGGTGTTGAGCATGGCAGCATGTAGGCAGACGTGATGGTAGAGAAGTTCTTTATTTGGATCCACAAGCAGAAGGAAAAGAGAGCCACTGGGTCTGAGATGGGATTTTGAAATCTCAAAGACTATCCCCAGTGATATGCTTTCTCCAACAAGGCCATACTTACTAATCAATCTCAAGTAGTGCCACTCCTAAGTTTTTAAACATATCAGCCTGTTGAGGACATTATTATTCAAAGCATCACAAGGTTTGAATATATTACACTTAGAATATATGCTATTTTACATCCTAAAAAATAACCTATGTCTTCCTGAGCTTCAAGATGGAATGTTAGACAGAAGAGTTTAATCTCCAAAGAAACTGCTTGGTGCATATGAACTCAGCTACTCATGTAAATGCATAGTGCCTTTCTAACTTAACAGTGATTCCACCCTGTGAGTTTTCAGCCTTCTAATGGTTGAAGACTAGTATATATTTAATAAAAAACAGTGCTGTGGCTTTTCTGTTGTTTTCTTGCAAACATGAAAACACCTAAAATTACTTGGAATCTGGTAACATTAATTGAAGAACTGCCATCATCAGATTTACCTATGGCTATATCTGTGAAAAATTTTATTGCTTGATAATTGATGTAGGAGAACCCAGATTACTTTTCTGGGAAATCAAACTTGAGTTATAACACTTGCAATGTAAATAGGTTATCTACTGAATCATCTCCCCAGCTACTAAATTTGATTTTTCTTGTACCTGAATACCTGACACTCTGTGGATACAATTATATCTCATCTTCCTATGTAGGAGTAACACAGCTAGAGTTCCTTGTCTAACAATCCCAGGAATCCAAAATTTTACAGCTTACCTTGATATTTACCTATGATGCCTGCTAGGTCAGACATGTTAATAGCATTCACATTATTCTTTTTTGAATTTATAGTGTATGTGATCTGAAATAACTATATTCATCATAGACAATATATATATGTATATATAGATATTATACATGTACATACATAATATATATGCATATATACATATAATAAATATATATATATATATACATATATGTATTTGTGTGTGTTTGTGTGTGTATATTGTATGTGTATAATAAATATAAATAGTATGGACTTTAAAGTAATTAATGCAATTGTATATATTTTAAATGATGGGATACTTTGACAAGTTTTAGCACTATTTTCTCATAATTGTGAGAAAGTATAATTTCTTATGTCTGGTAAGATGTCTCAGTTATTAAAATGATGGTAATTAGGCATGAAGACCAGAGATAAATCATCACATCAAAAAGCTTGGTGTGCCATGTTAAGTTCCCCAAACCTACACCAGGCATATCTTAACTACCTATAACTCTGACTCTAGGTGGCTTTGATGCCTCCATGGGCAACCACATCCCTGTGTATATCTATGTGTACAGACTTACAGAAAAAAACACATCTCCAAAATTTAAATATTTAAACAAAATGTTTTAAAGCTGGGTATGGTGATATATACCTGAAGTCAACTTCATCACTGGGGTTGTAAAAATGTAAGTGTCCTTGAGACCCCCTTTCCATCATATCTACCCTTATGGGTGAGCTCCAAACCATTCAGAGAAGCTGCCTTCAAAAATAAGACAAAGAGAGTGATTAAGAATACATGATACATACAATTCTGAACTCTATAATTCAAGCTAACAATACACATGCATGCTCACCACCACATACACTTTCTTCAGTCACCTCTCTGTCTCTGTCTGTCTGTCTATCTCTCTGTGTCTCTGTCTCTCTGTCTCTCTCATGCACACACACACACACACACACACACACACACACACACACTGTTCCAATGGGTTTATATACCAGTCTCTTTCTCTTCTTATCACTAAGTTGAACTCAGGAATACCTCAGGAATACATAAAGATTGAACACAGACTGCCTAAAAAGGGCAGGAAGTATTCATTTCATTGACTTTACTTTAGTCAGGGTTCAGTGTTTGCTAAGTTATGTTGTATACATCACTTGTCAATTGAGCCATTTTTTTTTATAGTTAAAATGGAGGTAGTAAAAGTAGATAATACCTTAGGTTACAGAAACTGTCTGCTGAACATTGTCCTCAAGGATCACTGTTCTCTATACTTGTTGACATTTACCAATATTTAAATTCATACATATCCTGACATAAATAGGTGAGTGTTTAAAATATATTTCCATATGTGTGAACCTGCTGAAAACTTGTTTAATACAAACACAGGTATATGTAGGTTTTTCTTTTTTTCCCCAGATTTAGAAGGCTGATGTATTTTACATCATGTAGCATTTTAAAACAGAGAAATGGATGCCAAAGTACTGGTTTGTAGTGATGCTCTCCCAGGGTTTCTGTAGGAGCACTGTAAGTCTCTCATAGTCATCTGTCTATAGTTAATATGTTTTTCTGTCTGTCATTAATCTTTGCATTTTATTTGAGATTCTGTCAGCTCACAGGATTAAATTCTCTGTGAATCCATGTGTAACCTTTATTATTGATCACAGAAAGCACATCTTCTTTGTGTCTAATAAAGTACAGTAGAAAAAGACATGTTATTTCTCAAAAGCCCATTAGAAAATGTTTCTGTCTTTCTGACAGACATGGGTGTGCCTTATATTGTGAATTATAAGTGATATCTGTTTTTTACCAAGCAAACAGCCTGATAACATTAAATTACATTTATAAATAAGAGAGTGGAGAACACCTGACATGTATATGCTTAGTTGACTGCTGAGGTAGAGTTTTTTTTTTCTTATTTTAATTAAATATACATGTGTCTTAGTTGGGATTTTACTGCTGTGAACAGACATCATGACCAAGACAACTCTTATAAGAACAACATTTAATTGGGGCTCACTTACAGGATCAGAGGTTCAGTGCAGTATCATCAAGGTGGAAGCATGGCAGTATCCAGGCAGGAAAGGCACAGGAGGAATTGAGTGTTCTACACCTTCATCTGAAGGCTGCTAGGAGAAGACTGGCTTTCACGTACCTATGACTGGGTCTTAAATCCCAATCTCACAGTGACCCACTTTCTCCAACAAGGTCACAACTTCAAACAATGCATCTCCTTGGGCCAAACTCATTCAAACTACCACATTCCATTCCCTGGTTCCCATAAGCTTGTTTAAACTCATGAGACCATGGGGGCAATAACTAACCATAGCATTAGTAGAAAAATACATTTAGTCCAGCTTCCAAAGTCCCTATAGTTTATCACAATGTCAAAAATGTTTAAAGTTCACAGTTGAAAGAATCTACTGAGATTCATCCAATCACTTAACTGTAATCCCAAAGCAAGACAGGAAACCAACTGGGCAAATACCAAACTCTGCAACTCTATGACTGATGTCAAAGCAGTCTTCAGATCTCCACCTCTTTTTTTTTTTTTTTTTTTTTTATTATTGTTGATTGTAACAAACTTCTTTCTCTGTAGGAAGCCACGGTTAGTGGTGATACATCCGCCATTCCAAGATGGCTCAGGCATCGTGTCCTCCCACAAGTAAACAACTGACTGCTCAGGTGCAAGAGGCAAAAAGCGGGCCAAAAGTCACTGCCCATCCTGGGGCATATTATGGGTAATGAGTGAACAGCCAATCAGAAGTGAATACATCACTCTAGGGTGTATTTAAGCAGCGCCTCTTCCTGTCTTTCCATCTTTTCCGCTTCTGCTTATACAAGTAAAGTCTGGCTGTAGTAGTAGTAATCACCCGAATATTGCTTCATGTGTCCTTATTCGCGGGCGAAAAGGGGACAGGAGAGGCACACGGAACATCTGGCGTCGAAAATCCGAGAATTTCAAGGCGCCACGGAGAGACCCCCCCCCCCCAAGTTTTGGGGCGGGTTAAAAGACTACAGGATCGAGGTACGTCTTTGGAAGATATGCCTGGGGTGGAAGCTTTCGTTGCATTGCTTTTGCTTTTAGCTTATTTGTGTTGTGAGAAAGAGATCCACCCTAGCATACCAGAACCAGGGTGTGTTAGCCGGCATCAGGCCAAAGAGCCTGGAGAAAAAGATCAGGCCAAAGAGCCTGGAGATCAGGCCAAAGAGCCTGGAGAAACAGATAAGGCCAACGAACCTGGAGAAAGGAAAGAGTACTCAAAAGGAACAAGGGCTACTGCAGAGCTCATTAAGCTTAAGGACCCTCCACCAGTTGGTGGAGAGAGAGTGGAGGTCAATAGGACTCCCCTTCACCCCATTAAGGAGCTTGAGGCCATAGACCTTAGCAGCTCCGAAGAAGACCTAATGCTAGGAGAGGAACAGGAGGCAGCCACCTATGCAAAAAATAACTGTTCTGAGATAAGACTAAGAAAGACCTTGAGCCACTCAGCCCAGCCCCATCGCCCTTGGCCTGCGCAGGCGGCTCGCTCATGCTCAAGGGTCCCCTGCCTTGCTTCCCGGCTCGGGCTGTGGAAACAGAGGCGCTGCGACGGGGCCGGGCCAGACCGGTTACAGGGGGCGTCTGCGCTCTGCTATCTGTGGTGGCTTGCAGCCCAGCAGAGCGAGAGCAAGGGAGCGTGGCGTGAAAGACCGCCAGAGGAGGGAGACAGTCTGCTCTGGGAAGTGGCATCCCGCCAGCGGGCACACGGGGAGTGCCCCGTGAGCTTAGAGCAAGCAATGCCATTAATTGAACAGATGATCTTTGAAAATGCCACAGCTGAATGCCGTGCAGCCATTGTCCCTTGTAGGAACAAGAGGCTACAAGATTGGCTGAGAGCTTGTTGCAGCCCGGGGAGGGGAGCTGTGTTTGTGCTTATTCCACAGGTGAAGACAATTCAATTTGGGTCCCTATGCAGCTGGTGCAGATTGTGACGAATGAAGCTAGATTGCAAGATTATGGTTCTGATTCTCCTGATACTGATGTTCGATTTGGCGATAAGTATACCACTATGGGACATAGTTAGATCTTGGCCTGTTCCCATGCCAGTACATTTAAATGCTGCAGTACCGCCATTGTTTACAGCTATTGAGTGTTACTTGGTTGCCCCGGCCTCAGGCGCATCCGCCAACAGCCTGGGTCATAAATGCTACAAGTTTTCCATTAAAGTTTACACTTTGTTTTGTGGCAGCAAAACTTTACAGCATAAAGGTAATCTACTTGGTGTTGATTTTAGAAAAAATAGATTGCTTACATCGTTAAAGATTGGTTTGTTTCTCAAAATTATGGTTATGCTCTAATATTACAAAAGAGGCTTAAAAACATAGTTAAACTGCCAATATTCCATTGGTTACAGTTGGTAGTTCAACCGAGAGTTTGAAAATTTTTGATTTGCCTATGTTTATAGAGAAAAGATACAACACATGTCTTTTAAGGTTTACAGTTTAAATTTAAGGTTTAAAGTTAAAGTTAAGGTCAAAATCACACAGTTCAGGACTAGCCAAGCCTCAGAGAACAGGCCGGAGGGAGGTTACATTTACATTTGAATTAAGACAATGCAGACTGAGCTGTAGAAGCCCAGGTGGAACATTTCTCCTGGGCTGGCTTCACTCCTTATTAGCAGTTTTGCTCAGAAGGTATCTCACAGCTCTGGTATGTTAAATAACTTGGGGTCTCTCCAAGTTATTTAAATTCAGTTCTTTGTTCCAGTGTCCGCAATCCACACATGATCTTCTGGGATTCTTTAAAAAGCTTGGATAACTTCTTCAGCTCTACTATCTGTAACACTTTAGACTTCTGTTGAATCCACACCACTGCAGCTGTTCTTGATAGTCAGCCCATGGTATTGGCATCTCTAATACAGTGAGGTCTTCTCCTGTGACTAGGCTTCACCAGTATCCTCTCATGAGCTTACTCTTCGTGATGCCAAGTCTCAATTCCTTTGCATGACCCCTTCAGTCCTAACAACTGCAACTGGGGCTGCAACTTCACCAGTGGCCTTCCCTGGCCTCTCAAAGTGCCAAACCTCAGCTGATCTTCATGATCCCTTCATACCTTCGAATCACGTATCATGTGGGTGACACTTACCAAATTACAACTGCAGCATGGAGTACAACCTTGGCCATTTGTGGATCACACCTTCTTTGTACTCTCAGAAAACAATTCCTAGAAGATTTGACCTCAGTGATGCTGCTATCTTCTAAATTATTAATAATTTCTTAGCTCCAGCTAGCCAGCATCAATTCTCCCAATAGTCCCTTCTATTCTTGACTCTAAAGCCAGAGGCACATGCCATAGCTACCAAGTTCTGCTACTTTCTGGGGCTGAACCATGTCCCCCCCCCCCTTATTTTATTACCAGCTCTCTGCTTTTCAACTGCTTTATTGCCTAAGCTTGGCTATACTGATACTTGCTCTGTAGATTGACCTTGAACTCAGAAATCTGTGTGTCTCTACTTGCTGAATGCTGGGATTAAAGGCATGTACCACCACACCTCGACAGATGCTGTTCTTTACCTAGAACCTGCTCTGTCCCAGGCTGGTTTTGAATTTAGACATCTGTTTGACTTTTTCTCCTTGGATTAAAGGTGTGTATCACCATGTCTTGGCCTAAAGGTTTTTTTTTTTTTTTTTTTTTTTTTTTTTTTAAATTGGTAACTTTATTTGTTTACATTTCAAATGTTGTCAACTTTCCTGGTTTCCCCTCTGTAAACTCCCTTTCTCATTTCCCAATCCCCTGCCTCTGTGAGGGTGCTCCCTATCGCATCCACCAACTCCTACCTCACCACCCTTGCATCCCTCTATGGTGGGGCATTGAGCCTCCATGGGACCAAGGCCCTCCCTAACCATTGATGCCAGATAAGGCAATCCTTTGATACATCTGCAGCTGTAGACATGGGGTCCCTCCATAATTTTTGGTTAGTGGTTTAGTCCCTGGGAGCTCTGACGAATTGAACATAGTTTTACCTGAATGTCCAGCTATATCACCCCCGGGCATATACCCAAAAGATACTCCAATATATAACAAGGACACATGCTCCTCTATGTTCATAGCAGCCATACTTATAATAGCCAGAAGCTGGAGACAACCCAAATGTCCCTCAACTGAAGAATGAAAACAGAAAATGTGGTACAATTATACAATGGGGGTGCTCAGCTATTAAAAACAATGACTTCATGTGTTGAGGCCCGAGATGGTGTCCCTGTTCAGGCGCCAAAAATCTTGAGGCCCTCTCCACTCCGCGCTTGGTGACCACTGTTTTCCGGCCCAAGCTGACGCTCTGGTCTTCGGGTCAGGGTTCAGCAAGAGAGAGAATGAGAATGAACTCAAAGAATGGAGACCAGACAGAGTGTGATTCAATCCTGTTTATTCTTCAGTCTCTCTTTCTAGTCCAAGTCCCACTTCTTGAGTTCCTAGTTCCTAGTTCCTAGTTGTACTCCTTGAAGTGTCTTATTCTCTGTTACTCCAAATTGTTCTCCAAGTTGTACTCTCTAAAGTGTCTGATTCTCTGATCTGTCTTATGTCTCATTTCTAAGCCATGCCTTTTGGTCACACCTTTAATCATGCCCTTAGGTCTTCTCTCTAAATCTGATCTCTAAGTCACACCTTTAAGTTACACACCTTTAATCTCACACACCTTTAGTCTCACACACTCAAGGAAAGTCCTGGGTATCTAAAGCAAGATGTTATCAGAGTGTGCTCAGCTGTTGTAGGCTATTGTAATCCAAGTCTCATGTCAGGGTATATGGCTCAAGATGGCTGCAAAGCTGATAGCCGCTTTCTGCTAAAAAGTCGGCTCCCAACATTCATGAAATTCACAGGCAAATGGGTGGAACTTGAAAATATCAATCTAAGTGAGGTAACCCAGTCAGAAAAGAAGACACATGATATGAGCTCACTGATAAGTGGATATTAGCCCCAAAGCTCAAACTACCCACAATAAAACTCACAGACCATATGAAACTTAAGAAGAAGGAAGACCAAAATGTGGGTGCTTCACTTAGAAGGGAGAATTAATAATTGTGAGAGGTAGAGGGAAGGAGGGATCTGGGATGGTAGAGGAGGGAGAGGTTAAAAGGGAGGGCAGAATCAGGTGTGGGAGGAGACAAGGGAGAACTATTAAGGATCAAGAAATTGGACAGAGATAGGTAGCATTGGGGCATCGGAAACTGGGGTTAGGCATTAGAAAGTCCCAGATTTCAGGTAAGGAAGAGGTTCCCAGGACCCACTGGGGATTACATTAGCCAAAATACCCAACACAGGAGAGACTGAAGTTGTAGATACCTTGTCCTAAGATTTCCATAGCCACTGTTCCTCAAGATTCAGATCAAAAGCCTGTGTCTTCAAGCCTCAAATTCTGGATCACAAGTGTGTTATCTGTTTCTGTTTTGTAGTTCATTTGAAATTAAAAGTGCAAAGTATTTCTTATTCAACTGAAAACAAAAACAATAAGCTTAAGTGTGTGGGATCTTGCCTTGAGATCACCACTCCATTAATCTTTTTATGTCCTTCAAAACATGATTCAGTTTCATTTGATTTCTGGTGTCCTTTTATTACTTTAATTGTGTATTTTGTATTTTTTTCTTTCTGAGGTTGCTATGCTTCATCATAACATTCTACATGAGACCAAAACACAGAATAAAGTCTCTGTTGGGCTCTTTTGAGGCTTCCTTTGTCAATTCAATTAATATAATATTTTGATTTTAGCCTTAGGTAGACTCGTAAAACAAGGGCAAAAAGCCACCACATTCTTCACCAAAATACCACAAAAACAGTCTCTAGGTTACATACTTAAATTCTTTTCCACTAAAACCTCTTAGTTCAAGTTTGGAGAGTTCAAGTCACTCTCAGCAACAAAGTTTCCCATATTCATAATAGGATAGCCCATTAAACACCATTGAAGCTGTAAGGCCCACCAGGAAGGGAGAAACTCCCTCTCAGCCCACAGGAATTCATAGCCACCCCAATAACTGCAAGACACCGAACTTGATGAAATTAACACGAGGTATATTTGATTTCAACGCATTGAGGCCGCACATCAAGTCTGTCCTACGAAGAGGCAAGTAATGAAGTATGACCCCCACTTAGAGAAGAGATAGAGCTTTTAAAGGAAGAACTGCCACCCAGGAAGACAAGGGGAGAAATCATGATTAAGTATCTATAAAAAGCACCTGTCCAGTGTTCAGCTTCCATGACAGGTTCAAGGAACGGTCATGGGGAAATATCAAACCCTATCTAATTTGTCTTGTGGTCAGTTCTGTTCCTGGTATCCAGGGTGCATGGGCACACTGACCTGAACTTTCAGCTCTGAACTCTTATCTTGTGGATAGCTAGTTTCCTAGGACCCAGAGCACAGAACAAGCTGATCTGCACTCTTGACTCCATTTGTGGAAGGTTTACAATTTTTTAACTCTTTCATTTCCCCATTTCTTCTGATGTAAGTGTTCTAATCATAGAACTCATTTTAGTATCTTTATAATCTGGATTTTTCTGACCCTGTAAAGTATGATATTGTTGGCATAACATCAAAATCTGAACAGCACTTATTTTTTTCTCTAACAAAGGTAACTAATCTATTTAGAGATGTCTTCTACTTTCGTCACTGTAGGGGTGGTCAGAAGCACCAGGTATGGTCCTTTTTAGTGAGGCTCAAGGTTCTCGACCTGGTGGTGGCAGATGAGAACAGCATCTTTAATCTAGAACTGATGAGGCACATTCAGGTCTTCAGTCTCATAAGCTTCTTTTAACTGCTCCCAGACCTCATGTTGGACCTCAAGTGTTTTCATGTGGACAAACAGGGATTTAGAAAGAACAACATCAGAATCATATATTTATCTATTTCAGTAAGTGATAGAGACCCCCCCCACACACACATAAAACCTTAAAAGGTATTAGCTTAAATTATAACCCAGAACAAGGCAAAAGGAAGGAGGGCTGTCCAGTCATCTCCCTGTCAGTCTCCAAGGCTAATTAAGCTTTTATTTATCTTTTTTACCTGTCCTGAGCTCTGGGGTCTGTAAACACAATGTAATTAATTTCTAGCTAGGTGGCCAGTCCCTTACTTACCTGGGCAACAAAGGCAGGTCTATTGTCAGACCCAATTATCTTGGATATTTCAAACCTAGGTTCTCTTCTAAGATCTTCTTAGCCACCACATTGGCAGTCTCAATCTTTGTAGGAAAGGCTTTTACCCAGCCTGAAAAAGTATCTATAAAGACGAACAAGTATCTGTTACCATATTTAGCAGGTTTGACTTCCATGAAGTCCAGTTCTCAGTAGTCCCCAGGTCTGTCTCTTTGAAGTCTTTTTCCTGGGGGACATCTTGAATACCCAGCATTAGTCAGGGCACAGGCCTCACAGTTTTTTATTACAGTTTCAGCTACATCAGATAAGTTCATCACATAAAATTGAGAGGACTTTATCAAGTTCTTCAGGTGTTTAGCTCTTAGGTGAGCTAAACAATGTAAATTTGTCACATATATTTGTCTTTCTCTCTGTGGAAGGACTATTTTAACATTGATTAATTAATTAATATTAATTAATTAATATTAATTGATTAATATTTTCTAGGACTTTCAACAGTCAGGATCATAGCTCTTTGAGCAGTCTTTTTAGCAATCACCTGATTTTTTTTTTTGCAACAATATCCTGGGTTTTTTGATGTCCAGGACAATGACTTTTTAGCAGTCCCCTCTGTCTGTAAATTGTCCCATGAATATTGGCAGTGGCAAAAGCATATCTGTTGTCAATGTCCTTTCTGGCAGGCTGCTTGCCCGAATCACTTGTTTCCTGTCCACTACTGCCACTCCCACCACTCGCTTACCTTCAATCACAAAACTGCTCCTGTCAGTATACCAGTTCAGATTCCCTGGCCAAGGTTGGTCTTCTGCCAGAATGTCAATACATCGATGGACAGGGGGAGGAATCATCAGTCTCAGGCAGCAAGGTGGCAGTGTTCAGGATGGCTGGGGAAGCAAAGATCACCCTTTCATGTGGGCATTAGTCATCTATCGATCAGGGGGCTGCCTGATAATGTTCTCAAGGGAGTTGGGTCTCACAACAGTTGTCTGTTGTCTCAGAGTCAGTTTATCAACATCTTTGTAAAAGCCAGCAGTGTCTAGAAACTCTCTCATTTGTCTTAGTTTAAATGAAATATCTGACTTCTTTACTGGTAACAGGGGGTTGTTCTATGGTGACTGGCAAGGAACCAGAATGTTTCTCTGGCTTCACAACTCATTGGGTATTGCCGTACTCCAATAGAGGAGGCACTGGTTTTAATCCAAACTTTTGGAAATTCTGTTAACCATTTACTAATGTCGGGGCTTCTTGCTGTTCTGGAAGCTCATGAAGCTGGTACTCATCGTTTAGTTTTAAGGCCAATATCATAGAGGTGGGGGGTTCTCTCAAGACCCCTGGTCTTGTCTGAGTAAACTTTACCTTTGTCTCCCTCCAACAAAGGCATAGGGCACTCAGGAATAACTGGAATGAGACACTTGTCCTTTCTCTAGATCAACAGTATGTGAAGTAGGCACACTGATTTTTTTTTTCTAACAGTTGTCTTTGTATCTCTCTGTTCTCGTTTGGTCTTCTTCTTCTGTTGCCCAGGCCCTGTCCTTTTTCTCTCTCTATCTCTTACAACTGCGGCCAGTATTCTAGCCTTCAGTCTCTCTTTTGTGGTATATTTTTTCTGTCTCTTTAACTAAATCCTGCAGGGTATAATCCTGTAATCCCTCTATATGCTGTAACCATATCTGTCACCAGAGCCCAGCAGGCAGGGTAAACTGTCAGCCACTCCCTACCTGTAGCTGTGTTGAAGTCTCAGTCTGGTCGGTTAAGGGGGCCTCTAACAGGATCTTTTCTCATTCTTCTGTGGTAAAGAAAACTTGTAAAAGCTGCTGGCAATCATCTGAGGTAGGCTGGTGGAAAAACATTAAAGACTCTTTCAGTCTGGTCAGACTGGCAGGGTTATCTGAAAAGGAAGGGTGATTAATCTTCCAGTTTAGTCTGTGTCTCGTTCTACAGAGAGCCAGGACTCAGAAGCCTGGCTTTCTCTTTTTCACCCATGGTGGTGGATCTTGGACCAGGTCTTGCCACAGAGTAATGTATGGCTGTTGATCGGGATATGACCCTGGTCTTTCCTGAAAAATAATAACTTTAACTTTAAAAATAATAGTAGTCAAAAGTCTCTTCTGGCAGCTGGTCAACATCAAAAGTCAGTCACTCTGAGGCACAAAAAATCTGTAATGGTCTTTTCTTGATTTCAACTGATAAGTTATGTGCTCTGGTTCTAACTTTAATCCAATAGTGTGGGGTTAAACTTTAGTCACAGTCTGTCTCATTGCACAAATAACATAAAACCCAGACAAAACACACAGAGAGACTAACAAAAACCTGTCTCCATCCAGAGTGCCAGCCAGGAAGGATTCCACATCTTCCCCGGCACCCTATGCCAGCCGGGAGTGATTCTACTTCCTTTCTGGACCCTAGTACCAGCCAGGAGTGATTCCACATCCTCCCCAGCACCAGTGGGAACTTCCCAGATGTCTCTGGGGGTCCCTATTTTCCTGAGACGTCTCTCAGGGCTACAGTCGGTGATTTCCCTAGCACGTCTGCCAATCACTCCATTAGTCTCCTCTAGAGACAGAAACGGCTGTAAACAGCTACAAAGAACCGAAAGTACTTTCACAAAACCAGCTTACTGAGACGGTACAGACAAGAGAATGGGCCCCAAACACAGCAAACCACAGAAACAGAGACAATAAATTGACCCAAAACACAGATATCATACTTCCAAGAGGGTTCTTAGAGCTTAGGGTGGTCGCAGTTTCCTGGTCAGGAAACCAAGATATAAGGCCCACCAGGAAGGGAGAAACTGCCTCTCAGCCCACAGGAATTCATAGCCACCCCAATAACTGCAAGACACCGAACTTGATGAAATTAACACGAGGTATATTTGATTTCAATGCATTGAGGCTGCACATCAAGCCTGTCCTACTCAGAGGCAAGTAATGAAGTATGACCCCCACTTAGAGAAGAGATAGAGCTTTTAAAGGAAGAACTGCCACCCAGGAAGACAAGGGGGGAAATCATGATTAAGTATCTATAGAAAGCACCTGTCCAATGTTCAGCTTCCATGACAGGTTCAAGGAATGGCTCTTGTCAGTATGCACTTCCTGCCATCCACAGTATCCACCTTTGGTGACTGTATATTGGATGGATACACAGGTGGAATGGTCTCCAGATGGCCCCTCTTTCAGTTTCTGTCCCACACTTTGTTTCTATATTTGCTCCCTTGAGTATTTTTGTTACTCCTTTTAAGTAGGACAGAAGCATCCACACTTGGTCTTGCTTCTTCATGAGCTTCATGTTTTCTGTGAGTTGAGTCTTGGCTATTCCAAGCTTTTGGGCTAACATTCGCTTATCAGTGAGTAAATACCATGTGTGTTCTTTTGTGATTGGATTAACTCACTCAGGATGATAATTTCTGTAACATTCATTTACCTAAGAGTTTCTCAAATTCATTATTTTTAATACCTGAGTAATACTCCATTGTGTAAATGTACCACATTTTTTTTGTGTCCATTCCTTTGTTGAAGGACATCTGGGTTCTTTCCAGCTTCTGGCTATTATAAATAAGGCTGCAATGAACATGTGGAGCATATGTCCTTATTATATGTTGGAGCATCTTCTGGGCATATGCCAAGGAGTGGTATAGCTGGATCCTAAGGTAATGCTATGTCCAATTTTCTGAGGAACCGCCAGACAGATTTCCAGAGTGGTTTTACCAGCTTGCAATCCCACCAACAATGGAGGAGTGTTCCTCTTTCTCCACATCCTCACCAGCATCTACTATCACCTGGGTTTTTTATTTTAGCCATTCTGGTATGAGATGATATCTCAGGGTTGTTTTGATTTGCATTTCCCTGATGACTAAGGATGTTGAACATTTCTTAAGGTGCTTCTCAGCCATTTGAGTTTCCTCAGTTGAGAATTCTTTGTTTAGTTATGTACCCCATTTTTAATAGGGTTATTTGGTTGTCTGAAGTCTAATTTCTTGAATTCTTTGTATATATTGGATATTAGCCCTCTACCAGATGTAGGATTGGTAAAGATCTTTTCTCAATCTGTTGGTTGCCATTTTGTCTTATTTGACAATGTCTTTTGCCTTACAGAAGCTTTGCAATTTTGTGAGGCCCCATTTGTCAATACTAGATCTTAGAACATAAGCCATTGGTGTTCTGTTCAGGAACTTTCCCCCTGTACCTAGGTATTCTAGGGTCTTCTCTACATTCTCTTCTATTAGTTTCAGTGTATCTGTTTTTATGTGAAGGTCCTTTATCCACTTGGACTTGAGCTTTTTACAAGGAGATAAGAATGGATTGGTTTCCATTCTTCTACATGCTGACCTCCATTTGAACCAGCACCATTTGCTGAAAATGCTGTCCTTTTCCCACTGGATGATGGTTTTAGTTCCTTTGTCAAAGATCAAATGATCATAGGTGTGTTGGTTCATTTCTGGATCTTCAGTTCTATTCCATTGATCTTCCTGCCTGTCTCTGTATCAATACCATGAAGTTTTTTGTTTGTTTGTTTGTTTGTTTTTGTTTTTGTTTTTTATCACTACTGCTCTGTAGGACACTTTGAGGTCAGGGATGGTGATTCCCCCAGAAGTTCTTTTATTGTTGAGAATAGTTTTCACTATCCTGGGTTTTTGTTATTCCAAATGAATTTAAAAATTGCTCTTTCTATCTCTATAAAAAATTGATTTTGAATTTTGATGTGGATTTCATTAAATCTGTAGCTTGCTTTTGGCAGGATGGCCATTTTTACTAAATTAATCCTGCCAATCCAGGAGCATGAGAGATCTTTCCATCTTCTGAGATCTTCTTCTATTTCGTTCTTCAGAGACTTGAAGTTCTTGTCATACAGATATTTTACTCGCTTGGTTAGATTCACTCCAAGGTATTTTATATTATTTGTGACTATTGTGAAGGGTGTCATTTGCTGGTTCATTTCTTAAATCCAGCTTGTATGAAATTTTTAGGTATCTCAAAATCTTTGAATCTCTGTATCTAAGGAATCAATGTGATTGGAGGATTCTGACAATTGTATGTCAGTAGATGAAGGTAACAGCTGGGATACCAGAGAAACTGGGGAAGAACCTGATTAGGCTGAGGATAGCTACAACAGTCAGAAACTTTTTCACAAGCAGGCTTCTTATTATTTGGAAGCAAAAGTTCTGTATGCTGTTGAAAACCATTTTCAGGAAATTGTTTCCTGGTGACTAGAGAAGATAGAAAGAATGGTCCCCTTTCCTCCTTTTCTTTAAGAGATTATACTGTAAGTTCAATGTGTGGTCTATTTTGATCCACAGTTTCATTAGTTACCAAAGGTTTAAAATTAAGAACTTTCTATTTCCTCACTTCCTCAGTTTTTTGTCTCTCAAGCCTTTATATCATCATAACTAACTTTTCTTGTTCTACAACCACTTCTTCTTGTTTTACAGTTATCTTTCAATATATTTTGAAATTTATTCTTGTTGTACATGTATTTTTTTCAGCCTTTTTTTCGAGAATTATAAAGATTGCAATTAAAAGTGGGGGGGGCATTACACAGGTTGGCACAGTTATAATAAGTACTATGATAGCTTTTTCAAGTAATGTTTCTATCCACTCATCTTCTACCATTGATATTAAGGGATCTGAAATGGAGTTTGCCATTTATAATTCAAAACAAGTCTGTCTACCAAATTAAAATTGTCCTTTGGATAGCTTACTGTAATTCAAGGTCTCTGGGGCTCCTGTGTAATTTCTTGCTTAGGGCTTTTGTATCCCACATCTCCAAAGTCTACCGAGTTTCTCGTAGAGTCCAGCTGAACTCACAGAATTGATGCTTCCCCTGGAGACAATTCCAGGTAAATTTCTCCTCAGCTGGTTTTTGTCAGTTGTCTTCTGCTTTTTGCAACATTGTGGGCCTTTATTCTCCAATTATGTTGCATTTTTCTTCCTACCACTTTGTGCTTCTCACTGAAGTGCTTTGCTTGGCTTCAAATTATCTGACAATTTATTATAGTCTTCTGAATCTTTATTCTCTAGGTTTAAATGCCTGTGCACAAACTCCTAATCAAATTCAATGCCTCAGTGCAGTAACTTCCAACTGACTGCACTAAACTCAGCTCCACTCAACTGATATGAGTAAATCTTTCTCTCTCTTTTCACTGCTCTTAAATAGCTTTTCTCCTGAGAGTTGGGTGTATTCTATCTCTGATGCATTCTGTCAACCTTTCCTCTGATTGGTCACTCTGTTTGCTTCTCAGTTATATACCTTTGTTTGGGATTAAAAATTTGTAGTAAAGGATTCCAGTCAGAGGCACTAAATGTGTATAGTAACAGTATCTCTGAATTCAAGTCCGATGACCCAAATCTTTAAAATCCTGTTTGTGATCAGGGCAGCAATATTCTGGGATTAAAATTCCTCTATACAGAGCTCTTCTCAAAGGCAAGGAATGTACATTTAGGTTCACCTCCTCTCCTGTACCCAATGTACATCCTTTTCTTCACCTAGTTCTCTTCCTGCAAACTCTGTATAATGTAAGTCCCATATTTATTGAATTTTTTTCTGCACATGGAGTTCTACAATATCCTCATTAAAGCTCTTCAGATAGGCCCTAGGCAAGGTCTTGATTAACGATATAATAGTAAAGTACAAAGAAGTTAAAAGCCAGTTCCAGGTGAGCTAAATATGAAGGTTGCATATTTTTCTTCTGTATATCATATCTCTCCTGGTAGACTGTCTGGAGATTATCATGGCTTGATTTCAGTCATCATCTCAATTTCAACAAAGATCTAGAATTAACATCTGCTAGGTACAGCATGGATTTGGTAGGAACAGAATGACATGGTTCCTGCCCCTGAGTCTCCACGAGTGTCAGTTACTGCAATGGGCATAAAGCTTGTGTGTACCCTAATGTCCATATTTCACATTCCTCCTTCAAGGAATGTTCTTCCTGTTAATATTAATGACTCCATTATAACTAGAGACAATAAGAGTACAGGAGGCAAAGATGTGTTAGCAAAATGCTAAACCCTATGACCTTCAGGACAGCACCTAAAGCTGTGAAAAAGAAGTCTTAAAACATTAGTTTGAAAGTGTATAATTTCTCTGAATATTATATATGAAATATGTGATATTTCATATAATAACTACACAAAAATATAAGGACACAATCTGAATTATTTGAGGGGCTTCACAAATCTAAAGGAACTAAAACAGCTGTGCTGTGAGCAAACTTGTCAGAAAAGTAGTAAAAAAAAAAAATAAAGAGATTTTGGTGTTGGTGATCACAGGAGATCCCATCCACTTAAGTTTTTTGTTCTTGTTTAGGTTTAGAAAGGGAGACAGATTATTTAGTTCAGATTCGGTCTGGGACATAGCAAGGTTAGGGCCTGGTATAGTAGAAATGGTCACTCTGGACAGGCTCCCACCCAGCTATTTTATCATCTGTGTTTAATAGAGCCAGGCATATCTCTGATTTCTTTTTTAATTGTATGCTTGCTGTCTCCTAAGAATTAAGGGGTTGGGTTCATGGTATGCTGATTCACAGGGTAATCAAAAGAAAACCTAAAGTAAAAAACTGAGTTAATATGTAAAATAAAAGACTGGACTTATTATCTTCAAGGGACAGACTATACAGAGGATTTTTTTTTTTTAAAAAAATAGCAAGAGAGAGTTGCTTGGAGAACTGTCTCTAGCAGATAATAGAGAGAAAGAGCTGACTGGAATTCTCCAGAAAAAGAGAGAAAGCTATCTGAAAAGCAGTATCAAGCAAAACACGGGTTACCAAGTTGGCCCCACAATTTGACTTCTAGTCACTTGTTTCAACACTTCTCCCAGGCATCCCTTCCTCAGAAGCCCTCTCTAAGCAGAGGATGGTCCTTGAAAAATATCCCTTCACTTTCAGACATTCATAAAAGACCTAAGTCTCTATGCTAGTTGAAGTTTTAAATATTATCTATATATTTCCAGGACATTAATTCAAGATCTCAACTTGGACTTTGATTTCTCCTGGTAGACCTTAACCAACTGCAACTTCTTTGAAAAATTCTAAAGATTCTTTTCTATTGGGTGCATGCTTGTGTGATAGCACCAGTGTATACACATGCAAACACATGCCATATCCACATGAATAATTCAGAAGACAACTTTCTGGAGTAGTTTTTATTTCTACCTTGTGTGTCCTAGGAATTAAACTGAGCTTGGCATCCTATCCTGAATCAGTCTGCATGTCCATGCTCACTCTGTAGTGCTTAACCAGCCCCATCTGTTTGGCATTCTGGTTCAGGTGGATAGCCTCTTTTGCATGTACTTATTGTTGAGGCCTGCTCCTTTTAATATAACTGTGACAATTTTGTATTCTGTCTCCATTTTACTCATTAGGTAAAATTAAGTTCAGATTCTCAGATTCAACTTCCCAGAAGTAATTATTCACACCTGACACTAAAGAATGTTGCTAATAAGCCAAACAGTTATGACTGAGTTACTCAGGCTCTGTTATCTCAATGGTTTTGTTGGGTGGCAATTTAGAAACTAAAGTACCAGCCTGTTAGTCTACCTGAGTTCAAACTTAGTCAGGTTCTCTAAAATGGAGTCTGAATTTTAAAGCTTTGGCTTTCTCAACAGTTAATGATTGGATGAATCTCAGAAGAGACATTGAACTGTGAACTTTTAACAAAGACTTTGGGGACTCTGGAAGCTTAAGTAAATATGTTTTGCATTATGCTATGTTTAGGTGTGGCCCCCATGGACTCCTTTGTTTGAACAAGCCTATGGGGGCCAGGGAGTTGAATGATATGGTTTGTATTTGCTCAGCAAATCCCAGAAATTCCTATACTTGCCTTTGGGTTGATGAAACTGGGAGGCTGTCTTACAGTTTTACTGCTGTGAAAATGATCATGGCAAGACTTATAAAGGAAAACATTTAATTGAGGCTGGATGAGGGTCTTAGAGCACATACCCATAGTGACACACATATTCCAACAAGGCCACACCTATTTCAACAGGGCCACACCTTCTAATAGTACCGTTGCTCAGTTCAGGGCAAACAGAGAAGACGAATTGGACCTTGAAGGAGGCTTTAACCAAATTAACCCTTGAAACTGGGAGTGACTGGGTATCTGTGATGGTTTTTATATGCTTGTCTAAGGAAGTGGCACTATTGGTAGTTGTGGCCTTGTTGGAGTAGGTGTGTCACCTTGGGTGTGGGCTTTAACACCTTCATCCTAGCTACCTAGAAGCCAGTGTTCCCTGGTGATCTACAAATAAAGGTGCAGAAATCTCAGCTTCTTTTGTGCCATGTCTTCCTGGATGCTGTCATGCTTCTGCCTTGATGACAGTGGACTGAACCTCTGGACCTGTAAGCCAGCTCCAATTACATGATGTCTTTATAAGAGTTGCCTGGGTCATGGTGTCTGTTCACACTAGTAATACTCGAAGAGAGTGTTTCTACTATCTTATCCCTTTTATAGGGTTAGGAACACTTCCTATACTTTAGGTCTCACCCCTTTGAGGTTCTATATGGAAAGCCTCCACCCATACTGCCTAACTTCCAGTTTGATAATTTAGCTGAATGTGACCAAGGTGTTTTTAAAATCCTTGGAAGTCCTCCATAGGATCCACCAGCTACTTATGGCCTACCATCTGCCAGTTCTATGAGTATGGTCCTCCTCCTAGTTCTCATCACTTTGAACAAGGTGACAAAGTCTAGATTAAGAGATATAACCACAAGATACTGGAATCTTGCTGGAAAGGACATCACACTGTGATTCTGACCATGCTGATGGCTATTACAGTGGGTGGATTCAGGACATGGATACACAACTCCCACATTAAGCCTCCTAGGAGAGAGACGAACCAGAAATCGAGGTCTCATCTGAAGTGACTTCCAGATGAACCCTGATAAGAGCAATAAAAGGTTACCTCAGTTCTGTCAATCCACTGAAATTGAGAGCTTAGCACTCCTGATCCTGTTCGTTTACTGTGTATACTTTGCTGCACCAGCCACTACCCTTCACTATCCTCTGAATCTATCCTACCAGATATTGTATGCTGCAATAATAGTTGAGGGATGAGAAGGACACCTTAGATCAGCATCCCATTCCTGGTTATGGTTGCAATTCTCTAGGGGCCTGAAGCAACACAGGGTCTCTGGCCCTGTAAGTTTCAGGATAGGAGCCAGCCTCCTAAGAGAGAGATATGTATCCATTAAAATGACAGAGATTAGTCCATTAAAATGACAGAGATTTTATTACCTAGACAGTTACCTCAGGCTCCTGTATCTCTATGACACTGAGGTATAAGCCTACCAAGCTTTCTTTGGGGGTATTATGTATCCTGAAACAGTAGTAATTTCAGAGTTGTTGCAGAGGTGGGAATAAGCTGGGGGTACCTTATTTTCATTTCTCTGTCTGGTAATCAACAGTTCTGTGTTAAGTCTGGGTGGGAGGAGTTAAAAATTGGCAGTCCACTCAGTGTTCTTTCCAGCCACTGTAATGGCAGGATTTTAGAACTCCACTCTGGGAGTACCCAAACTGAATAAATACTCAAAACAAAGTCTTCATATTTTCCCTATGCTACTCTTATACTAAGATTTAAAATGTCAGAATTTTAATATTGATCAGTATAGTTTTGATAAGGTAATATAGCACTGGCTGCTTCCAATTCAGTCACATGTTTAAGATTTTAAATTTCCTTTGGTTTCCTTCTTAACATACATGTAAAGGTGAATTTCAGCATGCCAGATACATCTCTGTTCAATCTATATATCTATCCCTCTCAACTAAAAAAACTGAATCATGTTTTGTAACCCAAACTTTCAGATTTTACTGCATTTCAAAGGCACAAGTCTACTCTAATAAAGTTGTCTAAGAAACATTTGTTAACTACTTTTTCTGAAATACGAATCTCAATGCAATGGTAAACTAATGTACATGTACTTTTTCAGTTATACTATTATTCTGGAGAGAGAGAATAGAAACTTCTTTGACTTTTACACTGATCTTAGATATCCAGGACAGCTCCAATCCTAGGGACTCTCCTAGTAGGCATGGGTATAACAGGGTCTGCCAGCATAGGAGCAATAGCTCTTAAGGTAGATCAAAATTTCAAATATTTAGGTCAACAAATTGATCAAGACAGGTCAGAATTACCAAGTGCCAACAAGCACTGGTATAAACTTTCTTTAACTGGTCTCCCTGGCTTCAGAGAAAAATGAAAGGTCAAAGATTTTACTCAATAGAACAACTCAAAGCAAGGCAGGGGGAAGTAGGTATTGAGGCCTGCTCCTTTTACCATAATTAGAGCTATTCTGTATTCCATATCTATTTTGCACATAAGGTGAAATTAATTTCAAGTCCTCAGACTCTGCTTCCTAGAAGTAATTTATAGCTGACTTTTAAGAATGCTACTAACAAGCCAAAAAGTTCTGTTTGGTTTACTCATGCTTTGTTATGTCAGTATTCTGAAATTCACATATTCACCCCACATCTACCATCCGTCTTAACTCACTCAGAACCAATTAGCTTAAAGCTTAGCTGATAATACTTTGTCTAATAAGCCAAAATGTAAACTCCTATTTAATATTTTTCCTATAAAAATCTGCTATAAGATCATTGTTTGTATGGTTGTTGTGGTGATTCCTGAACTCCAACACTTATATTTCTCTTTAGAGAAGATATGCATGTAAGCTCAGGTACATGCCAAAATAGAGACATTGGACTTCCTAGGAGTTAAATGTTGTGCCACCAATATGGGCGCTAGGATGTAGACTTGGAACTTCTGTAAAAGTAGTGTACTCTCCACTGCTGAGCATCTCTCCTGCCCCAAGGATTTGTTCTTGTTTTTTCTTTTACTTAAATAATCTAGCATTTTCTTATCTTCCTTTATCCCTCAGAAGACAAGAATAAATTTCTTCTATTTTGTTCCTACCCTTTATCTCCCCTGTGTCTTACTTTATTGTGTGGAATCTGTCACAGGGCACCTTAATATTTCCATCTGCATCATTTTCTGCTCTGTCTCCTAAGACAATGAGTTTTTAGGAGGCTTTTCTTCTTCCTGAACCCTGTTCAGTCTATTAGATGTTGTGTTCTTAATCACACTAACACAAATATTCCCAAACATTCTTGCTGATGACTCTGCATATGAGCAATGTGGGTAGAGTAATTGTTATGAAGAATATAAAGCAAGTCTGACCTATTGCTTTAGATTTGATAAATTGAATATAATGCTAAGACTATCACATCATAAAACTGAGGTAAAACTCAATACTACCTTCATGATTTGAGCTAATTGTAAACTGTTTTGTGTTGATTTGATTTCCACTCTGGTGGGGTGATAATCATTCAAGGTTTTTTAGAGCAATGGAAAAATTTGAAGCCCATCTGTATATGATCCAAGGACCTAAAATTCTGGATAGTCACAGTAATCAAAGATTGACTTGAAATAGATCCCCATCTTTATTCACTTGAGCCAACTGAGGTAAAAGATGCAGAGTTTCACAGAAATCATACAAAGTAGAAAGAGGCTACCATAATTAGAAATTATTACAAACAGTAACAATTTGAGCAAAAGTTAAAACCTCATTGCTTTCATTTTGTATTCTACAAACTCTACTTTTGACACAGGAATGATGATATGTCTAAGCATTTTATATTGCCATCAACTTCCACAAAAAAAAAAATTTCTCATTTACCTCAGGTAACTTTCTCAACATTCAAATGTTTTGCCGTGAATATAGGTTTTGGTAGAAAGAAAAAAGAAAAGAAAAAATTTACACTACATTTATTAATGTAAAAATAAAAATTCACTTTTAATCTGAGATATTTCATCGTTGATCCTGATAGCATAATGTTTCTCTAGTTCTTAAATTTTTAGCTTGACGTGTGAAAGATTTGAACTTCTAGAAATGTACGAAAGCAGATGTGTAGAAATGGGTGAATTCCATCCTATCTGGTGATCTCCTTTGCCTTTGGGTAACTATGGTATATGTTTTTGTCATAAGCTTATTGATGAAATTTCAGAGTACTGAAACTGCCTTGTTTTGTGTGAAAGGGATGGTGTGACATGGTTTACTGCCCCTGGAGCAGAGTTAGCAGGGTGTGGGCATTCACAAATTTTGATGGTTTCTAGGTGTAAGGACTAATTGTATAATAATGAAAACAATTTACTTTATGTTCCTTCTTTGGGGAATATTCACCCTGTCAAGAGTATTCGTGAATGTTCTCTTTGCCAAGGTTAATGACTTCATGATAATCAGAGATAGCACGAGCCTGGGGGGGGGGGTGTGTCTCTATGTCTTTAGCAAAAATTGTTAATGCTATGACATTTCAGGACAGCACTTGAGGTTGTGGGAAAGAACATAAGTTCTCAACTATGCTAAATAATTTCTCAACTATGAAAAAATTGAGGATGCAATATGAATTTTATGAGGCTCTTCATGGACCCAAAACAACAAAGGCACTTGTACTATGAATCAGCTTGTCAGCTTGTCAGAAAGACCCAAGGGCAGGCAGATACAAAGGAAGGTGAATTCCTGACTTCAAAGTCAGCCTAGAACACAGCAAATTTAGGCCCAGGCATGGTGAGAGTGGTATTCTCCAAACTGGATGCCACCCAGCTACCTGTTCTTACAAAGGCAGGCAGATCTCTGAATTCACTTGTAATGTTAAGCAAAATGGGCTTGCTGTCTTTTTCTAGCAGTCAAGGGGCTAAGTTAAAAAAATGATGAGTGGTGGGTGTGGTTATTTGAATGTGCTTAGGTCAGAGAGTGGCACTATTTGGAGTTGTGATCTTATACGGAGTAGGTGTGGCCTTGTTGGAGGAAGTGTGTCACTGTGGGATGGGTTTTAAGATGCTCATTCTAGCCTCCTGGAAGCCAGTCTTCTCCTAACAGCCTTCAGATGAAGATGTAAAACTGTAAGCTCCTCCTCCACCATGACTGCATGGATACTGCCATGCTTCTGCCTTGGTGACAATGGACTGAGCTTATGAATCTTTAAGCCAACCCCAATTAAATAGTATTCTTATAAGAGTTGCTTTGGTCATTGTGTCTGTTCACATCAGTAAAACTCTAACTATGACAGTGGAATAATCAAACGGGAACCTGAAGTGGACTATTGAATTGATATTTAAATAAAAACCTGGGCTTTTGTCTATAAAAGCTAAGCTGATGATCTTCAGAAGGCTGTATTGAGCAGATCATAGGCTGTCAGCTTGTAGCCACAATCTCACTTAAAGTTGTTCTTTTCCTGCTACCAAACAACCCTTTCTCAGGACATGTGACATAGCCAAGGCTGTTCTTTGGTAAGAAACTGTGCATCTCTTCTCAGTGCTTAGTGAGAACACCTCAAATATTTTATAACTTCATCTCATTTAAGACAGGCCAGTCTTAGGGAAAACTCTCTTAAGGAGTTGATGCTGGAAAGTTGGCCGAGACACTTAAGTTTATGTCATATAACCCTGAGCACCTACACTTGGATCCTTAGCACCCTGGTTGGAAAATACCAGAATTACTCCAAATAAGATTTGTCACAGGAAACAGATCCTGGTGATTTGCTTTATAAAAATGATATGAAAGAAAACTGATTTTTGTTTCTACCAGAGCAAAGTTACAAGTGCAGCACTGGAGCCTTTGTAGGACAAAGGCTGTCATTCTGCTCCTGGCCTTTTGACATTGTCAGACCAGAAAGACAAACTTTATGAACTAAGAAGTCAGAAGCAATGTGATGGTTTGAATAGGTATCACCCACATAGATTTATTTGAACACTTGGAACTATTAGGAGGTGTGACTTTGTTGTAGGTGTGACTTTGTTAGGCAAACCATTAGGTAGGCTGTTAAGTAGGCTTTGAGGTCTCACATATAAGCTCAAGCTATACCAAGTGTAGAAGTTAGTCTCATCCTGATTGCCTGTGGGACACAGTCACTTCCTAGATGCCTCCAGAAGGCATTGTCCTCCTTTCTGCCTGAGGATCAAGATGTAGGAATCTCAGCTCCTGCAGAACCATGTCTGCCTGTTCACTGCTATTCTTCTCTCCATGGTAATAATGTACATAACCTCTGAAAATGTAAGCCTGTTCCTATTAAATATGTTCTTTATCAGAGTTGCCTTGTTTGTGATGTTTCTTTCTAGCAATGAACACTTAGATAAGCAGAGAAGCATTTGTCTGGCATGTGGAACATGTATTGAGTAGTCAGAATATCCAAAGAAAAACACTATTAATTCGCTGAGAAATAATTCAATCACTAGCTTGAACACGGTCAGTTCCAGAACACACACACACACACACACACACACACACACACACACTACATATAAATACAGTGTGTTAGACACTGGTGCCCATGCATCAGTTTCTGACACCTTAACCTGTTTTGTTTCTATTTACTGAGTTATTTGTACCTTTTCCCAAAGGAGAGGTTTCCATAGACCTGAGGATCAGTGGACGAAAGAGTTTTTCTACAAAATTAAAGAGTTTGGTGTAAAGTAGTCTGTATTGCTTGAATTTTTTGTTCTAACATTAAGAAGAGTACCAGAGACAATACACCAGTGATGCATGAAAACTGAAAAATAATACACATACATCTAACCTAATAAACACCAGCAGGCACCTAGAAGTTATGATGGTTGCTGTCCTCCTCCTTATCCTTGAAACTGTTATTTATTCATTTTTCTCCTCATTCCATTATTTTCTTTTTCTGTTGTAAGCACACACTGAAGATAGTTTTTACTTGAAACAAAACTTAACCTACAGGTAAAGGGGAATTGACAGGTTTGGATTGAGTAGTAATTAGTAGTAAATGGAAGCTGAATCACAAAATACACACACACACACACACACACACACACACACACACACACACACTTGCATCTCTGGATCTGCTAACAGAGGTTGAAGTTCAGCATTCACAACCTAATTTGCAGCATAAATCACTTGGTAAGATTTCACAGAACCGGAGGGAGCACAAGAGCTTCATTAACGTGGAAGAAAAGATTCTGTATGCAGAAACTACCATCTCCACAAGCTCCAGTATCTATACATCATACAATACTCCACCCTCTTCCTGGTTTTATCACTGCGCATGACAAAATAAAGCTATGTCCAGATACTGAGCTAAGTTTTTTGATAATCAAGATAAACTTGACAACAAGTGATAAATTTATAATTCTTCCAGAACACTGTAAGAGAAGCATTATTATTGCTTACGTAACATAGGTAAATTGGAATTTTTAAAAAGTGAAATCGGTTTCCATCAAAAGTACTCAGTGGAAGATATACGAATTGAACTCAGGCAATCAACATAAAATATTAAATAAGAATCAAGTCTGAGATGGAAAGATATACATCACTAGCAATGTTTTAGTTCTGATTCTGTTTGGAAAATCCCCATGAAAACATTTCAATAGCAGAGCAGCTAATATTAACACGCACATATTCATTTCTCTTATTCCTTTCTTTCCCAAACATGGTACCCTACCATTAATCCTCTCAACCTGAGGCCAGCCCTCCAAGCTTTGTTTCACAACCCTTCAAGTGAAAATAATCCACATGAACTAGGATAGTGTTTTAAGGGTCTCAGAGTTTCAGAGACATTGAAGAAATGATACTGTCAAAAAATGTATGGAACCATCCCAAGGTGGCTAGCCATGGTTAAGATTTTATCATGTCAGCATTATCTCCCTTATTTATGATTAAGTTGTCAATTTTATTTAAATCCCCACTTTGCTTTCTCTTTTTTAATAGTAAGTGAAAATATTATGTCATACTAGATGAGAAAATTATTTTCACTTTTAACATATCAAATTATCAAAAGGTGGCAGTTTCTGACAAAATGTAGTATATTGTTTTTCAAAAGTTCAGTGATTTAATTCAGTGGTGGAGTGTGTAATCTCAACACTTGAAAGCTAGAGGCAGAGTATTGAAAGGCTATCACAAAACAAAACAAAAACAAACACCCAAAACAAAACAAAATTTGCCATGTGTGACTTTACAAATTATTGTCTTTTCCCTCTTCACTTTAATGGCCTGGATTTCTCATAGATAATAAAAATATTAAACCAGCAGAAATCTATATGTGGTTAGATATTAAGCAAGATTTTATGACAGCAAAAAGCAGCAGCTCTCAGCCTCTTCTTTATTCCAGGCATCCCTGCCTTTCTTGTGCCTTAGGTGATTTCACAGATTTTACATTTCACAGATTTTTCATTTCTGTTGTAGATTAGCCCATCCAAAATCAATAGTTTTGGCATGTTGTGTGTGTGTGTTTGTGTGTGTGTCTGTGTGTATGTGTGTGTAGTTTTGTGTATGATATATATGCATGTGGGTGTGTGATACATATGCATTAGAAAGAAAGGAGAGTAGAAAGTATCAAAGGTGATTCTGATAATCCCCCATCATTTCTAAAGGAAAAGTTATAGGAGAGTCCTGCATCTCATCAGATTTTGAAACACTAATTGGAACTAAGAGCAAGAACTGGACAAGTGTTAAATTGCTTTGGATATTTGTGCCAGAGAGGTACGTTTAGTTTAGGATGGAGGGTTTCCAGATACAGAAAAGTATGTATTCAGAAATTCAGAGTCAAACCCTGGAGCTGTTAAGCATACACTAGGGATAAAACACTTAATATTGGGCTAAAAGAGTGTTCAAAGTAAGGTCAGCCTTAAGCAGTTCATCTCCTACTAAGTAAACCTAGCTTTTGTTTTGTACACAGTGGAAAGAGATGTTTTACAGCTACATAATTATGTAATTGGACTGAAAACCTTTAAAGAACACTCACCATGTTATCTTCCTCTGAGGATTGTGTTAATTTCTTTTATATTAGGGTCTCAGGGGTGAGGATCAAGACATACTTAACCCGAGTCACTTGTGAAATGTATATGCTTGATTTTCACTCATCTGTGTACTTTAATAACAGATGGAGGTAGAAATTCTGTCCTAGCTGTATGCCTGTTAATATGTTGTGAAGATGCCTTGCAAGTTCTCAACACTGTGGATTTTCTCTTTTTATCTAGGCATTAACAAAAGAAGTAAAACACAGGCAGAGACAAGAAAATTCCTCAGAATTCATAGTCTTAGCCTGTTCTGCCCAGTGGTGAGCAAGAGAGAAATCCTTGTTTCAAGATGGAGGATGAGGATTGACATAAGTCTCTAACATTTACATTTGAGGTCCAATCATATTCATATACACCACATATAAACTAATAAAACTTAAAATGAATACTAAAGTAAATTAAGAGTCTTCATATGGGCATCAGTATCTGCACAGGAAATGAGACAACTAAGGAAAAAGATGGAAGTGACCTCCTGTTCTTAATGAGAAGCTGTATACGAAATGACCCATAAAGCATTCTTAAATTGGAAAATTGACAAATTCTGTCATCTAAAAGATCACTGCTGCATATGTTCTCAGACAAAATGTAAAATAATATTCCTTTGCCCTCAGCTTAGGTACACCTTTAAAACAAGTTTGTTAATGGGTATGCTAATTTTAATATCTTTGGGGTTATTCTGATGGATCTTAAAACATGACTCCCTGGCTGATGTTCATGATTCCATTTGGGGGCATCTTCTTCATCTGCAAATATATTTGCAACCTAAACTGCAAGCAGGGAAGAAGAGAAGCAAATTCTGTTCAGGACTATTTCTCATGAAGCACTAATTAATAATTTATTCACTATGTCAGAGTAAAGCTTATTTTGATAAATTGTTAATGAATATCTTCAATTCTCATTGATATGTAAAAGTTGTCTCCTAAAATTACAATCTAACAGTCCTTTTGTAAGTTATACAGAAAGGTCACTTGGGATAAGAACTAATTGTAATATATTTTCAGTTAACCATCATGTGACACTTTTATTAAGCAGTTAATTCTGTATGATGGTGTACATGAAAACACAAAAGCCTCTGTCTGTGTTCCTATGGGTTGGAACCCAAATTTTCTCTGGGATTTACTGGTACTAATTAAAAATTTTCTGAACACCACCACAGATGTTACACTCTGCACTTCAATAGAAATAAAGAATGTGTCCCACACATACTGATTAAGGTTTATTTAGCCTGTAACGCTCCTGGAATATGGCTGAATCTTTATGAAAAAAAAAAAAAACTTAGTACACTGCTCCATGGTGGACTTGATAGCCTACTACAACAGGTCCCAAAATATTAGGGACAGATAACGGTGAACTGAAAACTTCTCAAGTCATGAGATTACATAATTATTTTCTAATGCTAAGCTGTTTATATTAGGTATTGTGTGACAGTGATAGGATCACAACTAGGTACACCATTTGTGAGATACAAAGATTGTTTTATAGATAACAGAGTTGTATAACCACTGATGCCATTTCTGCCTCCTTAGCCAGGTCCATCTGTATCTCCATCAGGGTTGCTATTGCTGCAATGAAACAGCAGACCCAAACAGAAAGTAGCAAAAAGGATTGACTTCAACAAATACTGCCAGTCCATCACTCAAGAAAGTCAGTACAGGACCTCAAATACAGTAGAAATTTAGAGACAGGAGCTTATTCAGAGGCCATAGAAGGGAGCTGCTTACCAGTTTAATTTTCATAGTTTGCTCTGCTTCTTGTCTTATAGAATCTAAGATAATCTGCCTAGAAATAACACAGCATATGATGGGATGGGCCCTTTTAATTTTCTAATTGAGGTTCTCTCCTTTCAGGTAATTTTAGGTTTTGTCAAATTGACAGAAAGCCATTTAGGAACAGGATAAATCTTTATTTGTGGGTGAGACACCTATGTCACATGGGTGTAGGCTTAATGTTTTCTTGCACTGTGTAAAGTTTATCCATGTGTTATTTAAATGCTGATTTGTCTGCCCTCATATCTTGTTTTAATCTGGACACAACATTGCAAATGCTTATGTCAAGAATCCCCTGTCTCAAATGAGTGTAAACAATACTCTCACTTGTCAATAAAAACTGATCACTCAATGGCTGAGAAGAAAGAAATTAGAAAGGGAGAGGAAGAGAGAAGAAAGAAATTAGAAAGGGAGAGGAAGAGAGAGAGAGGAGAGAGAGGAGAGGAGAAGAGAGGAGAGGAGAGAGAGAGAGAGAGAGAGAGAGAGAGAGGAAAGTAAGACAGATTGAGACATAAGGGTTGCTAGAGGAGACACCATGAAAATTAAGCTGAAGCATGGAAGGCCCAATATACAAGTATTCAAGTATTATGGGGATATTGGTTGGCTGGGAGCCACATTAGCTTCCAGAAATAAAATTGACAATTGATTGCCCAGTTATTGCTGTAAAGCCTTAAATAAATATTGGCCTTTCTATGTTGTTTTTGGGGAAATAGCTAGGTTAAAGTTAAAGAGCCACTCCATTAAATTACATCATACATTTATATTAAAATTACCATTTACACACAGGTACCACATGCTCCTTCTACCTCCATGTTGTGGATTTCCCTATGGATCTGACAGCAGCAGGTCAAGCAGTTCTGAGTGAGACCATTCTACCACTTTCTACTAGTATATAAAAGTTATAGGCAACTATAGCATGAGATGTCTACATATTAAAAGCCTTCAAGTTATAAAAAACTATGGAAACAGCTCAGTTTATGTAGGCTTGCCCTGTGAGCTTGCTAATCTGAGTTTGAAATTATATTTAAAAGAAAGTCATATAAACCCAGGAATGGTAATGTGTGCTAGTAAGTCAGTGCTGAGGAAACCAAGAAGAGAAAATCATTGGTCATCTCTGGTGAGACAGATTAACCTATCTTGAAACACCTAGACCAGTCAGAGAATCTGTTTCTATGAGAAGGTATGTGGCCCCTGAAGAACATCACCTGAGTTTGACCTCTGTTCTTCATATATTTTCACCTTCACACACACACATATACACACACACATTTACACACACACACACACACATGCACATATATGTACATGTGTTGAATTCATTTGCTGTTAAGTCACTGTTCTATTGTTTTTAGGTGGCACCATGATGAATGCAATTTATAAGAGACAGCCTATAATGGCAACTTGGTTAGATTTTAAGCGAGTGGGTCCATGGCGAGGAATATAGTATCATACCGACAGGCATGGTACTGGAGTAGTAGCTGAGAGTGACAGCATCCTGATCCATATATTCAAAGACAGGAGAGAGAAACTGGGCCTGGTATGAGCTATGGAAACCTCACAGCCCACCCCTAGCTACATAAGACCACACCTCCCTCCAAAATGTACGACCCTACAGCTCTAACTCCTCACTTCACTCACTGTTTGAATATGGCTTTCAATTATAAAATGTCCTGAAGTTTGTTTCTACTAAGAAAAATATAAAATAAGTGTGTGTTGAAATATAATAGAAATTTAATTCATTAAGATATAAGGGGAGGGGGGGAATGGTGCATGTAGGATGGGAGGTTAGTGGAGGAGTAACCTGGAAGTTGGATATCATTTGAGGTGTAAAAAATTGGAATGATTAATAAAAATAAAATAAGAAAAAATAATCTTAACCATTAAAATTTTAAAAAAGAGATATAATCTTAAGCTACCAAGTTTACATAATATATAAACAGAATGTGGCCATTAATCTCATGAGAAAAGTGTGGAGAAATACAAGACTTTTTAAAAGCTTGTCCAATAAGCTGTAGTTGAAGTTAGGAACAAAATATGAAGAGAAGTACTTTTTGTGCACACTATGGTGATTTGAATAAAGTAGCCTATAAAGATTTATAGGTGTGACACTATTATGAGATATGGTATTGGTGATATGTGTGATATTGTTGGAGAAAATGTGTCACTGGATGTGGGCTTCAGAGTTTCACTTGTTCAAGCAAAACCTATAGTTACTTTCTCTTCTTGTTGCCTGTAGATCTAGATGTAGAACTCAGAACTACCTCTTTAGCAACCTATGTGTCTGCGTGTCTCCATTTTTGCTGCCATGATGATAATGAAACAAATATTTTAACTGTAAGTCAGCCCTAATTAAATGTTTTCTTTTATAAGTGTTATCATGATAATGGTGCCCTTTCACAGCACATAGACCCATAGAAGTTGATATCAGGCACTGGGGTATTGCTATTTTAGGCTGGTTCACGATGTGTTGGTTTTTTTATTGTTGGGGGTGGGGAGAATATAGACTTTGGAATTTTGGATTATAAAAGGAATTTAAAGTTTTAATGGGTATTAATGGGACATACAGAAGAACCACAGAAGAGAGTGGTGCTGAGGGTGATTTGATTTTTAGAGGCTAGACTTCAAAGGTCTCAAAGTAGAAGAATTGTAACAATCTTAATATTTGCCCTAGAGACCACTTTTGTAATATTTTGGTGAAGAATGTAGTTGCTTTATGTTAAAAAATATGCCTGAAGCTAGATTGAAGAGAGATGGATTAAACTGTCAAGAGTCTGCACCTGGGGCAGCAACGTCTTTCCTCTTCCTATAACATAAAGGCTGTACAGATTTAAGGTGATTGTAATTTGGTGATCAGTTCCTAGAAAGGCAGTATGACTAATCCAGGCTTTAGAAGCATCAGAATACATTCTCCTTTAAAAGCAACAAGTTTGATAAGAAATTTTATACCAAGAAAATAAAAGCAGAAATGTTGGAGTTTGTCATCACTGCAAAGAAGTTCTTGAATAGCATGTAAACTACAGGATGTACAAACCATTGTCAAAGTCTAAGATATGTGTTAAATGTTAACAAAAGACAGTAAAGGACTCTTACCACATATTGTGTACACCATGGGCCTATAAACTTGAGTTTGTGAAAAATATGGAAAGAAAGTGGAGATTGTTATTACATTTAATAAACAAACAAAAACTTAAGAAAAAAATCTGAAAATCAAGGGATACCTGCCAATATAAAGTGGGGCCATCTAAAAGAGAGAAGTATGTCTATAAACACATTTGCTTATATTCCAGTGAGCTCCAGAGATCTACACATAGTCATATATAAATAGTGAAATCCACCATTGAGAGAGAATATAAAAAAGTATGTTACTATGTAACAAATGTACATCATTAAAAACATAGCATGGACATGAAAATATCTAAAGAAACAGAAGTATACACAGTTAGTTAGAAAGAAGGAGAATTTGGAAAGATAGGACAGTGTTTAAAGTTTTTGGTATAGAAATGGAAGGTTGTGAGGAATCCTCACACTCTTTAGAATTAGGAGAAGGTAATAAGTAACAGAAAAATAAAACAGAATGCAACCAGTACAGGAATAAAATCACTTTTTATTTCATAGAGGAGAGGGAGAAAGAGAGGGAGAAGGAGTGGGAGAGGGAGTGTGAGAGGGAGAGGAATGGAGGGAGAGGGAGAAGGAGACGGAGAGAGAGAGAGAGAGAGAGAGAGAGAGAGAGAGAGAGAGAGAGAGAAAGAGAGAGAGGATTCTATATTTTCCCACCACCTGGCCCCTCTTACCCCCTCCCCTTGTAAAGCTTATGATAAAAAGGCGCTTTGTGCTCAAATACACGGCTCTTGACAAACAATTGCTTCCTTGAGTCCTTTCCCTCTCTTGCCCATTCTTTTTTCAGGTTGTGGTCCTCCTCGCCCCCATGAATTACTAGGACCCACAGGTTGGGTCAAGTATTTATGGTGGCTATCTGTTCAACTTTTTTTTGCCAATTTTAACATTAATAGCGTACATACATACATACATACATGCAAACATACATAGTACATACATACATGCAAGCATATGTCATACATACATACATACATACATACCAAAGTTGCCCAGTGCACAGGATAATATCATTGTTAAGTGATGTTAAGGCACTTTTCAAACAGTGGCAGTGATGCCTTGGAGAATTTCCAGTCTCTTAGAATGTAAGAGATATTTTCATAATAGTATATAACCACATCCACGTACTGTGCTGGCTATTTTTATGTCAACTTGACACAAGCTAGAATTATACGAAAGTAGGGAACCTCAATTGAGAATTTTTTTTCCATAAGATAAACCTGTAACATATTTACTCACTTAATGATTTTGGTGTGAGGTCCCAGCTCACTGTAGGCTAAGTACCATCCATGGGCTTTTGGTTCTAGGCTATATAAAAAGCAGACTAGACAAGTTAAAAAGGATCAAACCAGCAAGCTATGTTGTTATGGCTTTACCATAAACTCTTGCCTACAGATTACTTTCCTGTTTGAGTTCCTGTCCTCACTGCTTTTAATGATAAAAAGTTCTAAGCAACTGTGAGTGATATAAAACCTATCTACTTCAAGTTGTTTTTGGTCACTGTGTTTCATCACAGCAGAAGTAAATATAGTATTTTATCACAGAAATAGTAACACTAACTTAGACAGCTATTGGGTGTTTTGTTGTGTGGTAACCTTAAAATTTAGCTATTGTCTAGCCAACCCAGAAGTTATGCAAGATTTAATGACTGTGGTATTTATAAACCATCTCTTGGACACTTGGGGACACAGTAATGATGAAGGGGAATCTCAGTGACAAGACCTACCTGAAGAGAAGAAAGCGATAAACTCTGAACAGCCACATGGGCATTGTATTGAATTAAGTTGATTTGTTGTCTTTATTTTAGTGAAATATTGCTCACTTCACAGAGTACCAAATCTGTGTATAAAGAGCTATTTAAAAATTCAACCCCTAGATTTTTGTTTATGCGTGTGTAGCAAAGGCTGCTTATAATACTTTTTCTAGAATAGGAACTAAAGGTATTAAAGAGAATTGTTAAAACGTTGTTGCCCAAGCCTGAGGTGGAGCCTCTGCTCTGTGACACGCTATGATGGAGCCTGGCTTATCACATAGAAAAGGCATGCTGAGTTCTAAAACTATGGACAGGAAGTCAAGGGAGAGATAAGGAAACATGCACAAGGGAATTCTAAGCAGACAATTCTTGTGAAACCTATAGTAGATAAAGCTGATCAAAGAGAACTGAAGAAAAACATAAGATATTAAAATGGATATAATATATACAAGCTTGAAGTGTGAAAATGCAGTTAGCACCTGTCAATGAACAATATTCAGTCTGACATAAAAGAGAATCTAGGCTTCAAAGATCCCACATGAGGGTCAGGAAAAACTCAGTGGGTAAGGCTATATTTTATACAAAACATATCGAGCTGAATTTGATCCCAAGAACCCTCATAAAGATAGAAGGGAAAATGGAGTTTTTTGATCTCCATACATGCATCAAGGCTTATATGAGCATGCAAACACATTATAAGTAGACATGTGCACACACACACACACACACACACTGACACACATAATAACAACAACAGAAATAGTAATAGTAATAATTAAATAATAAGAATAAATATGTTTCAACATTTTGAAAGGTGAAAATATGATAGTCACAAAAATGTCAAATTTAAATTATATCTACCTTCACAGAAGAATGTGAAATAAGAACAGATGCTGTGAAATAGTTTAATGAGATAACCACCTGAGTTAAGATTTCACAAATCACATAAATTCATGTATACTAATGTACATCGTGTACATGTATAATCTCAACACGTGTATCACAACAGGAGGTAGATACACAGGGCAGGTGGTTTAACATATGTGAGGTTTTGGAACAAAGAAGGACTGTCTCAACAAAGATAGAAGTGTTGGGAGCCGACTTGTAGCAGAAAGTGGCTATCAGCTTTGCAGCCATCCTGAGCCATATACCCTGACATGAGACTTGTTTTTCAACAGCCTACAACAGCTGAGCACACTCTGAGAAACATCTTGTTTATCCCACATATCTTGTTTTGCTGTTTAGTGCCCCCAGCTGCAAGGCACACATGGTATCCACACTTGCAAGGCATGTGGTATCCATGTGCCTACAAGGCACGTGACAAAGTGTATAAATACCCTAGACTTCCATTCAGAGAGGGAGACAATACGAAACAATAAGAGAAAAGGAGAGACAATGAAAGGAGAGACAATAACAGAGACATGAGGAGAGACAATAAAGGAGAAACGGGACTTGATCACACACTCTGTCTTGTCTCCATTCTTCGTATCTCTTCCCCTTTATCCCCACTCTCTCTCTTGCTAGACCCTGACCCACAGACTGGAGTGACAGAGCAGGCCAAGACATTTTGGCCCCAAAGCGTGGGGCAGAATGCTCTGCAACATTGTAGCTCCAAGCATGGGTCAGAGAGTGGGCATCAACATAGAAGATTAGCACAGAGTTTGTTTTTTGACCTACAAATTTGCACTGTGGTATATGTATATGAAGCTGCACTTATTCACACAATATTAAAAGAAAAAGAAACACAGAAAGAGAGGCGAAGTATAAACACTACTACTAGAAGCCTTGTGGATATTGTGGGCCAATTATTAACCAAGAGAGGAGAAATGGCCTCTTCCTGCATTCAACTGTTTTGACTGAATATGCCAGGGAAGCAATGACTATCATTTATCTAACAAATGGCTACCATTCTCATTTCTTTCAAATATTTTTGACTTAGTTCATTAAACTTATACTGTGTGAAGCAACAGTGAGTATGTTCTTATTGACATTTCAAAGGAATGTTATAGTATTTTGCTTTTGCTAGACTATCAGTGAGTTTAGGGACAGGTTATATAGTCACAAGCCAAGGTCTCATGCAACTAAGCATCATGATCAAGGAAGTACGATGAATATTTTGGCTGGATCATTTCATGATTGTCAGCTAGAATGAGTATTCATATTAAATAATATTGAGTCAGTGTTATTGGTACAATGAAGGATATACCAGATACTTTTAATCACTTAGATTGTGATGACAGAAGTGTTTCCAGCAATTCTTTGACTTGGACTGAGTTTCTCGTGCAGGTTGCTAGAAGGTTCTATGTTACATTCAAGAAGAGCATGTCAGGATTCTGGTGTATCCATGCTCTCTGAATTAAAAGGAAGCTCTGAGGACTGTGATTTATTTGTTTTTTTTTTTTTTTTCTGATGTGTCATTTTGTCAAAGTAGATAAGCCAGTTACAACACCTTAAATATTTCACTCAATGCTCAATGACAGATCTCCAAATGATCTTAGAAAATATCAACTATTCCAAAAGTCAGGAACATACAGAAATGCATGAAGCAAAACAAAATAACAATTGTTATTCAGAGGCAACTGTTCTTGGCATTTAAGCAAATCACTATTTTTGTTCATGGATATCTTTGTATTCTAATGCAGATAAACATGATAACAAATTTATGTGTGTATTAAATTAGGCTTTTAATGTATCTGATATACCATATCTCACATGTCCAATATCACATAATTTGGAAATACAGCACCAATAGTTATAATTAAAATTTGTGTCAAAAAATAGAGAGAACATAAAAGATATCTGTTCATACAAACCTATTTCCAAAGAATTGTCATTTGAAACTTTATGAGAGATCACAGAAAAACTTTGTTTAAAATATCTTAAATTTTGATGGCTTGAGGCTTGTCTAATATAAACACTCACCTTTCTTTTTACGAGTCATTGTTGAATAAAGTAAAGAAAACTGTATTCAACACTGAAGCAGCCTTAAGCAATGGAAACAAATAATATGCTACCTATAAGACAGATACTGGAGATTTTGAAAACTCCTGATATACCTCAGTTATATAGAAATAATTATATACATAAGATTTTGTACAAACCCATACCAGACATGTCATCAGAAAATATCTCAGATCATAATGATCTTCCATGTGTGCTTATTTGAAGATTTACAAAAACTAAAAGAAAGACATAATTTAGATGTTTCAACTAACTGGCCTAGAGTTTACAGGCTGTGCTTCCACATACAGAGAGGTAAAGATTCCAAGATATGTTATTTCCAAGAAGTAAAAGAAATGTTTTCTTATTCACAGATGACTACGATAGGCAGAAACTTCATGATATAAGCAAAATAAACATAGACTTCACTGGATAAGATGAGAAAGTGTCATATAACAAGGAACAATAACAACAAGCAATAGCAATGCATGCTTATACAAAAAATCTTTTCCAAAGTTGAATTACGTCTTTTATATGATTGATTCTTGGAAAAGGGCTTATAATAACATATGTAAATGTTGTGGATGAACTATAAATTATTCCTAAATTAAGACTGTATTGTCAATGAAGGCATAGAAATAAAAAAGTAACAAATTCTTCTTTAGAAAATGCACACCTGCCGAGCAGTTTTGGTGCATGCCTTTAATCCCAGCACTTGGGAGGCAGAGGCAGAGGCAGGCGGATTTCTGAGTTTGAGGCCAGCCTGGTCTACAGAGTGAGTTCCAGGACAGCCAAGGCTAACAGAGAAACCCTGTCTCAAAAAAACAAAAAAATAAATAAAAATAAAAATAATAAAAAAAGAAAATACACACCTTGAAATTGTCAAAAATTTTAATGTGTCATTATGGACATGTATCATCAAGAGATAGGAAGAAGAAATTAAACAATTTAATAAGTCTATAAAAACCTATGAGAGCATTAATTAAAAATATAATAATCTTGTATGATGGTAGGAAAGAGAAAGTATACGCAGTGATAAAGATAGAAATTACAGATAGATGGGTTATTGATAATAGGTAGATGATAGATAAATGCATAATAAATAAGTAGGAGATAGATGATAGATACAAGATGGATATAATGATGACAGAAAAATAATAGATATAAGATGAAAAATAAATAACAGATGACAGATGATAGATAGATAGATAGATAGATAGATGACAGATGATGATAGATAGATAGATAGATAGATAGATAGATAGATAGATAGATAGATTGAAAATGGTGTTAACACCTAAAAGACCATGACATCCCTATTGGATACTAGAAGGTAACACATAGAACAAACAAACAAACAAACAACAAACAGTGGTAAGAATAGATTATCTATATGAGAGCTATTATCCAGTGAGGTATCAACAACACACTAACATCATAATTTATTCCTAATGCTCTTAGTTACCATGTAGAACTTGGCAGTCAGACCCTGTTACTGAAGACACCACATATTTTATTCCCAGAACATGTAAGAATAAAGCTTGTGCTGATATAGAAGCTTCAACTTTGGATGGGTAGCATTCATGGTGCTTTAAGGTGCTGTGTATCCTATTGGAGGAGAAAAGTAATCATTAATTTACCTAAGACTGAACACTGTGAGCTACTATAACAGACAGTCTGACAAGACTGTCTACTATAACAGATAGTCTGACATGCTTACTGGTGTAATAGAGGCACAAATGATGAGGGAATACCTAACACTTTCTGATTGGATTTAAAAATTGCTGAACAATCAGGCCAAAGAACCTATGGCTAGAAAGATCCTAAGTGAGAACCTTTTATCATTCTGGAAAATATATATAGAATTGAACCAACAATTAACATAGATTAACACATACTCAACCCTCATCAGAGAAGCTTCTGTTAGAATCAGATGATGATTAACAAAGAGACCAACAACAGGCTAAGGTATGTGGGACCATGATAGGGTAGCTTGGTTTTGGTAGAAGAACCTGCTGGAGACCCAACAGGTGTCCATGCCTGTGAGGGGTGTTCATCTATTCCACCATGCTCCCAGAATCCTGGCTCCCGACACATGGTAAAGATCTCCATTTGATCTGCACTGTTCAGTCACATAGCTCAAGGCTCCTACCTGCCCCTCCTCAGGTGGAGGGTGTGACTATAGGCCTCAGGCCTCAAGAGATTTCCATATTGATGAGTTACCTAAAGGCCAGAGGGCATAGACAATTACCCATTCTTTTCCCATTCCCTCTTCCCTCCTCCCTCCCTATTTAAGTCAGGACAGCCCTGACCTAAAGGGGGGTGCATCCAAATTTAACTACCATTAGCTATGAAAATAAAGCCTGTAAAACCATGGACTCCCTAGTCTCATTGGGTCCTCTCGCGGAGAACCATTGCTTCACTGCATTCTGCCTCAGAGACCCGCCTCTTCTAGCAAGCTAGGGGAGCAGCTGCCTTTCAGCCAAGTGAGTAACCAAAGAATCCCTTTTCCAGGAGGCCAGGTCAGAGATCTTCCTCTCCTCCCTCATTTCAATCAGCTGTGGGCCTGCCCCATAGCTCCTCATCTCTCTTCTGCCATGGCCTTCCAGTGGCGTCTGGGAGCCCTGGAACAGGGGCCATTGGTCTCTGGTTCCATTCAATAGCCCCTGCCCCCCACAGAACTTCAGACACCAAGTGGGGCCCTGTAGTACCCGCCCAATGCCGCACAAAGAGTGAACTCAGTCAAGATTCTCATGCTCCAGTCTCTTTGAAGCTGTGAGAGTAACAACCATCCAACAAGATTCAAGAACTCATGCCCACCTGCACACGCACGGGCACATTATTCCCCGAAAAGGTACAGATGATAAGATATTACAAAATGTTTATCCTTAAAAGGGATACATACACTGCACCCCCTTTTTCAAAAGCTCTAGGATCATTTCAGAAGAAAAACTGACAGTTATCACCAGTTTCAGAGGTGTTCTGTAATCTCATCATAAACTGTGATTTACCCATATTCAACTCTAGGGGTAATTTTAACTTATCAATACATTACTTTAACTATACACATAATTTTTAAGAACAATGTATTCTGTTGGATTCTCTTATTTTTACATCGTGAAATAGAAAATGGGGTTTAAAAACATAAAGTAATTTGCCTATGGCAGATTTACAATCAAGCATCATAGGTAAGATTAAGGTGCCACAAAATTAGACCAAAATCTAGAGCCTCTTACCCAATATTATACTGTCCATTACATTGGTGTTTGTACCCTCTGGGTAGTATGCATGGGAGCTTAACATAGAAGGAACTGTGCTACCTATTTCAACTTTAATCAGGAATAGACAGGTTGGATAACTAATTTGAGGACAAGGCATGCCATCATGATTGGCAGACAAACTATCTTTTTTTCTTGACAGTTTAGTACCACAAATATGTAACCATATCATTTGGAGACATTTGCAGTGGAAAGATGGTTCAATAATCAAAAGTTTTACTTTGCATGTACAAAACCCAGAGTTTATTTTGCTTTACTGATATAAAAATAAAACCAGGTATTCTAGCATGCACTTGAAATTTCAGCACTGAGGTGCCAGAGATGTAGATCGATGGGACTTGCTGGCAAATCATGCTAGCAATTTGGCAAACTTTAGCCCACTGAGAGCCTGTCTCCCAAAACAAGGTGAATAGGTGCTGAAGAATGACACTGGATATTGTTCTATAGCCTGCAGAAGTGCATAAATATAAACACACAAAGAATTCAAGACTACAAGAACCAGGATAACCTTTGTAACTTTGTGACAAGGTAGTGTCTTCTACCAAAGAAGATATATCAGTGAACCTCAACAATATGGTTGCCTAAAAAGGCCTGTGTATTGATAATACAATCTGTCTGCCCAATGAGGTTATTAAAGAATGTTTCAAAATTACTTACCTCTAGATGACAAGTTGCAGTTATCCAATTGCTCCTGAGTGAGGGAGAAACAAATGGCTTCAGAGAAGAGTGTCCAGTAGATTACTGAATCGCAAATGACGAGCCATAAACATTTATGTACATATGAGAAACATAAAATGGACTCAGTACATTTTTCAATAGGAGTACATGTGGAAATTTAGAGGGAGGAAACAGAATGACAATGTTGTGACTATATTATAATCTCAACAACAAACAAAAACATTATAAAATTCCTGAAGTGGTAGGGTTAACTATTAGACCCCTTTCTTCTTTAAGATAAGGTTTCATATAAAAATCAGTTTTGGACTTCAAGACACAAGACAGCCATAGTTGCTAGCAGATATAAGTAATATCTCAAAGAAGCAGAAAATTTTATTTTTAAAGAAAAATGTATTTTTCTTTATCAGACTGAGTATGTGTGTGCATGTTGTACATGTACATGTGTGTTCAAGTGACAAATAGATACAATTTTATCCCTAATGAAATTTAGGTAATAAAGACTAGTGGTTTTGAATAGCAGCAACAAGATTAACAGATATCTTTGCAATATTTCAGTCAATAATAGAGGTTAAATATATAAAGATAAGATTTTCTCATCTTCCTACAATGGCTTGTTCTTCTCCCTTCAGCTGGTTATAAGAAAAGTCATTCTCCTTTGTCCCATCCAGCCAGGCATTAAACAAGGGTTTGAGGAAGTCACCTGAAAGAGAGAATGGGGAAACAGGCAGACACAATGAATCACAGCTTGTCTATAGGTTGAACAAACATAATTTTTACCTTTTCACACAGGGGTTATATACACAAAAAGGCAGGATGTGGGGAAGGGAATGACGCAAGAGCATAGGTGTTCAGGGTGAGAACAGATATCTTCTAGAACAGGATATCAGCTGGGTGAAAGTTCAGGGGACAGGTCACTATGACTCCACCTATGATTCACTTGTACTTATCTAAGTTGGTACTAGCTACAAAGGCTACTTATCTATAAGGTCTGTGACTACTCAGGCTGGTAAATTTCTACCAAAGCTGCCTGTTTACAATATCTTATAGCTATCTGTTTCAGTGTTTTTCCACAGAGACCCAAAACTCTGTGTTAGGATGCTGACTTATGCCTATTATTGATGTTAGGCCTTCAGTGTATAAACAGGGTTGCCCCTGACATTCCTTGGCCAGATATCCTTGCCATAGTCTATGAAACCTAGGTAGAAGCTCAGAAATAAAGCAAATCTTATAGAAATAAGGGTTGAGCTAGTGAATTACTTTTCTTTCCTATTGATGTGATAAAAATACTCTGACAAAGACAACTTTAAAAAGAAAAAAAAAAAAAAGGATTTCTTCTGAATCAGTTTCAGGTTACACTCTATTGTGGTAGGGAAGTCACATTAACAGGAGCCTGAGGCAGCTGATTCCAGTACCTGGAGTCAGAAGACAAGACCAATGAAGTGAATGTGTGTTAATTCTCCTCTCACTTTTCATGAATACCCACTCTACTCCTACCCACAATTAAGAGACATCTTCCCACATCAAGTAATATAATTTGGAGTATCCTCAAAAAGCATGTCCAGATGTCCTGTCTCTTAGGTGATTCCCAGAATTTGTAAAATTGACAATTAGCAATAACCATTACAAATCCTCAGGTATTTGTTGCTCAAATGAGTTCTAAGGGCTATCTTTTCATTCAACATTCTCATAAGCTTAAAGCCATCTTAAACTATAAAATGCTTTCAGTCCAAATCTAAAAGTTCCTTGTCATCAACAGTTCTAACCTTTTAAAAGTCAGTTCAACAAAATCTAAGCTACATGACACAGAGTAAGAACTCACCTTCCAAAAGAGAAAAACTAGGGCAAAAACAATCACCCTAAAGCAAAGTAACCAACCAAAACAAACAACAAATAAAACACATTTCCAAGGCCCAAAGCCTTCTTTAGATGATTCTCCTTTTATTATCACTCATTTCGTATGTGACTTTTAATCTTACTCATCAAGACAGATGTTTAAAGATTTGTTATCAGTTAAAAAGAAGACATCCTTCTTATCTTTGCCTGAATAAATCTAAAATCACTTAGAGTTTCTGGCATTTTGTACATCATTTGTATAAACTGGTTGATATTGAATATGTCCAATTTGATACCATCTAGTATCCTCTACAAGATAGAACTGTCCCTACTGAATTTTGAGGATAAGTGATTTTCAAAATCTTAAAACTCTGCTCCTATTAGCTTTCTGTATTGTATTCTTATTTCTTTGTGTATGTGTACATGTTCACATGTGTGCAGGAATAAAAGTGTGTCTATCTACCTATATAAGTATTTCTGAAAGCTACAGGTCAAAGTTGGGTACCCTCAGTTGATCCCCATCTGCTTTTCTTTCTTTTTTGTTGTTTTGTTTCATGTGTGTGTGTGTGTCTGTGTGTGTGTGTGTGTGTATGTATGTTTGTGATTTTAGTTTTTGTCTGAGATGGGGTCTCTCACTTGAACCTAGAGCACATAAATTCATCCCATCTGCCTGACCAGTGAATTATAGGGATCTGCTATACCTGTTTCCCTGGCTGAGGGATTACAGATACACAACAGAGAGCTAAGCATCTAAATTCTACCCTCATTATTGCACAGTAAACATTCAATCAACCTAGCCACATTCCAGTTTTATATGTTCTTAACAATTATTAAAGAAGACTGCAATTTTAAAGAAAATCTTATTGCTTAAATCATGAGTCACCATTAATACAAAGGCCAGAGTATCACTCATTTCTCTTGCACAGACACGGGTATAACATATTTTGGAAAAGACATTGCATCATGTCATGCCTTCTTGGTTTATTTTTTTTTTAAATTAGAGTCTGGTAGGCAACACATTTCCATGTAATCTTCACTATTGCAGAACTAATCTCAGTTTATTAAAATTAGTTGAGAATTGTTTGAGAAAACAGAAAATCCATGTGTAAGTCTAATAAGATGAGCATATGTGAAACTATCTATGTATTTAGGCACATATTTGTCCATTTACAATTTTTTTCTATATTTATTAGGTAATACTAAAGCAAAATGAAGAAAAAAGAAGAAAAGCAACAAAACAAAGCAGATCCCTAAAATATATACTCTTATCCAGTGGGCTGTGACATAGAATATATGACCAATTTAGGTAAAAAAAAAAAGACTAAAACATAGGCACATCTTAAGATAAAATTATTAAATAGTGGTTCATGGATATTTGGGTATTAATCTATTCTATGATGTTACATAAATACACTACTTCAGTCAAAACCTGCTACCCCGTACGTCTCGATATCAGATCTTTAGGTGTATAAAGCATAAATGTGGATGGAACACACAGAAGGAATTGGGGAAGTGTAATTTATAATCACTTATATACTGGTTTTGGGGGGGTCGAATGTTACCATTTTACTACTACAATTAGACACATTAACTAAACAATTCAAGTGATGTACCTTGTTTATTTTATGGAATGGCTGTAATCTCGGTTCTAGAATCCCACTGAAACCAGAAAAATTATCTTCAAATAACCTGGTGGGATTTTAACAATAATCTTCCCAAAGACTTTGAACCAAATACTCCCTTTTATTTTCATATTACCTATATCAATGTTTAAAAGTGTGGTGATTCACTGTGGACTCAACTTGATTGGATTGAGGGTAAATGGCAAAATGTACTTCTGGATGTGTCTTTGATGATATTTATAGAGATTATTAGCAAGTGAGTTAGAAAACTGTAGGAAAGATGCATTGTAGACATAGAAAGCCATGCCATTAGTAGGTACAAGTGGAATAAAAATGTGGAAGGTCAGAAAGATGATTTGTGCATGGCTGGCCTTAAATGTGTGTTGAAGCTGCTTCTGTTATCACCTGCTGGTCTCAAACTTTGTACTCTTCAGAAACAAAATATGGTGTACCTCTCAACCATGTCATAAAGGGTACCAATAAACAATCTATTCTCAGAGGATTCTACTCCCATGAAAGTTAGGAAGTGATGGGTCTGAAATAACAGCAGGTAAATGGTGTGTAGGTTTGGGAATGGTTGAGGAGAAGAATAGTGAGAGCCGTGGTTTCTCATTAAATTCTTATGAATATCTCATGGTTGAAGATATCTGTTTATATAATAAAATAATGAAAAATTTAAATGGGCATCCTTTTTTTTAATTAATCCTTAAGATTGATTTGCTAAGGTCTTTGCATGTTGGCATAAAATAAATCAGAAAGGTGATTAGCCAGAGAGAAGAAGCCATGGGCTTAATATTAACAGGATTCCACTGACAGGTAAATCAGTGTTTTTGTTGCTGAAATGTTCTAATGTCTTTCTGGAAACAAACAAGCAAACAAGAAAACAGTGCATTAAGGTAAGACATAAAAGTTTATTTAATAGGAGGGAATTATTTATAAAGAAACAATATCAACTATAAATCAAAGTATATTGATTTAGGTAAATAAATTCATTGTATTTGATAAACCTGTCTCAGAGGTGAGCAAAGACTCTTTTTTAGGAACTCTTTGGCCTTGCCCTTTATTATTATTATTTTTTTTTTGCAAAAATGCAAACAATGATCTTCTCAATGTTACATTGCCTGACTTACGTTATAGTTTCAGATTTTGTCAAGTATTAATCATGTCCAAAGCAAAGCTGAATGGAAACAAGCTGAACTCCAGTATATCAAGAGTGGATTCCAGGAAGAGGGTTCCATTGAGGATCTCTGCTCTGGAGCTAATAGGGCTCTATGAGACTGAGGTATGAGGAGTGAACATTATAATTCAGTACTAGCTGCTCCACTTAGAAGGGTGTTTTTTGTATCTCTTGTCCCCAGATATCTTACTGGGTTTTTGGCCACATCCTCACATAGTACTTACTTAAAGTAATGTTCACTTGGCTTTTTACAGAGAAGTATAAAAAATAAAGCATTAATCAGTGTCCCTATCCATTTCTGGCTTCTGAAAAGAAAGAAATTAAAACAAAACAAAACAAAAACCCAAATCAAACAAACAAAACCAAGCAAGCACACAAACAAAGAAACCAAGCAAGCAAACAAACAAGCATGATGACACTACCAATTTCTGGCCAAGGACAAGAAGCAGAACTGCTCATTTTGGAGTTGGGTATTCTCTTCAAAACTGTCTGACTGGCTCCTTTCTTCTGTTGTCACAATCACTCAGGTCATCTTCTGATAATCACATATACTGAGAGTTCAACAGTGTAACTGGAGCGACAGATTTGTATGTTCAAGGATAATCATAGACTCTTCTGAAATGAAAATTTTCAGTACACCAATTTTATTTGATTTTTTAAGGATAAATTTTTTTATAGGGAAAATATTTGGGATTTGAGAGTCAAAGAAAGGTTCATATGTTGCCTTCTTCCTCCACAGGTTAAATAAATTTAATTACTCTGCCATTTTTTTTTTTTGCACATGGGGCTTGGGGGCTGGAAACAAATCCAACAAGTCAACTAGACAATGCATTCAGGCAAGACACATCATGGTTTAAATGAGTTTCACAAGGAGTGGGATCTTTGAAGGAAAAAAATCAGAAAAAAAACTCTTGATACTTTCTAACAACACATACTTAAACCAGAAATTTTCAGCCATTCTACTCCTCCTATGAGGACTTTTGTAATAGTTATTCCAGTTATGGGCAAAGTAATGATTGGTGTTACCTGACAAATTCTTAGGTTATTTTATGTCTTCTTTGAAAGCCAGAGAGTATTTTCTTGCTTCTTTGATGGGAGGAGACTCAAATTTACTATTGGTAGGACAATTGCTTGGGCAAGGGATGCTGATTTATACAAATTAGAGAAAGAAAACTGAGAATTTGAATGTGGTTTTCCTATCTACTTTCCAGTTGTGAATGGCATATAATCAGCTGCTTTCAACTCCCACTACATTGATTTCCTTACCAAACTAGACTCTGTCTTTGAAATGAAAGTCTGAAGAAACACTTTCTCCCTCATGTTCTTTGTGTCAGAGATAAGAGAAACTAAGACAGGAGGATACACAGAACACTCTGTACCTAACACTTAACAATCATTCTTCCTAAAATGAACAACTTCTTGAATGCTCATCATCTTGAAGCCAATTGTAGAATCCCAGTGCCTGGAAAGAGCAATTAGAAGTGATTTTGCTTCCAAGACCTTCATTTTAGTCAAATACCTGCTAATCAATAGTACCTCATTTTACTCTTAAGTGGGCCTTCTATTCAAATACTTTTGATACAATGGTGGAAAAAATGAGGGCAGATAGATTTATGCATAAACATCAAGATTATTAATAAATATTCATATACTTTCGCATATATCTATATCTATATCTATATCTATATCTATATCTATATCTATATATCTATCTATATATCCACAGGTTTATGAATACTAAAAGATATACTAGTAAGTAGCTACCTATATGAATGAATAAACATTGTAAATTTTCTTTTATATTAGCTTTGTCTCTGGCAAAAATAAAGGGTTTTAAGAGAGTTAAGCTGTCAGTCCAGCATGGACATGTGGGCTCTGTCCAGAGTTCTACTGGTATAGATGTTGGGGAGGAGAACATCATTTAAAACTTTGAGCATATCACAATTGAATAGTTCGTAAATATAATGTAGTCTCTTGTCTCTCATCGTGGTCAAGTTTTTCAAATGCTAAGAGTATTAACTGGTGGTTAGTTAAGTGATATGCTTCTGATTATGGCTCTAATGTGCACTAATGGAGATTCTAGACTAGACCAGCTTCTGAACTATGCACTCTTGCCAGGTACTACATTGAAAGTATGAAATCCCAGCTTGAACTTCACATTTCCATTTACAGGAAAAGAAAGCAAGACTCCTGCTCAGGTCCTTGTCTATGGTAGCAATGCTGATAGCAAAACAAGATTCCATTAGCAGTCCCTCAGACAAAATTTACTAGAACATTAGCAATTATCCAGTTTGTTCCTAAAACCCCTTTTATCACTCATACAAATTAACTTGTTAGTCTCTTGCGCTTTCATGTTTTCCAGCACTTGCTCACTGTCTTTGCTTAGCCAAAAAACTCACCTTTCATGCAAATCTTATTGGATAATGAATTCCACCCTGACATTCCTTTTTAGAGATTTTTCACACAATGATACTGCAGAAGTGTTTCACACTGTGTCTTATAAATCACAATGCTGTGCTGACAGTTTCCAAGATAATTTGTCTTTTCTTATACCTTTGCCATTGTTACTAAACCAAACAAGTATTTAAACATTTTGATAGAAATAACATAAAAAAGACAATATTCATTTGTGTATGCTAAAGGCTGCCTAAATGAATTATTAAGAACTGGCCCCATAGATGTATTTAAACTGAAGATAAATACTAAAGGAAGATAAAGTTCAGAATATACATACATCGATTATTCAAACAAACTTTAGGTTTATACTTTATTTGAAGTATAAAGGGAAGCAATGAGAGTTGTCCCATTCCAATAGAAGCAAATAGAGATACTGGGAGCAAGTAGGAATATTGAGGTTTCAAGAACTAGCAATGATGGGAAGTTCTATCACTTATTGACATGAAAGTTCAAAGGTAAAGTTAACATCTTGTCCCATGGTTTCAGAAAATTCAGCATACAGCTATATGTGCTTTGGGAAAACATTAGAAAAGCAGGGATGGGGGTGTGTGGCCCAGGGCAAGTGTTCAATTCATGGATGATTGGGATGCTGAGAGTGCAGATTCTCTGCACAGTGTCCTTTCTGCTCACCTTTTCACTTTAACAGAAATAACAGACATACACCATGTGATAACAGAAAGGTGTAAAATAAGCATCACTAATATCACCTCTAGTTTTTAAGTTTTAAGGATAAAGTTTTGTAAACTTGCCTTATAAGAACTCCCTCCAAAGTTTATTTTCCTGAAAAAGTAAAGACAAATGTATTGAAGATGTGGGCCATTTTGACCCCAGTTCGCAGCTGTTTGACTCAGCCTTGCTGTTATTGCTACCTCATCAAAAGGGTTGGCAAACATATGACTACATTACTTCTACAAACAGGTCACCTTGAACACTACAGGAATGTCCCTAAAAACCATGCAATGATGATAGCAAAATGACTCACAAAGATAGAAGCTCAGAGATAGGCATTTGAAATAGTTCATATATTGTTTTTTCCTGTCCTATGCCTTAGTGAATTTTCGGTGACCCTGCTTCCATTTGCCCATATGAAGTTGGGAACAGACTACCAGGAATGTTGCTGAAAGATAAGACCATAATTGGTCCAAAGCATAAGCCACAATGGCTACAACTAGCCTGGAATATATGCCTGAGATTGATGCAAACACCCCTTTCCATAATATGTAAACATTCTTCTTGTGGTCATTGAGTGAGGCAGTTTGGAGACTCTGCTGGGCTCCTGATATTGCACCTTTAGATCAGATTAAGTATTTTTTCTTTATTTTTATTTTTTAAAATATTTATTTTTCATGGGACGAAGAATCTTCTCTCCCACCTATGCCCGACAAGGCCATCCTTGTCATGGGTCCCTCCCTGTGTGCTCCCAGGCTGGTGGTTTAGACCCTGGGGGGCTCTGGTTGTTTGGTATTGTTGCTTTCCTCCTGGGCTCACAAACCCTTTCTACTCCTTCAGTCTTCTCTCTAATTTCTCCATTGGGAAACCCTTGATCATATCAGTGGTTAGCTGTGAGCATCGTCCTCTGAATGTGTCAGTCTCTGGCAGACCTCTAAGGAGGCAGCTACATCATGTTCTTGACAGCATGCACTTCCAGCTATCCACATCAGTGTCTAGCTTAGGTGACTGTACATGGGATGGATACCCAGGTGGAATGTTCTCCAGATGGCCCCTCCTTCAGTTTCTGTCCCATGTGTTGTTTCCATATTTGCTCCCTTGAATATTTTTGTAACTTGTTCGAAGTAAGTGGGGGGGGGATGTGATGGTGGGGAGGGGATTGTAGGGGCAGGGGTAGGTGGGCACAGCCTCATAGAAGCATGAGGAGGGAGGATGGGATAGGAGGTTTCTGAGTGGTGGGAGGAAATGGGGTAAGGGGATAAAATCTGAAATGTTAATATAATACCCAATTTTAAAAAAAGACAAAAAAAAAAAAAAGAAAACAGAAAAAAAGAAAGAAAAAGAAAAGAAAAAAGGAGATTTAATAACACAAATGGAAAAATTTAGAAATTTAGGAGGCAGTTTATGTTAATGAAAACTGCATCATAGAAACAGGAAAATCATACCCGCATAGAAGCACAAGGAGGGGGGATGGGATACGAGGTTCTTGGGTGTTGGGGGGAACGGGATAAGGGGATAAAAATTTGAAATGTAAATATTACAACCAATTAAAAATAAAGGGAAAAAAGAAAAGTTGTTAGAACCAACATCTTTAATAAAATGTCAGCCCTCTAAAAATATTTATTTTTATTTTGTATACATTGATATTTGTCTAAATGTATGTCTGTGTAAAGGTGTTGAATATACTGGATTCAAGCTAAAGTTGCAGACACCTGTCAGGTGCTATATGGGTTCTGGGAATTAAACCCAGAGCTTGCTAGAGTAACAAATGAACTTATCTTCTAAGCCTTCTCTCAAGCAACCAATAAAGAGTTTTCATGAGAGGATAGTTTATTCTTGCCTGTATTTGGTGATTTATGCTTTCAACATAAAGAAAAAAGCAGCAGAGATGCAAAGCCATATTGATGACAGAAGAGTAGTACTTCAATAGAATGGTATTGAAGGTCTCTGGCTGTCCCAAACCGGTAGCAAGGCAGTCTGCTATTGAATATATGGAGACTGAGCTGCAGAGTACTTCAAGAATACCTATGACAAATAGAAAAAGGGTGGCAATAATAGAATCACGAGATCAGTGCAGAGAACTAAGACTTCAGGAGGATAAAATTCTCAAAAAAATTAGAAAAGGTAAATTATAATCCCTGTTCATATAAAGAGTTCCACAGAATTTTGATGACTTGGCACAGAAACTCAGACACTTCAAAAGCTATAACACAAATAGTGTTAAGCTTTAAAGAACTGTGACTCTTAGCTCAAACAATGTCTGTACACACCAGCGAGTGTTAAAGACAGAGGTATCTTGATATCCCATGACTGTGTGAAATCTGATGATAGGAGTTGGTGAATCTTGATACGTATACCTGTATAAACCCTGAGTGCATATAGAAAAGATTAGGGAATGCTAGCATGGGCAGAGAATAAGTATAAAGGACACAATTCAGGTTCTACAGATATTACCCTCCAAATATTCATGCTTTCTTTACACCTTTAAATGTGTTCTAAGAAAAGTGACTCATTCAGATGATTTCCTAGGGAGACCATTTCTATGGGACCATGCATTTTCTTTCTGAAGATATTTGTGTATGTATATCTGACTAGTACATGGAGAAGGGTTTTCATGGAGTCAGGGTTCTCTAAAGCAGCAAAATTTGTATTGCTCTGTCATATATATATATATATATATATATATATATATATATATATATATATTATATAAGCACACATCTAATATGAATTATTGGAATGCCATTTATATTGCTGTCCAGCTAATTCCACAATGGCTGGCTCTGGATAGAAAGGAAAAATCCAGTAATTTTTCAGTCAACAAGGCTGGCTCTCTCAGCTAGTTTTAGTGCATGTTAGAATCCAAAAGAAGTGGTTTTTGATGCTAGGGTAGAAATGCATGTGTTAGCAAGGCAAGGACAAAGAGGCAAAGAGCAAAATCTTCATTCTTCTATGTCCTTATACAGGTTTCCAGCAAAAGGCTTGATCCAGACTAAAATTCAGTATTCTTGACTCCTGATGTGGATCTAAGATGCATGTCTTCGTATCCCAAAGGTCTGTACCAAAAGTAAATTCACAAAATTAAAACAAGAAAAAGTAATCTTTTACAGGTGTGCTCTTTATTTCTGGATTGTAGTTCACTTCAGATGTGGTCAAAGTGACAACAAAGAATAGCCATCATCAGAATAAGGGACAAGGGAGTGTGGAAAGGAGAGAGAGATGAAAGAAAATAAGAAGAGAGGGAGGATGGGGTGGAGTCAAACTGTCAACTGAGTACACACATTTTTAAGATAGGAAACTATTCAAAGTGAACTCCAATTTTTAATACTTTGCATAAATTGTTTCATTTTCTATTCCAAGTTGATTTGAAATATTTTTCAAGGCTAGAAAAAGTCACACTTCTTTACTATACCTTGTATCCAGTTTTGTTATCTAATACTCTCCAGACTAATTTTTGTCAGAAAAATAGGACAAAGTAGCTTTTCAATATATTATTAGAACTTGACCTTTTTCTCCTTAAGACAGGTGTGCTATTCAGACAGGCATCTGCACCAATCCTCCCATCTAGTATAACCTTGACAGAGCAGGTCAGTGTGGGCACAGCCACTTGACTTTATACTTGTTATGTATTTGTGAACTTTTTGTCTTCTTATGAAAATGAAATTCACCATTATAATTTAAACAAGAAAATTTTTAAAATTTTTTAAACAAATCTGATTTTTTAAACAAATCCTTTAAACAAGAATTTTCTGCATTGCCTACTCAAATTCCGAGTGACTTAAATACAGTGATTATTTATAATTTTGAAGTCTTTTCTCACCCTTGCAATAAAATACAAAAAAATACTGTGTTCTTTTGATTTTATAGATTATACAATATAATGTTGGTATACTTGTGCATTTGAGTGTGTGTACTATTGTTGTTTGGTTGTAAAGAACTGGCTTAGATTTTTTTCACACATGCCTACTTTAGATTTGAGATAATTTTCATCATATTCTAGCTTAACTATGCCTACTTTTTTAAAGTAGTTCACCCTAGTTAGAAACAACATACACCACAGAATCATCCTAAGAGTGTAAAATAAATAAAATAATATTGATCAAGGCAAAGTATAATTTACAATATAATCATACTAATTGTGCAATAATACAGAGATGAATCGCATAACTTATTGTATATCAATATTTTCATAGAGAGAGAAGTGTCCAATTATTTTAATTATAATTTAATTCATTTAATGTGAAGAGCCTTGGTGCCACTTCAAGGAAATTGGCAAGAATATTTGACATTGGGCTAGGACAATGAAGTAGACTCAAGAGAAATCCAGCTGAAGCATATTTTCTTTGTATCTTGATCATCTTGATAAATCCCTGGATACAGTGATCTTGGAACTTTTGTTTATGACTTGTTTGTCCATTGACCAAGAACTGACCCTACTCTTTACATGTTCAAAATGGTATAAAAACAGCTTGGGAAAAATAATCTTGCTTCTGTGATAGCTAGAGTCATGCTATACTGTTGTCTAATTATCTTTTTTTCTTTAATTCTGACCCTCTCTCTGGAGAACCTGTTGACTAACTGAATGGTCTTGGTCATATGGTACCCAAGTCGGGGGGGGGGGGGGGAGTGGTGCTTTGTGAAGGACACTTCGGGTGTTGGAAGCACACAAAGGAAAATCCAGAAAATTTGGGGCAGCAGTGAGTAAACCCTGTAAACATGGAACAGAGTAATAGTTTGTGGGAACCTGAAAAAGATAGCTTGGTTTCTGGTAAAGCACTGGCTAGAAATAGCCATACACTGCAAGGAATGGCATATATTTCGCCATGCTCCCAGACTCCAGGCTCCTGACACGCAGCAAGGCATCCATTGATCAGCGCCTATCTGTCACATAGGGCAATACCCCTACCAGCCCCTCCACAGGTAGAGGATGTGACTACAGGCCTCAAGAGATTTTCATATTAATGAGACACCTAAAGGCCAGAGGGCATAGCCAATCAAGTATTCTGTTCCCAGACCCTCCTTCTTTCTTTCTCCTTATTTAGCTCATTTCTGCCCTGAGGTTGAGGGGAATACAGCCACATTCATCCACTTTCCGCCATGACAAGAAACCTTTAAAACCATGGACTTCCTCATGTCTTTGGGGCCCCATCATGGAAAACCATGGAGAAGGCCTTTAACTAACGAGCCATCACCTAATCTCTTGCAAAGAAGACTTCTCTACGTTCCTGCTGTGGAGGCCGCCAATCCAAACAAGCTAGCCAAGCCAGCCTTGATTCAGCCAAGCTAGTGCAGGTAACCTAGAGTCTCTCACCCCACGGAGCACTGCTCGAGCTCTCCCTCTCACCCCTCTCAGCTGCAGGCCAGTCCAGCCCACATGCCCCCAGTCTCATCTCTTCTGCAACTCCCAACAGCGCCTGGAAGCCCATGAGTCTGAGACCAGTCGATCCCCTCAAGCCTTCTTGTCGGGGGTCACCATCTGCTTCTGTGGGACTTCCGACTGAGATCTCCCAGCACCCGGGCAGAGCCCTACAGCGTCCACCCAGTGTCAAGTGGAGTAAACTCGGTCAAATTCCTGTGCTTCTGCTCCCAGAAGCTGCAGGAATCACAACACCGCCCAACAGGACCCACACCCATGTGCGAGCTAACAGCCCCACAATAGTAGAATGGTTTTTGTACCTGTTCTTAGAGATATGCTAAAATCTAGAAGAGTGAAAATAAGGCAAAGCCAGCTTACCCAGTTTCTGCTTTTGTAAGAAGAAATTTGTTCCTTTTTCCCTGACAAGATTGTCTTTGTACAGAATTCCATGAAGTATGCCACTTGTCATGAAGTCTTTATGTCCCCTTAGTTTCATTTGACTGAGTCAGTTTCATGAACTTTTATTGTTTTAGATGACAGTGAGACACTTGATTTTTTTCCTTATCAGAATTGATTTGTAGTAAGGCTATGTGTTAATTAATTAGAGTTTTACTGCTGTGAACAGTCATCATGACCAAGGTAAGATTTATAAAGGATAATATTTAATTGGGTCTGGCTTACAGGTTCAGAGGTTCAGTCCACTATCATCAAGGCTGGGAAGCGTGGCAGCATCCAGGAAGGCGTGGTACAGGAAAAGTAAGAATTGTACATCTTCATCTGAGGGTTGCTAGCAGAATACTGGCTTCCAGGCAGCTAGTACTATGGTATTAAAGCCCATGCCCAGAGTGACATACTTATTTCAACAAGGCTACACCTACTCCAACAAGGTCACACCTCCAAACAATGTCACTCTCTGGACCAAGCATATACAAACTATGAAAGGCTGAGACCTTTTCTTCATAATTAGAATGATGTTATGGTATCCTACAGAAGGTAATGTAGGTGAAGATCCATTTTCACAGTATTCTCTAAGAGTAGCATACTATCAACTTGATTATAATTGTTGCCATTTTACTTAGGTGCCTAGCTGAGAAGTTGTTTGCTGGGCTTTTTGTATCACACTCCATAACTTTTTGGAAGAAAGTCATTATTAGCAACACACACATAATGGGGTTTCTCTTAATAACTATTATTTACTTGAGATTAAAATTCAAATTATCAGTAATTGTCTTTATTAATGTTTTTTGTGTATGCAGATGTGTGCATGTATATGTATGTTTTGTGTGTAAAGTTGCACACATATGTGTACAGTTAGATATACATATGTATATATATATATGGCAGCCAGAAGTCAACATTGACTGTTGTTATTCAGATCCTATTCATCTTGCCTTTTTTTTTTTTGGAACAGGATCTTCCTCTTTTAGAATTTGCCAAATCGGCTAATCTGAATAGAGAGTAAGCTTAGGTGTTCTACTAGTTCCATCATTCTCCCACTGTTAGACTCTCAAGTCTGTTTTATCACACCAAGCTCTTTTCCAGAGGTTCTGGGCATCAAATTCTGCTCCTCATACTTGGAAAGGAATTGTTTACTCATTGAATTGGATCATCTCTCTAGCGCCAGGTTTTCCATTTATTGCTCATTTTCACATTGCAGTAAAGAAATATACACTTAGTTACTCCAGTTTCTTGAAAGTGTGGAACTCTGTATGTCACACATTATATAGAATAATTAGGAAAAATGTTCTGTACAATCTTAGATATATGCTCTAATATGAGGTCATAAAGTTTCACATGAACATGGGACAAATGTTAATCATTTCTCACTACTCCTGTCTTTTGCAAGCTGGTTTATTAGAAATTATTTGTTTATTATGAAAAAACTTCAACAAAATGGGATATTGTATTTAAAGTGCAAATGAGACCCTGGAGAGAAGTCTCAACCATGCTTGCTGCTCTCTCATAGGACCAGAGTTTGCTGCTCAACACTCCTGTAGTGCAGCTCATATCCACCAAAACTGCAGTTCCACAAGGACTAAGTCCTTCTGTTCTACATAGGCACTTTCTTTTTTTTAATTGTATATTTTATTTACATTTCAGATGCAATACCCTTTTCTTTCCACCCAGGAACTCCCTATCCCATCCCCCTTCCTCCTACTTCTATAGGCACTTTTATATACATGACATTCCTTTATGCATGCATACAAAAAACAAACAAAATAGTAAAAATATATATTAATAAACTACAAATATGGAATGAATATGTTCTTACCAATACTAATAAATGACTGAGTAATTTTATAGCAGAACATCCCCTTCCTGGAGAATAAGGTACTCAGGTTTTCATAATTACTGAGGGGAGATGACATATGCTGGATAAACATAGTCAAAAGATTGTATTGTCATATTATCAAGGTGACATCAAATGCGATATCACTTTGCCAGTATGTGTATGTGCCTTTGATATAATTCATGACCCTGGTTCTTCACCTCTGTGGCCTTGACTCCAAAAAACCTAAAAGAATTATAGTCAATCATAAGGAAAAGTACAGTCAACATTTTGTCATTCAACAGTGTAAAAATCTAAAAAATACCAGGCAAGGACATATTACCTTGGTCAATCTTTGAAATATTGGAGAATAAGAAGTTGTCAAGGCCAAGAAAATCCTAAGGATCCAAGATAAGAAAATCTAAAGATTAATTCCACTTACATCCCTGAACCAGAAATATGTCTTTAGGGAAAATATCAGGAACTCTGAGTGCTGTGTGGCTCTTCATTAATGTTAAGTAATGAGGTACTATGATTACAAATTCTAGCAAACAGCATTCTAAAAGTCTAAGAGACTGATAATAGAGAAAGTAGACATGAAGTATCTGAAACTTTTTAGAAAATTCACAAAAATACTCTAAATGAAAATCTTCTATATTGTAGTAGGAGATGCCTTAGGCATCAAAGTAATTGCTCAACACACAAACAGACACACACACACACACACACACACACACACACACACACACAAAACCCTTAGGATTTTCTATCTAAATATATTTATAGAATTTCTAAAGTTCTGAAGACTTAACAATGGCTTGCAGAAATAACAGTTATTTTTTAGTTATTTTTGAATATATATATATATGCTAATTTGTGTACACCTCTTTGTCTATGTGTGTGTGTTCATGTGCATGTGTGTGTGTGCACACGCATGCGTGTGTGTGAGTGTGTGTATGTGTGTGTGTGTGTGTGTGTGTGTGTGTGTGTGTGTGTGTGTGTAGGTATGTGTGTTCAGGTAAGTGCTAACCACAGAGTGTATGGAATTCAGAAGGAAATGTAGAGTCTTGGACTCTACTTTTCACTTTTATTGAGACAGGGTCTCTTGCAGTTTCCCTCTGATTACATGAGGGAAGTTAGCTAGAGGGTATCCAGGGACTTTTCTGACTCACACATCCTTCCAGCAGAGCACTGTGATTTTAGATTCCATTTGGCTTCATGTAAGTTCACTTTTGTAGATCTGATTCTGAGCACCATATTTGCTTAGCAAGTGCTCTGTTTACTTAGCTATCACATTTTCACCATATTCTATCTCTCTATTATGGCTGTAGCACATTTTCCATGTTCCCAACTTCTAGTCAAAGCTTCCACAAGTAGCTATTAACTATCCTGGAAGTTCGCACCAAACAACCCCAAGGAGATTGATGTTGTACTTCATTGTCCTGATGTTAACCCTTCCACATAGTTCAAGTACTCTTTATTTAGGATTAAGTTATATCAGCAGCATCTCTTCCATGCTCTCTCACTAGATGGCATTTTTTTTATATGATGTTGCATCTCTTGGGTCCTAGTTACTTATCCAGGAGTCTAATATGCAATGTCATCTTAATGAATAGCAATTTATTTATTTATTTTGCAAATAGGTTGCACAAATAGCAAATGGATTCTAGAAGTAGATCAAGTAACTCTTGTTTTGGAGAAAAGAAGTCAAAGACAGTAAACGATCTGGCATAATGTTATTTCACTGATGCATTTCATGATCCTTGGGCACTGAAGCAGACTTTATCCTTCCTGTTTTACTCATCAGTAGGAAGACAGATATGTCACACTATTTGCCAGCCTCAGCTTTTCATTCCTCAAGGAACTGTTAAATGGAATAAAGAAAGTCATCTGTATCTTCTGGTCATGGAGCCTATATCCTAGCAACCTCCATTTGACCTGAGCTACAGTCCAGAGAATTACCTTTGAATATCAGAAAGTGACAAAAGTAAAGAAGTGAAATATAAGACAGCCCTTTAAATATTGACAGGGGTCTGCTTAGAAAAACTAAATCACTGCACAAGACTATTTTTGCATACTTTGTGTCTATACTTACAAAGCTTCTGAAAAATAGTCAGTGATAATTTTTCCTGAGACGTAGACTCATGTTCAACCAGATGAGCTATCAGAAGAGTTCCTACAAAATGGCCACTGTATTTCTAAATGCATTTTATCAATGGCAAAATGCCATGTTTCACATCTGCAGTACTGCAAAACTGACCATGGTAATACATACCTGTAATTTCTGCACTCAGTACATAAAGGTAGGAGGGTCAGAAATTCAGGACTTTCTTTTGCTACATAGTGAGTGTTGATGCTTTGCTACAGAATTTTTTCAAATAACTGGGAGATAAATATTTACTCTTTTATTGAAGAAAATATTCCAAATGCAAGTGAATGATAGAATTAGGAAGGAAATACCCTCTCATACTAACAAAATGAACCAATTTATTAAGCATAGAACTTCAGTGCTTATTATTATGAAATATGAGAACCCAGACTTAAATTTTTTTAAGTAATAATGAATAGGTTCCAAGATGTCCAGGTATAAAAACAATGCACTTCCAGTTTGTTGAATTTAATTTGGCATGCTTCGTGTGTGTGTGTGTGTGTATCTGTCAATGTGTGTCAATGTGTGTCTGTGGCTATGTCAGTGTCTGTGATATACTTGTTTGAGTGTGGACAAGTGCTTGGAAGAATATGTGTGTGGTCCAATGATTTCCTAGATTAACCATTTTCATCATCCAACTTGATTTAGCTAAAGTCTCTTGTTCTCTTTTGCACACACCAGTCTCACTGGCCCAGAAGCACTCTGAGATTCTCCAGTCAATTTCATCTTGCAGTAGGGACAGTGAGATTCTGGATGGACTATCCTATATTCAACTTTAATAACTGGGCAATCTCTCTAACATTAAATGTGTGCATTTAAAATTAGCTTATTCCTTCTGGTCTGGGCCCAGGAACTGAGCAGATCCCAGAAGGCAGCTCTGCCCCCAATCACACAGAACCCAGAGGAAGCAGGGCTTCCAGGAACTCTAACCAGGCAGTATCTTTGGTAAGCAGACAGCAACATTCACCCCAAACAGGGAGTAACTGGGACCCACAAGGACCCAAGAAATCACTCCCAGCCCGGAGCACTGTTTCCTTCTGGTCTGGGCCAGAGCACTGAGCAGATCTTGGATGGCAGCTCTGCCCCCAATCTCTAAGAACATAGAGGAAGCAGAGATCCCAGGTGCTCTAACTTGGGCAGTATCTTAGGTAAGCAGACAGCAAGGCCCATCCCAAACAGGGAGTAACTGGGACCCACAAAGACCCAGAAAGTCACTCTGGGCCCAGAGCACTGGTTCCCTTTGGTCTGGGCCAGAGCACTGAGCAGATCTTGGGTGGCAGCTCTGCCACCAGTCTCTAAGAACCCAAGGAAGTGGGGCTCCCAGAGCTCTACCCTGGGAAGCATTCTGTCTGTGCTTGAGCACTTAGCAGAATTTGGGCCCCAGAGCTTACTCCAGTAGTTACACCCACCCCACAAAGTTCTGATACAACCAAGATAATAGGAAAGACAGGCTCAAGTCAGGGACAGGGCAGGTAGCACTAAGGTGATATAGATGGCAAAAGGCAAGCACAAGAACATAAGCATCAGTAACCCAGGGTACTTGGCATCATTAGAACCTAGTTCTCCCACACTAGAAAGTCCTGAATTCCTCATATCACCAGAAAAGCAAAGATTTAAAATCACTTCTAATGATGATGATAGAGGACTTTAAGAAGGACATAAATAACACTCTCAAAGAATTTGAGAACACAGGTAAACAGATAGAAGCCCTGAAAGAGGAAACACAAAAATCCCTTAAACAAATGCAAGAAAACACAACCAAACAGGTGAAGGAATTACGCAAAACCATCCAGGATCTAAAAATTGAAGTAGAAACAATAAAGAAATCTCAAAGAGACTACCCTGGAGATAGAAAACCTAGGAAAGAAATCAGGAATCACAGACACAAGCATCACCAACAGAATACAAGAGATAGAAGAGAGAATCTCAGGTATAGAAGATACCATAGAAAATATTGACACAACTGTCAAAAAAATGCAAATTGCAAAAAGTTCTTAATACAAAATATCCAGAAAATCTAGGACACAATGAGGAGACCAAACCTAAGGATAATAGGTATAGATGAGAGTGAAGATTCCCAACTTAAAGGGCCAATAAATATCTTCAACAAAATTATAGAAGAAAACTTCCCTAACCTAAAGAACAAGATGTTCATAAACATACAAGAAGCCTATAGAATGCCAAATAGACTAGACCAGAAAAGAAATACCTCCTGTCACATAATAATTAAAACACCAAGTGCACAAAACAAAGAAAGAATATTAAATGCAGTATGGGAGAAAGGCCAAGTAACATATAAAGGTAGACCTATAAGAATTACACCAGACTTTTCACCAGATATTATGAAAGCTAGAAGATGCTGGACAGATGTCATACAGACCCTAAGAGAACACAAATGCCAGCCTAGTCTACTATACCCAGCAAAACTCACAATTACCCTAGATGGAGAAATCAAGATATTCCATGACAAAACCAAATTTACACAATATGTTTCCACAAACCCACCAATACAAAGGATAACAGTGGAAAAGCTCTAATACAAGGAGGGAAATTATACCCTAGAAAGAGCAAGAAAGTAATCCTCTTCCAACAAATCCAAAAGAAAATAGCCACACAAAGATAATTTCACCTCTAATAACAAAAATATCAGGAAGCACAATCACTGTTCCTTAATATCTAACATCAATGGACTCAGTTCCCCAATTAAAAGAAATAGGCTAATTGACTGGATATATAAACAGGACCCAGCGTTTTGCTGCATACAGGAAACCCACCTCAGTACAAAGACAGACTTTACTTTAGAGTAAAAGGCTGGAAAACAAATTTTCAAGCAAATGGTCCTAAGAAACAAGCTGGAGTGGCCATTCTAAAATCTCCAGCCTGAGAACACAAAGGCAGGGACTCATGGCTCCATCTGTATAGGTAGTTGAGGGTGGCCTTGCCGGGCATTAATGGAAGTGGACAGCCTTGGTACCTGAAAGTTTGGATTCCCTAGTGCTGGGGAATTGCAAGAGCAGGGAAGCAGGAATGGGAGGATGGTGGGAGCACACCCTCATAGTAATTGGATGGGGGGAACGGGGTAAGGGGTTAGGCATCAGTAGAAGTGGAGGGCCTAGGTGCCTGAACATTTGGATTACCTGATGTTGGAAAATTTGAGAGCAGGAAGGCAAAAATGGGAGTATGGTGGGAGCACACCATCATAAAAACTCCCACAATTATATAGATTAGACATGACAGAGGCAGGCTGCCAGAAGACTAAATTCCAGAATTCAAACAAACAATAATCTTGATACTAAAATTTGTTTTGAGAATTGTATATTGCAGAATACATAGCTTTGGTATATCTACTCATCAGGCAAGCTGAGCAGACCTGCTCGAACCTCTGATGTCCTGGAATTCCAGCTGGATGCAGTGAAGACACAGTGTCAGAGGCTTATCAATTTACTCTTCCCCCTGCCCGTCTTCTAATATCTCAACAGCCATAATTAGCTTGAAGAAGTTAATGAAGAGTCTGCTCCCCTATTTCCTGCGCTTGCAGACTGAGGTGGTTAATATTGGGCTGTCTTTCTAGGGAAAAGTAGTGGTTTTGTTGGAACAGGGAGGATTAGCTAGGATTTATTGCATAGCCACAACCTACTGGTAGAAATATGTATAATTGTTATTAAGATGAAATTATAATCTCTTAAATGCTACAAAATTTACTTTGATTTCAAATTTAATGTTTTCATTGGTACGAGCTTCTTATTAATATAAAAATGAGATGAATATTGTTACTATCATTGGGATTGCGCCTGTATAACACATTTAGGAATACAAGGTTTAGACCCAGTCCTTCTTTAACTTTTTTAAACTTATTTTAGATGATTAGTCTGTGAGTTAAGGGCCTATAGCAAATTCATGGCTTTGAGTTTACTGTTAGGGTGTTTTCTCTATTTTCTTTAGAAATAGCTGAGAGGAGTTAACAGACAACAGTCCAGATTGCCTTACATAAGTAGTTGGTTTTCAAAACATCAGAAATCCACAGAATTGACATGACAAACATTTCTGTATTAATGTTCATTTTGAATAGAGACCTGTCTGCTCCTGACAGCTTCCTGTCTTGGATTCTAAGAAGAAATTGAGCATCTTTGGAGTTACCCCAATTGTGGTGAGTCAGACACTAGGCAAGAATTGCCTCTTTCCTTCTACAGACAAATTACTGTCCAGAAAAAGACACACTTGCAGAATAGTCGACTGATTATATCTGCCAAGACAGAGTAATCAGCCCTTAATAATTCTGCATTATTAGATCCTGGGCCAGAAGGCTGAAGATTGGATGCTCCAATGTTCTGTAGTATAGGGACTGTCCAGGTGTTCAGCGGTCTCTATAAACTGGCTTTGTTTTAGAAGCTATGATTTGTGCTTCCCATAATTTCAGTTAACTCAGTCATTCTGGATTTCTGATGGGGTTGAAAACTTTTAGTCTCATAGCCAATCCGTACTATTTACTTTGATAGAAAAGATTTGAGTGGATGTTTTTCAGCTGACATTCATTCTAAAGCCAAGAAAATGCCATCCCCTTTCCCCATTTCCCCCCACCACCTGTTAGAAAACCCATATCCCATGCCCCCTTTTGGCATTTATACATTTATTTAAAATAATGTTAATCATAGGCTTTATAAGTTTGAATTGTTCAATCAGAGGTGTAACCCACTGACCAACCTAGATATAACATCTTTGACTGGTGGAGATACATGAATATCTGCCTCCCTGTCTCCCCCCTCTTTCTCTCTTTCATCACCTAGCTTCTCCTCTCCTTCTTCTTCTCCTCTTATTACTCCTTTTCTTCCTCTCAGTACTCCTCCTACCTTAGCTCCTCCTACACATCACCCTTCCTGTTAAAATGAAACTTTTCTCTCAAAATACAATTAGAGCATAATTATGCCAATTTGTACCAGTGAGGTACAAGATAGTCCTAATTCCCAGTTCATCCTTTTGTTGACTAACCAGCACCTCTGTCATCTATCTTAACTAAAACATTTAGTTCTGAACCTGGCTTTAGGATGAATATCAGCTGCCGACCATCCACTCAAATCTTTTCTCTCAAGGTAAATAGCTATAAGTTTTCAACACCGTCAGAAATCCAGAATGACTGAGTTAACTATAATTGTGGGAAGCACAAAGCATAGCTTCTAAAACTTAACCAATTTATAGAGACCTCTAAACACCTGGACACGCGCTCTACTTCTAAAGCCAAGAAAAGAAAAAAAAAAAAAAAAAAAAAAAAAAAAAAAAAAAAAAAAAAAGCCAGGTTCAGAACTAAGTCTTTTATTTAGGAGAGATGACAGAAATTCTGCTTAGTCAACAAAATGATGGACTGGGTATTAGGTCTATCTTTCACCTTACTGACATAAATTGGTATAGTTATGCTCTAACTGTATTTTGAGAGAAAATTTTTATTTTACCAGGAAGGGTGATATGTAGGAGGAGCTCAGGTGGGAGGAGTAAGGAGAGGAGAAGTAAGGAGAGGAAGAGGAGAAGAAGAGGAGAAGCTAGGTGATGAGAGAGAAAGAGAGAGGGGGGCCAGACATAGAGGCAGATGTTCACATGTCTCCGCCAGTCAAAGATAGTTTATATATCTAGGTTGGGTATTAGGTTACACTTCTGATTGATATTGAGCACTGTGAAATTTATAAAGCCATTGGTTAACATTAAAAAAATATATATAAAAGCAAAAAGGAGAAGGGGGTATGGGATAGGGGTTTTCTAGGGAGTGGAAATTGGGAAAGGGGATGGTATCTGAAATGTAAATAAAATATCCAATTAAAAAAATAAAAAACAAAAAAAATAAAATTAGCTTATTATACACTGGTTTGGTGGCTATTTCACACATCATATGGACATGTAGTTACATGCACAGTGTGCTATAGGTCACCTTGGAACTTCTATTTTTTGTTTCTCATATGAATCACCAACAAATGTATATACAATAACAAATTATATATGGAAATAATGTATGTGTTATTTTGGGGGGGGTGGGGGAATGATTGATTTCCTGTCTGTAAGCATTCAAGAAAAATTATTATAGTAAGGATGGATGGATGGATGGCTTGGTAAAAAGTGCCAGCTGAACAATCTTGAAGACTGAAGTACTTATTGCAGCATCTATATAACAAAGTTTTCATCCTTCAAACTCCTGTCACTAGAGCTCTAAAGGATGTTATATACAGGCACATGCATCCCACAAAAGAATGCACGTATATCCTTGTAGAAACATATACATAGATAAACAAACAAACAAATAAATACATATTTTTAAAAGAAAATTGCCTATGGCAGAAAACATACAAAATTAAACCAATGATGTGAGTCAGGATTCTTTTAATAAAATACCATTTTTAGAAGCTCTACAAAATTTCCTATTTGCAGATCTTAATTAAGAATATTAGTTATTACTTCCCATATTAGTTTCAGAAACTTTGGCTAAGGATGTCCTCTGGCAACCACCCTTTAGTAACTTTATCTCAAGGTAATAAAGCTTTGTGCCAACAAAAATAGCTGCTTCATGACTCAATCAATTCTTGTTTTCAGGCAAGAACAGAAAGCCATTTATTTTGGATACCTCCTTTCACATGGAGAATTTTAGTATATATTCCAGGAATGTTGTATTTTGTTTTTGAAGTTCAGGGGAACTTCTTTATACAATACTAACTGATTAGATTGTCCAATACTTAGTCACTGTATTTAAATTGAAGTGTGAGCAGATACTATTCCATGAGAAACTTAATTGTACTTTTTGTGGTTAGGTGCCCCAGAAACAAATGTTCTCTGTTCAGGGATTAAATTATTAGACAAACAGAGCTTTATGTTAGCATTTAATATACACAAGAGCTTACCAGGCAAATGAACACATTGAGGAGGACCAAAGAGCATAGTTATTCAAAATTGGGAAAGAGAACAAAACCACCAAACAGGAGTATAGTCTGCACGAGGATATGCACTAATTAAATAAAATATGTTGTTTTCTGGAACTGTGTTTGTGATGCCTTTGTTTTAATGTTCTGTTTTAAACATATGCCCATAGAAATAATTCAAAGATCAATGAAGTAATAATATTGATAACATTTAATGATTGAAATAATTGTCTTTCCACACTTAATTTTAAAAATACATTTATTTGTATAATGTGCCTATAAAAGTACATGTTATAAAACAAAATATTTCTTTTCAAATTGTATACAGTAGTTGTCCATGGACTCCAAAACCAAAGTACAAATAAAATAACTCACATGATTCATTAAAAAATATACTTTTCTGGAGAATTGTTTTTATGTTTTGGGGTACAGGCTTGTGTATGTGTGTGTATGTGTGTCTATATGCTTGTATATATGTGCTTGTGTGCATACCCATTAAATGAAAGGCTGCTATTGGTATGTATTCTAGTTTGCTTCTTTGTTGCTGTAAATAAATACCATGACTAAATTAACTGATGGAAGACACAGTATTTTTCTGTTTGTGGTTCTGGAGGGAATAGAGTCTATAATATCAGGGAACTTGTTATATGGTAGTGGGAGCTTGAACCTAGCATATCACATTTTCTCTTACACAAAAGAAATAGAGAGAAAACACAGAAAATTAGGCAAAGAAAACAACCCATAATATCCACTCACAGTGATGTTCTTCATGTAGCAAAACCTCACCTCACAAAAGTCCCATAACCTCCACCAACAGCACAGAATTTGGAGGCCAAGTGGTGATACAAGAGAGCCTAGAGAGGACATTTCTCGTTCAAGCCACCACATCTCTAAAGATGAAAGCAGGCTCTATGAGAAAGTATTCTACCATTTCTAGCCTCATATTATATATAGTGCACATGTACAACATGAGTGGAAAAAGCTGAACAAACTGCACAACTGAGAAGAAGATCATAGGGCAGGCATAATTAGGTGAAAGTAATTGGGAAAGATACAGGAAAGCAGTATTCCTGGTAGAGATATCTTCATTCTTTGTCTGAATTCTTATTTTAGATGGAGGGAAAAAAAAAAAGATCAATCAAGACTCAGTGAATTGGGGAAGCTGCAAGAATGGAACATGTTCTAAGATTTCTCCTACAAACCATAGACAGTAAAAATTCAACTTAGCCTGTCATATGTAGATTTTCATCAGGCCATGATATTTATACATGGAAGACAATGCCTATGACTATTACCACCATTGTTGCAATAAGGTAGAACAAGTGGAAGCTATATTGCTACAATTTTGGAAAACTTCCACAGGTTAAAGTGACAGTCAAATCCAAGACACCACTGTATTAAGGACAGCATTTCTAACTCTACAGTCCTGTCTACATAGTTGTGACTGTTGTTAAGTCTGAAGAGGGAAATGAGAGCAGGGGTCACACAAGCTTACACACATATCTGGTAAGGCATTTAGATTTTCGATGTTGATATTTTAGGTGAAGAATCAGCAGTCCAGCAGAACACAGAGCTAATCAAACTTGTCTAATCAAGTGAAACACAAACAATGTTGTTATTACTGTATGTGTAATCTAATTAGCAATGCCATCCAGATCTATTTTCCTGGGAGCCATAGTTTCAGAACTGCTGACTGCATGATAAAGCTTACCACCAGCTGGAAATGAAACGTGCTCCTGAGACAAAATTGTCTATTGACAAATATTCAAGAATCATGAGATATTAACTCTGACCTGAGAGTTCCAATACTTTAAAATATACATGTTAAATTACTACACCTATAAATATCTACCTTAAACATGCACACACACACACACACACACAATGCATACATATGTGTTTCTGTGTGTATTTAAATGAAAGTTGATGGAAGTTTTTTAGGCAGTGAAGTACTTGCTTTATAAGCATGAGAACCTAAATTTAGAGCTCCAGGACTACGTAAAAGTCAGAAATGGTGTGCTGAGCCAATAGTCCTGTCTCAGGAGGCAGAAATGGGGGAGGAGTGTGGTCAATTTTTTTCTTGGCTTGTCACATTTAATTGATAAGATTTAGATCCAGTAAGAGAATGTCTCGAAAAAATTACATGGAGAGAAAGGGAAACATCATATTGACTTCTGGTCTGGCCTTCACATCCATACAAGCAATATGAACATACACAAGAACATATATATGAATATATACAAAAGCAAATGTGATACACAAAAATATAAACAAGACAAATAAGTTAACAAATCAAATCCACATATTTACCTACAGAAGTATTCTGAGAATATGCAATTATGAGATTTCAAGCCTTATTTTTATTATTTTATGTGTATGAGTACTTAGGCTCCATGCATTTCTGAATACTTTGTATGTGTGCAATGTCTGAGAAAGAAAGAAAAGGGATTCAGATTCCTCAAGATTGGAGTTACAGTCAGTCATGAGCTACCATGTGGGTGCTGGGTATTGAACCACAGTTCTCAGCAAAAGCAGAAATTGATCTTCTTAACTACTGAGCTATCTTTCTTGCCCTCTTAGATGATTTTCTCATAGTGCCTGTGTCCTAGAATGAGGTTCCAAATTATAATGACTATGAAATAAGCAAACAATATCTTAACACAGAAATATCCTTATATGAAATTCCTACCAGACAAATTAATTGCTACTCAATGCAAATACATAGACACACATAAACACACACACACACACAGAGAGAGAGAGAGAGAGAGAGAGAGAGAGAGAGAGAGAGAGAGAGAGAGAGAAACATACAGAAAGACAGAGAGAGAGTCAATATATGGAGAGTAGGAATAAGAATAAGAGGAAAATAATGCTATTAGAAGCATTCTAAAACAAAGTCATGATTTATGACATGTACTCATCGACAATACAACTACCTTGACCCATTAAGACATTGGTTTTATATATATATATATATATATATATATATATATATATATATATGAAATTAAAGTAGATTCTTACTGGTACAACACAAAGGATTACATTCTTGCATATGTGACACTCAGTAAATGGCACACTAAGCAAAGATGACTCTTGACACACATATACTATTTAATTCAGAAAGCATATAACTATTATTTGTTGGTATTTAGCAGAGAGTGTCAGTGTGTTATTAAACCTTTAGCAGATAACTGAAAAGCAGAAGAGGCAGGTCATCTACACAAATCCTGTGGGGCTGGAACGAATGACTTCTCTCACTAGAGAAGCCCTTGCCTTCTACACAGAAGGGAAAATAAGGTTGAAACTGAGATTTCAATGAGCCTTGTTATAAATATGAGCACTGAAGGAAAAGAAATCACCAACTTTTCTGAAAGAAAAACAAAGTTAGATTTGTATTCTTTGATATTTGGGGCCATATGTACTCTCCAATCTAAAAGTTTTCACACTTCGTTACATATACAATACTTCATGGATTATAAATAGAACTCTTGGGTGAAACAGAACTGACAGGATGAATATATATTGTATACATGCAAGTCATGGTATGCATGTGAGTCAGAATAATTGGCAGGAGTCTGCTTCCTCTTTCCAAATGTAGGTCCTGGAGCACAAACTCTCAGGTCATCAGGCATGTCAGCAAGGGACTTTATGTCCTAAGCCATATAACTAGAACTGAATATCTAATCTAAAGAATGATGGCTTACATGATAGTGTCTTGATAGTCTCAAAATATCATCTGTACTATAGAGAAGCTGATACCCTATAGCTGATTGGTTTCTGACACTAAATGTATCACAGTGTCCATCTATCTCTAAATGATAACCATAAGAGTCCAGCCAAATAGTTAGATTCTGAAATCAGTGAAAGGAAAGGTTGGCAGTGGCCACAGCAGCAATCATGGGCTAAACATACTTATTGGCATGAAGAAATGACTGTTGGGCAAACAGCACTGGTTCTTCCTCAGACCTCATTGCTTTTTGGACCCCCACTGCAAAATGTTGGTCAATCTTCAGAGGCCTTCATTTTTAGTTAATCTTTCCAAGCAATGTCCCCATCAAACAGACTAACGATCCCAAGAGGAAAAAGAACTATTATGCTCTATGATAGAGCTATATAATAATTCATAATAATTCAAGTATTCTTTATATAGCAGTCCCAATCAAGATACAATATTATATGACATGACTTTAAGAAGCAATTGGAAGTTGAGAAATCAAAATTATAAAGGAAATTTCAGCATAGACACACACACCCATGCATGTGTACACAGGAGAAAGCCATTAATTGCAAAAGTATTATAATATGCAGATAAATTTGCTAGGCAGAAGCTTGTAAACAAAATTCTTCTATTGTTCCTGTAATTGAATAGAAATCTCTGAACAGTGGGGTTGTGGCTCAGTTGATAGTGCCAGTAAGTGTGTATGAGGCCCTGGGCTCTATTCCCAGAATACTACAAATTGAGTGCTTGTTCTGTCTCATGTGTGAAGTAGAGACAGGAAGATCAAATATTCAAGGTTGTCTTAGTTGTTGTTTTACTACTATAAAGAGACACCATGACCCAAGCATCTTTTATAAAAGCAAATTTTATAATTGGGTCTGGCTTACAATTTCAAAGTTTCAGTCTATTATCGTCTTTGCAGAAACCATGGCGGTGTCCAGGCAGACATGGTGTTAGTAAAGGGACCAAGAGTTCTGTATCTTGATCTCATTGCATCCAGGGTAAACTACCTCATTGTCAGCTAGAATGAAGGTCTCAAAGCTGACCCCTACAGGGATACATTTCCCACAACAAGGGGACACCTATTCTAATAAGACTACACATCCTAATAGTGCCACTTCCTGGGTCAAGCATATTCAAACCAAAGCAAAGGTTATTTCAGGTAACAAGTTCAAGGGCAGCCTGGAATACTTGAACCAATTCTGAAGATACACACACACACCCTGAGTGAGAGAGAGAGAGAGAGAGAGAGAGAGAGAGAGAGAGAGAGAGAGAGAGAGACAAAGAAAAAAACAAAGAAAGAAACAAAGAATGAAAGAAAAGGTTTTAAATGTCAAGTCCACCATTTAGCTCTTTCTAGTCATTTCCTGCTTCAGATATGCATCAACCATGCACTTGAGTCATGGGTAGCAAAAGTAAACCCCTTTGTATTATAAGTTACTTGACTTGTCTACAACATTCAATTCATTCCCATACGTTCATCTGTATTTTTATTTATTTCCATAATAGTATTATTAGATAGTAGACATTAGAACAGAGTTAAAACAGTGTACAGATCTCAGTTTTACATGATGATGAACACTGTGCACATGATTGCTTCTGTTATCTTTGTTGCAAGGACCCAGTCCTCTTAGAAGTATGCCTAATTAATCAGTGCATAGCTTATAATTTATACCCAGATACAAGGCGGCAGTTACACTAGCTGCACCCAGGCTAATCCCTGGGACAACTGCAGAAGCTAGTTTAAAGGTAGTCATAATTAGAAGCAAAAGGTGACCCAATAGAATATCTTAATGATCTTGACAGAAAATATATGCAGAAATGGAGCTATGGGCTTGAGCAAATGCATGTTTATCTGCGATGAAGGCACTGAAAACTTTGCACAGTTTTAGAGGAGTACTGCTTGAAGGCAGGATTACTGAGAATGAGAGACACCCAGGAACACAAGTTTCAAGAATTCGTGCCAATCAGGGCTTTAATTCCTGGGGACCAATACTCTCAAAAGTATCAGTCTGTGCTTGACAAAAATGTCAGGATTTTCAGCCTGTCAATCGTATCAAAGGATGTCAGACAAATTATAGTAAAAACTAGGACAATGAGACTATTTTAGAGGAAAAGCAATAATACATAAAAATTGTTCATTAATGTTATATTTTTTTACTTGCAATGTGCTTTCTCAGAAGTTTGTGCCCTGTGTGATTCTAGAACTCTGTCAACTTAGATACACTGTTTAGTGTAAAATTATGTGTGCATGCTGGATATTCTCACACAGTTCCTCATGCCTTTACTCACTGACCCATCTCCCAGGTCCTGGGTGGTCAGTGTTTGCTTCAGATTTCATACTAGACCATAGGTATCTTTGTTTTTGTTCACTTTTAATCACCACTTAATTGCATCTTTTAAAAAATTTCTACAGTTAATTTTGGAGGTGGATACTGAAAATAAACCTAAATAAAAAGAAAAAGAAAGAAAATAGGAGTAAATACATCATAAACAATTCTATGAAACCAGATCTTGCATATTTATCTTGTGAACAACATTTGATTTTTCTGGGCTTATCAGTTATATAGAAAATCTAGTTTAATATAAAGCTAATTTAGGCCATGTAACTAAATAGATGAGAAATAAGAAGGATATACCTATTGAAATAGTATGAAGAAATTGAAACATTACCAAGTGAAAACAAAACTTGAGCTTAATAGGCCACAACAAAGAAAATAAAGAAAGATTATACGTGTACATTTTGGCAGCACAGTTTCTACAGTAAAACAAAAAGAAATATCAAAATAAGTATACTGTAGTGTTAAGACTAAATTTGTTTCAATATTACATAGTCAAACATTATAGCTGGGAGTCATACACCACTGTGTTATCCAAGATTAAATAAAGAAGGAAACATAGTAGCAGCATAATAAAACAATTGGTAGGAAAGGAGGAACTGTCATCCAGTAAGAAATGCATATAAATGTACTTTAAACAGAACAACAACAGATGTGGCTATGCCTGTACTTCTGGAGTAGGATAGAGTATTCTGGTTAGTGACAGAAGACGTCTAGCTGCATAATATAATGTTACATTGTTAGTTATTCAGATTCAAAACATGATTGTTATCTGAAATTTATTTGACTGGAACCTGTAGGAATAATGGTCTTTTACTGTGAGGTATCAAGAACCAGGCCAAGGATCAGAAATAAAGAAGAAAAATGCAATATGTGGGACTATGAGATCTTGTATAAATTGATAACTTATGTCAAATATCTTTATTAAGAAGTATAGCCTCACTTGAGCAGACCTTGGGCTCTGGATCTGCACCCAGTCCCACAACACCCATAGGATGCTCTACTCCCTGTTCCAACAAAACCACTACTTTTCCCTAGAAAGACAGCCCAATATTAATGACCTTAGTTTCCAAGCCCAGGGAATAGGGGCGCTGACTCTTTATTAACTTCTTCAAGTTTATTATGGGCATTGAGATATTAGAAGAGGGGCAGGGGAAGAGTAAATTTATAAGCCTCTGATGCTGTGTCTTCACTGCATCCAGCTGGAATTCCAGGACATCAGAGGTTTGAACAGTTCTGCTCAGCTCTCTTGATGAGTAGATACGCCGCGGCTGTGTGTTCTGCAATAATACAATTCTCAAAACAATGTTAGTATTAAGATAATTTTTGTTTGACTTCTGGAATCTAGTCTTCTGGCAGCCTGCCTCTGTCATGTCTAGTTCATATAATTGTGGGAGTTTTTATGAGGGTGTACTCCCACCTTCCTCCCATTCTTGCCTCCCTGCTCTTGCAATTCCCCAACACTAGGGAAGCCAAACTTCCAGGCACCAAGGCCATCCACTTCCACTGATGCCTGGCAAGACCACCCTCAACTTCTTATACAGATGGAGCCATGAGTCCCCACCTTTGTGTTCTCAGGCTGGAGATTTTAGAATGGCTCCTCCAGCTTGTTTCATAGGACCATTTGCTTGAAAATTTTTTTCCAGCCTTTAACTCTAAAGTAAAGTCTGTCTTTGTCACTGAAGTGGGTCTCCTGTATGCAGCAAAATGCTGGGTCCTGTTTATATATCCAGTCAATTAGCCTATTTCTTTTAATTGGGGAACTGAGTCCATTGATGTTAAGAGATATTAAGGAACAGTGATTGTGCTTCCTGATATTTTTGTTATTAAAGGTGAAATTATCTTTGTGCAGCTATCTTCTTTTGGATTTGTTGGAAGAGGATTACTTTCTTGCTCTTTCTAGGGTATAATTTTCCTCCTTGTATTAGAGCTTTCCCACTGTTATCCTTTGTATTGGTGGGTTTGTGGAAAGATATTGTGTAAATTTGGTTTTGTCATGGAATATCTTGGTTTGTCCATCAATGATAATTGAGAGTTTTGCTGGGTATAGTAGACTGGGCTGGCATTTGTGATCTCTTAGGGTCTGTTTGACATCTGTCCAGCATCTTCTAGCTTTTATAGTATCTGGTGAAAAGTCTGGTGTAATTCTCATAGGTCTGTCTTTATATGTTACTTGGCCTTTTTTTCTTACTGCATTTAATATTCTTTGTTTTGTGTCCTTGGTGTTTTAATTATTATGTGTCGGGAGGTAATTCTTTCCTGGTTTATTCTATTTGGCATTCTATAGGCATTTTGTATGTTTATGGACATCTTATTCTTTAGATTAGGGAAGTTTTCTTCTATAATTTTGTTGAAGATATTAATTGGCCCTTTAAGTTGGGAATCTTCACTCTCATCTATTCCTATCATCCATAGGTTTGGTCCTCTCATTGTGTCCTGGATTTCCTGGATGTTTTGTGTTAAGACATTTTTGCATTTGAATTTTTTGACAGTTGTGTCAATATTTTCTGTGGTATCTTCTGCACCTGAGATTCTCTCTTCTATCCCTTGTATTCTGTTGGTGATGCTTGTATCTATGACTCCCGATTTCTTTCCTAGGTTTCTATCTCCAGGGTAGTCTCCCTTTGTGATTTCTTTATTGTTTCTACTTCCATGTTTATGTCCTGGATGGTTTTTTTCAATTCCTTCACCAGTTTGGTTGTGTTCTCTTGTAATTCTTTAAGGGAATTTTGTGTTTCTTCTTTAAGGGCTGCTACCTGTTTACCTGTGTTCTCCTCAAATTCTTTGAGAGTGTTGTTTATATCCTTCTTAAAGTCCTCTAGCATCATCATTAGAAGTTATTTTAAATCTGAATCTTCCTTTCCTAGTGATAGGGGGAATTCACAACTGCTTCCTCTCGGGCCCAGACCAGAAGGTACCAGTGCTCTGGGCCAGGGGTGATTTCCTGGGTCCTAGTGGGTCCCAGTTACTCCCTGTTTGGGGCTGGTTTTCTCCTTACCTAAGATACTGCCTGGGTTAGAGCTCCTGGAAGGCCCACTTCCTTTGGATTCTGTGAGATTGGGGGCAGAGCTGCAGCCTGGAATCTGCTTGGTGCTCGGGGCCCAGAGTGGAAAGAACTAGTGCTCTGGGCCAGGAGTCCACAGCTGAACTCTTAAGGAGTTCTAACACGACCAGGATCAAAGAAGGGACAGACTCCAGTCAGAGACAGCAAGGGCTGTTAGCACTAGAGATAACCAGATGAAGAGAGGCAAGCACAAGAACATAAGCAACAGATACCAAGGCTACTTGGCATCATCAGAACCCAGTTCTTTCACCACAGCAAGTCCTGGAAAACACATCACAGCAGAAAAGCAAGTTTCACATTTAAAATCAGTTCTCATAGGGGGAAGAACAGATGCTCCAATATTTTGTAGTATAGGGAGTGTCCAGGTGTTCAGAGGTCTCTATAAATTGGCTAAGTTTTAGAAACTATGCCTCCAATGCTGATTTATTCATTCACAAATCTAAATTCAGAAATGGTTCAATATCATCATTGTCTTCTTTATCTTCATCAGAGAGAGGTTCTTTTGATTCTTCTTCAAATTTGGCATTCATTATAACATTCAGTGCTCTTGAGGATAAACATTTGTATCCCTGGACACTGCATGTAAACTAATGGTGGGTAATTTCAGTGAAAATCCTAATCCAGAACCATCTAATCCAGACAGGTGGTTCTCTGCAATGTAACAGTAGCGGTGCTGAGCAACTTCCCATTTAGCACAGCCTAGGTGTCTGGCTGCTGCAGCTGGAGCCTGTCTGCCAACCCAGGTGGCAGGAAGTTTTGAGGAAGATCATAGCTGGCTAAAGCATAGCTCCACAGGAACCGAGAAAGCCAAGCACTGAAATCCCAGCCTGCAGGGAGCTGCCCTGGAAGCCTAAATTATATTTTCAATATAGCAAGGAAAGAAGTTTTTGCTCCTAATATGTTAATTAATGGAGTTAATTAGCTAGATGGGGTGTTTCCATGATCTTGGTAACTTATTACAAGAACCAACAGCCTAAAAAGTAAGAAAGAAAGTCTATTCAAAAATAAAGTGAAAATGTATACCAGATACAGTGGAGTTCTGTGTGGCCTTAATTTATGAACTTCATGAGAAAGAGGAATTGTTTACTCTGAATTCAGCATTGTTATTTTTGCTTTGATTGACATATTTAATTAGGTCAATTTAGTGTTAGTTTACTGTGAATATCTATTCCCTTGATGCTTCTGGTTTAATCACATGCATATCCAATTATACATAAGTATATAATGTTAAATAGGGTTATCTCATAAATGTCTATTCAGATTATACAATGACTATGTCATCCAGATCAGTCTCCTGCCTGCAGCACCTAGATATGCTTTTGAATACATTTGAATGGACATGGAGCATGAGGAGAATCTTGGTTAATTGTTTGAAATGAGATATGTATGTAGCTTCATGCAGGTGAGGTCAAGTGAGCAGCTGCAGTGTTAGGTACATTACTAGGAGAAGGTGTTGTGGTACCTTAAGTCAAATGGAGTTTCAGGTTATAATGCTTTTCCCATGCTTTTCTGCCTTATTGTGAAAATTTGAATGCTTTTGCTTTGTGTTATTTGAATATTTCTGATCTATTTAGTCTACAGTACAACTTCTTGTTTCTTTGATATTTGCTAATACTCAGCTCAGTGAATGTTTCTTACTAGTTGCTTTATTAAATAGGCTGTTGTTATTTATTTTCCATATTAATCATATCTTCTTCAAGTAGCAACCACAGTTTGGCAATTTTATGAATATTAAGATAACCAGTCATTAACTCTTCTAATTTTTCAAGTATCTTTAGCTGATAAAATAGAAATTGTCATTCAGAGGGCTTGCTGAGCTTTAATATGAACTTCTAATTTCATAATGAGTAAATAACACGATCAATTATGTATAAGAAATATGTGTAAATTTTAACAGCAAAATGGCTCAACAGGTAAAGGAACTTGCAGTGCAAACTTGACAAGATCCCTTTAATTTTTGGAATTCGATGTGGAAACTGACTCCAGAAACTGTTCCTCTGGTGTAGTCTGGTGGGCTGTGAGAGGCACCTGGGTACCTTGTCGAGTGCAGGCCTTAAACTCTGGATACCCTAAAGGGACAGTGGGAGTTTGGCCTTGCACCTGGGCCCTGGTTCCTTTCGCTTAGCTTCAGCCATCCATAGCTTCTCCCAAAGAGAGGCCTGTGTCACATAGCACAAGTAGAGGGCATGACTACAGGCTGCAGAGCCTCCAGTGATCTCCATAATAATGAGATACCTAAAGGCCAGAGGACATAGCCAATTAAGCATTCCTTCCCAGACCTTCCTCCTACTCAAAACAGGTATTTAACCTCAGGTCCACCCTAAGGACATGGGGTACAGCTTGATCCACTTTCGGCTATGATAATAAACCTTTTAAAATCATGGACTTCCACTTGTCTTTGGGGCCCTCCGTGGAGAACTGTAGAGGGGGCCTTCAACTAATGAGCTGGTACCTAATCTCCCATGGGTGGGGTGGCGGGGGGGAGGGGGGAGGACTTCTACAGGAAGCAGCTTATTCAAGCTCCATATCCATAATGCTGTGAGTAACAGCTAAGAACACCACCCCCCCAATTGACTTTTGGAAACCTCCCCATCTCAGGTTTCTATCTGTTCTTGGAGATATCCGCTACAATCCCGTCCCCTGTTCATTGCAGATTTCTATTCATTCTCATCTTTAGATGTACTGCATTTCTAAATAAATTCTTCAGGTGAGGAACATGTAGGTTGTTTTCAGTTTATGGCTATTACAAATAGAGCTGCTAGGTATAGCTTGGCCCTCATGTAGAACTATATACAATTTTCTGAGGAACCACCAGACTGATTTCTAGAGTGATTGTACCAGCTTTCAATCCCACCAACAATGGAGGAGTATTCCTCCTCTCAACATTCTTGCCAGCATCTGCTGTCATTTGAGTTTTTGATTTTAGTCATCCTGATGGGTGTAAGATGGAATCTCAGAGTTGTTTTGATTTGCATTTCCCTGATGACTAAAGACTGAATATTTCTTTAATGTTTCTAGGCCACTTGGGATGCCTCTGTTGAGAACTCTATTTAGCTCTGTGCCTCATTTTTAATTGGGTTATTTAGGTTATTGGTATTTAACTTCTTGAATACTTTGTACATTGTGGATTTTATCCCTCTGGCAGATATACCATGGTAAAGATTTTTCCCAATCCGTAGGCTGCCATTTTTGTCTTGTTGACAGTATCCTCTGCCTTACAGAAGCTTTGCAATTTTATGAGATCCCATTTATCAATTGTTGGTCTTAGAGCCTGAGCCATTAGTGTTCTAAGGAAATTTGTCTTGACATATCTTGTTTTCTCCATCTATGGAGATTTAGAATTTTGCTGGTATCATAGTTTGGTTTGCATGTGTAGTTTTTTAGAGTTGGTGATATATTTGTCCATGTCCTTCTAGCTTTTAGTGTCTCTGTTGAAATTCTGTAATTCTGATATATCTGTTTTGTATGTTACCTGACATTTTTCCTTGATGATTTTAATACTGTTTTTTGTTATGTTCCATATGTGTTTTGATTATTATGTTTTAGAAGGATTTTCTTTTCTGGCCCAGTCTAATTGATGTTCTGGTATTCTATATGTTTCTTGTATGTTTATAGAGATGACTTTCTTTGGATGAGAACATTTTCTTCTATGATTTTGTTGAAAATATTTTCTCATCCTTGGAGCTGGAACTCTTCACCTTCTTCCATTCCTATTATTCTTAGGTTAGGTCTTTTCATGGTATCCAAGATTTCATGGATGTTCTGTCAGGAATTTTTTAGACTCAACATTTTCTTTGACTGATGTATCAATTACTTCTATTGTATCTTGTGTACCTGAAATTCTTTCTTCTATCTCCTGTTTTCTGTTGGTGATACTTGCTTCAGTAGTTCCTGTTCTTTTCCTGAAGTTTTACATCTCCAGGATTCCCTCGGTTTTTGTTTTCTTTATTGCATCCACTTTAACTTTCAAGTCTTGCATTGTTTTATTTATTTCCTTTACCCGTTTAATTGTATTTTCCTGTATATTTTTAGGAGATTTGTTTGTTTCCTTTTTTTTTGTAAAGAGCTTTTGGTTCTACTTAAAGAATATTGACACAATTATTTACATTAGGCTAGGACAAGGAAGTATGCTCAGGTAAAAATTTGGCATTGGGCTAGGGCAAGAAAGTAGTAGGCTCAATAATTTGATCATCTTGATAATTCCCTGAATATCATGGGACCTTTGTTTTTGCCTAGCTTCTTCCTTAACTATTTTGTTTAGACCTTGTTTGTTCTTTGACTACTTTGTCTTTGACATTGAACTGATCCTATTCTTTCCACGTACCTAGAAGGATATAAAAGCAGATTGGGAAAAGTTAAAGCTGCCTTAGCACTTGCTGGAGTCATGTTATAATATTGTTTAATTGTCTTTTCTTTATTTAATCCTCACTCCTTCCCTTAAAACCCTGTTGACTCTCTGAGATCGCTTGGTCTGGAGGAGCCTCAACACTGTACAAAGGGCACAATGAAGCACACCACAGGGGAAAAAAGTGCACACAAAGAAAAATAAAGAAAATTTGGGACAGTAGTGAGTAATTCCTGGAAAAATGGGACAGGGCAATGGTGTATTTTTTTTGTTGTTGTTGTATATATGCTTAGAGATATGCAAATGTCAAGAGGAGTTCAGGAGACACTCTGCTTCCTTTCTGGCTCCCACTTGGTGAATACATAGTCCTGGTTCTGAGTGCCTTTGGTGGGACATCTGGTTCTTTTCTCTCTTTGTCTATTGTGTGTTCTTGGTTCACCTGTTTGTTTATGTCTGTCCATTTAGGTCTGTGGTTTGTTTCATTGTTTGATTGTTGATCTGTTTCATATTCAAAAGAAAAAATGATTCAAACTTTACTTGTTGGACTATTTGGGCTCAGCAGGTGGCAGGGTGTTCCTCTCTTGAAATTACACTTAGAAAAAGTAAAAAAAAAATTGTCTGGCTAGTCTAAATAAGTAAATGTGTATAGCCACTTTATGTTTGTTTCTGACTCGTCTTGCATGTCTAAATATGTTCTACATATCTTGGTAATAGATAATTGGCCTACAGGTTATTGGGTATGGTTAAAAATTTGTAATATTGGTAACAGAAACTTGGCTTAAAACTGGAAAGTCTGAGTTGGACAACACATGGCCTGACTCAACCTAGGGAAATTGTTCTATAAAGGTACCTATAAATTGAAATAATACTTTATGTAATTCCTGTCCTAGAAACTAGACTTATAAAAAAAGTATTTAAAACAATGTTTCTTTAGTGAGGCGTTAAAAGCTGCACCATCATGCATTCATATACGAGAACTAGCAGCCTAACTTGGTAATATGAAAATAATGAAGTTCATATTGATTTTAGAGAGACTGGATTGTTTACACTGTTAAAAATAGAGTTTGCCTTCTAAAATTCTGGTTATCCTTTATGACTTCACTATCAAAAATACTTTAATTTGATATTGCAAAAGAAACTTTGAAAATATAAAGTTAAATATATATAAAGCTAATGGAATATTTGCAGTTTACAATTTAATCACAAGCTCAATTTTTTTTTTTGAGACAAGGTTTTTCTGTGCAGCCCTAGCTATCCTGGAACTCACTCTGTAGACCAGGCTGGCCTCAAACTCAGAAATCCATCTGCCTCTGCCTCCCAAGTGTTGGGATTAAAGGTGTTCACTACCATGGCCTGGCACAAGCTCAAAATTTTAATTCCTCTTGGAACTCACCCATATTTGTAATTAAGAAAAACAATCATACAAATGCAGATTACTGCAAGATGTATGAAAGGTTAATAATGGTAGGTGAAGAGGTAGCAAGAAAAAGGATATATGCCTGGGGTAACAAGATAGTCAAGACAGCTCTGCTTACTATATTTCATTCAGTTAGCAAGAAAAATGAGTGGGCAAAGAGAAGCTTACCTTTATGGTTCAGGCTCATCAGGTCTAGATCTGATGAAGGTTCGAGGAAAGGTGATAGCAAAATGGAGGTTCCCCTGGGATACCAGGCTGCTCACATCATTTTTAAAAATTTTCATGAAAATATATCATGTTCTTTCTTTATTCTAAAAACCAAATTATTTTCAGGCCTGGATCTACAATTCAAGATATAATATTTATGGTCAATAGCAATTAAAAAAGCTAAGACACATTTTGACATGTACAAGGTTATTTATGTATTTGTGTGTGTGTGTGTGTGTGTGTGTGTTTGTCTTTGTGTCTGTGTGTGTGTGCCTATGTGCTCAATCAGAAGACAGAGGAGGTCAATAGTATCCTCCTCCATGGCTTTCTATATCCTCAGTTCAGAGTCTTTAAAACACAAGCTAAGCTGCAGTGCAGAAACTCCTGCAATTCTTCTCTTTCTGCCCATTATAGCACTTGGGACACAGGTGTCTACAACCATGCCTGTTTTTAATGTGGACACAGGAATTTGAACTAAGTTCTCATGTTCAAACAGCAAATTCTCATACCAACTATTCCTGTTCCTAAGTAATTCTGAAGACAGCTCTTTTTATTCTCTGTAAAGTTGATAAATTATATTTCTAGTCAGGATTTAGATCTCTATAATCTGGCATTAAAACCTTCTCCATGTCCTCCAATAATGTTTAGATTGTGGCCAATGCTATTTATTTATTTTTTTAATATAAAACCAATTCTCTCCATCTCCTAAATTAAAGGCAAAGCATGTGTATTTTATTTGGGAAGCTTTACTTAATTTTTAAAATTGAGGATAAGCCCCACATTTGGGGCCATCTGTTGTAGCTGTCAATTAATCTTTTCTCTAATCAACTCAGTGGTGGCAGTCCTTTCTTCACTAACAACATCAATGTTTTGGGTTCCCAAATGAAAGACACATAAACTCAGGCTTATATTTTAATATGTCTTAAACAGCTCAAATCTGGGCCACTCCCAAACCTCCGCATGGCTAGCATCTCCCCTCTGATATTCCTGAGTTATTACTTATTAAAATTTATATTTCATCATGTTGTCCTAGATCCAGTTCAGAATACATCCAGATGTTGCTCTTCCCCAGCTCTCACATGGCTGCCACATTCTCTTTTCTGTAGCTCCCAGTCATGGAAACTACTTTCCCAGCATGGTGGCTCTGCTTGCCCCCATCCCCCTTTTCTCTCAGTCCTCATTCAGGAATCCTATAAGTCCTGCCTTTGTCTCTGTCCAGCCATTGGCTGCCAGCAACATTATTTACTAGTCAAAACAAACTGAGAGCAGGCACCCTCAGTATCTTACATATGGATTCTCATGTAATTTGGGGGACCTAATTAACATAATATAAGCATTAGACCAAATCCACAATATTAAGGAATGTCGTATGTTAACCATAATTTGGAATGTTTCCAATTGCTTTGAAATGATACTTCAAAATTTAAATTCATTTTTTTTCAGTGTGAAATCACATCATCACATGAACAGGACCACTGGAAATATTAAGTTCAAGCCGAAATTACCAGTCAGACATATTATGTTCACATAGCTAAAGCTTAACCAGCCAGCAAGCATTTGTCAACTAATTCACATGTTTATAATGTTGTTTTCATCAAAACGAACAAAAATGATAACACATTTTGCTAGTTTAACACTCTGGTACTATTTGTTGAAATGACTGATCATCTCTAATTGCTCAAAGATATTATTTTCTTCCTCTTGTACTACACTGTCAGCATCCTCTCTTTTCTCTTGATGGACCCAACTAACTTCAGATCCCTGATCTGAATCATGCACTAACTTAAAAATACTGCTTCATTAACTAGTGATATGAGCATAGGAAGAATTGTAAACTAGATCTAAAGGGAGAAGATTCAAGCTGGGTAAAGCATGCTCTAGCTAACACTGCAAGGTAGAATGATGAAAAGAATATAGTCTCCTTGTGTCCTAATTTTTGTAACCAACATAATTGGTATCAGAAAAACATGTGTTTGAACTGTGGATGTCTGAAAGAATAAGCAAGGTACCTAACACTGTGAAATCTTAAGTATTATCAGAAATAAAACAATTCTCCTGTTTTCAGTGTGAGGGTTAAATTAAATTGATCATGTAAAAGTCTTAATGGGAATTATGCAGAATTAATAACTATACATTGTAGTGGCTGTTACTCGGACTCCACTCTGTTGTTTCAAAGTAAGACTGTTCTCAATAAGTATCCATAAATGCACTGTTAGAAAAGAATATCACCACTGTAAACAGTTACTTTTATAAAAGCTGATTTTCTTAGTTAGGGTGTTACTGCTGTGAGCAGACACCATGACCAAGGCAAGTCTTATAAGAACAACATTTAATTGGGTATGGCTTACAGATTCAGAGGTTCAGTCCAGTATCATCAAGGCGGGGGGCATGGCAGCATCCAGGCAGTCATAGTACAGGAAGAACTGAGAGTTCTACATCTTCATCTGAAGGCTGCTAGTGGAAGACTGACTTCCAGGCAGCTAGGTGAGGGTCTTATTGCTCACACCCACAGTGTAACACCTAGTCCAACAAGGCCACACCTTTAAATGGTGCCACTCTCTGGGCCAAGTATATACAAACCATCACACTGATAGAATATATACTCTATGAAATCACACATTACTTTTTCTTCCTTTCTTCTCTCTCTCTCTCTCTCTCTCTCTCTCTCTCTCTCTCTCTGTCTCTCTCTCTCTCTCTTTATTTTTCCTTCCATATTTTTAGACATTGTCAGTTATATAACAGGCTAATTCCAAACTTCTTATATATGATAAAATCTGACTCTACTTCCTGAGTCCTTGGATAAAGGGGCTTGAAACATTATACCTGGTTAAATGGTAGGAGTGATGAATATCAGTGCCTTGTGCACATTAGGCAAACACTCTACTAAGTGAGATCTCCAGCCTACTGCCTCCCCTAGAGCACAGCATTTTCTAATTTTAATTTTTGTAGCTCATTGTGACTTATGACATCACTGTGTAATTAAAAATAAACTTGAATTTCTGTTTTTTATGCTTCTCTACCTCCTAAATGCTGGAAATACAGGCATGTGCCATAACATGAGCCTTATTCTTCCTTCTTTGACAGAGAAATAATAGTGAATCATTTTTCCAATGTACAAGAAAAGTGGCAATAGATGAGACTCAAGATATAGATATGGATATGGATAGGGATAGGGATAGGGATAGGGATAGATATAGATATAGATATAGATATAGATATAGATATAGATATAGATATAGATATAGACATATTTGCTGGTGTTCATAAAGTTATCACTGCTATGTCTATTTGTTTTACTTTCAGAGGTAAAGGCGCATAATGCCATGTTCTGAAATCCCCATGCCAAATTATTTTCAATAACAAACCTGTCAAGTAACTTGTTTCTTGCTTCACTAATTTGATTAGAGTGCTAGTCACTATAATACACCTGCAACTGTTTTCTCTTGCCAATTCATATATCCACAATCAGTGCGATGTCAGTTGACAGGAAGATATTTTGCTACATTAAGTATTGTTTTCTTGTATCTGGGTTCATTTAATTAAAATTTATAACCTATGTTATACTATTATGAGAAATTGAACTTTATTTACACTGAAAATACTCTTTCAGAAATATTAAGGGTTGAAATGGCTTAATCAACAAAATGCTTGTCACTAGAAATAATGTGTTTTAGCTTAATTTCTTGTTTTATCCTGACCAACATAAATTTGGAGAGGAAAAGTTTTGTTTGGCTTAAAGATTAAAGATCAGGAGAAGTGAAAGCAGAAATGGGAAGATGGTAGCCAAATCTGAAGCTTGAAAGGAAAATTGCTTATTGGGTTGCTACCCATGGGATTCTCTTTCTTTTGTTGTGAACAATTCATGATAAACTGCATAGAACATGTACACCTATAGTGGTCTGGGAAGTGCCATATCAACTATTATTTAACAAAGTGCCCAGGAAAGAGTCTTCTGAAAGCATTTTATTTCTATTGGAGCTTTCTATTCTGAGATGAACCTAGGTTGTGTCAACTTGACAAAACAAAATAGCTAAATAACACATAATGTAAAAGGAGGTACAAACTAGAACATTTTAAAAATCCCACCAGTGAGGAAATAAAAATATAATGCAGAAGTTGCTTGTTCTTTTGCCTTGTGATTAGTCTGTGTAACTGAATCTGGAGATCTATCTTTTGTTAGGAAACATTATCTCAAAACATAAGATTGAGTATTAAAAAGAGATAGTGGGATGATAGGAGGATTAAATGGGGACTGAGATGAGATGGCAGGCTAATATGGAAACTAAGAGGAGGGACAAGTAACACTAAACACCATTTGAAAAGCCAAATATATACCTGCCATGGAAGAATTGGCCAACACAAAATGGATGCCACAGTTTTATGTGTGTCTCTGTATACCTACATTTTGTGTTTCTTATTTGTGTTGGAATCTAAACTACATGCATACATGAAACAAAATTAAATGGAATCATCATAACACGGAGAAGGCAATGGTCCAACTCTTTATATTACCAAGTAAAAGCTTCCCTGTCAGGAATGATTTAAATACTGTTGAACTATTTCCAAAGGAAACACAAACAACCTTGTTATTACTCCTATCAAAAGCTAATGTTAAGACTATTATTTACTATCTAGAACCTGACAGTAAATCCTTCATGCTGAAGGCAACACATTGTCATATACTGAAAAATAGTGCTCAACTAGAAGCTTCATTCCTATTTATTAGTATGCATGATGCTAGACGAGGTAAAGTAACTCTCTAAATCATTTAATTACCAACCCTGCAATATACAACAGTGAGTTGGTGGCACAAAATATTTTGGAATAATAATGGCAGAAATGGTACATGAGTAACCAACCACTTTTAAACTGGATTTGAGCTTCACTCTCTGAGATAGAAATCATGTCTGATACTGATAAAGTAGCCACGAACCTGAGACTAGATAGATATAGTTCATAAGCTAATATGAAAACCTATTACTTTTATTATGCTAAAGAAACATAGCAATTAAATGACTCCTAATGATGTACTGCTATAACCATAAATCAAGGCCATGATCAGCTCTCATAAGAGAATCTTCTAGCAGTGGATAAAAACTAACACAGTATTCAGATAGTGAGAGACTTTTGAGCTCTCAGTCCTAAATAAAATGTTTTTTATTTTTGTTTGTTTGTTTGTTTGTTTTTAGTTTTATCAAATTCTTTACCTTGAATTTCAGGGATTAATTTGAAAGCAGAGTTTCAAAGAGGGTAAGAAACAGGTAACCAACCAAGGGAAGGTATTAAAGCAGAAGTAGTTGACAACTAAAAAAAAAAAACAAGCAGTATTTTCAAAACACAATCATATTTATATAAAAATGCACTCACAGAACTGTGATAGTCTACACATGTTCTCTCCAATGAATGAATATGTCTTAACTCTTTGTGGTAGATCTATGGAGCAAATCTTGATTAAAACATCAACTGTTTTCTGATTAATTAAAACTTATGTTTACATTCTTTTACTGCATAAACTATGTAAAGACACTACAAATTTTTTTTTAATTTTTAAATTTTTTTATATTTTATTTATATTTCAGATGCCATCCCCTTTCCCCATTTCCCCTCCCTAGAAAACCCCTATCCCATGCCCCCTTTTCCTTTTTGCTTTTATACAATTTTTTAAATGTTAATCAAAGGCTTTATACATTTGGTAGTACTCAATCAGAAGTGTAACCCAATACCCAACATAGATATATAAACTATCTTTGACTGGTGGAGACACGTGAACATCTGCCTCCATGCCCCCCCCTCTTTCTCTCTCTTTTTCTCTCTCATCACCTAGCTTCTCCTCTCCTTCATCTTCTCCTCTCCTTACTCCATCTCTTCCTCTCGGTACTCCTTCCGCCTTAGCTCCTCCTACATATCACCCTTCCTGTTAAAATAAAACTTTTCTTTCAAAATACAATTAGAGCATAATTATTCCTAATTGTACCAGTGAGGTACAAGATAGTCCTAATACCCAGTCCATCATTTTATTGACTAACCAGAACCTCTGTCATCCCTCCTAACTAAAACACTTAGTTTTGAACCTGGATTTTTCTTGGCTTTAGAATGAATGTCAGCTGAAAACCATCCACTCAAATCTAGCAGCTGGAGCTCAGGATCACAGGATCATAGAGACATCTGCACCCTGAGGAGTTCTGACACAAGCAATATAACTGGAAAGGCAGACTCCAGTTAGAACCAGTGAGTGCAAGTAGCACTACAGCTAACCAAATGGTGAAAGGCAAGTGTAAGAATGTAAACAACAGAAACCAAAGTTACTTGGCATCACCAGGACCCAGTTCCCCCACCATAGCAAGTCCTGAACACCACATCACACCAGAAAAGCAGGACTCAGAGTTAAAATAATGTCTCATGATGATGATGGAGGACTTAAAAAAGGACATAAACAACACTCTAAAATAATTTGAGGAGAATGCAGGTAAAAAGGTAGAAGCTCTTAAAGAAATCCAAAAAACCACAAGCAAACAGGTGAAGGAATTACACAAAACCGTCCAAGATCTAAAAAATTGAAGTAGAAACAATAAAGAAATCTCAATGGGAGACTACCCTGGAGATAGAAAACCTAGGAAAAAGATCAGGAGTCATAGACACAAGCATCACCAACAGAATACAAGAGATAGAAGAGAGAATCTCAGGTGCAGAAGATACCATGGAAAACATAGACACAATGATCAAAGAAAATGTGAAATGTAAAAAGCTCCTAACACAAAATATCCAGGAAATCCAGGACACAATGAAAAGACCAAACCTAAGAATAATAGGTATAGATGAAGGTGAAGACTCCCAAGTTAAAGGGCCAGTAAATATCTTCAACAAAATTATAGAGGAAAACTTCCCTAACCTAAAGACAGAGATGTTCTTAAATATATAAGAAGCCCACAGAACCCCAAATAGACTAGACCAGAAAAGAAATACCTCCCGTTACATAATAATCAAAACATCAAATATACAAAACAAAGAAAAATTATTAAAAGCAATAAGGGAAAAAGGTAAAGTAACATATAAAGGCAGACCTATAAGAATTATACCAGACTTCTCACTAGAGACTATAAAAGCCAGAAGATCCTGGACTGATATCATACAGACCCTAAGAGAACACAAATGCCAGCCCAGACTACTATACCCAGCAAAACTCTCAAACACTATTGATGGAGAAACCAAGATATTCCATGACAAAACCAAAACCAAATTTACACAATATCTTACCACAAATCCAGCAGTTCAAAGGATAATTGGTGGAAAACTCCAACACAAGGAGAGAAACTACAACATAGAAAAAATGAGAAAGTAGTCTTCCAACAACCCCAAATGAAGATAGTTACACAAACATAATTCCACCTCCAATAACAAAAGTGACAGGTAGCAACAATCATTTTTCTTTAATATCTCTTAATATCAATGGACACAATTCTCTAATAAAAAGGCATAAACTAGCATACTGGATACATAAACAAGACCCAGAATTTTGCTGGATACGGAAACACATCTTTGTGACAAAGACAGACACTACCTTAGAGTAAAAGGGTGGAAAAAAATCTTCCAAGCAAATGATCCCAAGAAACAAGCTGGAGTAGCAATTCTAAAATCAAATAAAATTAATTTTTAACCAAAAGTAATCAAAAAAAGATAAGGAAGGACACTTTATACTCATCAAAGGAAAAATGTACCAAGAGGAACTTGCAATTCTGAATATCTATGCACTAAATGCAAGAGCCATCACATACATAAAAGAAACTTTACTAAAGCTCAAAGCATACATTACAACTCACACGATAATAGTGGGAGATTTCAACACCACACTCTCAGCAATGGACAGATCATGGAAACAAAAACTAAATGGAGGCACAATGAAACTAACAAAAGTTATGAACCAAATGAATTTAACTGATATATATATATATATATATATATATATATATATATATATATATAAAACATCTCATCCAAAAAAAAAGAATAGCCCTTTTTCTCAGCACCTCATGGTACCTTCTCCAAAATAGACCATATAATTGGTCACAAAGCAGGCCTCAACAGATACAAAAAGATTGAAATAATCCCTTGAACCCTATCTGACCACCATGGACTAAGGCTGGTCTTTAATAATGATAAAAACAATGAAAAACTCACACACATGTAGAAACTGAACAACGTTCTACTCAAGGAAGACTTGGTCAAGGAAGAAAAAAAGAAAGAAATTAAAGACTTTTTAGAATTTAATGAAAAGGAAGACACATCATACCAAAACTTGTGGGACTCCATAAAAGCAGTACTAAGAGGAAAACTCATAGCTTTAAGTATCTACAAAAAGAAAATGGAGAGAGCATACATTAAAAACTTGACAGTATACCTGAAAGCATTATAACAAAAAGAAGCAAATATACCCAAGAGGAGTAGATGACAAGAAATAATCAAACTCAGAGCTGAAATCAACCAAGTAGAAACAGAAAGAACTATACAAAATATCAACACAACCAGGAGCTGGTTCTTTGAGAAAATCAACAAGATAGATAAGCCCTTAGCCAGACTACACAAAGAGCACAGAGACAGTATCCAAATTAATAAGATAAGAACTGAAAAGGGAGACATAACAACAGAAATTGAGGAAAGTAATAAAATCATCAGATCCTACTACAAAGGCTTATACTCAACAAAATTGGAAAATCTGGATGAAATGGACAAGTTTCTAGACAGGTACCAGATATCAAAATTAAATCAGGAGAAGATAAACAACCTAAACAGTCCTATAAACCCTAAAGAAATAGAAGCAGTCATTAAAAGTCTGGGACCAGATGATTTTAGTGCAGAATTCTATCAGACCTTCAAGGAAGACCAAATACCAATTCTCTTTAAACTATTCAATCGAAAAGAAACAGAAGGAACAATACCCAATTCGTTCTATGAAGCTACAATTGCACTCATACATAAACCCAGAAAGACCCAACAAAGAAAGAGAACTACAGACTAATCTCTCTTAGGAATATTGATGCAAAAATAATAAATAAAATTCTCACAAACCAAATCCAACAACACATCAAACAATTATCCATCATGATCAAGTAGGCTTTATCCCAGGAATGCAGGGATGGTTCAATATTCAGAAATCCATCAATGTAATCCACTACATAAACTCAAAGAAAAAAACTACATAATCATCTCAATAGATGCTGAGAAAGCATTTGACAAAATTCAACATCCTTTCATGTTAAAAGTCTTGGAAAGTTCAAGAATTCAAGGTCCATGCCTAAACATAGTAAAAGCAATATACAGCAAGCCAGTAGCCAACATCAAACTAAATGGAGAGAAACTTGAAGCAATCCCACTAAGATCAGGGACTAGACAAGGCTGCCCACTCTCACCCTACCTATTCAAAATAGTACTGGAAATCCTAGCTAGAGCGATTAGACAACAAAAGGAAGTCAAAGGGATACAAATAGGAAAGGAAGAAGTCAAAATATCACTATTTGCAGATGATATGATAGTATACTTAAGTGACCCTAAAAATTCCACCAGAGACCTTCTAAACCTGAAAAACAACTTCAGCAAAGTGGCTGGATATAAAATCAACTCAAACAAATCAGTAACCTTCCTCTACTCAAAGGATAAACAGGCTGAGAATGAAATTAGGGAATGATACGCTTCACAATAGTTACAAAAAATATAAAATATCTTGGAGTGAATCTAACCAAGCAAGTGAAAGATCTGTATGACAAGAACTTCAAGTTTCTGAAGAAAGAAATTGAAGAATATATCAGAAGATGGAAAGATCTCCCATGCTCCTGGATTGGCAGGATTAATTTAGTAAAAATAGCCATCTTGCCAAAAGCAATCTACAGATTCAACACAATCCCCATCAAAATTCCAAATCAATTCTTCATAGGGATAGAAAGAGCAATTTGCAAATTCATTTGGAATAACAAAAACTCAGAATAGAGAGAACCATTATCAACAACAAAAGAACTTCTGAGTGAATCACCATCCCTGACCTCAAACTGTACTACAGAGCACTAGTGATAAAAACTGCATGGTATTGGTACAGAGACAGGCAGGAAGATCAGCGGAACAGAACTGAGGATCCAGAAATGAACCCACACACCTATGGTCACTTGATCTTTGACAAAGGAACTAAAACCATCCAGTGTAAAATGGTCAACATTTTCAACAAACGCTGCTGGCTCAACTGGAGGTCAGCATGTAGAAGAATGCAAATCAATCCATTCATATCTCCTTGTACAAAGCTCAAATCCAAGTGGATAAAAGACCTTCACATAAAACCAGATACACTGAAACTAATAGAAGAGAAGTTGGGGAAGACCCTCGAATACCTAGGCACAGGGGAAAAGTTCCTGAACAGAACACTGATGGCTTATGCTCTAGGATCAAGAATTGACAAATGGAAACTCACCAAATTGCAAATCTTCTGTAAGGCAAAAGACACTGTCAATAAGACAAAACAGCAACCATCACATTGGGAAAAGATCATTATCAGTCCCACATCTGATAAAGGGCTAATATCCAATATATACCTAGAACTCAAGAAATTATACTCCAGACAACCAAATAACCCCACTAAAAATGGGGTACAGAGGTAAACAAAGAATTCTCAACTGAGGAAACTCAAATGGCCAAAAAGCACCTTAAGAAATGCTCAATATCCTTAGTCATCAGGGAAATGAAAATCAAAACAACCCTGAGTTAACACCTCATGCCAGTCAAAATGGCTAAGATCAAAAACTCAAGTGATAATAGATGCTGGCAAGGATGTGGAGAAAGAGGAACTCTCCTCCATTGTTGGTGGGTTTGCAAGCTGGTACAACCACTCTGGAAATCAGTCTGGCGGTTCCTCAGAAAATTGGACATAGCACTACCTGAGGACCCAGCTATACCACTCCTGGGCATATACCCAGAAGATGCTCCAATATATAACAAAGACATATGCTCCACTATGTTCATAGAAGCCTTATTTATAATAGCCAGAAGCTGGAAAGAACCCAGACGTCCTTCAACAGAGGAATGGATACAAAAAATGTGGTACAT